>NC_073339.2:39397500-40612500 GCF_027580225.2 Misgurnus anguillicaudatus | reverse complement strand
AGTTTTTAACTAGCTTACCAGCTTCATTTGCTGGTGAACAATAGGGTATTCGCACAATGTGAATCATATGAAAAACATGCAATTATTTGAAAAGCACAATAATGAAGCCCTGCCGTATAATTATATTTTACAAATTTATACATGGCCACCTCTTTGCGAAAATAGTTACGAAATGTCATGAGACTGTGTTGAAATAAAAGCATGTGGACCACCATGTACATTTATAAACTGCTCTTTTCAGCAGAAAAAATATACATTGCGGTAAAAATGATTGATGCAATGTTTTAAACATAAATAATATATAGTAGTAGTGATGTAATGTATAGTACATGAGGTTTTTTTAAACTTTCATCTGAGACTGGTTGAGAATCATTAATCTGTGTTATAAGAAAGGTGCAATGATGACATCTACATTTCTTTTACTGATCATTTTATACAAAAATATTTTTGTCATCTCCTGTCATGAGACTGTCAGATTTGAATATGTGACCATGGACCACAAAACCAGTCATAAGTCGCTTATATTTGTAGCATTGTATGGGTCAAAATGATTGATTTTTCTTTTATACCTAAAGTTATTAGGATATTAAAGGAATATTCCATTTTCTTAAAAGAAAAATCCAGATAATTTACTCACCACCATGTCATCCAAAATGTTGATGTCTTTCTTTCTTCAGTCGAGAAGAAATTATGTTTTTTGAGGAAAACATTGCAGGATTTTTCTCATTTTAATGGACTTTAATAGAGCCCAACATTTAATACTTAACTCAACACTTAACAGTTTTTTTCAACGGAGTTTCAAATGACTATAAACGATCCCAAACGAGGCATAAGGGTCTTATCTAGCGAAACGATTGTCATTTTTGACAAGAAAAATAAAAAATATCCACTTTTAAAGCACAACTTCTCGTCTAGATCCGGTCGTGATGCGTGATGTGACCCCACGCAATACGTCATGACGTCAAGAGGTCACACTCCCCCCAGTGTTTACAAATTTGTTGAAAGAGGACCGTTCCTACGTTGTTGTATGTCAACTGATACTAATTAATGTCTTTGTGTCAGTTTATTGTTTAAAATGGTCCGCAAATGTGCGTTTTATATATATGTAACACGTGACCTCCCTACATCACTACGCATTTGCGTTAGGTTGCGCTGGACCGGATCTAGACGAGAAGTTGTGGTTTAAAAGAGAATATTTTTTATTTTTCTTGTCAAAAATGACAATCGTTTCGCTAGATAAGACCCTTATGCCTCGTTTGGGATCGTTTATAGTCCTTTGAAACTCCGTTGAAAAAAATGTTAAGTGTTGAGTTAAGTATTAAATGTTGGGCTCTATTAAAGTCCATTAAAATGAGAAAAAATCCTGCAATGTTTTCCTCAAAAAACATAATTTCTTCTCAACTGAACAAAGAAAGACATCAACATTTTGGATGACATGGTGGTGAGTAAATTATCTGGATTTTTCTTTTAAGAAAATGGAATATTCCTTTAAGTAAGATGCTCCATGAAGGTATTTTGAAAATTTCCTACCGTAAATATATCAAAATCTGTTTATCATTAGTAAGTGTTGCTAAGGACTTTATATGGACAACTTTTTCCTCAATATTTTGATTTTTGTACCCTCAGATCCAGATTTTCAAATTCGTATCTCGGCCAAATATCTTCCTATCCTAACAAACCATACATCATTGGAAAGCTTATTTATTTATTTATTTATTCAACCTCAACCTTTTGGTCCAAGGTTACATATGGAACATCTCAGTAACTAAAAAACAGATGATGCAAGGATAGGTGGTACACTAGAATGTGTACCCATAGGTACAAGAGCTCCTTAATGCCTTAAAGGGGCTGTGTTTACTCTAAATAAAGGCTTGGTGGCTAACTTGGGCCCTAAAGGTTTAGTCAATTTTTTAAAAAATCTAGATAATTTGCTCACCACCATGTCATCCAAAATGTTGATGTCTTTCTTTGTTCAGTCGAGAAGAAATTATGTTTTTTGAGGAAAACATTCCAGTATTTTTCTCATTTTAATGGACTTTAATGGACCGCAACATTAAAGACGAGAATTTGTGGTTTAAAAGTGCATATTTTTTATTTTTCTTGCCAATAATCGTTTCGCTAAGACCCTTATGCCTCGTTTGAGGATGTTAAGAGTCCTTCAAAACTGCAATTTTAAACTGCATTAAACTGTTAAGTGTTGGGGTCCATTAAAGTCCATTAAAATTAGAAAAATCCTGGAATGTTTTCCTCAAAAACCATAATTTCTTCTCAACTGAACAAAGAAAGACATCAACATTTTGGATGACATGGGGGTGAGTAAATTATCTAGATTTTTATTAAGAAAATGGACTAAATCCTTTAAAGGGATAGATCACTGAAATCATAATTTACTTACTTTCAATTTCTTTACCAAATCTGTATGAGTTTCTTTGTTTTGCCAACACAAATAAAGATATTTTGAAAAAACATTAATAACCAAACAGCACTGGGGCACCATTTATTTCCATAGTATATTTTTTACTATGAAAGTCAATGGTGCCCCAGATCTCCTTGGTAATACACATTCTCCTTCCTCTGTAATTAGCAGGAAAAAGAATTGTATAAGTTAGTAACGACTTGACAGCGAGTAAATGATGACAGGATTTTCATTTTTCGGTGAACTATACCTCTAAGGCAAGACAATTGGTGAATTAAGCAACAGATCACACACATGTGTTTAGATGCTTTACTACAGCACTTGGAGGTGTAAAGTTATTATGAGCTATTAGTCAAGTGGAATTAATGCCAAATTATGGCAGTGTAAAATACACCAAACGGTGAATCTTAAATAAGGCCACACAGGTGCAAAAAAGCTTAATACAGTACAGACTAAAACTACATGTGGACGTTTTATAAACTATAAAGATGTAAGTGAAATCATATCAAAACCTTCCGTTTAAAACAGTCCGTATGTCAGTTTTCATTAATGCATTCTGCAGACCCTTTTATCCAAAGTGACTTCAAGTGCTTTTGAGGTATACACTTTATCACTCCCTGGGAATCAAACCAATGATTATGGTCTTACTGGTGCCATGCTTTATCAGTTAAGCCACGGGAACATACTGTCTAACGTCTATCTCTTAGACTCTATTTAAAAAAAACATCAGCACTTTGTCATGCCAGATGATGGATTACATCATCTTAACCTTTAACCTTTCCAGCTGCTGGAAGCTTTGCAGCTTTTCTCAATAGTTAAAGCAGTTATTGTAAAAGAAGAGAATATATGACTTTAAATATATTATAATGTTTAAAACAGTAGTGTGAGCAGAGACAGGGTACCACTAATTATTATTACCATGGTTAAGGTCAAGGTTTCCATAGCAACAGGCATCAGTGAGGTTGCAGTGATAATGGCATGAATAATTTATCAAATGGTAGGATTATGACCGTTGTGCATCTCACAGCAAGTGACCGCATCGTACACCTTGGGATGTATAGACAGCATATGTGTATAATGTAAACCTCTTCATGTTTCATGATACTGTAATTGCAGTTACTAAGAGGACATACCATAGCAACACTAGGTGAGGCGTTGCCATGGTATTTTTGTCACATTCTCCAATTAGCATCACAGTGATGGAAATACTCATTTGCATTTCGTTCCTATTTCTTTACGTAGTAGTTTTGAAGGTGACTCGCCTGAATGCTCAAGAGTCTGCTTAAAGAAATAGCTCTGCATGTGTGCATGTTAAAAATTAGATGCTTAATTCATTGTTAAATTTGTAATACTTAAAAAGCTTAATTGAACACTTTTAAGAAATACAGTAAAAAGACATGAATTTAGTAATTTATCATCATCACCACGCCATAAGAATAATGGATTAGGCTGTGATCAGTGAGTATGAATGATATCGTAATTCATGCATACTGAATAGGTTCTTAGTCATGCCGAGACTGCTATTAAGATTAAATGAAAAGCGCACACACTTTCGGTGTCCCCTCACCCTGGCAGGATGCTACCATCTGGACCGCTTTCATTTAACGCACACACAAACACACCACACACAGTTTGTGCATCTAAAGCCATAGACACTTAATGGGAAAATCAGCACTAATATACAGCAAGTACTGTGATGTTTTTGATAAGGATTATAAGGATTGTCAGTATATAACCAGATGTGATGAAAGGGTTTTGATTGTGTTTAATAAATGGTAACCTTACCTGCTGCTTTTGGCTGAATGGAGTTCCCACAGTGTCTGATCCAGTTTTCTGTCTGACCTTAGTCCTGATTATAAACATGACCGGGAAATATTTGTTTGATCCTGGTCCAAAGTAAGTAAGCTATGGGAAGAAAAGGCCAGAAGGATGACATTGGTTGTTCTCAGTTCAGTATTTCATTGAAAGTGCTTTGTAAATTCTTCTTTGATTCCTGCATTTCAATGAATTTAAATGTAGATAGTAAACAGGATGAAGAATTTGAATTCATGTTTTAAATTTTTTTTGGTGTGTAAGTGTGTAGTAGTACATGTTAACGATATGCAAAAGGTACAAACCCAAAAGTAAACAATGAGGTGAGTTATCAACTCCAACGTAAATCTCTTTTCTTGGACTACAACAAACACACAGATTGTAGGCAACAGTTTACTTCCTGGGATTTGAGATGTAGACAAGAACTACATTATCATAATTCCTCCTGCTCCTGACTCACAGCCTGTAAGTTACCTCCTGTTAGCAATCGAATCTTTCAAATATGGTAAGGAGCGTCACATTTCCTGCTGACATCAGAGGCATTCAGACCAATCACAACGTACAGATTAGCTGGGATATCAGGGACACAGAGCTTTTCAAATCTGTGTGTTTCAGGAAGAGAGTGAAATCTGGAGCTACAAAAATGTACGGTATGAGGAAAATAATGTGTTTTTAACTATAAACCACGCAAACACATTGTATTGTACCAAATACACAAAATAGCATTTTTTTTAGCAACAAAATAGGTGCTCTTTAAAGTCCCTGTAAAGTCAATCTTAAAAAATTATTTCTAAACACATTATAAATATTAGAAATGTATTGCTGAAACACGCCACAAAGACTGTAAACTATATTACTGAATTGCAAAATTAGATAGTTAGAAGTTTTTCACCATTTCTGAATTCAGGATTTTTTAGGCGAACCTAAAACGGTGTTTCGATGACACACTTGAGCCACCACACATGGCCCCGTCCATAACACAATCGCAAGCGTCCATTCTGCTTGTAGCGGTATTTAAAAGTTGTGAGAGACAGCAGTTTTCCCACGAGTGGGCGTGGTTTTAGTGCAGACACGCCCCCACCGCTTGAAAGCAGAGAAGGGCTCATAAAGGGGTGACATTTTGGTGTAATATGTGTTTGCATGGTTTAAGATTCAAAAAGCACACTATTTTTAGCATGTGGCGAAAATGTCAAATTTTTTCTTTTACATTAATTAAATCAAATAAATGTTATAATTCATTCAAATAAACATATCGAGATATAAATCAACCCAACACAACAATGACCATCCAATCAAAAATTGTGTTGTTACATCATGTACTAAGACAGACAGAAAATTAAAAGTCCCCTTAGTAACTTTCAATGGCAGGGGACTTTTATCTGGCACTGCGTAATATCATTGCGCCTCCTGTAGCCATGTTACATCAGCAAAGTCCTTGATTATTATGCCAGAATGAGAGCATAGTCCTAACCATATCGGCCTAGAAAATCAAAACTTTTAATTTTCTGTCAGTCTTAGTACACAATGTAACTACAGAAGAGTCAAGTTTTAAATAGGAAAAATATGGTTATTTTTGAGCATGATGCTAATGGTCTAATCAGATTCAATGGATTATGCTAAGCTATGCTAAAAGTGGTACCGCCACAGATCAGCTGAATGGATTCCAAAACAATAAAAATCAAATGTTTAACTTATATTTTCAAAAAAAGTGGAGTGTCCCTTTAAAGTTTAATTTTGTTTTTTTTTGCAGAGCTCCTGGGGGCTGCTAAGAAGGTGAATGTGAACTTCCAGGATACAGACGGGTGGGTTCACCGACATACTCATATGAGAATCATACAAAAATATTGTAATTATGTTGACGTATTGATCAACCAACGTTAATGCCAATATTAATTCAATATGAAACAGCAAATGAAACACATCTTCTGTAGCAGGAGATAAATCAAATGAAAAATATTCTTTTAATAATTAACATGAAAAGTGAGTGTTACCAGAACAGCCAGTTGCTTAAAATCATGCTTTATGCTGTTCTGTCTTCTTTATGTCAATCATTTAAATGTGTATTTCCGC
This sequence comes from Misgurnus anguillicaudatus, assembly GCF_027580225.2. NCBI lineage: Eukaryota > Metazoa > Chordata > Actinopteri > Cypriniformes > Cobitidae > Misgurnus > Misgurnus anguillicaudatus. Next base: position 40,606,202 of record NC_073339.2, on the reverse strand, counting down.
AGTAAAATGTTCAAACCCAACAGATCTATTGGACAGACAGTTATGATGTTTCACACTGCATATAAATTCCTCAGCTCAGCTTTGAATATTCAAAACTTTTGTGGTAAAAAGTAAATGTACAGCGGTGTGTTGATGTTAGACTGCTGCCGTATAGAAGATGGATAGAGAAATAAAGTAAGAAAGAGGGACAGTACGAGTGTCTATGTGTATGTGAATGTATATGTGTCTACACACACGTGGCTCGCGGCTCTAACAGAGAAAAAGCTTTTACTTATAGTAAGTAGGTCATCATAGCCTCAGCTCAGTTAAACTGTAAGGGACCGGAGCAAAACGACAGATTTAAGCTGAAATGAGGACCGATTAGGGACTCTTTGCAAAGTTACGCTTCAAGCAGAAAGCTCAGAGCTTTGGAGATATTAGGATTAGGGTATGAAAAAATATATTAGGACATTCGAAAAGAATAGAACCATGTCGGGTCAGATTTCCAGAAAATTAAAAAACTCGTCATTCACTTTCATTTTAATTTCTTAATTTGAAGATTCACTGTGTAGATTTTGTAGTGGCATGTAGTGTTGAGACTGTGAGGTGCAAGCAATGCAATGCATAGAGAAGCTACAGTAGCCACCACAGGACAAACACGTCATCGTCTGAGACAACGTAGTGAAAAAAAGAACTTTATAGAGCAGCTTGTCCGTTTAGAGTTACTGTAGAAACATGGGTGAAAAATGCGACTTTATACACCACTGATAATATAGTTATACACTCACCTAAAGGATTATAAGGATTATGAATTTCTCATTAATGTAATTATCTAATCAGCCAATCACATGGCAATTGCTTCAATGCATTTAGGGATGTGGTCCTGGTCAAAAAAATCTCCTGAGGTCCAAACTGAATGTCAGAATGGGAAAGAAAGGGGATTTAAGCAATTTTGAGCATGGCATGGATTTTCACGCACAACCATTTCTAGGGTTTACAAAGAATGGTGTGAAAACTGAAAAAACATCCAGTATGCGGCAGTACTGTGGGCGAAAATGCCTTGTTGATGCTAGAGGTCAGAGGAGAATGAGCCGACTCATTCAAGCTGATAGAAGAGCAACTTTGACTGAAATAACCACTTGTTACAACCGAGGTATGCAGCAAAGCATTTGTGAAGCCACAACGCGCACAACCTTGAGGCGGATGGGCCACAACAGCAGAAGACCCCACTGGGAACCACTCATCTCCAATACAACTAGGAAAAAAAGGCTACAACTTGCACGAGCTCACCAAAATTGCATAGTTGAAGACTGGAAAAATTACTGATTTCTGTTGAGACATTCAGATTGTAGTCAGAATTTGGCGTAAACAGAATGAGAACATGGATCCATCATGTCTTGTTACCACTGTGTAGGCTGGTGGTGTAATGGTGTGGGGGATGTTTTCTTGGCACACTTTAGGCCCCTTAGTGCCAATTGGGCATCGTTTAAATGCCACAGCCTACCTGAGCATTGTTTCTGAACATGTCTATCCCTTTATGACCACCATGTACCTACTTCCTACTTCCAGCAGGATAATGCATCATGTCACAAAGCTCGAATCATTTCAAATTGGTTTCTTGAACATGACAATGAGTTCACTGTACTAAAATGGCCCCCACAGTCACCAGATCTCAACCTAATAGAGCATCTTTGAGATGTGGTGGAATGAGAGCATTGTGCCCTGGATGTGCATCCCACAAATCTCCATCAACTGCAAGATGCTATCCTATCAATATGTGCCACCATTTCTAAAGAATGCTTTCAGCACCTTGTTGACTCAATGTCACGTAGAATTAAGGCAGCTCTGAAGGCGAAAGGGGGTCAAACACAGTATTAGTATGGTGTTCCTAATAATCCTTTAGGTGAGTGTATACTGTATTTTAAATTGCATTTCTGTGAAAACGTTAGACTGTGCACCTTTAATTAATTTGCATTTTGAAAGTTACGCATACACATAAATGTAAACTTGTGTTTTACAGGTTATCCGCCCTGCATCATGCTGCTCTTAATGGTAACGTGGAGGTGATCGCATTGCTGCTGGAGTCTCAGTCCGTTGTTGACATCAAAGATCAGAAAGGTGCAAACACACCCAGCCCATGCATGCATACATACAATATGCACAAGTGTGTACACGGGCACAGAGTTACTGGTTAATACAAAAACAAGTTAACCATATAATCATGATCTTTATGTCAGCAGAAACTTCTTGACCAAGCTCGGGTTAAAACTAAATCTTTCACATAGAACAGTAAGGAGCTGCTTCATTGTTTTCAGTATCTTGTCTCTGCATTTTTTAAGCAGCCTGCTTGCATTGTGTAATGAATTGCGTTCTTATACATTTCTGAATAAATGTTACTTTATTACCTTTTTTTCATATGGAAGGATAAACCTTTATAGGTTAAAATATCGGTCTATTACAAAAACAACAAACCTAATGGTGGCACCTAAGACTTTGACACAGGACTGTATAACTTTGATAAATCTTAAATTGAGTTTATTATTGCTATCTAGTGGTATTATGTTTAATAAATGCAGGTTGTTACGATTTCAAATTTTGTAATAAATGTATTATATACAGTAGGTATCAAAAGTGTTTTTATGTTTATGCCAATAGCACTACTCCAACATTTAGCACTTTATTGCTTTTTAAACTTTCTTTTTTGTTCATCTTCCTCTAAAGGGATGCGGCCGCTGCACTACGCTGCTTGGCAGGGCAAGTGCGAGCCAATGAAAATGCTGCTCAAGGCGGGCTCATCCGTGAACAGCCAATCAGATGAGGGACAGATCCCTTTACACCTCTCTTCACAACACGGACACTATGAAGGAGTGAGTAACATACTGTATAGTGTATGCACACGTACATGCTTACTGTACTGTACTGTATTGTACTGTATGTTTGGTTGGTTGTAGAGTGAGATGCTGCTTCAACATCAGTCGAACCCGTGCCTCAGAGACAACGCAGGGAAAACCCCTCTAGACTTGGCCTGCGAATTCGGAAGAGTCACGGTCAGTTTCACACACACACACACACCGCATTGGTGTGTGTTTGTGATAGATGGTTAGGAAGTGATGCTTGTCTGATGGATTGTGAACTTCTCACTATGACACACATGCACTCACTTTCCTCAAGCATTAAAGATAACATCATTTATATAAACTGTTTTCAAATATGCATGTTGTATTTAGACTCATTTTCACAGCTAGTTTTAAGGATAAAACAAGTTACACAATCCAATTACTTAAAAGGAATCTGGATTTACACAAATTTGGATTATTTCATATATATATATAATGAATTTACTTAATGACAAATACAGTTGAAAGAAATTATAGAGATTGGCTTTGACTATTAATAATTTTGCATCCCCTGCTTTGTGTCTGTAAAACAGTTGGTCCAGTTGCTTCTGAACAGTAACATGTGTGCTGGTATGTTAGAACCCAAACCCTCCGATCCCAATGGCATCAGTCCGCTCCACCTGGCTGCGAAGAACGGGCATATAGAGATTATAAAGTAAGTATTGACTTGCTTTCTTTACATTGCATCTACATTCAAAAAATTATGAATCCAACCCGCTGACTTGGCATTTAACCTATGCTAGCTTGTTTCAACCCAAAATACCGGGTTGTTTTATTATGCAAAATCAACTTTTACAAGGTGTTGAAAATAAATGTGTGTTGGCAGTGTATGAACACAACCATTCTACAATGAAAAAAATCCAACCAGTTTTATTAGACATGCTGTTTTGATTCTTGTGTTAATATGATGTCACACTGATAAAGCCCCGGCCACTGACCGACAGTCCTGCATTATGTTTGAACCGAGGGGCAACCTTCCGATCTCTCTGATGAAGCCAATACGGAAGTGACTTAAACTGCAATTCATCGACTGGCCGCTAGAGGCAGGCTCCAAAAGGGAGTCAATTCCCATATACCCCCATGTTAAAATGGCCAACTTTACAGTAGAAAATAATATATTTACAGCCTGGTACAAAAAGTGTTTTTGGTCTGTATTGCTAATTTTGCCATTCATGACAACTGTGAGGGGGGTGAATTATTTTGTAACTCCTCCGTTTAAATTATATTAAGCTTTAAAGTTCTGGATAATTAAGGGCGTGGCCACTTGAGTGAGGGGTGAACAGCCACTGCGGTCACTAGAATCGAGCTAGGCGGGCATGGTTTCAGCAACCAGACACCTCAGCTTCACCCACGTACTGTCTCTTTACCCATTTTCGATTATCTGCGAGTGATGCGTGGCCAGAAGGCAACGGCAGGCAACACCTACTTTAAGTTTCAAAAACGATCCTCACAAACCAATGGGTGACGTCACGGACACTACGTCCATCTTTTTTTACAGTCTATGGGTTGAACAAATCTCGCAAACACATTTTATTGAAATTTATATAAAATTTAGCATAAGATAAAATTAAGCATATATTTGTACCAAGTTTTACAGACAGATACTCTTATTACTCTTATGGATCTTATTTTATTAAATTATTATTTTACTTATTTTATTTATTTGGCATTTTTTCCATCATTTAAATATGTTTGGGTGGTTAACTCTTTCCCCGCCATTGACGAGTTAATTAGGGGAAAAAAAATGCAAAATTCACTAACAGCGCTTTGTTGGCAGATTCCATTAAAGGCCTGGTAAAAAATGCTAATTTACAAGAAAACATTGAAAAGTCATACGCACATAGAGGGTTTTGCATCTGAGCTCTTCAAATCTACAATATCTGACCTCGTACCACAAAAAGTCACGTGGGTTTATGTGTAGCAATGGCCAACAATACAATGTATGGGTCAAACTTTTCTTTTATGCCAAAAATCATTATAATATCATGTAAAGATCTTGTTACATGAAGATATTTTGTAAATTTTCTACCGTAAATATATAAAAACGTTGTATTTGTGAGTGAATGCATTTGTTAAGGACTTAATTTGGACAACTTTAGAGGGGATTTTCTCAATATTTTGATTTTTTATGCACCCTCGCATTCCAGATTTTCAAATTGTTGTATCTCAGCCAAATATTGTCCTATTCTAACAAACCATACATCGGTGTATAAATCTTAATTGAAAACAAAAGGTCCCTTATGACTGGTTTTGTGTTGGCATTTTATTACATTCTTAATTGCTTTAATTTAGCAGTAATAAACTCTGCACAATCAGGCAGACATTGATGCTTCAAAATCCTGACACAGCATTTAACTCCCTGACACAAAACTGTCTCTTTCACATGACTGATGTGTTAAGACAGGTCAGGAGTAAAGAGATCAGAACTGATGGGAGAAAATAGCCCCATGGTTAAAAAAACACTATGAACAATCCCATCAGCCCCTGCAGGCTTCATTTATTAGATTCTTAAACAAAGTGTCCTCCTCAATAGTGTTAATCCTAATGATGCATATTATTAATATGTACTTTTTCCACACATAGCACATTTGTGTATAAGTGCAAATGTGTGTTTGAGTGGATGTGTGTGAAGGACACTTCCTCACATATCCCAGGTCAGCAGTCCAGCCCACTACGACAAATAAGTCCAAGTCGTTTATCATTTTTATGTATATGACCCTGATGAAATTGCTGCTCTCTCTGTGGAAACCCTTCTGATGGGCTTGGAAAGAATTCAGGCCGAGCACTTTTAAACTTTTTCTGGACAAAGTTCAGCTAGCATAGTTTTCCAAACCTTCATTGTACATCCATATTGTGTCAAAAGTATTACTGCCAGTAACTTAAAGACAAATTATCACAAATGCATTAAAGACAAGTGACCAGTCGCAAGTTGTACACCAGTATTGTTTTGTTTCAAGATGCACACAATCTTTTTTGTAAGGTTGTTTGTAAAAACCACTTAATATAATGTATTAATATAACTAAGGCCTAGTCCTGGTTTAATCTAAACCCTGTCTGGGAAACTGCCTCTTAGGCTATGTCCACACGAAGCCGGTGCATTCCCTATCCGATCATTTTTTTTCCTTGCTCTAAAAAAATAATCCGTAAACACAAAACCACTAAAAACCGACTGAAAGCGGTATAGTATATATGCCGGACCAGTATGGGGCGCTGTAATTCTGCCACAGATATAGACTATACACGGAGAAGAAGACTTTGAGCATGCGCATAACCAACGTATGGTGTTGTCCATTATCGCTTGTTGGTCACCACAATTGCATAGAAGCAATAGATATTGCTGTAATAAAGCTAGTAGGCTTTAGTAGCTTCTGTAGCACGAACACAATCACGTAGTCCGCCGTTATTGTTGTTGCTGTTACGTGTGACGCTTCCGACGCTTCCGACGCTTCCAAAACGCCGGATCCGTGTGGATGAAACGCCAATACGATAACAAATTTATACGTATACGGTGATACGCGTCTCTGTGTGGACAGCCCCTTAGTGTATTTTATGCAGATTTTACTATAGTAAAATATTAAGGCTGTATAACAAAAACCATGTGATTTTTTTTTTACAAATTACAGTAATATTATTTTTTTTGCATTGCAGTAAGAATTTGGTGGGGGTGGGTGTAATCGTGCAAAAAACCTTATGCAAAATATAATTAAAAAAATAAGCTTTGCTTTTGACATGCATATTTGAGTCCCATAATTTTAAACAAAAATCAGTTTTCTTTAAATGAGAAGCTCAAATGCAAAAGCCGCTAAATGCCACTTCCATCAGAAGTATTACTGCAAATAACCTGAAGACAAATGTTCAGACATGCAAGTGACCAGTCGCAAGGTGCATTGTAAAACTAAAGTGTTTGTTTTTGTGTGATTGAATTCAGGTTACTAATCCAGGCTGGTATAGATATAAACAGACAAACTAAATCAGGCACAGCCCTGCATGAAGCCGCTCTCTGTGGGAAAACCGAGGCAGTGCGGCTGCTGTTGGATGTGAGTATTTTATTTGACTTTAAACTCGATGTATGTGCATAAAGCTGAATTTTGTTGACTGGTACATCTAGGGTGTTTCCACATCTAATTCTTTTTCCAAGTTCAAATTATATTTGCGTTCACACTACAGTATGTCTGACTTAGATCTGACTTTGTAGGCTTAGATCTCATTTTGCACCACTTTACATGAGATGGGATTATTTCCACTGTGGTTTTATTAAACACAGTGGTCAAAGTTTTACCCTCTTTGATGGATTAAGTCCATTTCGAAGTTACTTTAGAGCTTTCATGGACTCTAGATGTGAAAACAATCTGTGTACACCAGTCATGTCAGTGTGATCCCTTTTCTTTTTCTAGAGCGGCATAAGTGCGGGTGTGAGGAACACATTTTGTCAAACCGCACTGGACATCGTTAACCAGTTTACCACAACCCAAGCCAGCAAAGAAATCAAACAGATGCTCAGAGGTACGATGGATGAATGTTTAAAAACACAATTCACATGTTAAAAGCTGTCTGTAACCCTGTGTTTGGTATCCGCATTCAGATGCGTCAGCTGCCATGCAAGTGAGAGCGTTGAAGGATTACTGCAACAATTATGATCTTACAAGTCTCAACATTAAAACAGGCGACATCATCACGGTAACGTAATAATTCTCTTGTTGTTCACCAAAATGTTTAAACGCAGCTGTAAATGCCAGGCAGAAAATGTGGGCGCTTACCAGGGTTTTTTTTTTTTTTGCTATTGGTGGCTATAATACTTCTGTTTTGTTTATCAGTCGTTGTACGTTGCGGAGGTTGGTTGTTGTGGTATTTGTCCCACCCCTTCTCCTCTGTGATTGTACGGCTCTGTGAAAAGTGATATTGACGAGCTGAGCGTTTCACCCAAAGTTGAACATTTTTCAATTCTGGCTGATCATCACGGACAAAACTCACCAGAAGCGCGGTGCTTCCATTAAAAAAAACTGAAGACCGGTCGCAGGCGTAAACCCTTGGTGTACACATCCCCTTGTAACAACATAGAAATGTCACCATACTGTGTGCAAATAATTTTTTTAGAGCAGGGGGGTGATTCTCACGAAAACTTGGTTTTAAAAATGTCAAGCATGAAAATGTAAAATTTGCTTAAATTTACTTTTTTCCCACCAGACATTGAAAAACAAAGTCTGGAGTAAATGGGAACATTAATTTAAAAACTTTTACTTATCATTTAACACTTTTTGTAACATAATTAAAAAAATTAGTCCTAAAAAATCTCATTACCACAACAGTCAGAAAACATCAACACTGACATATTTTCAAAATTACATGACAAACCTGAAAGAACATAATTTGGAGATTCTGCACATGCATTTAAAATCAAAGAATTATGCTTCTATTAATTAAATTAACATTTAATAAGCATCTTTTGCGGTAATGATCATCAAAATGTCTTGTAAGCATTCTGACAAGACAATATTTCAAATTAACTGTAAAAAAATGATCTTACCTGGTAGCCATCTTGAAGTAACTGGTCCATGTGCTTGGTCACTCAAAATCAAACTTTATTAAAATTCTGTATGTGTGCTTAAACTGTTCTCAAAAAGTGTTGTGGAGGATGAGAACATCAGGCATGGACGCATCATTTTCCTAATTTTTATTCATTATTATTATACATGAATATTCAGTAAATATTTTTTCTGTCATCTAAAGTAGTCTAGCAAAACATCCATTTATTTTTTTTCTTAATATTTTTGTCTTAACTTGATTAAATTACAACATAACGCATGTTCAAACACAGCCGGACACATTGCGGTAATGAGAATTTCAGCAGAAAATGAGATAAAATTTACAATGATAAATTCTTATGTTGAAATCACACATTGTGCAAGGTAGAACACAGTATTGTGTTAATTCTGATGCTTTTTAATGTTACTATATTACACATTTTAACGCTAAAATCATTAGTGCCGTGGTGTTTCAATGGTTTCGTGAGAATCACCCAGGGATGCCCAAACTTTTTCCTACCAAGGGCCAAAAATCAAACCTGACTGAGGGCCGTTGGCTGAAAGTAAATGTTACTGTGTTATTTTACAATTTGCCCTGATTATCCTAATTTATAATTTTCAAATATTTAAAAAATTAATAAGCTAACATTACTCTGTTTATGCAAAACTAATGCAGTTTTATTTTCAAATGTGAGTGTTGTAAAAAAAAATCATTTTTGCCAATCTTTTTTAAATTTCCTTTTGTCTGTGTGCCAATAACAGTCCTTCCAGAAAAGGAGTTTTTTTGGTGATTGTTGCGGGCAAAAATACTCGATCTTGCGACACGTTTTCTTAAAAAATGCGATGGAATATGCGGGATATTTATGCAATTTTATGCGGGAAAATTGCGGGAATTTGCAAAAACTGCGGGAACTTGCAAAAACAGCTTTTTTGACTTTTCAATGATGTGAACGTAATTACGTCACATCATAATATTACCATGGCAACAGGGGGACATGACTGCGGTTGTGTGAAGTAAATGCAAATTTTTCAACTTTCTGCAAAGATATATGTGACTTTTTGCTACGAAAATGCGGGTATTATGAAATCATGCAAGCCCTGCATATTTTGCGCACAGAATTCGGCAATTTATGCGACGAAAGTGCGGCGTATTTTTTAAAATGCGACCGCCGCATAAATATGCAAATTACTTATTATGCTTTAATCATGCGTTCGCATAATCACGTTTTTCTGGAGGGACTTATTATTAGCCTTTAGTACCCGAGTTGGTTGAGTTTCGTGATGCATGCTTTACAGTGTCCGTGTACATTAAAAATATGTACTCACTTGAATTCCATGCATTTAATTTCAATTTACATTTTTGTAATGTAGAAATAAAACAAACATTTAGAAGGAGAACAAGCAATGTTTGACTATGCAGTGTAAAAATAGTTGAATCAACTTAAAAGGCAAATAAGGCAACCTATCACAAGCACTAAACAGATACTAAAGTCCACCCAACTCAAAATATTACATTAAAATCACAAGTTGGCCCAACATAAATAGTTATGTTTACAGTTGAGCAGCTTTCTGATACATTTTTGGATGAAAAATTTACTATTAAAGTCCAGTCATCAAAATAATTTTTAACAAAATGTTGAGGGATAATTTTATTCAGTATACACAAAATAATAAATGGACTCCTTCAACTAACGTTAAATTAAGTTGAATAAAGTTGTTTTCACTGTTCAAAGTCAACATTACAACGAGCCCTTTCAAAGAAAAACTAGTCACACGTGCCTAAAATCTTTAGTATTCCCTGCTACTTCAGTTTACTATGTGCTTTATTGACAGCCATTAACATATTCTTATGAGTTGGCCACAACTAAAAGTTAGATTTGGTTACGCTTTAAAGCAGAGGTGCCCACCGTTGGCCCGCAGTGACCTTTTTTTTGGTCTGTCATGCCATGTGAGATAAGGAAAAAGGATAAATGTCATTGTTTATATTTCTAATTAAACATTTTCTAAAATGTAATTTTTTTGTTTCACGTGCAGGTCTTGGAGCAGCATTCAGATGGGCGATGGAAGGGCTGTATCCATGACAACCGTACAGGAAATGACCGCGTGGGATACTTTCCATCCAACATAGGAGAAGTCATCAAAAGAGCAGGTGTGCCATCACATCATCACATGATCCCACCGGGATGTCATGTGACACATATGTACCTCTGCACATTCAAACATATTTTACTTAAAAGGTCAATTTGAAACTCATTTATTTGGCACATTAAATAAAGTGTGTCAGTTTGTATTTAGTGCATGCATTTCAGAATACATATAAGTGTTAGTTTGTGTGTAAACTTAGGGATGGGTATTTTTGGTCAATCTAAAGGTTGTGGGGCGTGCACATTTCCTTTTCAGTTTTCAACATCTAATTTTTAAATTAAAGCATTCTGTTTGGCCTTTTAAACTAGAAGGAAAGTGATGTGTGGACGCCCCCTGAGTAATGCAATGTATACAGTACTGACACTTCAATCTCTTGTCCATTGATTTAGATCGAATCAGACCATTTACAAATCTAAAAAAGCCATAATTTCTGATTCATTTGTGAATCTTTCAAAGTTTCAAAAACATGTCAAGCTATTTCTGAGTACTTGAATATTTATGCTCATCCCTATTGTGTGTGTGCGTTGTTTATGTGCTTTATATCCGACTGTCCTGCCCTTTATCATCAGTCGTGTGATATTAATGTCAGCTTAAATTAAAGAAAGTGCAGCAGATGAGACTGATCTGGTACTTTTCACTCATCATCCACCTGTCTGAAGTGTTGCTTTTAAAACTATTACTCAATAGTAGCTCACTTAAAGTTCATGTGAGTTATGTCAGTGACACAAACATCACCAACTGGCATTGCAAAAATAATGCGTGCCCTCAAAACACGTTTTCCAAACACTTCTCATGTCAAACAAACCATAAGTCCCGCCCTTATCTCACACCATAAAAAAGGACAACAGTGTCACAGTGTACTTAAAGATCCCGTTCTTTCTGTGTTTTTAAAGCTTTGAGTGTGTTTACAGTGCGCAATATAACTTGTGTTCATGTTTCACTTATAAAAAAAACTTGGTATTTTTCACACAAAAAGTCCTCAAAACGGGCTTCCTTGTTCTGTGAAGTCCCTCCTTCAGAAATATGTAACGAGTTCTGATTGTGTAGCTTGTTTATTGTGTTGTGATTCAATAGCAGCTTAGCTTGCCGTTAGCTTAGCTGGCGACTGACGTATTCCTGTGGGCGGAGTTTAGTCAAAAAAACTGTTCTAGTGACGTCATTAAAGCAGGAAGTAGAGGGCTGTAGTCCAAACCGGCCGTTCGCTGTAGGCTTTGAAAGGAGAATTCTGTTAAAGAAAATGTATCGCCTGGCACTGAACTTTGAGCTTTATCATTTTACAGATATTATTTATGCTCTAACAGCAACATTACACACTAACTAGGGTTCAGGTACTTTCATAAAATTACATTAAGCAATAAAATAGTGTCGTTTTCATTTCCTATATCTGAAAACTTCTTAACAACATCTTTGTCCAATTTAACGTTGACATGTATTTATCCAGATATAAAGTATGAACTCGATGAGGGATACTATGTGCAGTGTTGGCTACTTTTAAACTGTTCCCGCTAGTTAATTTTTTTGTGGGATAGAGCTGAACGTATTTTGTTTATTAGTTATTGGTATTTGGACTGTGAATAGTCATTGGGAGGCTTTTGGGCTAGTTTTGAATGTTCATTGGGCTGGTTTTGACATTTGGTTCAGATTATATAGAATGTACATGTAAACGAGCATTTTAATCAGGTTGCAATGTTTAGGGTGCATGTAAACTGTACTGCCGTATTCAGTCAGATTGACAAAATTTTGTCCATGTAAACATAGCCACTGTAAACCCTATCTGCGTTTTATGCATGAATATATAGTCTGCATGCATAGTACTTTACCAATTGATGTTTATGGGCAATGCATTGTATATGTTTTGTACAATAGTATGCATGACCATTTTTTTTATTTGTAACATACAGTAGCCGTTCGAAAACTGTACATCATTCTTACCATGCATGTTAACATACAGGGTTCTGTAAAGTTAAGCTCGCAGATAGAGTGAGTGATTTTTGCTTGAACATTTTTTGTTTTGTGTTTTCCTTCCTGTTTTGTTGTTGTTTTGTTGGTGTTGTTGTTTTCGGTGTTGCCGTTCTGTCGTACCCAGGTCCCTCGACCCAACAGTATCTTAAGATACAGATCCGTCCGCCAGCAATTGGTTCAGTTGTCATGGTGAACGGTGACTCCTCCCACATTTTTTCTCTCCCCCTCACCCCTCCTCCTCAACCCACCCTGCCCTCTTCCCATCAGCCCCTGTTCACCTCATTTGGCTATAATATGCCCACCTGCAGCACATTTGGGTATGAACCAGCCTCCTCCTGCTCTGAGGAGCCACAAAAAGAGACAGGTATAAACACAAACACACACAGTGTCACAAAAACACACAATCAATCCGGCATCATACACCGATCATAACGTGTGCTTGCATTTCTTTACTTTAAAACCACTGTGATTTAATTAATGATTACAATGAGTGAATGTGATTTGAAAGAAAGAAAGAAAGGAGTATTAAAGGGGACATATCACAATAATTTTTTAAGATGTAAAATAAATGTGAATATGTGAAGTTTTAGCTCAAAATACCATATAGATTATGTATTATAACATGATAAAATAGCCACTTTGTAGGTGTGAGCAAAAATGTGCCATATTTTGGTGTGTCCCTTAAAATGCAAATGAGCTGATGAAATGCAAACACTGATCACCATAACGGGGTGGTTTGTTGAAATTGAAACTCAATTGTGCTGTCAATATTTTTTTTTCTCTCTCTGCACTAAATGGCAGTACTGTGGTTGGATAGTTGCAGATTAAGGGGCGGAATTATTATAATAAAATCCCCTTCTGACATCACAAGGGGAGCCATTTTAAAAAATTGTTTACAGTAATTTGTGACTATTTTACAGTAGTCAATAAAGAATTACAATTTATAAATGTTAATGTTATATGTTAATACAGCATTTATTATAAGCATAAGTACAGTAAGTTCATTAGACAAACTTACTAACTTGCTTGCAATTGCCAAGCAAGGAACATTTGAGTGCAGTGCATTAATATACAATAACACGAAATTCAATAATGTGCTGTCACAGGTGTGTGTATAACAGCTTTGTTCATGACTCATCCAATCAGAATAAAGAGTGGGAATGATTTGTTTTATTAATATGGATTTAAGTGTGAATGTTGACTTCGCTCTTATAAAATTAGATTGATGGAACATTGTTCTCTTAATTCTGTTTGTAATTAATGCAGTTTGCTCTCACAAAAACCTACAATCAATCATGTACTCAAGAAACATTAGGATGAAGATTTTAGTGAAGTATTTCCTCTTTGTAATTAGCAAGATGGTTATTGCTATAGCAGTGCCTGGTCTCAGTATTATAAGCTTGTGTTGATCTGTTTAAATTTGAACATTGTATTTCTATATGCTTATATTTCTATTTAACCTTAATAGTATCTTTGTAATGTATTACCAGATACCAAAATGTACCCAAACTGTTTCTATAGCTCAACTGCATTGCATTAGCAGTGCAAAAGATGATGGGTTCGATCCCAGGGAACACACATACCACTCAAATGTATACCTTGTAATGCATATACGCATATACAAAAGTTTCACGTGAGCGCGCGATAGTTTCGCGTGAGCATGCGATAGCGCACGTGAAACTAAACTTTATTTAATTTTTGCTCCATGTCCCCTTAGGGGCTCCGTACAAAGGTAATATTAAATATAAAAAATATTTTTAGTTTAGTTTTGCGCGCTCGTGTGAAACTTTCGCGCACGCACTCGAAAGTTTCACGTGAGCATGTGATAGTGTTATGTGAGCACGCGATAGTTTCACGTGAGCACACGATAGTTTCACTTGAGCACGCGTTAGTTTCACATGCGCACGCGAAACTGAACTTTATTTAATTTTTGCTCCATATCCCCTTAGGGGCTACGTACAAAGGTAATATTAAATATAAAAAATATTTTTACCTATTTTGCAGACTATTTGGGTACAAAACATTTTATAACTACATGGTGACCAACCAAGTTTACCTGTCTTTAAACACTGAAAGGTGATGGTCTATAAATAAAAAAATACCAGATATGTTGTTTGTGAAGTTTATTTTTATTTTATGACCTTCTCTCTGTCTCTGTACTTTGGAAAGGTGTTTTGGTTTTGGTGTATGTCTGTGCTCTATATTTGGTGATTTTGAAAGGATGGTAGTCACACTAAGTGATTACTGTTTGAGACAGATGTTGACAGATTGGACCTTGCGTACAAACATGTAGAGGACGTGAGGAGACTATGTCCTTGATAGGGCAGCTGTTTTTGATTTGTGTGTATTTAAAACCTTTTTAAATGCATAAATGGCACCCTTGAAAGCACCCATTTTCAGCTTTTATCTCTGTGTGTGTATGACATCTTCCAGGTTCAAGAGGATCTGTGTCCAGTCCTCATGGTTCTCCAACCCTCAGTGGTCAGCAGAGCAGCGCCAACGAAGATATTTGGGTGCTGAGGAAACCTTTAGCAGGTACAAAACACGTTAGCATTTTGTTCTTTTAATTCTGGCATTTTTTCTCACCCCTAAAAACTTTTAAGTGTATATTAAATGTTCCCCGGTCCATCTTTCAATATTTTATGTCAGACCTCTCTGGCCGACTGCAATGCATTTAAATGTTAAAAATAAAATGTGCATAAAAAATAAAGCAACGCAAAAGTAACTAAAAAGTAACGTAAGCATTACTTTCCATGAAAAGTAACACAATTAGTTAAGTTTTTTTGGGAGTAACTTAAAATTGTAATGGATTACTTTTAAAAGTAACTTTCCCCAACACTGCAAACTGACATAACCCACGTAATCATACCCAACAGCTTAAATTATAAATCATTTCGTAATCTTACTGTTGTGAAGTGGGGTAGAGCAAGGATGCCTTTTTTTGTGTTTAATTTTGTATGTACTTGCATACTACAGTAAGTTATTTTTGTTTGTATTTAATCAAGTAACAAATTGCATTGCTTTAAAGTTTAAACACAACAGTTTTCTGGTTCAACTGCATTTGTTCACCTCGCCTGATATCTGTGTTCACCAGCGGGGGGCAGTGTTGGAAGTATGGGCAGCACAGGCAGTCTAACCAGTGGACGTTCATCTACAAGCGTGCAAAGCAGTAACGCTAACGCTCACCTCACCAACTCACCTGTCCCTGTGCCGACCACACCCACACATTCACCTGCTACTAACACACACGGCCTCAATGTCCCAGGACTACACGCCCAAGCCGAGGGTGTGAAGGTGCGACACGAACCAATCCCATATATGTACAAATATGCCAAGTCATATTTTCTCTGTCTGTCTTTCTCTTCATTGCTCACATTATTAATATATGTGTGTACATTTGTGTGTGTTTTAGCTGTTGGCCACGGTGCTGTCGCAGTCAGCCAAAGCAAAAGAACATCTTATGGACCAATCACAATCTTTAGATCCAAATTCAGGTACTGCAGTGTATAAACTGTACTAATATGACCCCATATAATCCTGGAGTTCATATGGTAGAGCAATGTAAAGGTCACACATACTCGGTGTTGGGGGTACCGCATTACAAGTAATATGCGTTGCGTAATAATATTACTTTTTTTTTAGTAACGAGTAAAGTAACACATTACTTTTTAAATGTACACATTAATATTTGAGTTACATTTTTTAAAAAGTAATGCAAGTTACTTTTCAGTTTAATTCATTTGATTTGAAAAAAACAATGTACTGAATTAAACTTAATGTAGGCATGAAGAATTACCCAAACTCTATGGATGCGCGCCTGAGCAGAAACAGTTTGAGTCCGAAACGGAGATGGCAGGGCAGAGCTTAACATTTTTGCGATGGAAATATGCAATTTCTGAATGCAGAACTTCATAAAAAAATCACCTGCAAGGCCTGAAAGAGATCAAGCCTCAGCCAAGTAAGAACAAGTAACGCAAAAGTAACTTAAAAGTAACTTAAAAGTAACTTAAAAGTAACTTAAAAGTACATAAGTATTACTTTTCATGAAAAGTAAATAAGTAACACAATGAATTACTTTTTGGGGGAGTAACTTAATATTGTAATGCATTACTTTTAAAAGTAACTTTCCACAGCACTGCACATACTAATGAAACGTATGGCTCGAATGCACTGTAATGCTGCATTCAGACCAGCCGCGGGAGAGGCGTCAAGCACGAGTGATTTCAATGTTAAGTCAATGTAAAGACGCATTGAAGCGCGTCTGGAGGTCTCGTGGCACGAATGAAGTGTTTAGCGCGGTAGATGCGATTCCGCCTCATTTGTGCGCGTTCACGTAAATAGTACAAATTGAGCGTGGCCGCGGCAAACGCGCAAGTTGAAAATTTTTTACTTTCGCGAAAAAACGCGCCACATCTACCAATCATGAGCTTGATCTAGTAGTGACATGATTACAGGAAGCGAGCAGGGTCGCAGAAGTCCCTCCCATGACACGATCTCCGCGTGAATGTCTCGATGACTAGAATTTTACGTGTGGCTTTCATGGGCGAATTAAGCGAGTAAACTCAAAATGTTCAAGCGGCAAACTAGACGTGGTAGACGCAAATTTGATTGAATTCACGGTAAGTCTCTTTGGATAAGCGTCTGCCAATGCATACGTGTAAATATCTGCTTATACGTATATAAAAATGTAAGAAATTTAACTTAACAATTCAATAATTATTCTTTATTTAATGGTTATGATACAAGGATGTGTTAAATAAAATAAATGTTTTCAAATTAAAAATATAAGACTTATATTAGAATATATCAGTACAGTACTAATACGTGGTTTGTATTAATTGTATACAACCTTACATTTTTATGTCCAGTGTTAAATTATATACACTTAAATTAATCAAATTATTAATAATTTATCAAATTGCAATTAATAGCCCTCTGAAATGTTTTCTTACTATTGTAGCAGACAATTCACGTATTGAATATACATCCAAAAATTTACTTTGGCTGTTTTGTCTTTTCATCAACCATAAGCCTACAGTATCACTGGCCTACATTCAAAGTCATCCATGTTGCGAGTGAGTTTATCAATCTGTCTGAAGTAAATTTAATGATCGTAAGCCACTACACTATGTTGTAATTGTACATCCACAAACAAATGTCAAGACGAAACTCCCAAGACGAAAACGAAATGACACACATGCTAATGTGCTATTCGTTACAGCTGTATGGAAATCCTGTATTGTGTACGGGTCACAGGACATGATTAAGTATTTTTTATTTCATTAGTAGCTTCATTAGTAGCAGCGTATCTTTCGATATTACATTTAATTTACTTTTTGCCGTAGCCTCTTCTCAGCAGACTCAAAGCACATCTGGTCTCCCGCGGCAACCCAAGAAGAAACCCTTTGTGGATCCGTTGCTACAGAGGAAAGATGAAGCCTCGGCTGAGAGCAAGGCAAGAGTGTGTGTGTTTGTGTTTGTGTGTCTGGTGGCCCAGATTTGTAAATGTGTCCATGTGTCTATATCTGTCTATATTTATCTCATAAATGCCCTATATACTATTGTATGGAGCACTTTAAAGCGCCATGCTATTATCATAGTGCAGTGTACAATACTGTGGTAATACCATGGTACATATCTCTTGATGATGTGTTTTTGACATTTTTATTAACGTGATGTGACATTCAAGGGTTCTAAAAATTTTATTTGCTGCCACACAGTGGCTGAAGTTGATATTGCATGACACACTTTTATAACAGGACAACAAAAAATGTCTTAATTTTTTGTGTTTTCTTTCTCTGTGTGTGGTAGAGCTCGGAGGCTGTTGTTGAATGGCTCACTAGTGCTCAGTTGCAGTTTTACACAACCAACTTTCTCACTGCTGGTTATGACCTGCAAACCATTAGCAGGATGACACCAGAGGTGAAGCACACAACGACATGTTAGGCTACATGTGAAAATTGCAAACATCATGTAAAGACATTACTGTATGAGTGAGTGTATTGAAATACACTTTTACCACATATATATTTAATATATTTAAAGGGCACATATTATGCCAAATTTTACAAGATGTAATATAAATCTCAGGTGTGCCCAGAATGTATCTTTGAAGTTTTTGCTCAAAATACCACAAAGGTAATTTATTATAGCGTGTCAAAAATGCCCCTGTTTGTTTTTCTTGTGTGTCTCTTTAAATGCAAATGAGCTACAGCTCATCACTCCCTCACCAACAGACAATGAGCCATTTTGGGTTAAAAATAGATCTGATTCTTGTTAATACAGTCTTAGACAATAGTATCATTTATAGTAAAGGATTTTGGGTCAAATTTACCACTCAGTCAGTGGCCATGGGCGGAGCTTTGTTTGTGTGACATCACATTAACAAGGAAATCAAAACAGCATGTATAACAAGCCTGCTTTTTTAATGGGGATTAAAAAAGAAGTAGAGGGGGATTTTTTAATTTTAGGATTGTTGTGTTCACACACTGCCAACACACATTTATGTCCAAACACCTTGTAAAAGTAGATTTTGCATAATATGTGCCATTAAAAAACAAAAACAAACAGTATTTTTTAATAAATATATACAATATAAAAATTATTATATTCACCAGTAAATATTCCAATCAGTCAATAAAGAATAATAAATGTGTGCATATAAAATATAATTTGGTTTACATTTTATTTAATTTAATAATTGCAACATTTAATAGCAAACAATATTTCTATATGTATTTATGTATATTTAGCTATTTTTATTTTAATTCAGTGTACTGAAATAAAGAATTACTTCTTTCATAAACAGTCTAATTCTCTTAAAATTCTAATTACTTTACAATCATTTATTCATCTTAATGGGCAAATCCCACTTTTACAAGGTGTTTGGACATAATGTGTGTTGGCAGTGTGTGAACACAACCACCATACAATGAAAAAAATCCACCATTAAACCAAAGCATTAGACATGCCGTTTTGATTCTCTTCTCAATGTGAGGTCACATTGATAAAGCCCCGCCTACTTAGAGTCGTGCATTACCATAGTTTTCACCCTCTGTCCAGATTGTTGTCTCACACTGTATTAATCAGATATATTTTAACATAAAGCGTTCACTGTCTGTCTGTTTGTAAGGAAGTGAGGAGCTGTAGCTCATTTGCATTTAAAGGTACAGACATTAAAACAGCACACTTTTGCTTCCACCCAAATAGGGGCATTTTGGACATGCTATAATAAATAATCAGTGGGGTATTTTGAGCTAAAACTTTCCAGACACATTCTTGGCCCACCTGAGACTTATATTACATCTTGTAAAAAGGCCATAATAGGTGCCTTTTAATCTGAATTATACTTACAACCGATGTATATTTTCTGTAGCTCAACTGTGTTAGCATCTCAAAGTCATGAGTTCAATCCCATGTAGCTTGCATACTGATTAAACATAGATTATAGATTGAATTAAATGAGATAAAGCATTTAAATAAAAGCATCTTTGAAATTGATAAATGTAAATGTCTGTTTATTTTCAAAGCACAATTAAAATACTGTTCACCAATGTGCTGTACAATACTGAAACATAATAGGATATAAAAAGAAAAGAAAAAAAAAAAAACACAGAAACGCAAATACAAAAACATCCTATATTCACGTTAACTCACTCACTTTATTAGTTCTGACAGTTCTTGAGCTGTGCGTTGCCCTTTCAGGACCTCACTGCAATCGGAGTGACAAAACCAGGACACAAGAAGAAGATGCTGTCAGAGATCAGCAAGATGAACATCCCGGATTGGATACCTCAAGAGAAACCTGTAAGAAACAAACACATAATGCACACAGTTTTTACACACAGTGCACAAAACATTTATATGCATGCATTACAGTCACATGACTCACATGATTTAAATATCTGTGTATCTTACAGTCCAGTCTGGCGGAGTGGCTCTCTGCGATCGGTCTGAATCAACATTACCAGACTTTGGTCCAGAACGGCTATGAAAATATGGACTTTATTAGTGATATTACTTTGGAGGACCTGAAAGAGATTGGCATCACTAAACTAGGCATGTATATTACATATACAGCATAATTGAACTATTTTTTATATGTGTGTACCAGTATTTTGTTACAAAAACATAAAACGATGGAAAATGACTACATTGTGTTGCCCCTGATAAGTCTGATAAGAATAAAAAGTATTCCTTGTATTCTTAGATAAACTACACTTTGCAAATCTTTGTGTGACAAATTACGTTAAACTTTCATGGACAAAATAAATAACTTTCCACCTCTTATTTCCAACAAGGGCACCAGAAGAAGTTGATGTTAGCTGTCAAACGTCTGAGCGAACCACAATCAGAAGCAGAGGCAATTAAGGAGAGCCAATTAGAAGAAAGCACAGACTCGAAGGAAAGCACTACAGAAACCACTACAAGCACAACAGAACCGGATGTGAACTCCGCCCCCGCTGTTCGAGTACGCAAAAGATCAGAGGGGCGTAGCTCTCCCCGACACAGTGCTCAAGGGCGTGTCTTACAAAGAGCGAATGCCCCTCCCCCTCTAAGGAGGCCTAGTTCAATCGATAGTCCCACCCCAACACCTCCACACACACCCACTAAAGGTAAAACAACCTCTTCTACTTCAAGTTCTCCCTTGCACACCCCTTCCTCTCTGCAGAAAACGCAAGCCAGGACCAGAGGATCCTGTGACTCTCCACGTTCGCTGGCCCGTGCCGTTCCAGTACTTTGCCTCCCACCTGAAGGAGAAATTGAAGGGGGTCAAGCTTCGCCCCAGCCGAGGCACGTACAATCCTCGAGTACCGATTCAGAGCACGACATGCCCTTGCCAGATGCTTTCGTAAAATACGCAACGCTGGGTGGACATAGGGCTGGCCCCAGTGGCTCTCCGAGAACCCCTGGTGGTGACACCCTCGACATCAATAACGTCAATCGCAGTCAGTCGTTTGCTACGGCAAGGCCTCGAAGAAGGACTCGACCCCCGACTCCGCCCAAACGATCCTGCTCTTCCATCTCGACCGGTAACCTAGCCGACGACGCAGCGGCGAATGACGGATCCAGCGAAAACCGAGCTAACAATTTACTGCTCAACGTGACTTACAGAGAGCGCCGACGTAGCGATTGCGGCATTGCCTCCGAGAAAACCTCATCCGGTGGCAGCGTCAGGGATATTGCGGCCATGCTTGAAATGTCAAATCTTGGCAGCAGTGGTAAAGGAAGTGCCAGTGGTTACTTACAGGTAATTCAACAGCGACACAATTACACAAGTTTTACATTACAACACTTAATGAAACTGATTTTGCAATGCAAACTTGCAATGTAGTTTAATGTCTGTACATATCCGATTCGATTACTGGAACTGACTATGGTCCAATGCATTTACATTTCTGTGTATTGAATTTAGTAGTTTGTGTCTTGTTTAGCTTCTCAATTACTACTATTTTGCTCTTTTACCTGTTACTCAGGTGAGCCATAACCTCTTGCGGCAAAACCGTGACGTTCTAAATTCCGATCTGGACAGTCGCCGGCGCACCATTGGTGGATTAGCAGATCTAGCTGACTCTAAAAAGCAAACATACGATGATGTCTCCTCACAGATGAATCGAGCCACGCAGGACAGCACACATCATAGATCAACACTCCCAATGGAACAGGCCCCCGAGCCACGCCCACGTTCTATGATTACTCATCTGGAAGGAAGCGTTACCTTGCTGCCCCATGAGGAGTGGTCACGGATGGATGCCACGGCAACATTAAGAAGACCACGCTCACCGCATCACTCACACGGTGAAAGTTTTATCCTAACAGAAAGCAGCACAATAAGGCGACGGCCCAAAGCATTAGCTCCACCGCAGAGTAATGGAATGAATGGAGGTCGGATGGAAGATGCTAGAAGGCGGCCTGCATCAGAAGCTTGTGTTGGGGATGGTGGTAGAGAGGAAGATCTACAATCTGATGGCTTTGGCTCTCTTCCTAGACAAATACTGAAACCTCCAGTTTCACCTAAACCAGCAATGGCTATTCGAAAATCAGATCCACCAACCCCTACAAGAAGGGTCCCTATACCTGGACCTGAAGGTCAAGAAAGCCCAGGTAATGCTAAATATAACTTTATAAAAACATGACATCATTTTTTATATACTTATTTCCTGTGCTACAACTGAAGGAAGTATGATACATATTTTTTGTAGAAAAGACCACTCAAAGAATTACTGATCACCAGCATATGATCTGTTTTTGAGGCTGGTGATGTTGTCCCCATTAGGTTTCTTAAAGTCTCGCTGTAGTCAAGAATTGTATCAGTTAAAACTCATCTTTGAGCATCATATTAGCATATAAAAGTTTTACCTGCCACCGTAATTTCTTTGTGCTTTAAAAAGCTTGAATGCATATCTACACCCTTGCCTCATTTAGTATACTCGGATCTATGAATATGCAAATTAGTCCCTGCCTCTGCTCAATCGCAGAGCTCTGACCATAGATATGAATATGTGAATGAGTTCCGGCCTCCACTCTCCACTCATTACTCAGACAAGTTCAGTTTCACACTTTGTAGTACGATGTAGGAAAAACTTTTCTCAATATAAGGACAAATTGTCAATTCAAATTGTTAAATTATTTTTTTTCTCTGTTTATAGTTGAAATTAAGAAAGTTCCTCCTCCAGTATCTCCCAAGCCAAGCCCGCCTCCTACACTGCCCAAACCAGTGAAAATCAAGCCGGTCCATAACATCGGATCCTCCGGTTCCCCTCAGGCAGATGTTCTCAGCCCATCCAGTGCCTCTTTGAGTTCTACCCCAGCTGAACAAGCCGCATATCTATCACAGATTTCCAGTCCTGTGACCCCGAAACCAACAGACACACTTTTCCCACGAGCGACCTCTTCTCCGGCTCAAAGCCCACAGACACCCCAGACCCCCCAAACCCCACAAACACCCTCGACACCTGGATCAGGTTCAGCTCCGGTGAAGCCCCCAAGATCATCCATGGCTGGTCTGTCAGTGGACATCCCCAGCCCTTTGGAAGTAGACCTGCCCGGGTTGGAGATTGCGCAGAAGCGGATAAAAGAAGCAGAAAAACATGAAGATGAAGTAAGAAAGCTCCAGATCGATCTTTTTGACGTTGACCAAGCTGTGAATTTATGCTCCTCAGGAGAAAGCCACTTCATGGAGATGGGAGAGGGGGTGGGGCCGGTCGTTATGAGGAGGCGGAAGGTGGGTGTGGCCAGACAGACACAAGTGGAGAGTGAACCACAAGATGGAGATGCAGAGGAAAGCCAAGGGTTATTGAAGATTGCTGATCCGGGGAGCTGTGCCTCAGGAGACATGGTACATTTCAGACTGGAGGAGACCAGTGCTTCCCTCGCTGCTGCTCTGGAGGTGGTGGAGGAAAAGATTAAAAAGGATGACAGGTAAGTGTTTATAATACACTCAAAAAACCAATTTAACTAATTTTCATTCCCCGCCATTGACAAGTTATTGAGTTATTGATGAGTTATCTCATCAATTAAGAGAAAACGCTTCCCTGCAAATGACGAGTTTTTACGGCAATCCATATTTCCGCTATTATCCACTAGGTGGCTCTTTTACCCAACTTATAAAATACTGAAGCATACACTGATCCAAAAACTGTAAAAACTATGTGTATGTTAAGAGGATCACTCTAAATCTGATCTCTAACAAAAGTCCTTTTTAAAAATGCAATTATTTCAGCTTTTTGCTCAAAATTTTGTATTTTTGAGGAACCCTACCCATATTTGAGAGGTTATAAAAAGAGAAACTTATTTTGTGTTGTTTTCATTTGATATATTATATGTTTGTAAATTTAAAGAATTTTTTTTTCTGGAAGGCATTAAACTTTAATCATAAAAATGCTGGCGCTGGCTGGCAACTTTTTTTAAACGCCGACGGGGGAAGAGTTAACCTTAAAGGGATAGTTCACCCAAAAATGAAAAAAATGTCATTAATGACTCACCCTCATGTCGTTCCAAATTCGTAAGACCTCCGTTCATCTTTGGAACACAGATGTTTTATATTTAGTCCGAGAGCTTGTTGACCCTTCTTTGAAAAATCTACTTACGGTATACTGTCCATGTCCAGAAAGGTAATAAAAACATCATCAAAGTAGTCCATGTGACATCAGCGGGTCATTTAGAATGTGTTGAAGCATCAAAAATACATTTTGGTCCAAAATTTACGACTTTATTCAGCATTGTCTTCTCTTCCGCATCTCTTGTGAAGCGCATGCGCGAGACTAAAGTCACGTGACTGCAGTGACGCGAATGACGTACGACGTGGCTGATGTGTTATCTGGTGCGCCCTAGCTGTTTTTTTTTTGTTTCGTTTTTGTGCGCCCAGGCTTCGTTTACAGTCTGAGGGAGATGCTGTAAGTTTGAAGAAAAAACATTGCCAACATGTCTGAGAATAACACGTCATCCGCAACACCGCAGCTACGTGACTTTTGTCTTGCGCATGCACTTCACAACAGACGCAAAAGACAATGCTGAAAAAACTCGTAATTTTTGTTATTTTTTGGACCAAAATGTTTTTCGATGCTTCAACACATTCTAATTGACCCAATGATGTCACATGAACTACTTTGTTGATGTTTTTATTACCTTTCTGGACATGGACAGTAAACCGTACGTAGATTTTCAATGAAGGGTAAACAAGCTCTCGGACTAAATACATCTTAAACATCTTAAACTGTGTTCAAGTGAGCTGCAGAATAAGCATAACTTAATCCTTTGTTGGTTCGAGCACTAATATAGTTATCTTTATAGTTATCGTTATTGGTGTAACCAGATTTTTATTCCATCTTCTCAATTTTCTCTTTGTATTCTGTCTCCTGCTTTAGCTCCATTGTGGACAACAAAAGCACAGTGAATATCCTGGATGACATCGGCAGCATGTTTGATGACCTGGCTGACCAGTTAGAGGCCATGTTAGATTAAAACATGTTTTCCGAAACAATTTGGCGTTGAAAACCAGCACCGACCATTGACCGGATGATCATAGCACCGCAGTGAACCGATGTGAGGTCAGAACACTGGCAGTGGGATCAACAGAGACATTCTGGGATTCGTCAGTAAAGCGAGCGCATCTGGATGCAGAAGTTCGGAATTCAGAAATTTAAATGTCGGGACGTCAGTAGCCCTTATTCATCTCCACCTGCCTTTCGTCCAACCCTTGGTCAGAATCGGTTCTCCCGGTGTAAACCCCAACCCACATAAACGTCCTGCTGTTATGCTGCTCCCTGAGAAAAGCACAATTTTAAAAGAGTCTATATGATGAGCTTTCTAAATGTCATATTATAATGTGTGAATGTGTGTATGTACCATATTTGCGGTGAGAGTTTCATCGGGAAGCTCAGATTTATCTCTGCTATGGTTCACTTTGGAGCTAAAGGGAACTTTGAATTTAATCTTACGGTTTTCAGCAGGCAAAGCTACTGATATAAACTCAATATGGACTGAATAAGTACGTAAATAAGCACAGCCCTGAATTTATGGCCCTGAAAATATTAAAACTTTTTGGATTGTTTTGTCCATCGTCAAGATTTCTTAGTTCCCTCCAAGTGTATAATGAAGAAATGCTTTGGACTTTAAAAGGTATATTGTAATCTTTATGTATGTTATTGTTGTAATTGTTGTTGTCAGTTTGTGTGAATGTTTGACTGTGTCGTGTAGTTCTTGCACCGACAAATCTCACCCTGCAAAAGGTGTAGTACATAGATATAGACAAAAGAAGATGCTGGAAAGAGTAGTGTATATATAATATATAAGTTATAGTTATCATTAATAGAGTAGTAAAGTATGGAATGATACAAACACACACACACCAGCTCATTCCCAAACAATGTGTTTTAATAACAGTGTTTGTGTTTTTGTATGCGTGTGTTTCAGAGTGTGTCATACAAAAATATTTTGTGGACGTTACCATGGTAATACCACATTTCTTTGGACATTACCATAGTGGTAATACCATGGTATTCTTTAAAGTACCATACATGACCCAGTACATGGTATTACCATCTGACATTACGAGTGTTTTGTATGGGGAGTGTGCGTTGACCTGTTCGACAGTGCAGTTATTCCCGTTTTGTCATTGCAGAAATAAAGCCGTTATAATTATATAATTTAAGAAGATTATATCATTGCAAGATGTATAAGACTACAGAGCAATATTTTTATTCATGCACCATGTTATTAATTTAGCTTTATGAGTGAAACTTCAAAACCAGCCATCTGGGATACAGCGGAACTGAACATTACCGACAATCATGACTATGTTGTCCTTGATTTATGACCCTGCACAGTTAATGGTATTGATGTTGGATTATAAAATCTTTTGCGGTATAAAAACTGTGTATTAATCCAGTTGTTATTTTGTGTAAAACCTTCGGCTGGCTAACGTGTTCGTCCGAACCTGGTGAAATTATCATCGAAGACCTCTTCCATGTAAAGAGCATTGAGAATATGTGAAATTAATATAAATAAATTGTTATGAATACATCCACAGTGACTAAAGGTTTTCTATCAAAATTAAAAAAATTAACATTATGGGGTGGTTTTCCCCAGACAGGGTTTAGTTTAATTATGAAATATAACTAGTTTTAACAAACATGCATTACCAAAAACATGACTGGTGGCATTTTGTGGCAAAACAAAGGGCACTGATGTATTTTAAGATTATGTCAGTGCTAGTTGTTTTCAGTTTGGACAGCTCTTACATTTATTTTAGTCTAGGACTAGGCTAATCCCTGTAATATTTATATATTAGTTGATTAAATGTGATGTTACGTGGTCCACGACCGACTTGAAGGTAACATCACATTTAATCAACTGAAAGATCTAAAACATTTTCTAAAATATCCAAAAATGTGTTTGTCTGAAAAACGATGGACATATGCAACTCGGACAGCTTGGGGGTGAGTAAATCATGGGTTTAATATCATTTTTGGCCGAACTATACTTTTAATACCACCCTCAATTGCCAGTTTTCCTGTGCCCCTCTGTGTGATGATTAATTATATTCATCATTTCCTAGTGAAAACTACTTAAATATAACTAAGGCATATAACTAAGGCATAGTCCTAGATTAATCTCGGGAAAATGACCCAATATATTTTATACATTACACAATAATTTGTCTTACAATTTACAGAAGATAACTGAAACCCCTTTATATGCTTAAGAAAAAAGCTTTAACTTTCTATTATTTTATTTTCTATTCACAATCAAGTTGTTTTTTAGGTTTGTAAAGTCATGTGCTTTTTCTTCTCTGCCTCTGGTAAGCAAGAAACACCCATCCCTATATATTATATAACAGAATTAACAATATAAATATTAGGACTTTCAAATCCTACATTTGTGAATGCTGGTTTGTTCTAAGATGTTGTCTTCATAAAAGATATTGCTCAACAAACAAAGAAGCAAAATAATTGAAAACTTTCTCAATAGCTTTATCAAACATAAATAGTCTGTAAGTCTATAAATATTAAAATTTTATTTAACAATAAAGATACTGATAAACCCACACTACAAATAAGGCTAATTTATATACATTCTCCAATTTTTCTTCAAATCAGAAAACATTTGGACCGCAGTCTTTTTGGATCAGATTTAAAGTGCAGTTATTTCTTGTCCATCTGGTCCTTCACATAGTCATTGGCAAAGTTAACAATATTTAGCATTGCTTGTAAAATCAGAATATCCATCTCTGTATTGTTGATTTGTTCCTTATGGTAGTTCTTTATAGGGTAGATGTAGCTCATAGGAACTCCCAGTCTGGAAAAACACTGCTCCACCTTTGATCAATTATACAAACATAAAAAATTACATTTCTAATGTGAAAATATCAGTGGCGGCCGGTGACTTCTTTTTTTCGAGGGTTCTCGATGCGAAGTTCGTTACAACATCTATGTAGCCCGTCATGTGTGTGGTTTGTAATTTTAAAATATGTGTTCTGCGCGTCAAGTGTTCCTATGTGCATCACGTGTCTTGTCAAAATAAGTGTCTGCTGCAGGTGCGTCTAAAGGGTTTATGATAAAAGAGACGCTCGTGTTTGCCAGATACTCTCATAATCTCATGCGTAATCAGAGTTTACTGTTAAGAGAGTGTCTTGCATGTATTTTGTGAACGTGAGCGTCTCTTTTATCAGTTTTACCAGTTCTATTTTTTAAACGCAAATGTAATATTTTTGTTTCGGTTTGCCATGCCTCCTGCACAGCGGTGTAAAAATAAGATATTTTTCGACTTTAAAATAAAAACTTCATATCCTAAATTGTTGGAATATATTCCATATGTATTCATTTGGATTTATAGATGGCTGTGAGTGTGCGTGCTTGTGTGTTATGCTTATACGTATACGCAGCTTATCAGCTAAATCGCAATCACGTCGTCAAAACAAATCTGATTGGCTAATACACACTGAAATAAATTAAATCATTTTAAAATTACTACATTAATAATTCCCCCTCCACCCCCCAGCCCAAACATCACATACAAATTGTCTTGTAACAGTAACGACTCTACAGTTTTGACACGTGTGCAGCAGGCACTTATTTTGACAAAACACGTGATGCACATGGTTCACATGACACAACAA
Source organism: Misgurnus anguillicaudatus (assembly GCF_027580225.2). Taxonomy (NCBI): domain Eukaryota; kingdom Metazoa; phylum Chordata; class Actinopteri; order Cypriniformes; family Cobitidae; genus Misgurnus; species Misgurnus anguillicaudatus. The sequence goes on along the minus strand of NC_073339.2, from coordinate 40,577,079 downwards.
ACACATATTTTGCAAACACGAGCAACACACATGACAGTCCGAACACATATTTTGAATTTGCGCCCCTCGGATGAGCAGTCACGAGCCGTCACTGGAAAATATTAATGTGTAAAATAAAACATTCCAATTTTTAATAAATGTTACTGTAAATCCTGTTTAGCGTTTACATTACAGTTCCTTAAATTTAAACAAGCATTTAAATTTAACAGCATTTCATGAGTGAAAAAATGTACTAGCTTTTTCAAAAAGTAAATGAAATATTTTTTCAGTGTATGTACAATAGTCTCACATACCTGTTCTTCAATTTTTTTGCTGTCATTGACACTTCTAATGTTGTATTTCACCTGCGGACATGCTTCATCCACCTTAGTCATGATTATGACTTGAGGAATGTCTGTGAATAATAAACATAACTAAAACATAAGTATTTATGGTCAGTAATGCTTAACTTTAGCATAAGTGTGGCTTTATTACAGGGGCTGACATGGGTTAAATGTTATAATACAAAAATGTAAAGAAGTTATTATGACTAAGCAGGGGGTTTCTTTTTTTAATATTTTAAAAACAATTACATTTTAACATTGCAAGAGTTTTTAAATGCTAATAGTTCAACTATGAACATTGCACAAGAAAAGTGTGGGTGTAAATAATCAACACATGTATTTTTATATAGCACTAACTGTAATACAGAGCTCCTGAACCTATTTTGTTTATAACTGTTTTACTTTCATAAATTGTTACATTTCAAGTAATCACAACATATAGCCAGTCTTCTCCTAATGATTAAAATTGTACACTACATTCGGATGCGACTGTCGGAGTTCGCCCCCTAGTGGCAGTCGTAATGAAATTCCAGTTTAAATGTAAATCTGTGTCAACATGGGAAAGAAGCTCATTCCAGCGCAAGAGCCTTTAATCTATGAATATATTTATGCTTAATAATTTACTTATTAGTTATCAATAGTTTTTAAAGGATTCAAGTGTTACTGATAAGGGTTTACCAAAAATGGATTAATAATTTTCTCCTTGCACACAGTGTTTTAATTGGAACACACTAAAATACATCACTTCCGGTTGACGCGTCACATGTGGTGTAGTCCACAAGTTGCATTTATTAGTGCATCCAAAGCTCAAATTGGATAAAAAAATTACGCACCCATAGATGGTTTGCACCCCACGCAGCCCCTTACCAACTCTCCTTATGGTTTATCAGGCGTCATTTGTCATATACATTGAAAAGGCGGCTTTAAAGTAACCACAATGATTTTAATTCAGACAAAGATGACCGGCAGGCAGGATAAAGATAATTGGGAGGCCGCATTTGGCCTGTCGGTTGACTAGCCCTGTCCTAGAGGATTCATGGGATTGACACCAACTTGGTCAACATGATGCCAAGACATTCAAAATGCTAAATTAAGAATGGATTGCGAATTGATATCTCAATTTTGTTGCCATTAAAAGGCGTCATACCTTAATTTTATATTCAGACATATTTAAGGTTCTTGGCATGCTTAGAATAACATGAAATTTGGCACAAACATTACAGTTGTCAACCGTTAGAGGTGGGCAAAAGCTCAGACACGGGCGTGGCAGGGGGTCTCTCTAGCACCACCTTTCGTCTAAAGCGTGCAGTTAGTTTACAGTCCTACAACTTGGTACACCCAAAAGGAATGCGGACATTTTGGATTTGGACATTTTTGAACATTAGCAGGCTCTGAACTTTTAAATCCTCCTTCTAGAAGCTTCATGTGATTGCCACTAAACTTCGTCAATATGATGTCAAGACATTGATGATGATAAATTGTGAACAGATTTTTGATATCTCAAGCAATGTTGCCATGATGAGGCAAATATATTCATGGTAAAATAGGAAGGAAACAGGAAGTGTCTCTTATATACTGCATACATTAAGTGAAATAAGAATTGTGTTTGGTTATGGGGTCTGATCATATTTATATAGTTATTGTAAGTCACAAGCTCCACCACTTGGCGTAAAATTCTGGCTTTTTTCATGTTTAAGGGCTGTAATTGCTGTTATTAACAACCAATTGCTGTTATTAACAACCATTGAATTAATGTTCTTATAAGTAATAAGAGTAAAGAGGCACAACTTACCCATGTCTCGTGCTATCAGACGAACTTCTCTCATTTGTCTGATGACATCATCTACCATGAGGGAAATAGTGTTTGCTGGAAGAACAGCCACCAGACAGTGAATCTGGTCTTGCAGAGGAGTTTTGTTCTTTTCATTTTTAGGTATGTTTGGTTTATTCTGAACAGACAGAAGCATATCAATACAGTAACAAGAACATTTACTTATCTGATGATAAACTGTCAACAAGCAGAAATCCATAATTTTCTGTCCTGGTAAGTGTATTTGTTCTCCGACAACCAATGGAATGAAATCTGCAGCTTTGACAGAATTTCAACATATTTTAATTAATGTTCTGGTTCTGCATCATTTAGATATCAAAATTAATCAAAAGCGTGAAAAACATTTTACTAAAATTCAGTCTTTCTCCCTACCATTTTGACATCGCTACCATTTTACTTAAAAATCTCAAACAAAGATCTCTGTTTAATAACAAATGTGCATTAAACTTATCTTTGAAATTAAATTATAACCAACTTTGATGTGACCCGTTCTGATGATGTCATCAATCTTCATCCCATTTCCAGGATCTTCTTCAATACCCTTGGTGTCAATCAATGTGAAAGGTAAAAGTGTAGTCTCTTCCATTTTTAGTTCATATTCTTTGGTCTGGAAGCAAAACACACAACTGTAAATTTAAGAGAACATGCACCTAATTTTGTTTTAATATATTTTCAGGTTAAGGATTAAGTTTAGCTTTTATGATTTTTAAAATAAAATATATTTGTACAATATAACCATTTGTACAGTAATCTTGATTACAACATGTATTATACTGTATTTAATAAGAAATATTGCTTTTACCTCCAGAGTGAAACTTTTCCCACTCGCTGAATCTGCCAGGGCTCTGTTTTTTATGCGACCCTGAAGAGCACTATCCACAGAGTTAATGAAGCTCGACTTTCCAGCTCCGACTGGTCCATACAGAAGAATTCTGAGAGGGTTGACGTCTGAGTTTCCAGGCTGGAAATTGTTCAGTTCCTTCAACAGGTTTTGTTTGTTATCATCGCTGAAATTAGTTGTAAAAATGGCCAAAAACATCAAATCATGCCTAACAACACCCAGCCCTAACTTATTCCATACAGCACAGCCTCTCTAAGTTTATGGATGAGAAACTTACCTCCAGTCCATCTCTGTTAAATAAAAAGGATATCAGTCAAAATGAGTGAAATGTTTCTCATACTATTCAATCATTAATTTGTTGGCGTTTTTACCACTGCTAATTTGCCATCAAACTAAAAACAACATATTTTCAAAGTAAATTTGAACCATTAAACCAACAAATAATGATTTGTTCTATAAAATTCTAGTCTCATGAGGAGAAATCTCTTACTTTGAGCTGTACTGCTTGGTGCTGGTCCCATTTTAGCAAACGTTTGTCCTTATATGCTTGCTGTTAAAAATAAAATATTAGTATCATATTATCAAGTTGTCCAAATTTAAATGTTAATGAATCTGTCTTTATAAATCACTATTAGGGGAGAGTGGGGACGGTTGCAACGAGGGGCAGTTGCAACATGGCTTATTCCACCAATCAGGAATGAGCTGAAGTGATGGTTTTTATACTGCACATACTCAATCAGACCCTTCCCACTCCTGGAAGAAATCAGCCACATGTGTGAGTTCCTTCCAAACAAAACACATTTCAAGGTAAAAAGGTATTTTTTATGATCAGAGTTTTTGTCACATAGAATAGTTTGTACAAGGAATTCTAAAGTAATATAATTTTAATCTGTACTTTCTTAGCTTCTAATTGGTATCATGTGTCTAAGCAATTCTGTTAAGCTAGTATAGCAAGTTTTATCATGGCTAGTGCAACTGTCACTGATGTAAAAGCTCATCATGAACGTAACAAAACAGTAATCTTATGCATTAATAAAGAATCCTTTCAAATAGTCCATTATTATGGAGAACCACAAGAATCATGCAAAATGTAATAAAGAACTTCAATGTTTGATAACTACCTGGACAATGGAGGTAGCAATTGGTAGATTTTTTTAAAAATTCATTAATTAATCTATAACTAAATAGACACAGTTACAAAAAAAATCATTATGTAACATTTTGTTGGGCAATAAAAAGTGAGATTATAATAAATAATGTAGAAATAAAATATGAATCCATTAATAAATAGTTCAAATTAATATAACAATTTACAAAAACAACATAAAACCCTCAATAAGTTCATCATTTGAAATTGCATTTACAGATTCTTAATTGAATAGTGGAATTTCAAAATGTATTTCAAAAAGCGATTTAAAAAGAGAAATAAATAACTGGATTTGTGAATTGAACTACAAATACAGGTTTGGATTGGGCATTTGGAGGGGCATTTCCGTTTGGCATTTCTGTTTTCATTTTCCCGATGGTTCTCCTTGTTCTTTTCGCTGTTCGATTTGCTTTTCGTTTTGGCCTCTCTATTTGGCTTTTCCGTGACTCTTTGGGTCCTCATCCGAGATGTATAAATCTGCGCATGACGTACAATCAGAGCCAATCAGCAAGCTTGTTACATCCACCTGGCCATAGGTAATTTGCATTTCTCATTTGACCATTTGCAAGGAAACAGAAATGTTAAACAGAAATGCCCTTTTAAATGCCCAATTCAAACCTGTATTTGTAGTTCAATGTATAAATCCAGATATTTATTTCTCTTTTTAAATCACTTTTCGAAATACATTTTGAAATTCCATTATTTAATTAAGAATTTATAAATGCAATTTAAAATGATGAACTTATTGAGCGTTTTATGTTGTTTTGGTAAATTACTATATTACTTTGAACTATTTATTAATGGATTAATATTTCATTTCTACGTTATTTTTATAATCTCACTTTTTATTGCCTAATAAAATGTTACATAATGATTTTTTTGTAACCTTGTCCATTTATTTATAGATTAATTAATTAATTTTTAAACAAATTTGTTAATTGCTATTTTTGTTGTCCAGGTAGTTATTGGATATTGAAGTTCTTTGTTACATTTGGCATGACTCTTGTGGTCCTCCATAGTAGTACACAAACCAAATAAAGTGCAAAGGTTATGTTGACTGATTTTACATTTTAATAAATGTTGCAACATTTGACTTTGTCAATTCAAATATAAACTGTACATATATTATCATATGTAAACGTGTTATAACAGTGTTGGTCAGTAGCTGACAGATGTGGGTTTATTTTATAAAAATATTTGCTTTCTAATGCAAACAGTCTCTGAGAAAATTAAGGAAATGCAAAAAGGGTTGCAACCGTCCCCACTCTCCCCTAGTTTCCGTCTTTGATCAACGTTTTCATAAGAATTTCGTGTAACTTTAATATTTACTAGAGATCAGAAACAAAGACATAATTATAATTATTATGTTGCTTACTAATGTATGTATATAAACAATTTTATCGTAACACATAGAGCAACACTCACACGCTGTTTGCTGATTCACTCACTTCTTCTACTACTTTATTCAATACAAGAACTCACCCAATTATACAACACTGTTTCCCCCTGGTGGTCACTCTTCATATAGCACAACATTTAGCTACATATAACAATAATAATAACAACTCACTGAAGAACAGTAGGGTCCTCACACCTCAGTGCTCGAGCCCTAACAAGAGCCAGAGATTATTTGAAATTTGTTAGATAAATTCATGAGACTCCCACTATTCCCAAAAAAAATCCTAGGCATTACAAACGATATAATTATTATGATAAACTTACAATGTAAGGCTTGATGCTTTCCATCGTCAATTGTGCTCCTGTGTTTGGCAACACATGTGAGTATTGAGTCTGAGGAGGAGGGGGCATGAAAAATGTGTGCAATATTTTGAATTCAGACTACTGTACCAAGTTCAGCCTATAGATGTCAATATCACAAAGTGCTTCTTTAAACTTTCTAAAAGCACATTTTAAATGTGCACACTAGAACCATGGAGAATGTGAGCAGAGCGAAGTGGGGCGGCATAATTTTGCTTTTTATTATAATTATAACTTAAATAACTGTAAATATGTAATACAAATTCTATTAAAAACAATAATACAAAATGTTAATCAAAAAGACAAATAACTTAATTCTTGTTACTAATACAGATGGAAAACACACTTCTAATTTTCAAAGCCCTAAATAGCTTGCGCCTATGTGCTGTGCATAACTGTAAAATAAAATAACGTTAAAATAACACACTTGAGAGCGCGGACAATAATGGAGTCTGAGGTTTTCATAAAAATAAGTTGCCTACATGAATCCCTCGACTAGCGATTCCAAGCTAGTAATTAAACTTCTAAAATTATCTTTATTTGTACAATTTGTACAATTGGAAAAAAAAGTGTTGTAATTATGCAGCTGCTTGCCATTAACTTACTGTAGATTTAAATGTTATTTACTGGCAACAGTTTGTTCAAAGTTAAATGAACATTAACCATTAACAAGTCTTTATCTTTACAAAATAAAACTATAAAATCACAGCCTCATGCAGAGCATTCTGGGAACCAGAAACCTAAATCAACATTTGCAGCGATTTTCCGCGAAAGTTCAGATTTTTTAACTGACATGTTTTCTGTGGCAATGCTCAATTCACGTCATTCGCGCCATTCGTGTGAACTAGATGCGCGTAAATGCATCTTTACATTGACTTAACATTGAAATCATTTGTGCCAGATGCTATATTCGCGTTTGGTGTGAATGCAGCATAATGCTACATACACACCAAACACGTTTGAGGCGAATAGCACGTGTATTCGCGGCAAACGCGTCGCCCATATCACGTCATTCGCATTGCCGGGCGAGGATACGTCTGATCGCGTCTTTGCATTGACTTTGTATGTAATCTACTTTCTCATTCGTTGATCGTGTCAGCTGGAGATTCTGGTCCCTAAATTCGGGTTTCCTTCAGTAATCCCCCAGCTTTGTGATCCCATCCTCATTGCCAAACTGTGGTGGAAATTCATCAATAACCTGATAGACTGAGACAAGACAGAATGAATGCCTAAAGAAGAAGAATTTAATGTTTTACTTGAGAAGTATTAATGTGATTTTAATAAAAACAGTTTAAAATATGTTAAAAAGAATAAAACAGGAGTAAAAGTGATTTGAATTCAAAAGTGCACACAATAAAATCACAATGAAAACATAGATGCATGAGAATTAAAAAAAAAAACAATTAAAGAAAATAGTAAATAGTAATGTGTTCACAAAAAAACTAAACAAAATCTTAATGAAACTAACTAAAACTAAACTGATAAAAACAATTTTATAAAGGCAAAACTAGTCACCAACTATTTTAACTAAACTATTATATATCACCACCTAAGCAACTCAGAATTCACCATCAATCAATCTCTGCATATTAAGTTGGGATAGGAGAAAGTATTTTATGGGTATTTCCTCTTCAGGTATGCACTTAGTCATTGTCTACTTGGTCCTTCACATAATCATCTGCAAAGTTGACAATACGTTGTAATGCATCTAAAATCAGAAAATCGGCTGTGTTGTTTGTGGTGTGTTCCTCATGATAATTCTTTATAGGGAAGATGTAGCTCACAGGAACTCCTAGTGTACTGGAACACAACTCCATCTACAAAAGCAAACACAGTTTAATCCAAATTACTCCATGAGCTTTGAGCTAATAAATGCAATTCGCTGCATAAATCATCAAGGCAGTCTTATTTTAGAATATTAACATTTATAAAGTTTACTGTTATTCTTAGTTAATAGCAAATAATTGTTATATGCTTATGACTTGCGAATACCCTGTTAACCTAAATAAACCAGCATTGATGACAAATGCAACTTTCGAATTGAAAAACGGCCATTATCTTATCCTAATAAACATTTAACCTTGAATGGAAAATTTAAGGAACAGTCTAAAAACTCACCTTCTCTTTTATTTTCTTGCTTGTGTAGACCTTTTCCAGATTTGCTTTAACCAGTGGACATGCCTCATCCACCTTGGTCATGATAATGGCTTGAGGAATGCCTATAATATAATGAATCATTAAACAAATGTATAGAATTAAATTAACTGAACAGGTTTAGTAAACAGTTTTATCCTAATGAAACAGCTAGTAATGATGGGATTTTGGTGCTTGTGTGAATCTTCTCCCATTTGATTCATTGTAAACATATCAACATTGCATTGAATCAATATCATGTTTGCACCCTCCACTAATATTGAAATTCAATAAACCACCATTATGGTGATTAGTATGCTTTAGTTGGGCCCTTGGATCTCAACAATGGTGACAATCTTCAAACTAATTCAGATAAAATGATCAACTGCAATGCATGCTGGGAGTCATGGATTAGTTTAGTACTATGTTGAAACCCAGCATGCAATGCAGCATACACCACACACAAGAAATATTATTACAACAGTTAAATTACTTGATCTCATTAGAGATTAGTTTTATAGCAGATATGACTTTTGTGCTCATTTATTACGGGGCTCCGGTAAGAAGCTTGACAGGCAACAGTTAACTCTTTATGTAGCACTTTAGTATTAATATTCATAGCAGCATACAAACATGGCCACAAGGTATTAATGTTTATGCTGCTATGAATGTTAATACTCAAAGTGCTACATAAAGAGTTCAACAGCCAAAAAAATATTTTTTCAATATTAATGAAGGGTGCAAATGTGATATTGATTCAATGGGATTAACATTGACAAATCAACAATATTTCAGTGGTTGCTTGCAATCTGGGTAGTGGGTTAAACTGACTTGCATAACCAAGCGATTAAACTTAAGGCAGCATTTTAGGAACCAAAACTAACTGTTGTATAATTCTGAGTGACATACCCAAGTTTGATGCAATTCTCCGAACTTCTTTCATTTTTCTTATGACGTCCTTTTTCTCTTCCATTCTAGATATACTGTTCGCGGAAAGAACAGAAACCAGACAGTGAATCTTGTCTTTCAGACTGGGGTTCTTGTTGTACTTTGGGTCTTCTTCAGAAATTGCTTTTACTGAGTTAAACTGAAATTACAGAAGTAGAAGTACTATATACAGTATATCAAAAATGTAATAAAAAACAGGTTTTAAATGTTCAAACATTGCATGCCTAAAGATTTTGCTGCAAAGACAACTAATTCTGAGCAAAGCTGGAACTTTAAATTTAAGGATGATTTTACACTTTGTGCGAATACTTGGCCAAACATGTTTTTACAAAACTAGTTTGAAATAAATTAAAACAACAATCATTGTTATACGGGGCTCAAATTGAATGTTTTTTTTTATGTAATACTCTTACAGTATAGTAATTTCTGATGTGACCATTTAATAGTTTGATGATGTCCTGGGTCTGTATCCCTTTTTTATCTTCAAGACCACAGATGTCAATGAGTGTGAAGGGGTAGAAGGAATCAGTCTTCTTGAACTTAAAGGTTTTACACTGACAGAAAAACACAAACATTGTTAAAAATTACACTTAAATTGGTTTTCACAATCATCAAGATTTGTTGTCTTAACATAAGATACTTGTCAGCAATGTTCTTTTACCTCCAAAGTAAAACTTCCTCCTTCAAGTATTGAACTTGTCAAGGCTCTGGTAGTTACGCGTCCCTCAAGACAACTGTCCACTGAATTGATGAAGCTTGATTTCCCAGCTCCTACTGGCCCATGCAGAAGAATCCTGAGGGGGGTGACATCTGAGTTCACAGGCTGGAAATTGTTCAGTTTTTCTAACAGGTTTTTAGACTTCCTAAAAAGAGAAATGCAGTAGCACCAATAGTAACTGGTTTTGATTTGAAGAACTGTAACAAGAAAAGCTGTATAGTACAAGGGACATGAATCGATCTCAGCAACATGTTCACTCTAAAAAAAAATCTGTTAAAAAATGGACAAAGTACTGTGTAAATATGAATGAATTTTCCATATTTATGTTTTACAGGCGTTTTACCTGTTGTTTTTAATAACATGTTGCATTATGGGTACAATAACCCCTGCTGCAATCTTTCACTTTTGCCTCTCTATCACCATCTCTGTTTGAAACCTAAAATTACAACTTGCTTCCAGAGTTATTTTCTATGATGTTTAACTCCTAAACAAATGCTGTCAGAACAAGATACAACTGTTAAAAATATTCCAGCATCCACACATGTGATTTAGTAGACAAATCTTCTTTCTGACGTGACGTGTAAGTCAAATGGATATTTACCACAAAATGTATCACATTAAATCTCCAGTTTGTGTTTATTTTAGATAAATTTGAAGTCACCATTATGGTGATTAATGTTTCCTTTAGTTAGGCATTTGCCCCTTGACCTTCACTAACTCTGCTCTTTTAACAAGTAGCAACTCTGTTAGCAACAGTGTGTTATTAACACAACGATCTTTGCTTGATGGAGGAGAAAAATCTATCATGTCATCTAAGCTTGATTGTTTTTACATTATGCTGCCTCTCTTTAAACATTAAATGATTTAATAAGACTAAAGAACTAAAATATATAAAAGTGACACTCTATGCCAATGAAGCTTTGTTGTTGATTGTCACCATTGTTGCGTTTCATAGGCAAGTTGAAGTGTCCCTAAAGCTACGGACAATGTTCTGTAAATCTACAGAATTTTAAGTTTTTGAATGAAAGGAAATGTCTATAAACGTAACGGAGAAAGTACCAGTAATTTTCTACCAGGACATCATCCGTTTTTTTGCAGAGTCATTTTTTTACAGTGAAGGTAAACTCAGGCTGACACAGCTAAAACATGCAAACTCCGCAAAACACAGGTATATAATTATATTTAGCTAATGTTCAGTTTAGTGATCATTGTATAAATAAATGATGAATGTCATGATTGATCAATCAGAATCAAGCATGGATCAGAACAGAGCTTACCAATCTATTGTCATCCATGGCTCATCATACTCTTCTTAATCAAAACATATATTAGAAAAAAATTATGTCAGAATTGGAATTTAAAACAATGAAAACTTGAAATGTTCTCACAGACAATCATCAAAAAAAAAAAATACTTTAAAAAGTACTGTATATGGTTATGATGTTTTAAGGTAACCCATCAATTACTACTAAAAATAATTGAATTTGTTGTATTTGTGAAATGATTCATTATACTATATGATTATATTAAAAAAAGAAAAGAAGAGTTTCATTGTACCAGGGTACATATGACAATAAAATCTCAGATAGCAACCAACCATTGAATCATTGTTAAAGGGTTAATATTATGAGATTTTTAAGATGTAAAATAAGTATGTGGTGTCTCCAGAGTGCATATTTGAAGTTTTAGCTAAAAAAAAAACAGATAATTAATTATAGCATGTCAAAATTGCCACTTTCTAGGACTTAGGACTTAAATTATACTTATATTGACAGCACAATTGAGTTTCAATATCAACAAACAACCATCATTATGTTCATTTCATTAGCTCATTTCCATTTAAAAGGACACCCATAAACGGTACATTTTTGCTCACACCTACAAAGTGGTAATTTTAACATACTATAATAATTTATCTGTTGGGTATTTTTAGCTAAAACTTCACACTTTGGGGACACCAAAGATTTGTTGTACATCTTAAAAAAGCTCTTGTAAAATGTACCCGTTTAATGTGTTCATCTAAGTCTGAGGGCCCTATTTTAAGGATCTAAGTGAATTGTCTAAAGCACATGGCGCACAGTCTAAACGGACGTGTCCGAACCCACTTTTGTTAATTTAAAGGGGACATATTATGAAAATCTGACTTTTTCCATGTTAAAGTGCTATAATTGTGTCCCCAGTGCTTCTATCAAGCTAGAAAATGTGAAAAAGATCAACCCAGTAACTTAGTTTTGGTAAACCATTCTCTGCAAGCATGTAAAAAATAGGTCATTGTAATTTGGCTCCTATTGTGATGTCAGAATAGGATAATACCGCCCCCTTTATCTGCACTATCCAACCACAGCACAACCATTTAGTACGGAGAGAAAGAGAGAGAGAGAAAATAATTCACAGCACAATTGAGTTTCAATTGCAACAAACCACCATCATTGTGATCAGTGTTTGCACTTCATCCGCTCATTTGCATTTAAAATGGCACACCCAAAATGGCACACTTTTGCTCAAACCTAGATTAAGATTTAGTTTACATCTTAAAAAAATCTCATAATCTGTCCCCTTTAAGGATGGAAAAAAAGGGTTTATGCGACAAGTGCACTGCCTAAAAGGGTTGTTCCTATTTTTGTAATGGGTGGTGTGCTTTGGGCATAACGTGCAATAAACCAATGAGAGTCTCAGCTCTTATACCCTTTAAAAGCCAGTTGAGCCTGGCGCCATGCCTAATCTCTATTTAGAAAGCAGAATTTGTAAACTGAAAAACTAAGCAGAGGAAGAAGACCACCATTTTAAGATTAATGTTAAATATTTGTGTTGCTTTTATTTGTATTAAATTATTTTTTATTAAAACCTTTAAAAGCCATTTTCTTTCAGTCATTAAAAACAGATGCATTTGTTTAAAGCAAAACAGTTATTTACTTACCGGGCTACATGTGAAGCAGCTCTTTACGCCTTCTAACGTCTCACAATCGGTCCTCATTTATGTCCAAGAGACTCAATAATAATATTTTACATTTAAATGCTTTAATTTTTCATATTCAAAAGCTTTTTGTGCTGCTGCGCATTCATGTGTTTGATAAGCAAACCCGCATTCTTGTACTGTTAATAGGCGCGTATTTCAAACGCGTTCATTAAATAACAAAAACACTGCGCCATTGACTTTAGACCCGGTTGTAGTTGTTCAATGGCATAGTCTATTTTAGTTGCCTCAAAATAGCAACACGCCAACTTGCGCCTGAGCACACCTCGTTTTCAGACCAGAACACCCATGGGCGCAAACACATTTGCTATTTAAACAAAGTGCCGCTTAACGTGAAAATGATAATTGCGCCGGTTAAAAACTAGCAAAAGACACTAGTGTCGCGCATTGCACTGCATTGCGCTGGATGTATGATAGAGCCCTAAGTCTCATCTAAGTCTGTAAATTGCTTGTTTTCTTTTCTCTTTAATAGTTTTTTCAGCTTGACATCTATCACAAGAAGCAACCACCCACACATTAACTTATTACACAAAACAAAATGTTCTTACTTAAACACATAGAAGCACTAAAAAAATAATAAACTTTGCAAGAATCAAGACCCCAGCTGAAGCAAACACGGATCACCATAATTGTGGTTTATTGAAATGTCAATATTTGTTCAATATTAATGGAGGGTGCAAAAGTTATATTAGCACAATGCAATTAACGTTGACAAATCAACCATTTTTAACACTGATTCAATGGTTTCTGTCCTCTGGGAAATCTTGCATTTATATAAAATCACTTACCCTGAGGTGGCGGGGAAGAAGGGGGACTGACAGAACTACGTTTAAAAAACTTTTGAAAAAATGTCATCTTTGCAAAATCTTTGTCCTTAATCTTGAAATTATAGAGATGAAATATTGGTTATTATAGCCCTGTTAAATTAGAAAAACAATCAGAACATTTGTGCTGTCCTGATATAATGACATCAGTGAAAGGTCTTACTGTTGAGAACCAACTCTGTTTAACACAGTATTTGCTATATTCATTGCATTTTTAATGATTGTTCCTCCTGATTTAATATATTGTGTCTCAAAGCATGTTGGAAAAAATCCAACATCAATTACTTGTTTGATTGTATTACCAAAGTCCCTGAGAGCGCTTCCAAAAGTCAGCTTTCATTTTATTTAATGCACTTAAATTCTATTCATTTCTAATAAAAATTCATTCAGTTCTAAAATAAATCTCTGTGACTTAATAAAACATCTCATGAAACAGTGGTCAAATCCTGAAGATACAGTACACAAGTTATCTGCTTACCATAAAACAAAAAGGGCATGTGATAACAAAAGAGAGTTATATCAAAAGTTAAACTAAGCAAACTATCACATTTCGAATCTTAAATGCTAAAAAGGATGTGTTCATATTTTAAGTCTGCAATTAGAAAAATAAAATTTGATATTTTCCATCAATCCTCTCTCTGTCTACAGATATTTATTAAACAACAAAATGTTTACTCTCACAAATACAATTATTGAATATATTTTTCCAATTCAGACTTATCACTAACATTTGTAACAGCATAAAGTTTTGACACTAATTGTATTCATTTTTTAAAGATGAGTCCTACCTGCAAATCAGTCTGCATGCATGTGGTAGTTTTACTTTCTATTATTCTATTTTCTATTTGCTTTCAAGTGGATTTTCAGGTTTGTCATGTCATGTTTTTTTATCACCTCTGGTGTAAGCAAGCAACACATCCTATTTCATATCCTACATTTGAGGATGCTGGATTGTTTTAGTCATATTCATAAATTATATGATTTAACAAACCTCATTAAAGGGAGCAATTTATGACTTATTTAAGATTTAAAATAGGTCTTCTGTGTCCCCACAGTGTATGCAAAGTCTTGGCTCGAAATACCCAATAGAGAATTTATTACAGCATGTTAAAATTGCCACTTAAAAATTGTGATGTAAAAGTTGTGCTGCATCTCGGTGCAGCCTGCAGTGGACATCCAACTTCACCCACATCCAAGTGTCAAGTCAGATACAACGCCCACATCCATAAATGTCACATTCTCATTAACGTTAAAACAAGAACCATCTCCAACACAGTAAGCGGTGATAATGTACCTTAACAATGCTACCCGTCATAAAACGGAGAAAAAACACGAAAAAGAGAGAAAGCCCAAGGACTGTCGAAAGACTGAAGTTGTTTGCTCAAGCTCAAAGTTCACTGCCAGGTGATATATTTCCTTTAACAGAATTCGCCTTTTAAAGCCTACAGCGAACATACTTCCTGCTTTAATGACGTTACTAGAACAGTTTTTTGACTAAACCCCGCCCACAGGAATGCCTCAGTCGCCAGATACGTCTTAAACAGCTCTGCTAAGATAAGCTGCTATCCAATCACAACACACTAAACAAATTACACAATCAGAACTTGTTACGTATTTCTGAAGGAGGACTTCATAGAACAAGACAGACATCAGCCTGTTTCGAGGACAGTGAAAACAGCACTATACAGATCAGTACATATTGTAAAAAAATACCGCGTTTTTTACACGTAAAACAGGAACACATGTTAAATTGCCCACTATAAACACAATCAAAGCTTCAAAAACACAGAAAGAATGGAATCTTAAATGGTAGCTTGTTTTGGTAAATCTTTTAATTATAGACGGTTTCATCAGATGCACGTGCGTTGTCATGGTTACGTCTGGACAGAACTTAACATCCGGTCTCTGTTTGTTTAAAGGGGTCATAGTGTGAAAATCTGACTTTTTTCATGTTTAAGTGCTATAATTGGGTCCCCAGTGCTTCTATCAACCTAGAAAATGTGATAAAGAACCATAACTTAGTTTTGCTTTCTGTGCAAGCATGTTGAAAAATAGGTCGTTCAGATTTTACCTGTTTTGTGAGGCAGGAAGCCTCACAAAACTGTAAAAATGGCTGGGTTATTTTTGACCCATAATGGGTAAATATTGGACAGAACACATGCTGGGTTAAAAATGACCACATGCTGGATTAAAAATGACCCAATGTTGGGTTGTTGTTATGCAACCATGGGGTAAAATAACCCAGCATATGGGTTAAAATAATCCAGCATTGGGTCAATTTTTTAACCCAGCACGTGTTCTGTCCGATATTTACCCATTATGGGTCAAAAATAACCCAGCCATTTTTAGAGTGAAGGCTGCCTAATCTGCACTATCCAACCACGGCACTGCCATTTAGTGAGGAGAGAAAGAGAGAGAGAAAAAAATATTTACAGCACATCTGAGTTTGCGATCAGTGTTTGCATTTCATCAGCTCATTTGCATTTTAAAGCAACACTATGTAGTTTCCATGTAAAAATGACTTACAGCTCCCCCATGTGGTTGAAAAGCGCAAACGTGCCTGGTATCAGACACTCTTCTGCAGGCAGGGGGAGGGGCGGGGCTGTGTGCTCTACCCTCCACCGCCACTTTCAGAGTGTGCTTGTAGCAGCTAGGAGGCTGCTCAGGTTGCAGCAATAGTACAATTTGTCCAGTTAAAAGTTGTTCTATCACTGAAATAATTTTAGAGACATTATTTAAAGGTAAAAAAAATTACATAGTGTTGCTTTAAAGTACACACCCAAAAACGGCACACTTGCTCAGGCCTACAAAGTGGCAATTTTAACATGCTATAATACATTATCTATGGAGTATTTTGAGCTAAAACTTCACATACGCACTCTGGGGACACCAAATACTTACTTCACATCTTTTAAAAAATCATAATATAACCCATTTAATGGTCTGACTAGTGGCTAAACGGTACTCTGGAACAAATACCTCATCTACTTTGGCTAGCAACACTGCTATCTTTTCAATCAAAATGTTAGTCCTGAGAACTTTTAGTTGATTGAGCAACCACATAATCTCACTATGTTATCCATCAATGTTAATGTAACTACCATGTCAATGTTTGTGTGCCATGTTTTTTAGCATCCTATACATTTCATGTCCAAGCCTGATGCAGAGGAGGTCAGCAGGGAATGGATGCACTGAAAAAACGAACTTTTTGGTGTAGTAATATTCATTAGATTAACTCTCATAATTTCTACATAATAATATTAACATTTATTGAGAACTAGATTTTCCTAAGTAAAATGATGATAAATACACAATTAATTCATGTAAAAAATGAACTGTGTGGGAATAGTAAGTCTTATTAGATATTTTCTTGTATTATTTAACTGTTTTATAGTCACTGCACATAGTCCTAAAATAATTAAGTAAATTTTAATCAAAAACTTTAGTTACATTTATTTGCACATGTTGTAAGGAATACCCACAATTCTTTGCGCCTGCATATTTTTACTTTTTAAGCTTTATCACAGAATAAGAACTGATAAGAACTTTAACTACTTAAATATTTGTTAGCAAAATGTCATAAAGGTTTAAGCTCTTATATTATTGATGTTGTTTTGTTGTAAATAATAATTTTGTGAAGTCACCGTTCAGGTGATCAGTGTTTCTTTACATGAACCCTGTTCAGAACATTGTATTGTAATTCTCTCCACAGTGCTGATAAAGCATGTCAGAAACACAGTTTGTGTGCGTTTCTGTTCTGAATCAAGTTTATTCAATGACTGACTTGTTGTCAGTCATGAATTTTGTGTTATAATGCCATTTATAACACTAAAAATAACTAGGTCCTTAGGAATATGTTAAAGAAAATAACAAACAGAAAATATGATTTATTTAATATTATTAGGACAGCAATGCTTCAATTTTCAAAAAAAAACCTAATAGACTTTACCTAAACGATTAAAATAAATCTAACTTCTAAATAAAATAATTAAGTAACATTTAATTAATTATTTAACATGTTTTATCATGCAATTTTAAGTAAATTTTATTTGATTTTAGTAGGTAAGTTTTACTTATAAAAAAGCAGTAAATTTTACTTAAAAAAAGTTTGTGCAAATTGTTACGAGGATTTTTTTAAGTAAATTTTACAAGTTGTTTTTTTCAGTGTGGTTTGAATGTCCCTGATGCAGTTTGACCACCTAAGGCATGCAGTGGGTGTATGATGGGAGCGTTTCTTTAGATATTGATTGCTGTATTTTTATGGTTCTAAATTATAAATGTGTTTTATCTTACAGATTAGTATAAATGTTTTATATGGTATGCTTTTAATGTGTTTCATGGTTAAGGTCTACATGAATTAAGTTTTAAGTCTCTCTGTTGCTTGAACATGAATGTGTAGGTCCACAGCTGGGCCTGGAGGAGATAAGGGTGTCCATGGTAAGGATAGCAAATAGTTGTATGATGTGTTAGAGAACAAAGACACTGAGCTTTACCACCCATGGGAGGATTTATGTACCAGCTTGGAATGTTATAGAGATAAAGCCACAGCATCCCCAAGTTGTCATGAGTTATGAGAAGGAGCTAAGGGGCCTGAAGGTTGAGTGCTGGGCATTGGGACAGTACAGAGTGAAAGAAAGGCAGGGCTACTGGACCAATATTGGACCACTATATAATATACTGAAAAACTCAGAACGGGGTCATTGTCATTATCATTTTACCAGGTGTACACCCTATGACCAGTAGTGTTTCAAGCTGTCTGATACAATTCTTTAATAAAATACTTTGAAGAGAATTTTACATCTCAACCGTCTCTGATTCTCCTGAAAAAATCCACAACATTAGTTTGTACAATGGTGGCCAATAGTATTAGAACATCTGATAGATCTAAAAATATTGACCTTCTTGCCACAAAAACATGATTTCATTTTATAACGATGATTGCTTGAGGCACAACAAATATCAGATGAGGTGAGTCGTACTGTACCCACATTTAAGTTTAATATGTGGTATGTCCACCTAGTGCAGCAAGTACAGCACATTTCTCTGGCATAGTGTCAATATATTTCCTCAAAACATCATCTTTAATGTTATGCCATGTTGATACCCATGAAGCTTTTTTTGTTGATCATCATGATTGAGTTTCATAGACTGATTCGTGATGTCAGAGATTGATTCAGTAGTTTAACCTTCTAAATGTGTTTTAGAATTCTGAAAATAACAGACCTGACACTGCTTCCAACTAGCACTGTAATATCATTTAATTTTTACATGTTATTAACACATAACACACACAAGACATATTATTAAGGTAAATCTACAACAATTAAATTACTTTATCACATAAGATCTTAGTTTTCTTTGTAATAGCAGATATATTTTGAGAGAGAGAGGGAGAGAGAATAATTGACAGCACGATTGGTCTTTGGCTGTTTCTCAATCCAAAGCCTGCAGAGGTTGCATAAGCATTACATTCGCAAGTCATAAGCATATTACAACAATTTATGATTAACTAAGAATAAAAGTCAACTTTATAATTGTTAATATTCTAAAAAATGCAGCCTAAAAATGCAACCTCTGCAGGCTGCAACCTTCTGACTGAGAAACAAGCAGTGTCAGACACATGGTTTTGCTTTGTGTGACATCACCAAAGCACCATTTTAGCGGTATCACTATGAGAAGCGGAGAGATTCTGAGTAAATAAATCACCAAGCATAAGAAGCTCAACAAAACAAAGACCACTTTCAGCAAACCAGCATTATGGCAATCAGTGTTTGCATATCTACTGTAGGGCCTCATTAACACTGCCTGTTTAAAGTGACTCAATTCCATTTTTTCCCCTTTAAGTGGCAAAGATCATATATGACCCACGGACGTGTAAGTAGGAAAAAAGCGCATAAAATCAGATATTCTCCAATCTATTTCATGCCTCATTCATATGTGGAAATAAATCAGATATGAATTGGAGACATGCATTTGCGTCCGCAATGTAGACAGACCTGATATTCCCATCTACAGACGTGTTGTGCATCATTAAAAACGCGCCGCTGGCAAATACCATCAACTCAGGTGGACACCACCTGCGATCACACAACTCTTCTTAGCAGTGCAATAGAGGCTCCGCTTTGTGGAATAATGTTGAAGTTTTATGTTGTTACAGAAATAAAGCTCTATATTGTATAATAATTTTGTCTGTGTTAATTGTATAGTGCCATATTTTACTTCCTCTGAGGTTTAAGCTGTTCCGGGTCAATAGGCCTCTACCTTGAATTGTTTTGCAAAGTGTTTATTCTAAAAGCAGATATTGGATACACGTTATTAAAAGATTATATAAGTGGATCGTCAAAAAATACCACCAGAAAAAAATCGAATACAGACAAAAAAATCGGAATTGGGCATCAGGATTTGCAGTGTAAATCCAGCCTATGTGGCATATTAAGCTAAAACTTCACATATACATATCTTAAATAAGTCTAGAATTCCCCTTTATATAAAATCTACCAAATTATCAATATATCATTAATTATTTGTAATGTTTGTTTGTAATGTTTTCTCATTTGCATTTATTCATTGTTAGCGTGGTCATCCACATAGTCATTAGCAAAGTTAATAATATTTATTAAAGCATTTAAAATCAAAATATCCATTTTGGTGCCAGTAGCATCTTCTTTGTGATAATTCTTCAAAGGGTAGATGCAACTCTCAGGAACTCCAAGTTTCTGAGAACATTCTTTCACCTGTGACAGTTGTAGAAAAACGATTATTAGAGAGGGAAAGCAGTCTTGAAGGTCCTTTCTCTTGATTTTCAGCTATATTAAATGTTGGTAAAGCTTTCTCTTCATATTGGAGCAACAACTGCCATATGGCAGCTTCAACTTGTCTTTATATTAACCCTGGGGTCCGTTCTTTGTACGTTGCTTAATTCATCTGAGATCAAATGAGACATCCAAGATGTTCAGATCTCGCTAATTATGATCTCGCTTATTTGGTTCTTTGCTGTTGATGATTAGTATGGCAGATTGAATTATCTGAGAGAACTGCGCGTTCGTACACTGCAAGAAAAGTCAATACATATCGATAGTAGAAACACTGATCAGCCACGCTCTGATTGGCCGGTTGTTACAATGTTATTACAACGATATGTATTGACTTTTCTTGCAGTGCACGCACACGCCCAATTTTTAACCCTGCAGTGCACGAGCTATTGATGAAAGGCTGTGAACTTTTTATGACGCTGATTTTGTAAACCCAGTTAAAGCTACTTTTGTACATAAAATCATCCTATATAATGTAAAATATTCTGTGAAAATATAATCTTGATATCTATGCTTGTCAAAGATTGAAATTAATGATTGTAATTAAACTTTGACGCTCCTAAAGTCTCTTTAAAAACTGTTAAATGCTGTTTTATCTGTTTGAAACAGCAACACAAAAAGCACAATAAAAACAGGTGGTGGTCCTCCATTTTCATGTGATGTGCTGGCAGGAGTGATGTCTCTAAACTGATTGATTGTACAGATCATCTCAGCTGCTCTTTCTTAAACCCACAGCCAATGCAACAATTTAATTTCTGATAAATAAAATTTGAATTGTACACTCTAAAAAAAATCCGTAAAAAACGGACAAAGTACTGTGTAAATATGAAGGAATTTTCCGTATTTATGTTTTACAGGCATTTATCCGTTTTTTTTATAACATGTTGCATTATGGGTACAATAACCCCTGCTGCAATCTTTCACTTTTGCCTCTCTATCACCATCTCTGTTTGAAACCTAAAATTACAACTTGCTTGCAGAGTTATTGTCTAACATGGATGATGTTTAAGTTCTAAACAAATGCTGTCAGAACAAGATACAAGTGTTCAACTATTTCAGCATCCACACACGTGATTTAGTAGACAAATCTTCTTTCTGACGTGACGTGTAAGTCAAATGGATATTTACCACAACATTTATCACATTAAATCTCCAGTTTGTGTTTCTTTTAGATTCATTTGAAGTCACCACTATGGTGATTAGTGTTCCCTTTAGTTAGGCTTTTGTCCCTTGACTTTCCAGAACTGACTCTGCTCTTTTAGCATTGCAAAAGTGTTTTTGCTTGTAGCAATTACAACTTCTTTGTTGCTTGAGGAAAGAGAATTTTCTATGATGTCATATAAGCTTGGTTGTTGTTATGTTATGCTGCCTAACATTTAAACATGAAATGATAAAATAAGAATAAAGAACTGAAATGTATAAGAGTGACACTCTATGCTGATCTAAAAACACGCTGTATTGATTAAGATGGCTGCAAAATTTGTCACCTGTGGTTTTTGCTTCAGAGACATCAACACTTTGGATACAAATCTCAACAATGGTGAGAGTAAATGTTAAGAGAGTTTTCTACAATCCTGGTACCCAGCATGCATTGCGGCATGAAGCTTTGTTGTTGATTGTCACCATTGTTGCGTTTCATAGGCAGATTGAAGTGTCCCTAAAGGTTACGGAAAATGTTCTGTAAATCTACGGACAGTGTTCTGTAAATCTACAGAATGTTCAGTTTTTGAATAAATGGAAGTGTCTTTAAACATAACGGAAAAAGTGCCGGTAATTTTCTGCCAGGACATTATCCGTTTTTTACGGATTTTTTTTTTAGAGTGTAGTTTATTATAAGATTGTGTTTTCCTCTCTTTTGTGCGGTTGTATATAATACACCAACACTTTTAGCAGTTCTCAAGAATGTGGTTAATAAGTATGATGTGCAGTTAGGGAATGGTAATGTTATTCTACATCAAAAGATTATAAAATGCAGCCGTTTCTGATAGCAATGCACATGACAGTAAAGAAATCCTCTCAGATTAAAGTCCTTTAGAGAAACTATATGCAAGTGGTTAAATAAGTTTACTTCAATTGCATTCATCTTAACCGATTTCTGACTATATTAACAATATTAGCAGTATTTCACGTTAACTGAAAGTCCTGCATCTGCTGAGTCTGCACAGAAAAGTGTAGTAAAGAAGATAAAGATATGTGAAAATATGTGCAAAAAAACTTATTTGGTTATTTTGGTCATTTTTGTCACAGGAAAGGGACAGAGTAACATGTTTGTAGACAGAGTTTTAAAGATAGAACAGATAGAAATTACTAAACGAAAACCGTTTCATGCATGACTTTGTAAGCTACTTGACAATCTAAAGACAAAACTAAATTAGGAAATTAGTTTATTTAAAGGAAAATTATTTCACACTGAGTAATATTTAAGCAATATCGCTCGAGTAGGAGTGTGATATAGCTCTATATCATCACGGCTGTGATTAGGCCAGAGGCACAAGGCCGTAGCGATTATTATTAAACTTCGTTCTTGTCAGTACTATATAAATCCAAGAGCGCTGTTCTTTGACGGAATAATAACTTCCGATTGGGATGCACAGACTGATTTACGAGCTAGTGAACTAATGAGACACACGGAACGTGATTCAAAACAGCGCGTTTGTGTGTGTGTCCAGGTCCGTGTGTGGGTGCAGTTTCTCCATTCAGAGATGAGCCTGTTTAGAGGACCTCCATTCACTAGGTGGTGGAATAATACGAAAGGTAAAGCGGTTACAGTGCCGTTATCAGCACAATATCGCATTGCTCTTAGCCAATCAGATTTGAGAACCAGAAAGAACTGTTGTATAATCTTTATTTAGAACATCTACGAGTGCTGGGAATGATTGATTGCTGTTTTTATTAAGGAAAATTCAAACAAATTTAAAATGAATGTGGTCAGCATGTCTTGTCATTCGTTTAAGAATAATAATCAAAACACCTGTTACACTAAAAACAAGTTGCACAAGTACAAAAAACAAAATTTGTTATATTATACATTTTTAAATAATATCGCTGAAAGATTTAATTGATCTATCCTTTTTGTTGCGTGTTGAATTTGGAAGGCTCTTTATATTAATCATGCATCTTACGCAGATTGCGCTCGTATAATGGAGAATACGCGACTGCGTCAGACTTTCCGTATCACATCCGCTTAACTTGACAATCTAAAGACAAAACTAAATTAGGAAATTAGTTTATTTAAAGGAAAATTATTTCACACTGAGTAATATTCTTTATTTAGAACATCTACGAGTGCTGGGAATGATTGATTGCTGTTTTTATTAAGGAAAATTCAAACAAATTTAAAATGAATGTGATCAGCATGTCTTGTCATTCGTTTAAGAATAATAATCAAAACACCTGTTACACTAAAAACAAGTTGCACAAGTACAAAAAAAAAAATTTGTTATATTATACATTTTTAAATAATATCGCTAAAAGATTTAATTAATAAATCCTTTTTATTACGTGTTGAATTTGAAAAGCTCTTTATATTAATCATGCATCTTACGCAGATTGCGCTCGTATAATGGAGAATACGCGACTGCGTCAGACTTTCCGTATCACATCCGCTTAAAAAGTACAATCTGTTTACATTAAATAAACCTGCTCCCGAGCAGGGTTGAGCTTAGGGACCTGTTGCTATAACAGCAAGTCTAGGATGAGCTTCGAAGAACCAAATAACCCAAGATCATGCCAAATCGTCAACAATCAAATCCAGCTAACTGAGTTAGCGACGTACAAAGAACGGGCCCCAGGTCACAATTTTTAATACACACCTTCTCTTTTATTTTCCTGCTTGTGTAGATTTTCTCAAGATTTGCTTTAACCAGTGGACATGCTTTATCCACCATAGTCAAGATGACAGCTTGAGGAAGGCCTGTAGTACAATAAACAACTTATGTCAGAAATGTTTCATTATTATGTTGAAACCACAGTCTAAAGGGCAATCCAACATGAGTTCCAGTACTATGTCCTTTAAAAATTATTTTTGTAGACACTGGCGAGGCGGTGACATTTAGCAATACGCAGATTTTTTTAAGGTGCACTCTTTATAAATAAATAAATCTTCCTACATAATTTATTTTATAAAACACCATAATGTGTATTCTAGAGACTTTGACCTTTCCAAAGATATAGTTAGTCATGATTAGATTAGAATTCACATGCAAATATCAAACTAATAGTAGTAACATAGACAACTGTAGTATTGATGGAAACACTGAGGACAAGGAAATGTTTATGGAGAAGGGAATTATACGTAGATGTTAGAGATGTCAATCTTAAACATGATATGGAAGTTATTAATTGGTTAAGTATTGTTTTCAATTTGTTTTGTTTGTTTATAATGTAAAGAAGTACACCGTAACTTGTAAAACGTAGTAGTGGTATGAAATAAAATTTCATATAAAGTATTTCTGCCTTTAAGACCATATATTACCACAAGAAACACATTTTTAGGTTACCTTAAAATACATTTATATGGTGTAAATATAACTTCAAAATGACTTACCGACATCTCTTGCTTTCATTCTAACTTCTATCATTTGTCTTTTGACCTCATTGTCCATTATTGAAATTTTATTTGCAGGAAGAACAGATACCAAACAATGAATCTTGTCTTTCAGACTGGGGTTTCTGTTATACATTGAGTCTTCATGTGTAATTGCTCCAACCGGGTTAAACTGAAAACACAAAGCAGTTAATATATTCCCTCCTGTAGTGAACTCGCTGCTATCAGCTCCAACCACCTGAGGGCGTTCTCACCTGAATAATGACAAAACATTTACAGCTATTTCCTATCATCTCATTACACTGTTAAACCTTGCTGTAGATTTCTGGGTAAATAACTGTAAAATTGGCAGTATTAAGCTTTAACATCGGTGAAAGGTATTTTACTGTGATATGATGTGCAGTTATGCTAATAATAAACTACAGTAAATTACTCTTTGCACCAATTAAGGAAAATAACTGTTATATTATCTGGTAAATTACTGGCATACACACACACACACACACACACACACATACATCCACAGGTGCAGGTGTCACCAATTTATAAACTTGTTTGTTTGTTTGTTTACTCTGTAGCGTGCTGTGTTGAACAATATAATAGTGGATTTGTATGTTTAAAAGCTGAAAATGAGTAAGTAAACTGTTAAAATATTTGTGAGTAGGCACGTGCACACATACCGTGTGTCTCAATCAGCTCCCTTGTTCAGTAGTCAGGGCACTGATCAGGGAGTCAGCCATTTTAAGGGCTGTCTCAATCGCAAAATCCGTTCAGTGCACTGGATCGTTTGTTCCCTAAAAATTCCCACAATGCAACGCAAAAAACAGTGAGCATCGATGGTCCCTATGTTCCCTAACCGGAAATCACGTGACCTTTTCTGAAGCTCGCCAACCGAACATCACGTGATCCAACTCAATAAACTTTATGAAATGTTACAGAACTTTTATAAAGACAAACATTTGTTTTAGTTGTAAATATAAACACACATTGCTACCACAATCTACTCAATATTTAAAATAATAATATTTATTTAAAATTGTAAATATATTTATTACATTTAAAATGTAATTATATGCCTCCAATTTTATGCACAGATATGTAAGAGAATAATGACAGCATTTTTCACAATGTAAAATTAAGTCAGAGAGATGTTGGTTTTGCCGGTTGTTGATGAGTAACAGCTGTGAGTGATTACAACGCGCTTAAGCTGCCACGTGACAGAAAAATAATTGAACGTTAGGTGTGTTCGACTTCATGCGGTGCTGCGCAGACCGATCGGCGGCTGACTTAAAGCAGTGCATTCCGGTTAGTATTTTTGTCCGACTTCAGTTGGCGCTGCAGGCACGTGACTGTGTCATATGGTTTTTAAGTACCGCGAGAGCGGTTCGAGATCAGCCGCCTGAGTTAGCCAGCGCAGTTCGCGAAGAGGAGCTGCATGGGCTGTAATGACGACACAGCTGTTTCACGATTTGTTCGGATTCACCACATGACAACAATCACGTGTATTTCGTGTTTATTTTCACGCCTTCAGTTCCACAAATGCTCACAAATCTGTATTTTTATAACAGTTAAAGCTATTTTCATAGCGATGTTATATTGTGTCATCATCATCAAAATAAAATGGATAAAAAACGTAGACCTCACTACATTGGTATTTAAATAATATATGCTTATGTTGAACTTTATTCTTGTAAAAACAGATGCTGTAAGCCTCTTCAGTTCCACTCATGCTCATACACGGACATTCAAAACAGTATAATTCACTTTTTATGTAGTTTACATCTTACAAATCATGTTTAATGTGATTAAGCAAGCAAACGGCACGTGATCAGCCATGCCTGACGTAAATGCAGCAAACTACGGGAACCACAGCGCGTCCGACTTCACGTCTCCGTTTTCAGCTCCTCCCCGCCTGCACGCGGCTAATTTCGCCGATCGGTTACATCCAGCCACAGCCGATGTCGAACACACCTACTGTCCCAATGTGAAGTGAGCTATAGGGTCCTTACCAGTGCCCCAACCTGTGTACACGATATACTGATTCACGACCTCGGGAGCTAGGGAACGAATTTAGACACACGAGCCGTTTCTCAATACTAAGTACGCCAAACTCGGACTTGTGTCCTTCGTAGTTCGAACTTGCAAGTTCAGACTCGGAAGAACGAACTTCTGACGTGAAATGCATTCTGGGAAACTTCGCTGTCACAAGTCCACACAAGTCTCCTCTGATGCATCCTCGATAAAATGGGCGGATCAAGAACACATCCGGGGATTTTATGTGAACTTGGGCTTGATGCGAACTTTGAATTGGAACAGTACTTGGGTCGCGACTGATGACGTTTCACAAGTCCACAAGAACGCAAGTACAGACAAGAACGCATATTGAGAAACGGCTATGGATAGACATAAAAGGGGGCTTGAGCACCTGCCCTTTTTTATCCTGGAGAGAAAGTGCCCTTTTTTTCTGGGTTGCTTTAAAAAAAAATATATATGATCTTTATTCATATACCAAATGATGTCTGTCTGTTTCTTGTGTTTTTAACTTGTTGCTTATTTAATTTAACATGAATTTATTCAGGAATCATTTAAATGAGATTTAAACTCTTATATAAAGAAAAATAGCGCTATTTGTGGCACACAAACGGTTAACAGATGAGTCCCGCCTCCAAAATTCACATCGCTAATATAATTGGCTTTACCTTTCCTTAGTCCCGCCTCTCTAACTTACTTCGCTTTATGATTGGCTTGTCTACACTCGTGCTGCATCATTCGCGCTTCATGCTCAGCCTGAACGAGACGCGATGTCCATGGCCCTGTCCCAAATGGTGCACTTCATGTGGACTTTCGGTCTCGTGGCCTTAAATTGCGCGTGCTCGCTTAGTCCACACTCTAAAAACAAACGGTGCTATATAGCACCAAAAGTGGTTCTTTGCTCGTAATCATAGAAGAACCGTTTTTAGTGCCATATAGCACCGGTGAAGCACCAGTGAAGCACCTGTGTAGAACCATATAGTGCTATGTAGAACCATATTTGGTGCTATAGTGGTTCTGTATGGCCCCTGTGTGGTTCTGCACGGGTGCTTCACTGGTGCTTCACCGGTGCTGTGTGGCACTGGGGACGGTTCTTCTGTGGTTACGATCCAAAGCAACAGTTTTGGTTCTATATAGCACCGTTTGTTTTTTTAGAGTGCACGAGTCCGTAGGGTGTCCCATCTGTCATTTTTACGCTTTGAAGTGTTCTCATCAGCGCCTCCTTTGCCCCCTTGATGCGGTCTTCAGCGAAGCCCGCACTGCAGCAGGCTTCGCGCACTTTACCAACCCAGAAGTCCTTGCGAAAGAGCAATCAGACCAATCAGACGACGGAAGGGAGGAGCTCACACTGACGGGCAACTTCTCTACCTATTTCCGGTGTGACGCTCGAGTCTGTCCCAAAATACGCACCCACGTGGACTCGTATCAAGGGTCCCTAAAGTCTGGACTACGTGATGTCATCAAAGTGTGGACTCTGAGGAGGACCACAAGTCCGGAGTGTGCCATTTGGGACAGGGCCCATGATTATGCAGGCAGCTACCGGTAAGTATGTAAGGAAGAAAGCATTCATCTATTAACAGTTTTATGCACAAAATATGGGACATGTGGTTACACATAACGATTCAGGGACATTGTTTTCCATGGCAATCCCATATTAACCTGAAGAGTTGCAAACTTGTAACAGTGTAGTCGTGTATGTAGTTTAAACAAACTGCTCATAAAATAATAAAGCACAAACAATAAAATAATTGCTAACTACAGTAGTAAGCTTTTTGGTTTGCGTTTTTAGTAATGTCTGTTAAATAAGTATGTGTTATACTGGAGTGCTGGAGTAGAATGGGAAGAAATCTGATGGTTCAGTATTTTACTTGCCCAGTCTGAATTTTCACTGCCATCACAAAAAAGTAAAATACAAATAAAATAGGCCTAATCTATATTTGGTGTTTCTGACATGTGTGACCCTAATAAATATGAAACCTAAGATTAAAGGTGCCATAGGATGTGTTGTCATAATATGTTAAATTGTTCTTTGACAATTACATAGAAGGTATGTTTTATTAAGTGCAAAAATTATCCAGAAACGTTTTTACATATCTATTTACAACCCTAGAATTTGTCATTTTAATTAAATGGTCTATTTTTGCCCTATTTGAAAGGGTCATGAATAATAATGTTGAGCTCTGCTCTGATTGCTCTGCTCTGAGGCTCATGCCAGAAGCTCACATTAGTAAACAGACCTTATATTTTGAGCCCTTATCAGACAAAAATACATTTTGAGTAACAACTAACAACTAATCAGCTAAACGCTAGCATATGATATAGCATTTATTGGCATGTAGCGCTAACTCAGCAGTCACAACTTTCTTTTTAGCATTTTAACAAATTTGTAATTAATGTGTAATTTAATGTTTTAAAAACATGCACATTGTGTAATGGCTTCCTTTGCTCCTCTATAAACCTAGAATACTAAGGAGACCATGGTGTCTGTGTGAACTGATTATTTTGTAGACATCTTAAACAAATTAAACAATTGCGTGAGTTTGAGGAAGATAAAATTAATTAACTTTTTTAATATTTTTTTTTAAAAAGGAAGTCAGAATTGTGTTAATATATATACTTTTTGTAAAAAAAAGAAAAAAATATACATAATTATGAAAGGTGCCCTTTATTTCACTTGAGCCCCTGCCCCTCAAAATGTCTGTGCACATCCCTGTTTGTGAGTGTTTTTAAAACACATAAAGTCAAGGTTCCAAATAGCTTCCTGATTAGCAAGTTTTTAGCATCTCCTATCAACGTTAACCCTTGTGCATTGTTCAAATTCACTGCCCTTTCATGTGCCCAAAAAATACCACTAAATGAACCTGTTGTAAAAATTTATCAGATTAATATATATATATATATATATATATATATATATATATATATATATATATATATATATATATATATATATATATATATATATATATATATATATATATATATATATATATATATATATATATATATTAATCTGTTAATCAACCTCAATACTGATCAAAATGACCAAATATTTACAAAAATTCCATGATTGTAACTCTTTAATTGCCAAGTTTATAAGTGAACTTCCCAAATAAGTATTTGGGAAAAACACAAAATGACTTATTTTCAATATAAAAAGTGATTTTGGACTGGATTTTTTAAAACCCTTTTATCTTGGGCATTTCAACGATTAGAAAAAAACAGTGGCTTTGATGAATTTTTATTTTTTGTGCAGCATCAGATTTTTTTTTTCTTCCTCATTTATGGTTTGTGGTCATTTTGCCCCATTGACTTCCATTATAGCAACATTTTTTTATTGCAAAGCCATGACACCTTATAATCATGCATTTTTGATTGATGGTGGTTTTTCCTTTTGCAAAAAGGTAAAATTTGTCGTTTTTACTGTTGATCACCATGTGGCACCATTAACCCTTTAGTGGGCCTGTGCAAAAAACAGAGCTTAATTTCTGGTTTCCACTTCGAGTTATATGGAGCATTTTGTTAATGCTTGAATTGTAAGAATATAAGAAGGTCATTTAAATTATGTTGAATTACTGCAGGTTTGGAATAACGTAAGGGTCAGCGGTGACTGAGATCTTTTTTTTTTTTTGAGGATGGGATTTGACATGATTTTGTTAAGTGTCTTAAAAGAATTTGTCTATTACACTGAAAGTAAACCACACAATTTGCCAGATGTGGTATAATTGCTTTTTTTGCTATGTGTCGCACTACCAATAAATAACCTGAATGTTATTTGATTGCATTGTTTTGGAGTATGATTTTATTCGTTTTTGCTTAACTGTCATGCAGTGGCAGTGTTCTTTGTTTATATTATTGCTTTTTGTTATCTTATCTCATTTCTAATTCTACAGAAAATTTGTTCTGTTTAGTTTAATTTTGTGATTCCTTGTGTTATGTATTTATCTATTGTCAGGATTCTGCCAAGGAGTCTTGTTTTTTATTTTTATCTAGTCATGTTGGCAGCGTTCTAAAGTGTAATAAAGTGTATTTGTCTAAATATGTTGGTGTTCTTTCTCCCTTTTATAAAGTAACATAAAAAAGAACCTAAGTTCTTACAGTATAAAACTCTCCAGTGGAGAGTCTACACTGGCAAGTGTAGCCTGTGTCAGGTATGACACTACTGCTCACTTACATAACTTTTACAGCATTACCTTTACACCTTTCTACATTCTCACACCTCATATACAACCATATGTTTAGCAAATGAGCGGCACCTTGTGATACATTTAGAAAACGGCACTAAATCACTTTCCCACTCATTCTCCTTCACTACTCCCTGCTGGTGGAATGATTTTCCTAATGCAGTCCGGTCAGCCACATCTCTTGCAACATTCAAAAAACAATTAAAAACTCAACTTTTCCAAAATAGATATTGATTGTTCTCTTATGTCCTCTATCGTTACAAAAAAACTTATTTTTTTGGAATAGTGAAAACTTGTAACTTGGTATAGGCACTTTATTTGTATAATTGCCTCCCTATAACAAATCCCTTTGTTGTTTCCTAATCTTTATAAGGTGCTTTGGATAAAAGCGTCTGCTAAATGCCTAAATAAAATGTACTCTACCTGTGTCCAAAATCGCATACTAAAATGATTTGTTGGATTTACTTTAAAAAATTCCGTCAAGTGCTTCTACACATTTTTTAAAGTAATAAAAACAAAAAAATTGCTCATTTTACATAAGAAATTCAAATAAACTTAAACCCTCTTTGAGTAGTGACTACAATAAACAATAGTTCCCTTTCAGAATAGTTCCCTTTCACGAATTGGGAACTCACTTAGAGAGACCAATCTGCTTCGAATACTACTAAAACGCCAATGAGATATTTGCATAATGCTGGCGCCGCCCCGCCAGGTGCGTATATAAGCCACAGGTGCAAATATAGAAATCAGCTTTTTATCGCTTCGAAAGCCGGCAGTATCTGCTACTGAGAAGCTACTTTCTGCTCTGGTGGGAAACGATTGCTGAAGTTGGTTGGACAAGCAGTACCACAGCGGACACCGCAGTTTTTCCACTACTCTGCATCTTTTTTGTTTTGAGTTATTAGTGAGTGCGTTGCTGATCCCTGTGCGCATCATCAACTGAGCATCTAGAGTGAATTTCCCTGAAAGAGTGATACGGAGAGCTTTGTGCCTTGTTAAAGGCAGCCACTCTCTCGTATAACCGGAGATCAGCATCCTTTTCAGGATGGCTTTTCGTCCGTGTGTTCTTGGATGCAGCAAGTACATGGGTCCAAAGGACGGTCACGAGCGCTGTCTTTCATGCTTGGGCATCGAGCATGCGGAGGCTGCGTTCGCTGGGGGTGCATGTTCTCATTGCGAGGAGATGTCCCTTCTGGATTTACGCAGGCGGTTGTCGTTTCTACGGGAACGGCGTCCGCGTCCGGTGAGTTCTGACCGCCGCCACGGAGCGGCCGCGAAGCTCTCTAAGGACGATTTGCGTCTAACTGTGCTGAGCCGGTCGGGGGATTCTTCCTCCGGCTCTCAGCCTTCCCATCCTCAGCCGGTAGAGGTGCCTATGGAGACTGCAGCATCGTGTTCTACGAGCTAGAGTTGGGGTACTCGAACTTGGACTCGGACTCGAGTCCGGACTTGAGTCCAATTTTGAATGAACTCGGACTTGTCACGCACTCGGGTGAATTTGTACTCGGACTTGACACGGACTTGGACATTTTGGACTCGGAAAATATCCCGAGTACAGTCGAGTCCGCTTCACGTGTAACGCCAGCATAAACTTGAGATGAGAAATTAATTAATGTCTTAATGTCTCAGTGTCTCATACACACTGCAACTTTCGGGGGTGACAACCGCATTTAAATGCGGGAGTGAATCCCCTAAATGTTCGTTTCATGTCTGTACGGAACAAGACTCACTCCCAAAAATGTGATGATTGACACATAAATAACCATAGCAACGTCCTACCGTCTCACGTGCTTATCACTCACAGCTTTGACCAAAATAATCTAACAGCATTGTGTTTTGCAATAAACCTGTGTCTTGGCGTTGTGTATTACGCTTCTTTTGTGAGGCTGCTTCACAGCGCGCGGTCTTGCAGTGTTGCCAGGTCCTCGGCTTTTTTGTACGTAAGTATTGTTTTGGCGCTTAACCGTTTATGGCTTTTGGCTCATGAAGCGATCAAGTTTTTGGCGTTAATAAAGTGTGAAGGCGCCGGTCCCAATATTTTGATCTTTGAAGTAAAGCATTTAGATTTATTTTGGTTTATTATTGGATTTTTCCTGTTCGCTGTTTTTTTATTGCAAGATCAGGCAACACTAGTCAGCAAACCTCGTGCCTGTCATTTTCTGAACCGCACATACAGAAGACTTTTCCCCTTCTAGGAATTTATTTTTTCAGAAGAGAGATCTGTTTATGATGCACGTTTAAACACTTGATTAACTACTATAGTCCTGTTATTTTACTGCAACACACTGGCAGGCAGCAGCCAGTCGCATTATATGTGCAGACAAACACACACACACACACATCAATGCATGGCTAACACAATGTCCTCAAAGTCAGCAATAATTTGTTTTGCTTACGAAAATCATAGAGAATTTATTTGCAAGACATCTGGTAAAAAGAAGATAGCTCTACATCCCTTTCTTTTCTTTGAAATAATTTTTGATAGGAAACTAGTTGACATAAAATAAAAATGTTCAATGGCAATGACAAGATGCAATTGAGGTATTTTTATTACATTTTTATATTCCCATTGGTTTAATGGGTGGAAAGGTTAAAGTATCAATAGAAAGTAACAATTTACAATACAAATTTTGTATCTTTTTTCAATTTAATTACTTTCTGGACTCGGGCGGACTCGACTTAGACTCGGCCTTTAAGAACTCGGACTTGAGTCCAACTCGGACCCTTTTGGACTCGGACTTGGACTCGGACTTGATGTTTAATGACTTGGTCTTGACTCGTACTCGACAAAGGTGGACTCGGACCTAACTCTACTACGAGCGCTGTAGAATCCGTTGTGCCTCCCTCTGGACCCGCTTCGACCGCAACACCCGAGGGTGGAGCCCCTCTTTCCGAAGCTGACTCTGACATTCTTCCTCCTTCTGGTCGGGTCGTGACGCCGGAGTTTGACCCGGAGATGGTGGCTGTGCTCTCTCGAGCGGCGGAGACCGTAGGGTTAGAGTGGGTTAACCCCCCTCAGCCCGAACCGTCCCGCCTGGATGATTGGTTCTTCGGAGCTGCCCAGGCTTCACAGCCCTCTCCACCAGTACCTTTCTTCCCCGAGGTGCACGAGGAGCTGTCACAGACTTGGAAGTCGCCGTACTCTACCCGGTTACGGCCGATTCAGCCCTCCCCCTCACCTCCCTTACCAACGTTGCCGCTAAGGGTTATACGGGGATCCCCCCTGTGGAGCGAGCGGTCGCGATGCAGCTGTGTCCGGCCAGCGCTGCCTCCTGGAAGGACCGCCCTTCCCTCTCGGGCTTGTAGACAGTCGTCCGGTTTAACGGCCGCTGCCCATCAGGCTTGTGGAGAGGCGGCTTCGGCTCTGCATGCAATGGCTTTGCTGCAGGTCCATCAAGCAAAGGCCTTACGAGATCTGCATGAGGGAGGGCACGATTCACCCGTCTTCTCGGAGCTCCGGGCTGCCACTGATTTGGCTCTCCGCGCTACGAAGGTGACGGCGCAGGCGATTGGTCGTGCGATGTCTACACTCGTGGTCCAAGAACGCCACCTATGGTTATGTCTGGCCGACATGATGGAAGCGGACAAGAACAAGTTCCTGGACGCTCCAGTGTCACAGACTGGCCTATTCGGCGAGTCAGTGGAGTCTTTTGCGCAGCAATTCACCGCCGCTCAGAAGCAGACTGAAGCGATCTCCAAGATCATGCCCCGGCGCAAGAGGCCTGCCTCTCATCCACCAGCACCGGCTGCCCAGTCTGCTCCTCGCCGAGGGCGCCCTGCGGCGGTTGCATCCGTGGGGTTAATCCTACTAGCCCACGTTTCCCTCAGCAGAGCACTGCTTTGCTTACACAGCCACGGCTGTCATTTATACCTCAACTACGGTTGACTTTCGCCCACCAATAGCCCTTAACGGGGCGGTGGCTTCCGCAGCGTCCATATACCGCTCAGATAGGGCGCTTCCCAGTCGCCGGCACTACTGTGGGTTAAAGGAACATCTAGTGCCCGGCCTTCTGCCTTAAAACCTAATTCTCCTTATCCTTAAGTGGAACCGGAGGGCTTTACGCAGACACTGGAAGAGGTCAGCCCTCAGTGGCGTTTTGGTAGGGATTCCCAATTCGTCGGTCACGACGTGACGTCGTAGTGACCGACTGAAAGGGAACGTCTCGGTTATGTATGTAACCCTCGTTCCCTGAAGGAGGGAACGGAGACGTCACGTCCCGTCGCCACAGGGCTGCTCCCTGCTGTTTATCGGCCGGTCACACTTTCCGGCTTTCTCAGCGAAAAAGAAGCTGATTTCTATATTTGCACCTGTGGCTTATATACGCACCTGGCGGGGCGGCGCCAGCATTATGCAAATATCTCAATGCCAAGTTCATTGGCGTTTTAGTAGTATTCGAAGCAGATTGGTCTCTCTAAGCGAGTTCCCAATTCCTCGGTCACGACGTGACGTCTCCGTTCCCTCCTTCATGGAACGAGGGTTACATACGTAACCGAGACGTTTCACGTGCACAGACAAAACTAAACTTTATTTAATTTTTGCTCTATGTCCCTTTAGGGGCTCCGTACAATTATGTTGGCTGAACAAAGTAAAGTATGTTTAAGTAAAGCAGACAAGACTTACTTTTGTTGAATTAACTCTAGAATCACTTTCTGTTACATTTTTAGACATCCTAACCCAAACTCGAACCCCAACTCCAGGTGAGAATAGTTTTAAAAGCGGAAGAAAAACATGTAGAAACCAATACATAAAAGTACATCCTAACATAAAAGTACATCCTAATGCATCCTAAATCTAACCCCAACCCCAAGCAGCAGTGATTTGAAAATAGGAAAAAACAATGAGGAAACAATACATAAAATGACACGAGAAATACGTGGGAGTGACACGGAAATCTTTTTCCCCCAGAAAAAGCTAAATTCCGTGACATGGTCACGAATAAAATTATCACATTTTCTGTCACTAAAACACGGATTTCCATGAGGTCATATTGTTTTCAATGTAAGTCAGTGAAGCCCTTTGTTGGTTGGGCATAGTAAGTGGCAGCTCAAACTCTACGATGGCTTCACCTCTCACTGTTACGTTAAGCACAATCCAGTCATTTATATAGATCAGTGGTTCCACCCAAGTCGTCTAGCTGACATCATCAGAGAATGATTGCCACAAGATTTAAGTTTATGAGGGAATATGAATTTTTAAAAAATAATGACTTACATGGATAAATTATTTATAATAACCACTGCAGTTTGTACATTAAAACATAATAGTTTGTTTTGATTTCATAGGGGCTTTAAGTTTTCCTTATGTATTTACATTTTAATAGAACCACATTACCACTTGTGCTCTGATTAAAAAAGGGATATTGGTCACTTTGACCTTCAAACTAGAAAAAAAGAATTATAATACACTTACAGTATAATCATTTCTAATGTGACCGTGTAATATTTTGATGATGTCATCAATATGTATCCCATGTGATCCTTGATGATGAATACCCATGGTGTCAGTAAATGTGAAAGGGTAGTAAGAGCCTGTTGTGCCTTTCCTCAGTTTGTAAGTTTTGCACTGGTAACAAAACACAAATTTTACTTATTGTTTTACTTCAAAGCTCTCCTCAAGAGATATAAAACATAATTTTCATGATTTCATTAAGTTTAGGCAGTATTTTACCTTCAAAGTGAAACTGGCTCCATGTAAATTATTATTTGCCAGGGCTCTGGTAGTAATGCGGCCTTGAAGACAATTATTCACAGAGTTGATGAAGCTTGACTTTCCAGAACCTACTGGTCCATGCAGAAGAATTCTCAGTGTGTCAACCTCTGAGTTCACAGGCTGGAAATTGTTTATTGTCCCCAAAAGGTTTTGTATAGGTTCACTTGTAAGAGTGTAAGAAAAGGGAGAAAATCTGTATTTGGAGCTAAATAGTATTAGTGGCTGCTTTCTGATGGTAGGTTTGACCACTTTGTTTTTATTGCAGTTTGTGGAGCCTAGGCTGTCTACAAAGATTGCGTTTTTTTACAGTTTGATCAGCGGACAGGCAGCAAGCAGATAGTGTGGAGATGTTTGCTGTATGTAACAGAAAAAATGTTTTATGGTCTAAAACACGTGAATTCGCTTAGAGCACCTTTAAGGAAGAGTATTACTTGATGAATATTAATGACATGTTTATGAAATGTAACACTGGCAAAATGCTGTATTTCATACACAGCAAAATCCCCAGTGTTAAATTAACACTGCTCGGTGTTTATATAATCCACACCGAGATTGGTGTTAAAAAAACACTAAATCGGTGTTAAAGTTAATAAGGTAATGAAGTGATTGAGTCATTAATAGTGAACACCTGCTGGTCATTCCGTACCAAATCAACTCAATTTAGGAATTGTTCTTGTCTTAAAATTTTTATTTTTTTGACTCTTTTTCTGGAGAAAGTAATACTAAAATGAGGAAGAAAGCCAAATTATTAAATGCAATAGATGAAATCCCCATAGTGAAATGAACAGTATCATCATCTCTGTTTGAAAACTAAAATTACAACTTGCTTGCAGAGTTACATGGATGATAGGTTGAACTTCTAAAGAACTGCTGTAAATCTGGTTAATAAAGTAAGTCACCATTGTGCCGATTAGTGTTTCCTTTAGTTGGGTACTTGGGTCTTGAAGTTTAGTGTTAGTTTTCTTCTGCTCATTGTGACTGTGTGTTTATAAAACACATCTGTTAAAGCAGAGGAAGATGGGAGAAATGAAGTCTATAACTGTTACTATGTTAATCAGTATGGAAGTCTGGGAATTCAATGATATCATAAAAAAGTAGTCACTGAATATAAGTGTTTAATTTATGTTCTGCCATCCCTGTGAAGCTCCCATGAAATCCAACAGTGCTGTAAAAGTCCACATACCCTGAAGAGTCAAATATTGTTTACCCAAATCTAATCTGTGGTGTGAGCCAGACACACTGAGACATCAACAATCAGCCTATAAAACACAATCATGGTGACAATCAACAACAAAACGTCATGCCGCAATGCATGCTGGGTACCAAGATTCATAAATCCCATCATGCATTGAAACATGACAAAAATTTTGCTACTTTCTTATCATTAACTGTCACCATTGTTGAGATTTGTATCAGAAATCATGAAGTCTCTCTTAAGCAAAAAACAACAACAAAAATAAAACACTAAAGCATTACGGCAGTCTTATTCAATACAATGTCATTTGCATAAAGCTTTTTTATATGCCTGTTTCTTAATTAATTTGTGATCAAATGTTTCAATGATTTGTAAAGTAGAATATAATAAAAATAAACAATCTGGGAAGGTCTGGAAGGTTTTCCCTCTACATGAAGCAATGAACAGGTGGTCTTACTAAAACATTGTTATTATTGCTAAAAGAGGAGAGCTAGATCAGAGAAGATCAAGGGACAAATGCCCAACTAAAGGAAACACCAACCACAGTAATGGTGACCTCAAATGAACCCACAACAAACACAAACTTA
This sequence comes from Misgurnus anguillicaudatus, assembly GCF_027580225.2. Classification (NCBI taxonomy): domain Eukaryota; kingdom Metazoa; phylum Chordata; class Actinopteri; order Cypriniformes; family Cobitidae; genus Misgurnus; species Misgurnus anguillicaudatus. Next base: position 40,538,517 of record NC_073339.2, on the reverse strand, counting down.
AAGGGGACATATTATGAAAATCTGACTTTTTCCATGTTTAAGTGCTATAATTGTGTCCGCAGTGCTTCTATCAACCTAGAAAATGTGAAAAAGATCAACCCAATAACTTAGTTTTGGTAAACCATTCTCTGCAAGCATGTGAAAAAATAGGTCATTGTAATTTGGCCCTTATTGTGATGTCAGAATAAGGTAATACCGCCCCCTTTATCTGCACTATCCAACCACAGCACAGCTATTTAGTACAGAGAGAAAGAGAGAGAGAGAGAAAATAATTCACAGCACAATTGAGTTTCAATTGCAACAAATCACCATCTTTGTGATCAGTGGTTGCACTTCATCCACTCATTTGCATTTTAAATGACACACCCAAAACGGCACACTTTTGCTCAGACCTATTTTAGACTTAGTTTTCATCTTAAAAAAAATCTCATAATATGTCCCCTTTAAGATTCAATGTGATACATCTTGTGACAAACGTCCACCTGACCTGTGAGACATCGCGTCAGAAAGAAGACTTGTCCACCAAATCACACGCGTGGACGCCGGAACAGTTGAGCACTTGTATTTTGTTCTGACAGCTGTTTAGAAGTTAAACTTATCATCCCGGTTTAGAAAATAACGCTGCAAGTTATAATTTTAGTTTTTTTTTTTTTAAATGATGATGATAAAGAGGCAAACGTGAAAGATTGCAGCTTTTGGAGTCATACACCCAACAATGTTCATTTAATACTGGGGATTTCGCTGTATTCATCTATTGCATTTTGTCTTTCTTCACAATTCTAGTATTACTTTCTCCAAAAAAAATCCAGGAAAATTTAGTTAATTTGACACAGAATGACCAGCAGGTGTCCACCATCAATGTCCCAATCATCACTTCATTATCTCATTAACTTCAACACTGCTTCAGTGTTAAATTTTAACACCAGACTTAATACACACCCATCTGGGAGTGGATTATATATACACCCACAGTGTTTATTTAACACCGGGGATTTTGCTGTGTATATACATTTTTAACCCATTTATGAAGTCAAATTAACCCATCATTTTAGTAAAAAATAACCCAAGTTTTGGGTAGAAAAAACAACCCATTGGCTGGGTTAAAATTATTAACCCAACTTCTTGGGTTAATTTAACCCCATATGGGTTCTGTCCTATATTTACCCAGCAGTTAGGTTAAAAACAACCCAATTTGGGTTGTTTTTAACCCATTGTTTTTTAGAGTGTAACATGCTACAAAGAAAACATGTGTATGAATTGGATTTTTTGCAGGTCTTTTTCATTTCACAAAATAGGTTTGATGAATTACTTTTTGAGTATCATTCTTTCAATAAGATTAAATCACTTGGACCTGGTCTGGATTAATAGCATGCATTTCAAATAAAGAAAAAAATCTACCTTTAAACATACACTATTTTTTCAAAATAAATGAATAAATAAAACCTGATAATGATTTTTTGAGGGGGAAACAACAAAATTTACCTCCAGTTTTGTGTCCTCCAGGGGTCAACTTCTGCTTAAGGAAAATGAGTATGAGTTAAAATTTCAAGAGTAATGTTTTTAAGTGATAGATCATGTAAAACCATACATGCCTTAACTTAGTGCTAACTGTGCTTAGTAATAAGAGCATAGGCTTTTGAAGATACTAGTTGGGGCTATAAAGAAGCATTCTGGTGTCCTTGTAATGAGGGATCTTTTACAAGATAGCTATATTGCAATAGTTGGTTAATGCAGTTAAAGTTAATGTTTCTACAGCAAGTGCTGAAAAACTCTGGCAAATGCAAGCTTGTCGTACAGTATTTCAAAATAGATTAAATAAACATGATGATAATTTTCTACATGTTTTTATCTCAATATTTATATAATTTCAGCGTTTCTTTAAAGGGAACACATGAAAATCTTACTGTTTTCATGTTTAAGTGCAATAATTTGGTAAACCATTCTCTGCATGCATGTGATAAAATAGATCATTCAAATTTGGCTCCCAATGTGATGTCAAAAGGTTCAAGTTCAAAAGGGGATCTTTTTATAATAATACTGCTCCTTAATCTGCACTATGCAGCAACGGCACTTCCATTTAGATACAGAGAGAAAAAGAGAAAGAAAAAATAATTGACAGCTGAGTTTCAAATTCAATAAACCACCATCATGCGATCAGTGTTTGCGTTCCATCAGCTTGTTTGCATTTTAAAGGACACACCCAAAACAACACTCACACCTACAAAGTGTCAATTTTAACATGCTATAATTAATTATCTGTGGTATTTTGAGCTAAAACTTTACATATGCACTCTGGGGACACCAAGAAATTTCATCATATGACCTTTAAAACAAGTATAAAACCTAATATATGGTTTATGAAGGACATGCTTAATTTACAAAATAATATTGCCAAGTACTAGGAAGATACAGTACCTTTTCATTAATTGTCGTAAGAAGAAAATCTCTTACCCAACGATGGAGGAGGAGGAGGAGGAGGAGAATAAAATGGCCACATCCTCAATGTTTTGCGTATTAATCTTGGAGTAATTGAGATAAAATATTGGTTAGCATAATAATAGCATATTTCTACTGTATACAACACCAAAGATCAGCAAACAACAAAGCTGAAATAAAAGATTCTACTGCTACGATTTAGTCTTTTTTCTTGACTTTAATGTTCTTTTTCTACCCAGGGACCCAACCCGCACATTAGGGCCGGTCTGTTTGCCAGTCTTTTTCCTATTGCTTGTTTGGTTTTAAAGCTATTTCTTTGAGATTTTTTTTTATATGAATCACAAAAAGCTTCATACATTTTAATGGAAGTTTCATGTATGGTGCACTTCTTAAAACCAAAATTTCACTATTTTCTTATTATTAATTATATTAATTATTATATTAATATAAAATAAATGATTACTTAATTTTTAATCAAATACAATAATCGTCATTATTATTAGTTCCTGGTCCACTTAGTCCTGTTGTCATTCACATCATACTGATATCCAGTAACATTTGCAACATCATGGAAAATTCAGAGATGTTTTAGAAAAGACATACATGTTTAAATAGTTGAGTCACAAAGAAACTCAGTAACTATTGGCTTTTGCTACAAACATATCAGACTATAAACTTTGAAATTAAACTCAACCATCTGAATTGGAATCTTATGAAACACAAACAGGTTATGCAGCAAAGCGGCATTTGTTTGTTTTATCAAATTAAATATGTATGTGCTTTTTTGATTTGCTGAATATATGCACTATAAACTGATTAGAGAAGACTTACCAGCAGGTCTGTCTGAGGAGTGTCTGCTGTGTTTCTTGGAAACACAGCTTTTTTTATCTTATAAGCGACTAAATTTAGAAGTGGATACTTTCAGTTTTGATATCACCTGCTCTTTATTTGATATCACCTGATCTGTTTTCTTGTGATTTGCAGCAGGTGCAAATTATCTGTAATTTAGCAATTTGTTACCATGATTAAACATGTTTAGTTCCAAAAAAAAAAATTAATTTAACAGTGTATGTGACTCTTATAATTTACTTCTGCAAGCAGCTCTCAATAATTGCAAAGCAAAATTGAATCACTTTATAAGTATGCACATGTATACTACGTGCATATAAGATCTTGCTTAACACACAAACCCACATAACACTGACAGTAAACAGACCTCATTAAGTAAAAAGATGTTTTTCCATTACAACACTGTTTCTAAAATAAGCATTTTTAAACAATGTACTGTAGACTACAATGAATTATAATATGCATGAGGTCATTTTTGTAAAAAAAAAAAAACAATAGAAAATAAATGTAAAACATCTTCAATTTGATCAGTTTTTTTGTACTGACCGGTCATTACCACCGCAGACAACAGTTACACATGTTAAACAAATATAGGTTTATGTTAGTGTTGCATCTGGTGCCTCAACATTTGCATCATAAGCCACCCGTATTGTAAAACCTTTCGAATCATGACTTCAGAATGGGGGTCCTAACCAACACACACCATAAGACCAAGGCCTGGTTTTTATAAGGCCTAGCTAAAGCCTGGACTAGGCCTTAGTTAAATTAAGATGTTTAAGCATCTTTTATAAACATGCCTTAGAAAATGACAATATTGGTATCTTGAGACAAATCAATGCACTGGCATGTTTTAAGATCTGTAAGTGCAAGTTATTTTCAGTTAAGACAGCTTAAACTTGTGTCTTAGTCTAGCCTTAAAGGGGCAATCTGACATTTCCATGTTTAAGTGCTATAACCCCCCCCCTCCAGTGCTTCTATTAACCTATAAAATGTGAAAAAGAACAACCCACTAACTTAGTTTTCGGAAACCATTCTATGCATGCATGTAAAAAAATAGGTCGTTCAGATTTTGCATTATTTGTGATGTAGGTAGCAAGTCTTATTAGAATAATATCGCCCCTTAATCTGCACTATCCAACCACGGCACTGCCATTTAGTGCAGAGAGAGGGGGGAGAAAAAATAATTCGGTTGTTGAGTTTCAATTTCAACAAACCACCATCATTGCGATCAGTGTTTGCATTTTATCAGCTCATTTGCATTTAAAAGAACACACCCAAAAACGGCACATTTTTTCTCAGACCTACAAAGTGGCAATTTTAACATGCTATAATAAATTATCTGTGGGGTATTTTGAGGTAAAACTTCACATACGCACTCTGGGGACACCAAATACTCATTTTACATCTGAAAAAAAGTCATAATATGACCCCTTTAACCGTTTTTTCTTACCGTTCAATCTGCAGGATACATGGAAAGGAAGGCTGAAATGTGCGGGCGGATTGTAATTACATCTTTAAGGAGTTGGGTTAAAACTGGCATGATTAACTCTGTGAATTAACTCCAACTCTGAACAACAATGTACTTTAAATATGTTTAATTTACTCTTTAGGTGTTGAATTGTTTTAAAGAGTAACTAAACCCTAATCCAACTTTTTTCAGTTAATGATCTGTAAGAATGGGGCTTTATTAATGCTGTTCATTGATTTTAGTAAGTTTTTTGACATTTGGATATAAAGTGTTTCAATACTACAATATGTGTAAAAACGTCTGAGTGCTGCCCTCTTCAGGTTGAACAGTGGCTACTGCAGTTGAATTTTCCTATTGGATGGTGGGTCCAAAAAATGACTCATGACGTAAGCAGGTACAAGATCACCACGCCCTTGTTACGATCTCACCACACACTTAGTTCGTCCCCTCTATCTCCGTTGGGATCTGCCCACTTTTCTTGCAATATATCTTAGTAATAATTTATATTGATTTTAAGGCTTAATTAATGCATTTAATTAATGCATTATCACATCACCATATTTAGTACGTTTTTGCAGTTTTCTTCAAAATCATGCAGCCCTAAATAAAATACAGTAAGTTATATAGGGTTATGCAGGGGGTTGGTACTGTGGTCCAAATCATTAACCCGTTGGTGTCCAGAGCAGATGTTTATGTTCCACCTAAATTTAATTGTGTTTTGAGCATTTTTACAGTTTCCTATTGAGGTTATACACAGTCCTGGCGCCATGGGAGGGCCTGCCTTGTGAGTCACTAGTGCACACCCTGAACGAGCCTGCGGCCTCCCTTGACCTGTTCACTAGCTCCCTGTCCCACCAGCCAACAGCCCTTTCTTATTTGCACTTTTTTTATCAATAGGTTACTATTATCAAAAGTTTGTTTTGTATAACTCCTGAATAAAAATACAAATGTGTTTGGTCTGATTTAGAAAATATATATATTTTAAATGTATTGGTTTGTCGATAGTAAGTGTGGAAATGTTTGGTTGTTTGCTAAGCATAGCGCCACAGCTTAACGTTACATGATTGGGTGTTGCAGTGAGACTGACACGTTATGATTCTGCTGTGGTCTTTGAACTATTTTCGCTGCTGAAACAACAAAAACAGTCAACATTGCATCTAAAATGTAAGTGACTAAATATGAATTACTTGTTTAGTGAACTGTCATATGAAATCTGTGTCACATTTTCAATCGTGATGTGATGCTGCTTAACTGTACTGTAGCCTATCATGTTATTAAAAACTCCACATTCTTACTGCAGTATGTTAACTGAGTTTAATCCACTTTGTTAACACACTATTAACTAACTTTGTGTTTGCTGCGCTCATTTGTTTAACTTAGCATTATTAACGTTACAGTTTCGGTCGCCATTGAGACTAGGATGCAGAATCAAATTTGTGACAATAAATTGTTCTAAAACTCAACATTTTAATAAAAAAAAACATTAAATTATACAAAAATTGTAGTGCTTTTGGTTAGTAGCCTTATTTTTTTAGGTTTAATTACAAAGAATTCATGATAAATTAATGTATTTCATAAAATGACATTAAACTGGGGCCCCCCTGGCACCATCTCGCGGCCCCCAGTTTGAAAACCACTGGACTAGGCTACTTGTCCGGTCGAGCAAGTAAAATTCTCTTTCAATTGGCGTTTTAAAAAATCCACTTGTCCCTGATAAGCGGACAAGGGTTGATGTGCAGTGAGGTTGATCTCATTTGTGCACATCTCCCCACCCCCCCAAAAAATGAAATGCCTGTCTGTGAATTTGTGTCTGGCGCCAGGTCTGGTTTTACATTCTACAACAGCATAAGGGTAAATATGTTCTCTATCACAGGAATGTGCTCTGTGTCTGCCAAAACAGATTTCCTGGCAGATTATTGATGATTATTGTTATTTTCTTTAAGCTAGTAAACATTCTATTTGGGTTTCATGAAACTGATTGCAACAAGTCCCTCTGCATAACATTTGAATGCACATGGTAGCCTTCTGTCATTGTTTTTGACATGCAGGATTACTTTCAGTTACAACCAAAAAGTGAAATTCTTGTTTTCTTTTCCATAACATGACTTGAAAATCATACATATGTTCAAGTTTACATTGAAAATGTTACTCAACCAGTGCAACATATTTTCATTATAAACTGTTATTCAAAACTTTAAATAACATATTGTCAGGATTGATAATAAATTAACTATTAATTTTAAACTGTTGTCATCATTCACATTTTAAGTTCCCTTACGAAAACGAACCATAAAATTGTAGTAACCATGTTTTTTTGTGTATTGATTACTATTAGCATGTACTACACTAAATATGGTTTAAATATGTTTTTTGAAAATTATGGTTGTCAAAAACATGGCTATTTTGTGGTTACCATGGTTTTACTACAGTAAAAAAAAATTAACTGTAGTAAAACCAAGGTTAATTTTTGTACTGGTTAGTTTGGGGCAAACAAGGACATATGCAGTTTGACTGCATGTTGGTCCATTAAATAATTAAAAGCAGAAAAAAAAACTAGCAACCTATAGTAAAAATTACCAACTGACCACCATCACACTATGTTGTTGCAACATTGCGATTACGCAATGGGATCATCAAAAAGGTGTTGCAACAAAAACAAGAATTTCACTTTTCCGGTTGTAACAAGATAACTTGTTACAGTACAATGCCACAGAAAAAATCTTTGCTGCCTTTAATTTATTTTGTTTAATCAACTCAGATTTACAGGTCATTTTAACATGCTAATATTTATCTTGAACGTAACATCATATAAGATCATCAAAGATCTCAGAGCTCTTACCATCGCCACAAATAACCAACAGTATCTATTTTTAAAATAACAAAAATATACAGTAAAATAAAGGTAACAAGAGCAACAAACCTAAAGCAACATACAGTATACTAAAGTTCAATAACAAACAACAAATCAACAGATGTCATCAAATTAAATCAATTAAAACAACTCGGTTGAAAAACATCATGTGTTTTATGAAGGTCCAAATTAATTTCTGTCACATAGCCTATCTCTGATTCTGAATGTAATAAGGTAATAATGAAAATTGCATAAATCTTGTTTAAATTATATTATAGTCATTTATATTTAGTTTGAGTGTATCATTGTTCATTTCATTTTGCTTTAAAGACAATGATAAATGCACTATTTTTTTACATTCTCTGTTTCCCCTTCAGGAAACATTTTTCATACATCTTGACCTTAGACATCAACCAGTTTTATGAGGGCATTTAATAACTGTCTCTCTGGTCATCAACATAGTCTTTGGCAAAGTTAACAATGTTAAGCATTCCTTGTAAAATCAGAATATCAATTTCTGTGTTAGTGGTTTGTTCCTTATGGTAGTTCTTCACAGGGTAGATGTAGCTCATAGGAACTCCCAGTCTTTGACAGCACTCCTCCATCTGAAATATCAATTTAAAAAAATCAGTAACTTAGTTAAAGCCTTCTGATATAGAATATAAAGTTAAATATTACACCACAACCTTACGAAATCTATGCATTTTCCTTGGTCTACGAAAGACAGTTTATATAAAAGACAATCTGTCTACGCTCAATAACATGAGTATTTTGGCTGAAATACATATACATTATTCTCACAGACTTACCTTTTGTTTAATTTTTCTGCTACTGTAGATGTTCCTAATGTTTTTTAGAACCTCTGGACATGCTTCATCCACCTTGGTCACAATCATGGCTTGAGGAATGCCTGTGGTACAATCAATAAACAACATTTTTCTATAACAAATTTGTTTATGAGCTTCATTGCATATCACATGGTGATTGGATAGCATTTGTGATGAAATCATTCCATTAAACAACATCTGTATGCTCGATTATGTTTCCCAGATAGCAAGCAATAACTCCTTTCTTTACCAACATACATGTGTTTTTACTTTAAAGGGGCCATGGCATGAAAATCTGACTTTTCCATGTTTAAATGCTAAAATTGGGTTCCCAGTGCTTCTATCAACCTAGAAGATGTGAAAAAGATCAACCCGATAATTTAGTTTTGGTAAACCATTCTCTGCAAGCATGTGAAAAAAAAGTCATTGAAATTTGGCTCCCCTTGTGATGTCATAAGGTGATCTTATTATAATAATACCACCCTTTAATCTGCACTATCCAACCACCGCACTGCCATTTAGTGCAGAGAGAAAATAATTCACAATTGAGTTTCAATTGCAACAAACCACCATCATTGTGGTCATTGTTTGTATTTCATCAGCTCATTTGCATTTTAAAGGACACACCCAAAACCGGCACATTTTTGCTCACATCAACAAAGTGTCCAATTTAACATGTTATAATAAATTATCTATATGGTATTTTGAGCTAAAACTTCACATATGTGCTCTGGGGACACATAAGAGTTTACATCTTAAAAAAGTCTTTTGACATGGCCCTTTAAAAATATTGAAATGTCAACAAACCACCATTTTGGTGATCAGTGTTTGTTTTAGTTGGGCCCTTGACTCTTGTGTTTCAATGGTGCTTGTTATCTGGGTTGGCGTCAGCATAATTTTTGTCTTTAGTTGAGTAGCTTATGTGAGTTTTAGAGGTTAGTGGTCTGATGTTTTACCTCCTTTAATGAATCAACTTTATAAAGATTTTAGACATGCAGTCTTTTGATGTACAGATACAGGTGACTTATAACAATTTTTGCACTGTCGCAGTTTTTGCCATGTTTGCGGTTAAATCTTTCTGACATGTTAATGCAATAAAAAAGGAAAGATGTTTTTCTTGAAATCATATTTCTAGTTAGGTTTAAACAACTTTTTGTTATAAAAAAATGATATCCTAACCCAAACCCCAATTCTAACCCCAACTCCAAGCGACCATGGCTTAAATATAGACAAAAACATGGAGAAACCTGTATATTAAATAACCTTCTTAAAGCATAACTAAACCCCTGGTCAGAGCCTGACTCCACCCACTGGCAATATTTGAAAACTGCAAGAAAAGTGGGCAGATCCCAACGGAGATAGAGGGGACGAACTAAGCTCGTACCAAGTGTGTGGTGAGATTGTAACAAGGGCGTGGTGAGCTTGAACATGCTTACATCACAAGGTATTTTTTGGACCCAACATCCAATAGGAAAATTCAACTGCAGCAGCCACCGTTCAACCTGAAGAGGGCAGCACTAGACGTTTTTACACCATATATTGTAGAGTGTATAATGAACAGCACTAATAAACCCCATTCTTACAGATCTTTAACAAAAAAATGTTGGTTTAGGGTTTGGTTACTCTTTAAGCAAATCTGAAATCTAACCCTAAACCCAAGCGAAAATGGTTTAAAAAACTGAAAAAAAATTGAGAAACCAATAAATAAAACAACAAAAAGATGTGGCGTTTAAGTGAATGGGAAGGACTGGCGTATCATATGCCCGCCAAAGTGGAATTTGGCGTATATATTGCATGATTTTTACACTATGCTATTTATACGCATCTACATGAGACTGGGTAGGTTTAACCTTAACAACATGTCACAGAAACTAGAGATGTTTTTACAGGACTTACCAAAATCCCGGGCTTTCAAACGAATGTTTCTCATTTGTATGATGACATCATCTCCCATGATTGATATATTGTTAGCTGGAAGAACAGACACCAGACAATGAATCTTGTCTTTCAGAGGTTTGTTCTTTTCTGCATTTTTAGGTTGGTCTGATTCATTCTAAAAGAAAGAATAACATTAATACTGAATCAAATGAACACAAGTTAACACAACATGCAGTTTTTAACCTCCTAAGACCTGGATGTCCACATCACATACTTAATTCTGTGTAAATGGAACCTGTTGTTCACAAATATGGACAAATACACTGCTTCATGTTCTTCCTTTATTTTTTACACCATTCCAACATCAACGGCTATATTCATGGCAAGAATCAGTTAATCCATACACAAGTTTTATTCAGACAAGTTGATCCATCCACAGGTTGGGGGAGGGACAATGTGGTATCTCCAATTTTCCTAACTTGCATGTTTTTGGCCTGTGGGAGAAAACCAGAATACCCAGAGTAAACCCACACTGACACAGGGAGAACATGCAGAAACTCCACACAGAAAGGCCACCTGCCCTAGCCGAGGCTCGAATCAGCGACCTTCTTGCTGTGAGGCAACAGTGCAACCCACTAAGCCACTGTGCCACTGTGCTGCCCCCCCCCTGCTTCATGTTCCTGCTTCATGTTAGAGCCCTGCACGGGCCAAAAATTCCAGCCCTAACCCGGCCCTGGCCCGAAGTGTTCAAGCCCTACCCGACCCTAGCCCGACAAGGCCTGCAATTTTTTCAGCCCGAACCCGACCTGACCTGAGACCAATATCAATCACTTTTAAGCTCTCTCTGACGCGCGCGCTCTTTGATGCGCGCTCTCTTTCTCGGATGCGTAATAAGAGGTGAAGTATAGCTTTAGCCTACAGATTAGAAATGCTTATTGCTTTAATGTAGGGAGTTAATAGTTCATTGTTCACAGTTCATATTTATGATCTTATAGTCCATTTGAACATTTTTGTACGAACTGACTGTATTCTTCAGAAAAACACTAAATAACTTATCTTCCCTTAACTGTCGCTGTTCAGTGTGCAATTAATAAATAAAAATTAGTATGACGTTAATTTTTAAAAGTGTGCGAGGTCCGTGCACGTCCTCCGCTATAGCAAAAAGCGCAATCGGCTAAACGAGCATTAAATATTAATATGACATAGATTTTTTGTGTTTATTCATTTATATTCACAAAACTTATCAACAAAACATCGATTAAAATTAAGAGACAAATTATATGAAACGAAATTCATTTTAAAGTAGCAAGAAAAACTTAAATTAAACTCGAAAATAATGTCTCACCCATTACAATTCTCCCTTCAAATTAATCTTTACAACACGTATGGCGTTTAAAATTACGGTCTATCTTTCGTAATAAGCTAAATAAATTTAAACAAAACAACAACAACATTACAACAATATTCAAACCTAACAATACTCAAACATAAATATAAAACAGACATTTTCTATAAGGATACATGTTAAAACAATCTGATATAGCGTTTATAATAGCTGGTTGGTAGATGTTTACTATTTTTGGCAAAACCTCCGTTGCAAACCTCCATTTACCTGAATAAAAATAATTTTTACTTTGAAAATGAATTAACATGAGTTGTTCGTTTACATAAGACTCTATCTACGTTCATTTACACTGCAGCGCAACGTCTTGAGTTCTCAAACTAAAACAAGGTCTGCAGCTTTTGCGAACGAATCCGTTTATGAGGGTCGAAAACGGTGGTGTGTAAATGAAAGGAGTAAACGTAGCAAAAGTAACGTTTAAAGGATAAACCCATTAATGTAAGCCTCAGATGCGCGCTGTCTCTGCTACACACGCAAACACACACACAATGAGGAGAGACGTTAAAATAAGCCCGAGCCCGGTCTGTAAAAAAAAAACGGCCCGAGCCCGGCCCAAATGGGCTTAGCCTGTCAGGCCCCGACGGGCTTGCAGGGCTCTACTTCATGTTCCTGCTTCCTAAAAGTGCTTTCAATAAGTTTCTTCCTCTTTCTCTCTGCACTAAATGGCAGCACTGTGGTTGGATAGTGCAGATTAAGGGGCGGTATTATTGTATATATATATATATATATATATATATAATACAATCGAGTTTGTCACTGGACTGTTTTATTGGTTGTAAACTTTTTCTACTCACTGCTGTCGCTCCATCAAGCAACAAGCATGTCATCTTTGTTCATTTGCCTCTCTCCTGGCTAACATTGGGAGTGACATGCATACATTTGGGAGCAGTAAAGCGCTGACATATGTGGCTTCATCAACCAGATGTATTTTTACATGTCCAGTTTTGTCTAAAATGTGGGAGGGACCCACATGGGACTGAGTTGGGAAACACTGAGCTAACAAACACATTTAGAAAAGTTTTTAAAGTTTATGGGGCAGTTTCCCAGACAATGTTTAGATTAATCCAAGACTAGACCTTGGTTATATTAGGACATTTAAGTAGTTTTTTTTTTTCAAAACATACCTTACAAAAACTATTTGTGTGCATCTTGAGACAAAACATTGGCACTGTTAACATATATCAGTGCAAGATGTTTTGAAATTAGGGGAGCTCAAACATGCATTTTAAGACCTTTTCACACAGACATTACAGAAAATACACGGAAAATGCACCCAGGATCTTGCTTCAGAGAGTGTGCACACAATTTAAATCTCTTCAATAACTTCCATGCAATTGTTTAATCTTTCACGAAGTGTGTATGAGCTCAGACTGCGTCAAAATCTTCTCTATGATAAATGGAAGCAGCGCTGACGCATGCGCTGGCCAGTGTTGGGTAAGTTACTCAAAAAAAGTAATTAATTACTAGTTACTAATTACATCTTCAATCATGTAATTAGATTACTTTACAAATAACTCTCTCCAAAAAGTATTTAATTACTTATTACTAATTACTTTCTAAATCCTATTGAGTACATGATACAAGGATATGGCTCGAATAAATAATGAAATGGCTTGAAATGGCTCGAATAAATAATATATAAAAGTACATCAATTATTCTGGTCCCACTTTAGGGTCCAATTCTCTCTATTAACTAACTATTAACTACTTTTGCCTCAATATACTCCAACAACTAATACTAAAGAAGTTATACATTTTAAGTATTGGTAGAAATGGGGAGGGTTAAGGTTGTAGAATAAGGTTTTGAAGAATCAGGCATTAATATGTGCTATTAAGTATTAATAAACAGCCAGCATCTCATTAATATTAATGCTAATAATCAACGAGTTAATAGTGAGAATTGTAAACTTAAACCATGTTAAATCCACTATTGTATTATATAATTGTTCAGAGTCCATACACAGTATTTAGTTACATCAGAAGTAACTGTAATTAGATTACAAGAAAAATAACAGTAATCCCTTACTTTACTTTTTCAAAGGAAAAGTAATTTAATTACAGTAACTAATTACTTAGTAACTAGTTACACCCAACACTGGCGCTGGCGAGACGGGCACAGAAAAAAAACTCAACCCCTAATGTAGGCCTGCCTATAGGCTGCCTATGTGTACACAGCAAAATCCCCGGTGTTAAATTAACACCGGCTTGGTGTTTATATGGGTACCACCAGCAGGGTGTCAAAAGAAACACCGAAGCAGTGTTAGAGCCAACTAGACAATTAAGCAATCATTTGAGTGATTATTTGATTATTGAAGACACCTGTTGATAATGAGCCAAACTACATCTACAATTTCCAGTCACTGCCTTAGATAAAATCAACTGAAAAGACATCTCTCTTATTACAAACCAGACTGACTTTTGTCTACTTTGAAATTGTTTGGTCACCATTATGGTGATCAGTGGTGCCTTTAATTGGGCGGGTTGACTCCCGCTTCTGTCTTCGAGGTCTCTGCAACAGTGTTTACATATTATTTGTTGTAAAGGTTGTTAAAGCAAAGTTCATATAGTTTTAATAACAGTGATTATAGATCTAAGCAAGTTGTTTACACAGTCAAAAAATGCAGCGCCCATAGAAAACTAGATGCTGACCAAATATATACTCTCCACCGGACTTCAGTAACATAGCTTTCCAAGCTTTTCAAATTGTATTGTTAAATACTTGCTGGAAATACTTTTTCGCCTCACGTGCAGATATCATGAGTCACCCCACTAATCGGAATCATGGTGACAAACATAATGTTGCAAAGCATGCTGGGATCCACCATAGTATAAAACTCATGACTCCCATCATGCATTGCAACATAAATTATGTCACCCTTGTTGCGATTAATGGGGTGATTCATGATATCTGCACATGAGGCACAATATAAACTTTCCAGCAAGTATTGTTAACAACAAAATTTGAAAAGCTCTGTAAGTTAAAACCAATAGAGAATATATATTTGGTCAACATTTTATTTTCCATGAATACTGAATTTTCTGACTGTGTAAACAATTTACTTCAATCTACAATCTCTGTTATAAAAAAAACTTTATAAACTTTGCTTTAACAACCTTTACAACAAATAATGTGTTCAGTAAACACTGTTGCAAAGACATCAAAGGCAGAAACAAGAGTCAAACTGCCCAACTAAAGGAACCACAGATCACCATAATGGTGACCAAACAATTTCAAAGTATGCAAAAGTCAGTCTGGTTTGTAATAAGAGTGATGTCTTTTCAGTTGATTTTATCTAAGGCAGTGACTGGAAATTGTAGATGTAGTTTGGCTCATTATCAACAGGTGTCTTCAATAATCAAATAATCACTCAAATGATTGCTTAATTATCTAATTAACTCTAACACTGCTTCGGTGTTACTTTTAACACCCTGCTGGTGGTACCCATATAAACACCGAGCCGGTGTTAATTTAACACCGGGGATTTTGCAGTGTACGTTGTGCTGGATGCAGGGAGTGCTCATGGGAGTTGTAGTTTGCGGCCATTGTCGTATTATGCATTGTTTGGCATTTCGCATACCTTTTAAGAAAACTACAATAAAAAATTCAACCTGCCAAAGTGGCTAGTGGGATTGGCTGTCTTACACACCACAGTTGAAATCTACCCGCATTTGGCGGGTTGGCGGGTGTTAATGTGAAGCCCTGTTTCTCGTCATGAATGTTGATCTGCATGTAAATCCCTCGTTTTAAAGAGCTGAACCATAACTTTATTGTTGCGGTGACACGCGCGTCCTCACTGTCACACGGCATTGTTTCTGCGTCTTGTTCACACTGAGGGCTTTCTGTGTATCTTATGGCAATCTTACTAGGTTCTCTTTCCGGGAGCAATCCCAGAACATTTACGGGACATGTTTGCGTTCACACAGAAGCTTATCTGCCAATTTTATGGGTATTTTGACCAAATCCTGTGTGAAAGAGGTTTTAGTCTGGGACTAAGATAAGCCCTTTCCAGGAAACTGCCCCCTAAGGGGTGGTTTCCCGGACAGGGATTAGACTAGTCCTAGACTAAAATAAATATAAGAGCTGTCCAAACTGAAAACAACATGCACTGACATATCTTAAAATACATCAGTGCCCTTTGTTTTTCCTTAAAATGCACGCCAGTATGTTTTTAGTAAGGCATGTTTATTCAAACTAGTTATATTTCATAATTAAACTAAGGCCTAGTCCTGTCTTAAGCTAATCCCAGTCTGGGAAACCACCCATAAAAGTTTGGTTAAAGTTAACCAGTCAGTCAGTTGCTGTGGGCAGGACTTTGTCAGTATGACATCACATTACCAAGAGAATTAAAACTGCATGTCTAATGAGACTACTTTGGTTTAATGGAATTAAAGAATGAGGAGTAGGTGATTTTTTTCATTGTGTGGTTGTGGTAAACCTTGTAAAAGTGGATTTTGCATAATATGGGCCCTTTAAAACTAATTTCAAACAATGTTTCAGTGGCTCTGCATATTTTGATTTAGTGATAATTGTTTCTACAGAAATCAAAATTGTGTCACACCACTGTATGAAAATAATTACTTTTTGAGATTTTTACTCATCTTTACCACCACAGCTTCAAACCAAAATTCTACTCAAAAAATTATTTAAATTAATGAAACTTAATTTTTCAAATTATTACTAACTTCAAAGTGACCCTGTAATATTCTGACGATGTCATCAATCTTCATCCCAATTCCACTTTCATTTTCCATACCCCTGGTGTCAATCAATTCGATAGGAAGTGTAGTCTCTTCCATTTTCAGTTTGTAGATGTTGGGCTAGAAGTAAAACCCACACATACTCTTGTAAACAGTGAAAAAATGCCTGTTAAAAACTGATTTTATCATAAATGTTATCATGTCTTCTGTTGGCCTTATTCAGGATAAAAAATTTAATTTACATATGTTAATTTACTAAATGTAAACTAATTTAATTGTACATTTACACATTCAAACTCAAATTCCTTGTAGTGACTAGTCTTACCTTTATAGTAAAACTTGTGCCAGACATTGAATCTGCTAGGGCTCTGCCAGTAATTCGGCCTTTAAGAGCACTATCCACAGAGTTAAAGAAGCTTGACTTTCCAGCACCTACTGGTCCATGCAGAAGAATTCTGAGAGTGTTGACATCAGAGTTTCCAAGACGAAAGCATTCAAATTTTTCCAACAAGAATTTCTTCTTCTCATCACTGATATTAGTTATAAAAAACAAAAAATTAAACAGTAGAGCATTTTAAGGGGATTTTCAAACATTTTAACAATTAAAATTTTACATTACATTAAACAAGTTATAAGCAATTTTCAAGTAAAACAAAATTGCAATACTACAGCCTTTGTTGAATGAAAATTTAATATTTTAGCATTCACATTTAACGTGTACTTATAAACAAAAACATAGACACAAAATTCCAAAAACATTTTTATGACATTATTTCAAATGTGTAATGTAAGTTATTAGATTCCCAGATAGCAGGGAACAAGACAGAAACCATTGAATCAATGCATTGATTTGTCAATGTTAATTGCATTCAATCAATATCACATTTGCACCCTCTATTAATCTTGAAAAAATATTACCATTTTAACAAACCACCATTATGGTGATCGGTGTTTGCTTTAGTTAATGAGATAATGACGTGATGAATGAACATTAATAATGATCCATCCTTCACAGAGCTCCAGGGAGATAAATAAAGGCCTTCTAAAGGTAATCAATGTGATTTTGTAAGATAAATGTCATGGCTAGTTCCGTTTCACCTGGGGCACGTTCAATCTCACACCGGTGTGCAACGTTTTGCTACGGTTTCCGGGTTGAACAACATGTTTCCTGGAAACGGTGTGCAACGGAATGCAACAGGTTTTAGAAGCGTTTTCTCTTGTTTGGTGGGTGTGTCAGAAATGTCGGCCCAATCAGTGGCAAGATGTAACAAACCACGCGGTAGTAAAGAGACAGCTCGCTCAATGGGTTCAAGTTGGAATGTTGTCTTTCATTCTGGACGGCAAGGTCAGTGACTGTAACATTGAGGGTCTTTTACAGTAGTAAACACACATTTATAACGATTTCATCAGGCCCCAGAAACATTTAAAAAAGAACACAAAGAATGGCCTCTCAGCTACCGTAGTTGCAACTCTTGCGTCATCACAAGGGAGTTCAACGCATCACCGTTTCTGTTTAATAAACGTTGTGCAACGTTTTGTCGGGGCTGAACGCAGCCCTGAACTTTCATGGACTAATTACGCCAACACACCACACCTGTTGTATGTTTGATTGTGTTTGTATTTATACGCCTTTGTTCTGTCAGCCTGTGCCGGATTATTGTCATTGCTACCCCGTCTGTTCCCTGTATTGATGTTCCTGTGTTCCCTGTATTCACCATGTCATTCCTTGTGTTTTTATCATTAAATGTTATTTATTTTTGAACTTTGCGTTTGCGCCCTGTCACTCCTACCGTGTCATGACAATAAATCCATATTTAAAACTTCACAAATGAAAATAACTAACTTCTGGTAATTCTGCCATCTTAGACTCCTCTGCATTTAGGAGATCCCAATAGATTTAAAATTTATCTGTAACAACAGATGGCTGAATCAAATGTTGCTTGCTATAACTAAACTGATTGATAACTTACCTCCATTCCATTGACCGCCAAGGTAAATCTGTTTAACCAAAGTAAATATTTGTCAAAACATACAAAATGTTTATTTTACTGTGCTAGTTTTGAAATGATGCCACTGCCAGTGTTTTCATTGTTCTAACCAGCAGACATTTTTGCTGTCACTATAGTGCACGCAAAAAGATTTTACTAATGCTGCTTTTAATGCTATAGGAAAATCACTTACCTAGTAATGGAGGAGAATTGGCCATTTTTCTGGATGTGGTAATTCTTTGATCTGGTATAAAGATTATATTTACATTAATGCATTTGGCACATGCTTTTATCCAAAGTGACTCACAGTGCATTACAAGTATGTTTGTTCTCTGCAGGGTTTGACCTAATAACCTTTAATACTACATGAGAACACAGGAAAATCCCCAGTGTTAAATTAACTCTACAGAGTTGGCAGAACATAAATTATTCAGTGATTACACTCTAAAAAAAAAAGGTTCCTTGAGGTTCTATATAGAACCGTGGGGTTCTATACTTGGCCAATAGAACCTTTTACCAAAAAAAGGGTTCCATATAGAACCCTTGGAAGGCAAAGAACCATTTTTATTAAAATGGTTCTATAATTCACGTTTTGTGACTGAAATGTAAACTAAAGATTACACAATAATTGCAGACCTACACAACTAATTTACAAACCTACACAACTCATTCACAAACCTTTTTGTGTCAATAGGCTGTGGTCAAATAAAGAGAGAGTCAACAAATAGGCTATTAATATTTAGTGTATGATTTATTTCCTGTGAGCTTTTTTATGCAAGTTTGTACATTAGCATGAAACTTACAGTGCAGTTTGCGTTTTTGGTGAATTACCAGGTGTTTTCTTTATTTTGTACATTCTAAATTGTCAATGTTTGTTTAATTTAACCTGAAGGGGCATTAAAAACAAATAATCGCAAAAGTGCCCTCTGGTGGCGTATATATGCGTTGCACCATAAGCGAAGATGAGCCTCGTGACGTGACAGTTTTTTTTCAAACTGAGGTGAGGAGTTCGGACTCCAGACCGGCATTTGTTTGTACCCTGAGGTAAGTAAACTTTACATTTTTGAAACGATATTACTGAAAATTTAGTATAATTAATTAATATTTATTTTGTTAGAGTATGTGTTGTGCTAAATAGTGATACTAGAAGCTACATTTATAATATTTACCTCAGGTAAAAAATACTGCTGGTAACGTTGAAGCACTTGACGGGCTTCGTCAACCGTCAGTTATAAAAGCTCTGTTAATACATTTTGTTCTGGGTTTTAATGAATTACGTTACAGTCCTGCTTTATTTCTTTGTCATTTTAAATTAAATTGCCAAGAACAATAAGACAGCTGTGTTGTAAGGAGACGAAATTCGAGACAGTCATTTCAGTGAAGCGCGTGGTGAAAGGAACCGGGTGGAAGACGGTAGAAGGGAAATTATATGTAGTTAAATGTTTGTCGCAGTTTTACACATATTCCGTGAGTATTGTTCGCTTGTTCACGAGTGTTTTATCAGGGTTGGAGCTAAACTCGGAAGGAAAGTGGAAACTGCTGGCCAAAGTTGAGAACATTCCGCCGGTCTGTATTATAAATGCACGATTGCAGTGCAGCGTTCGTATCCGCAACAAGTACGTTAGATATGCACGTTTTCTGTGATGCACACAAATAATTAATGTGATGGTAGCTGTTAAGACACTTACATTTAACATTCAAATGTTTTAAAAACCAAACCTGTTCAGGTTTTTATGTGTATTTGGTTTGTGAAGTGTAATTTATGCTTTTTTCCTCTCCCCCACAGATAACCATGGTTAATAAATGATCAGACACGTCACTGGCTTTAAAATATAAACCCCATTGATGCAAAAAGGTAAGGTGCTTAAAAGACCTCGTAAACCTGACTGTCACTAATGTTCACCGAAGAGCAAAATAAAAGAAATCTGTGTTTTGTAGCTTTAATGATAATTCTTACTGTTTGTATTTCATTTAGAATTTAGCATTAAAGACTGTTAAGTGTTTGAGGACTTAATTTAAATTCTGTATATTTCACACTATTTTTTTATTGAACATTGTGTTTTGAAAAATACATCAATTGCAACCTCAAGTTAATGTAGACTTTAAGGAACTTGTTTGTCTGAAAGTGGATATATAAAGATTTTGTGTTTTAAGATGCTGCATGGAATGACAATGAGGTTTGGAACAGACTTGGTGAAGAACATGGAAACATCTCTTAATAAAATGGCCCCAAACATCATCAGGAGTGCAAAAGAAGGAAGTAAAAAACATCTCTACGCCAATTTCATTGGAGAGGAAACCACAGAAGGTGCTTGTTCTTTGTCCAGTGTAAAGTAGCCTTATTTGCATAGTCAATGTAAAGGTTCTAGCACCTATAAATTGTATAAGTGAAAATATGAAAATAATGTTAGTATAAACTTTTTCCTTGCCATTGAAGAGTAAACTTGTTAATTAAGAGACGCTGGCTGAGAAAGAGTTAAAGTTTACCCACAAATTAAAATTGTCGTCACTTTCTTCAGCAGAACACAACAGAAGATATTTTGAAAAAGTATGGTAAT
This sequence comes from Misgurnus anguillicaudatus, assembly GCF_027580225.2. Lineage (NCBI taxonomy): Eukaryota > Metazoa > Chordata > Actinopteri > Cypriniformes > Cobitidae > Misgurnus > Misgurnus anguillicaudatus. The sequence goes on along the minus strand of NC_073339.2, from coordinate 40,517,562 downwards.
CGAACAACAATGGTGCCCATTGACCTGCATTGGTTTTGTGTCCATTAAATTGCTAGCAGAGTTGTTCGGTTACAGACATTCTTCAAAATCTTTTTTGTGTTAGTGTTCTGCTGAAGAAAGAAAGCTGTGAACATTTGAAATAACGAGTGAGTGAATGAGTTTTCTTTTTTGAGTAAAATGTCCCTGTAATTGATTTCTGTACTGTACAATAATTTGTATCTTTGTAGGTCTGGTGAGGAATGCTGCACTTATGTTATTGCCAGCATTATTTCAAGAAAATCCCAGCTTCCTTGACTGTGTAAATGGTGTAGGTATAGTCTTCTGTAATTTAGTTAGCATTTGAGGCACTTTATTTAAAGTAACATTCAATGCAAATATAAAAATATTACTCTCTTTACCCTTAAATAGCATACAGCTCCACATCATTTATTATGAGTCTTGTTTTTTCGTGAGTGTCGCTTGCCTAGTTGTCATACTTTATTTGTGTTATTATGGGATAATTTTAAGTCTATTTGATGGCTTCTGTTAATTGGTAAGAAGCACTTAAAAGGTGAAATGTTTGTTTTACAGGAACCCAAAGGTCCCACACCAACCATAGTGTTCAACGGCTCTCCTGATCTTCTCAAATCTGAAAGTATCAACTTTATAATGGACAATGTGAACTTAATATGTGGAAGACATTGACATCACAGGCTGTGGAATGACTGTGTCACAGGTCGGAGAAGCGGACCGCCCCTGTCGCGGATCACGCTCCTCCTAGTTCCACCTCGAGGAGGTCCCAAAGCACCCCAATGACCAGACAAACCAGAGATAAGTAAAATATAAAAATAGAAACTTTATTTAAATTATTTAAAACTAAAGTGGGGAATGGGAATCTAAAAATCTCGCTTCTCGCCCTCAGGGGGAGTATTACGGGGCCAGGGACGTTGGAGGGGTTTCCACATGACTCCAGCTGGAACACCGCTAGAGAGCGTATCTGGGTGGGTTGGGCACACACCGTCGCGGCGGCCCCTGATGGCATCCACAAAGGTCCAAGACCCTCCTAAGGTGAGTACGGACGACAAGGACACAGAACAACACTTCAAGAAAGCTTTGTGTATTTCCGTTTCAAGAGGTTCTTACTTGACTGTTGAACAGTGTTTCTTCTCCCTCCACAGCTCCCAGCCGTAGCAGAACTACGTATTTCAGCACCCGAACGACTAACAACCCAGCCGGCATCTGCAGCGTATATCCAACGCGATCAAACTTCACTCTGACAAGTAACTTCCTATACACAACCACGCCGTCCTTTCGCCCGGACCAGCCCCGCACTCTTTCCGCCCGCTACCTAGCGGTCGCCGGATCAGCAGAGCCTGCGGACTCTTCGGACTCTGCGACCCTTACAGTAACTTCTACCTTCTCTCTTTATATCCTCCTCCATGGCGTGGCTCGCCCAACCATCGCTCGCCATGTCACTCACACAGCTGTGCCTTGTTTCAGTGAGTGCGGGGATTCCCGGGGAACCCGGAAGTGCCGGTGTCTGTACAAACCGGTCCGGGCGGAACCTCTTCACTCTCCTTTTGGTTCCGCCCCGCATAGTCACTCCGTGACAACTGTTTGCGTTTTTTTTTCTCCTCAATGTTCAATACCCTTTTGCCATTAAGCACACAGTGACATTAATTTATAAAATATATGCTTAAGTTTTAATACCTGTACAAAACAAATGTACAATCAACTTGTGTAAATTGCCATTTTATTTAATAGATTGTTCATGAATTGTCTTTAAATGCATTGTGATTTCGGTAACACTTTACAATAAGGTTCATTAGTTAACATTAGTTAATGTATTAACTAACTTGAACAAACCACGAGCAATACATTTGTTACAGTATTTATTCATCTTTGTTAATGTTAGTTAATAAAAATTCAAGCTTTAATTGCTTGTTCATGTTAGTTCAGAGTGCATTAACTAATGTTAACAAGATTTTAATAAAGTATAAGTAATTGTTGAAATTAACATTAACAAAGATTAATAAAGGCTGTATAAGTGCAGTTCATTATTAGTTCATGTTAACTAATGTAGCTAACTAATGTTAACTAATGAACCTTATTGTAAAGTGTTACCGGGATTTCTTTTCATCATTTCAGACACATGTAAAAGTTACTAAAACTTAGTACTGCATATACTGTACAGCGTAAGGGAAATAACTTGAACAAAAATTTTTATGTATAGTGTAATTAATAGTTTAGCTGTTTAATACAGAGATGCAATATATATATATATATATATGTATATGTATGTTTATTAAAAAGTGAAAATGCTTAATGGAAATAATTAAATAACTAAATGGTTGAATGTAATGAGACATTTTAAATGTAAACCAAAGTTTTGCTGTCTAATACAGAATAAAGAGATGTGATTTTAAGTAATTTTTATAGATTTATATTTCTGTATAATACAATTAATAAATAGTAAACTTTTATAATTTTCTAGATTGGTTATAATTTCTTATCAATAAAAAATTACTCATAATAATAAAGAACCTTTAATGGTTCTAAATAGAACCATCTAACTTTGATTCAAAGAACCATTTGGGGTTCTTTTTAATGAACCCATTAAAGTGGTTCTATATTGAACCATTTGGGGGTTCCATATATGAAGCGGGTGATAGAACCATTTCTGGTTCGATATAGAACCATTTTTTTTAAGAGTGTACTTTTTTATGATATCATTGAATCCCAAGACTTATACTTTCATACTAATTAACATAGTAACAGTTATAGACTTCATTTCTCTCATCTTCCTCTGCCTAAACAGATGGGTTTTATAAATACACTGCCACTGCATAAGAAAACTAACACTAAACTTCAAGACCCAAGTACCCAACTAAAGGAAACACTAATCGGAGCAATGGTGACTTACTTTATTAACCAGATTTACAGCAGTTCTTTAGAAATTAAACCTATCATCCTTGTAACTCTGCAAGCAAGTTGTAATTTTATTTTTCAAACAGAGATGATGTTAGTGTTCATTTAACTATGGATATTTCATCTATTGCATTTAATAATTTGGCTTTCTTCCTCATTTTAGTATTACTTTCTCCAGAAAAAGAGTCAACAAAATAAAAATTTTAAGACAGGAACGATTCCAAAATTGAGTTGATTTGACACGGAATGACCAGCAGGTGTTCACTAATAATGACTCAATCACTTCATTATCTTATTAACTTTAACACTGTTTTAGTGTTTTTCAACAAAAATCTTGGTGTGGATTATATAAACACCGAGCAGTGTTAATTTAACACTGGGGATTTTGCTGTGCACTATTTATAAATGAGCATTTTTAAAATTAGGCTTTTATGTTTAGGTTCAGTAATTTCACTTTGAAGTGCAAAGGTTAATAGTCCAACTAGTCTCCAACTAGTGCATAAGAAGTGATGTAATAATATTTTCATAAAACGAAATCAATACTCAATACATGTAGTAGTTTAATATGCGTATTATGGTTTGTTTAAATAACTTAAAATAAAAATGTATTAAATTAACAAATAAAATTGCTGTTTAAAAAAAACTCACAGCGGGACAGTTGTGACATTTTAACCCATCTCCTCAAAAGTTAAAAACACAAAGTCTTGGTAAATTCAATGTACAAACACTCGACTGACTTTCCCACTGGTATGTCTCTGTGCTTTTATATTTGCGCATTGAAGACCCTTCACCTCCGATCAACAACACAAAGTGATTGAATATATCTTCATATATCAAGCCTAATTTTATCCTCACACTGGTTCATACATGGCAGGTGTAGACAATATAAAATATTTAAATAATGTTTTATGCGTGCTCCCACTACACTGTTTTCTACCTGCTGGCAATTGAGTCGGAAGTCTCGCAAAGGAAGGGAAATAAGTCACATCACTTACCTCCACGTTCAAGAAAAAAATGGATAGTGTACGAACTTTTCATAGAGACGTATGATGAATAAAGAGGGTTTTTTGCTAGCTGCTCTGTGCCTCTGCTCTTCACATTCGTCATACGTAACTAAGATACTCTCGCTGATACACTCTCATGAATGCAGAGGAGTCTAAGATGGTGGTGTTACCGGAAGCTAGTTATTTATATATACAAAATCGCATGTTTGAGGAGTTGTTTAATCCTCTGGTGAGATCTTGTTTAGCTGTTATTTGATGTTTATCTAAAGCTCTACAATTTCACTGTTAGTCATGTTATCATTCATTTAAAAAAAATCAAAACTGCGTTTGTTGTGTGTGTGTGTGTGTGTGTGTGTGTGTGTGTGTGTGTGTGTGTGTGTGTGTGTGTGTGTGTGTGTGTGTGTGTGTGTGTGTGTGTGTGTGTGTGTGTGTGTGTGTGTGTGTGTGTGTGTGTGTGTGTGTGAAAAAACTTGCTCTTCCAGATTAGCATGACAGTTTTTTGTTTTTGTTTTGTTTTGTTTTGTTTTGTTTTTTTTGTTTTGTTTTGTTTTGTTTTGTTTTGTTTTGTTTTGTTTTGTTTTGTTTTGTTTTGTTTTGTTTTGTTTTGTTTTGTTTTGTTTTGTTTTGGTTTGGTTTGGTTTTTGTCTCTTGCTGGTAACACTGTAGTGTACACATATATATTTACTGCCATAGTCTCTGTTATGAGGACGTAATCATTTGCTTTGATAGAGGCACACAATATAAATAACTCACTTTGAGATTGGTCGGAAGGGCCTTGTTGATCCCCTTCACCCTGATTATCACCTAAAGGTAACAATCATTTTTAAAATGCTAAATCAAACATGTAAAATTTAACAAGGGCTTCTTCATTTTAAATTCTGACCTATTTGCAAAAAGCTGTATGACTATCATTAATTTCATTTTATTCATTCATTCAGACTATTATTCATTCATTTAGTGAAAAAATGAAAATTGTAATGAATGTTTACTTGTCTCATATAGAGCAGTTCTGCTCTTAAAATAACACAAATCATTTTATGCAAAGGAAGTAGTGCAATGAGGGCTTTATTGTTACAACACCACCTGTAGTTTCGGTGTTATGTATATCTCAAGCTATTTTTAGGCATGAAAGAACCTGCTGTACACTCTCAGAAAAAAGGTAGATGAAGGTACAAGTTGTCACTTAGGCATTAATCTTTTCAAAAAGTAGTACCTAAACGCTGCACATCGGTACTTCTAAGATACACAGAGGTACATACTGTATCTCATATATCTTATTCCAGTAACCACTTTTGTGCCTTTTTTCTGAGAGTGTATCAGGCAAACCATGTTATCTAACAATCGGCCTTGCATGGTTACCAAGTTTTAGAAAAAAAAAACAGCACACTCATGTACAGAAGCACATAGTAATCACTCTTTTTATTGCTCCTCTGACACTCTTTTTGGCACAATATTATTTATTTATTTTCTCACATTTAAATATTTAGAGGCATGTGTTACATAAAAATTATTAAAAACTACAGAGACATTATTAAATGTGAGATTGTATGTTCTAGTTATCTTGGTTATAGTTTCTTGAATTTGTTCTTGTATAATTTCAGAGAGAAAATCACTTACCCAGGGGTGTAACAGATAACTCAAATCTGCTTCGTATAGCCCCCATTTTAGTGGTAGTTTGTCCTTATAATCTTGATACAAGATTAGATAAAACATAAGAAATTATTTACCTTTTAAGATGTAAAAGTTTATTGGTTTCATTTTTATTTAGATATATCTCAGATAACCAATACGTATGCATACGTTGGCAAAAATTATAATAATTTAAATGTAAAACCCTTCACACACAATATACGGCATTTAAAACAACTATGAGAACAAAACGAGACAGAAATTAATTGTGAAGTGCGTAAATCTATGACTAATTTTACTTGAAGTTTATACTTCATTTCTCTGGATAAGTGAGTTTTATTACTTTTTAATAATGACATAGCCCTTTGACGTTGTTCACCAAATAGCGTCAAGTAAAAACTTCCGCTATACATTTAACACAAACAAAAATACAGCAAAATGCATAGCCTATATAATGATATGACAAATGCCAAAACTGTTACGTACGTGTTAAAACAGAAGGGTCTATAGTTTTATAATTTTTTTGTCTTACCTGAGCAGTCTGGTACGCGTGAGATAATCGTTGCTTTCACTTATACTTTAAAAATATATTTTGCTTTAGGCTACTTTCAGTTTTAACCACTTTCTCATTGCCTCTAAATCAGCCCCAGAAAACGTTTAGCCTACTGTGTTAAAAAAAAGACAATAACAAATAATAATCACACATTGTCATGCTTCTCAGTAGAAGCAATTAACGAAAAAGGTATTTATAAAGTTATTTAATAAACTAATTGAACAAAACTGAGGCACTGGCACAAGTGAATTAGTAACTAAGTAGACATCTGCTAAACACCTGCTGAACTCATCGATATGAAGACTCAGATCGAACAAACACTTTTACTTCTCAATTCTTCCTCAGTATAAACAAATAGTATTGAAGCACCAAAGGGGAAACTCTCATTCGTTTTTGGCAACAGTCAAGTTGCGCTTCAGTAGCGCGGCCGCCATTTTGGAGTGAAAATTCTCACAGCCAATTCATTCTCAATTCATTCTCAGCGAATCTCACAGCCAATTCAGAAGCGCAATAGTAAGTTTCTTAGATTAAAATTTTGTTCACTTGCTACACCTACACGAAACGCTGTATTGTCTTGTATGTATGTGTTGATTTGTTGTTGTTATCAGCTGTGGAATTCAATCATTAAATACATACACATTTGAGGTAGTTTTTTTTTTGCTTTATTATGTAATTCTATTTTATGCTACTTTACACATTTACTACTATATTAGTTACCAACTCCACTAGGTATAAAATATATTTTGTACATATTAATCCCCTGGATCCCGATACAAACATTATCTTATAGAACATGATGCATTGTTTTGTCTGTTATTGCCACTTTTGGACAGTTGGCAGTGTATTTTTTTTTACTTAATCTAATTCGAGCAATTCAGATGTATATGTGTGTATATGTGTATGTATATGGAGCCAAAATATTATGTGTGGATGAGTTTATGTCGCTATGTATGTAAAATTTGCCTATATAAAAGTGGAAGACTTGTCTAAATATCTGAAAATAAGCTGTCAAAAGGGATTAATGATCACTGGTCTGATTGTATGTTATTCTGTGTTATCATCATTCAGTTTGAATTTGATCTTTTAATGTACAAAGTAGCTATTGCCATTACTTCTAGTTGTCTCCCGAGTCGCTTTCATTCCAAAATGGCGGATTTGTGGGGCTGCTGCTGGGCGCCGGTGATGCAATGGAACGTTCTATTGAGTTTCCTCTCTTGTGCTTCTATACTCTTTGGTATAAATCACAACATAGCCCAGACCTGATTTTTCCAGTGCAAAAATCAATCCAGTTGATTTTAATTCTCCTCCAATATAGAATTGAGTCTATATAGAATTGAGTGCAAATTAATTGTAAAAAGAACATAATTTTAATTCAAACACCCACACGATCTCATTCTTAAATGATAATTATTTATATGTTTTTAAGTCACTGAAAATTCATACCGGAACATTCAAACCTGTGTTGGTGCTGTCACTTAACCAGAGAAAGCAGTTATTATATACGCCTATTTTTTGTCTTTTCAAACACAATTCCACAGTATCATTATTTCTTTCTGCCTTACAAATAATCACATTAGAAGTACTGAGATAAAAGTTAAAGATTCTCATGTAAACAACAATTGTATCGATTACATTGTTTTGCCAACAGGTGGCGACAAGTGACTGTTCAAAATGATATTTTTCAATGAATCATTCATTCACTGATTCATCAAGGAATGAAACAAGTATTTATGAACAAGTCAATTAATCATTCAAACCGATTTACTAAAGACGTGCAGTGGATAAAGGTGTGGCATGTGTAAAATCTTTTAGTGCTTGAAATGGTTGCTATTGCTGGCACTGTTGAAACGGCGCTAAGCAAATACAAAACGAACATGCGCTTAGCAATGGACATTTTTAAATAGACAAGACATTTATTACAGTAAATAATTAATTCAAATTGTACTACATAACGGGTTTGTTAGTATTATCTTCACCACAATAAAAATATTTAAGGGACCCTCCTAAGTATAATTTTGACTTCTTATAGGAGGCCCCTAATGCCTTATGGGGGTCCCGGATCCCCCAGCCTCCCCTCAATTCAAGCACTGGTCTACTCAACTAACATAATGTTATGTCAAGCACACACCACTGTGCTTCAACAGAAAACATACATAAATGAATTGTCTTTCTGTTCATAACTGACTGAACTAGCTAGCACACCTATCCACAACTAACCCATTTTAACAACCCATAGAAAAGCATATGTGTACTTCATGATATATAGCTTATGTTCTGAATTGTCACAGTATTTCTAGTAAAATTTTAGCCCATCACAGTAAAACACATAGCCTACATTGTAAATTTGTAAATTTATAAAAAGACAAATCATTTTTAAATTTTCTCCTACATATTCTGCAGCATAAATATCTGATAAGCACATATGTGGTCAGCATTATGAGTGACACAGCAGACAGCAGAAACCGCATGACATCAACATAGTGATACGAGTACCAGGGCATTACGACTCTGTATGTAAATGAGCGGCACCTTTGTGTCTCATGACAAACTCAATCCATAAGATGGCGTTTTCCAGAGGCTTCACTGGAACGTCTCTGTGAAGTCTTGAGAGTCTCTGCATGTTCTCCCGATAACTGGGATTACAAAGAACATCATTGACAGTTTCTAGGAAGGAGTCCTTATCCACTGTGGCAAAGTCTACGTTCTTGGCTACACCCTTCATTCTCATCTTTGAAAGATTATCAGGCTGGTCAAAGATGAGTCCAAATCCAATGATTGGTACCCCATGGTAGATGGCTTCTTGAATTCTATTGGTTCCACCATGAGCAACAAAAGCTCTTGTCTTAGGGTGACCCAGAAGATCATTCTGAGGTATCCAGTCCATTATTAAGGTGTTGTTGCCCAGTGCATATGGTCTCCTTCCTTTGTACCTCCAGATGATCTTCTGTGGAAGTTCAGCAAAAGCTTCAGCAATGGCCTCTGATACATCATCAGGAAGTTGACTAATGAAAGTGCCCAGAGACATGATGATGACACCGTGATCACCAGAGCTCTGCACAAAGTCCTCGAGATCTTGTGGAAGAGGCTTTGATGGTTTACACTGAAAGCCATGTAGATCATGTTTGGCATGGTGGGCCATGGGAATTCAAAAACAAAATCAACCCTGTTTTGCCAGAGATCAGCACCCTGAATTAAATTCTCAAATGTTAACCCCTGGGCCAAGGAAACATTCACATAGTGCATTATACGGTGGAGCAATCATGATAGCAACCTGTGTTTAAGTGATGATGTACATCAGAAAATTCTTCATCCTTGGGTAAGGCACATAAGAAAGTGGTGAAGGGGCTATTACAAAATGAGCCTCAGGGTATATGGTCCACCGGACATTGTAGACCATGGGCAGTTTCAGATAATGACCCAATATTACTCCTCCAAACATAAATGGATCTGTGAGAATCAAATCATATTTGGCATCTTGTAAGGTCTGCATTAACTGCTTGTCTTCAAACATATTCACAACATCTCCCTTTCTAATTGAAATGCATGTAAACCATTTTCCCACATCGCTATTTCCAGTTTCAGACGAGCCCAAGTGGATCCGCCTCTTAAAATGTTCAGCAGTCTTGATGCAATTTCTTTGAAGATTTCTTCAGCAAACACAGAATTCAGTGTGATGGATGTGTAGTGAGGTGAAGATTCTTTGATGTACCAGCTATCCATCAGTCGGATGATTGTGATATTGTGACCTTTGGCGTGGAGAGCCTTTACCAAGATGTTCATGTTGACCCAATGACTGCCGTCCACAGGATAGACAAGAACCTTTCCACTCTGAACGACTGGGACAGTCATCACCAGAAGGGTTAATATGATATGGCCACGTGGATGGAATTTGTACGCTCATGGTACCTGTTATAAAACAAAAGTGTGGATACATTTTATAAAATATTTTTAAATGCTATGTACATTTTTACACTTCAACTGTCATGATTTCTCCAAAGGAGAGAAAAACAGAACCCAGGTGCCAGCTTACAAATAACCCACAAGGGAGGTAAAACAAAGCAATGACAAAGACAGACGATTTACAAGACTACACTAAACTAAGACAGGGACTAGGCTTCAAACAATAAACTTGAACAATACACTTGACAAACTCACTTGACTTGGTAAGAACACACGCATCAGCAAAGATAGCAAACACACGAGCCTTAAATTGGGGAGAACGAATGAGGGCAACAGGTGACATGGATCAAACAATAATAGGATAACTAAAAAAGGAGATGTCAATGAAGGAGACAGACGATTAATCTTTCTTTGGTTTAATAATGGAAAACAACCCGAAACAGATGCACAGATACACTTATGTTTTTGTACCTCCCCCTCGTGACGTACTTCCCCTCAAGACATACACAATCTTCTGACACCTCCCCCTTTTAAGAACTTGCTATAACCTTGTATTTTATAGGAGAAACTGTATCAAAACATGACAATAAACATTCATTAGTACAAAAGTGTGTTCTAAAGATTCAGCTTAATCTCTCTCAAACAATCAAATGTCTAAGATAAATAGAATTTAGATGCATGCTGACTTACTAGTCGTAATATTTCTTACACTTACTAACAGTTTATGTACTTTCACTTTAATTTAACGACTAACCTTGACGTAGAACCGTCTGTTAAACAAATTCCACCATACTTGCAGGAAATAATGCATTACAAATTAAGTTTTTCAACCGGTTTACTCAATCTACCAGACCTTGTTACCGTCCATCCTTCACTAATCTGTGTAGGCAGTGAGTCATTTGTTCGAAGGGAGTCCTCATCACACTTTGTTTCTGAGTGCCCTATTGTTTCAGCATTAGCACTGCACTCAGAGGGACTAAGTTGTAAGTGACGGCGATTTCGCCTTTTCATGCCCCCTTCTGGGCTACTGATCATGTAGGAGCGCTCAGTTGCACTTGGTCTCATTACTGTCGCTGGAGTCCTCCACTGTTTTTCCTCATCCAGCTTAACAAGGACTGAATCCCCTGGCCTCAGCGGAGGTAAGTTCCTCACTCCATGTCTTCTATTAAAATAAAATGCGTGTTGTAGCTTAGCTGCAGCATCTCGTCTCCGTATAAGTCTCAGATCCGGCCACTTCGGACTGAGGTTGCTGTCCAGAGTTGGTAATGTATTTCTGAGTCTCCGTCCCATCAAAAGCTCTGCCGGGCTCACTCCAGTTGAAGCATGTGGGGTCGTTCTGTAACTTAACAATGCCAATACTGGGTCTTTTTGCCGTAGGATGGCTTTTGCTGACTGGACTGCACGTTCGGCATGTCCATTGCTTGAGGGGTGATGTGGGCTTGACGTTACATGTCTGAAGTCAAACTCACGGCTAAATGACCGAAATTTTTCACTCGTGAATTGAGGGCCATTATCTGAAACGAGTACTTCTGGGATGCCGAATCGTGCAAATGTTGCTTTGAGCTTGATGACAACTTGCTCAGCTGTGGTGTTCGATAAGTATAGTATTTCCAAGAATCTGGAATAATAGTCAGAGAGTACAATGTAGTTTTTTCCTTTGTACTCACACAAATCTACCCCCAGACGCTGCCATGGTCTATCCGGTAAGGGAGTTGGGCTCAGCGGTTCTTTTCTCTGTGTTTTCCTGTATTGGCAGCAGAATTCACACTTTTCAATTTTCTGTTTTAGTTCAGAGGATAGTCCTGGCCACCATACGGATGTCTGTGCTCTCTCCCTACATTTGGTCAAGCCCAAGTGTCCTTCATGTATTCGTTCAATTATTTCTCCCCGAAGAGACTCTGGTACGATGATACGGTTTCCTCTAGTAAGCAAGCCATCTGTCTCTGACAATTCACTCTTGAATGCATGAAAGTCTCTTACCAAAGGATGTACATCTCGAGCATGCTCCGGCCATCCAATTTTAATTAAGTGCTTCACTCTCTGCAATTTCTCATCTTGTTGCGTCGCTTCGCGAATTTCTTTTATTTTACCCTCTGAAGTGGGCAGACTTTGATTGCATTGACATAGCAGCTGACATCCATGTCGGTGGTGCTGCTGTCCACAGTGCTGCTCTGCGGACTTCGCGATAAGGTGTCTGCTACCACAAGTGTTTTACCTGGAGCATACTCAGCTGTCACATTGAATCTCATTAGTCTGAGTAGAAGTCTTTGGCATCTGATTGGTACATTGTCCAAATCTTTACAGTTTATTAGAGAAACCAGGGGCTTGTGGTCTGTAATAAGTTTAAAGTGCTCCATTCCACTTAGATGTTCACACGCCCAGACTCCTGCAAGACACTCTTTCTCAATCTGTGCGTAATGACCTTCAGCCTTGGTGAGGGTTCGTGAGCAGTATGCAACAGGTTTCCAGCACTCTCCGTGTTGTTGGAGTAACACTCCTCCCAAGACATAACTGCTTGCATCTTCAGATACAATTCATGGCTTCTCTACATTATAAAATGACAGTACTTGCGAAGTCATGAGAGCATCTATCAGTTGTTTGAATGCTCGCTCGTGTACTGAATCCCAAGTCCACGCTGTTTCCGTTCTTAAGAGTTCGTATAGTGGGCCTCCCAGTGTTGCCAAGTGGGATATATATTTTCCCATGTAGTTAATCATCCCTAGCACTCTCTTCAGCTCATGTACATTATTTGGGGCTTTAAGTTCTGCGATAGCTTTGACTTTCCCTGGGTCTGCTCGGACTCCATTTTCGTCTACTACCTGACCCAGGAAACACAGCTCGCTTTGTCGGATCTTACATTTGTCTTCGTTTAACCTCAGGCCAGCGAGTTCCACTGTTTCCATTACCCGCTTCAGTCGCATGTCATGTTCTTGCATGGATGCTCCATACACGATGACATCATCCATATACACTTGCACTCCTTCCAGGCCTGCCAATAGCTCTTGCATTTTCTGCTGAAAAATCTCAGGTGCTATGCTGATGCCGAAAGGAAGTCTTTTAAAACAATATCTGGCAAATGGCGTGATGAAAGTTGTTAACCGGCTGCTCTCTGGATGCAGTGGTATTTGCCAAAACCCACTTGCAGCATCTAGCGATGTGAACACTTTTGCACCTGCTAATTTTGCAAGAATTTCATCTTTTGTTGGCAGCATGAATCGTTCTCTTTTGATGTTTCGATTCAGTCTTTTCAGGTCTACACATATACGAACCTGTCCGTTGGGTTTGATTACTGGCACCATAGGCGCGCACCAATCTGTTGGTTGGGTGACTCTCTCAATCACTCCACTTGCTTCCATCCTTTCTAGTTCTTCTTTTACTTTCTGAAGCATCGGCAAGGGAACTCTACGGGCAGTATTAACTGCATATGGTTCTGCTCCTTCTCTGAGTAGAATTTTGACTGGTTCAGTGTTTAGCTTTCCGTGGTCCCTAATAGATGCACTGACCTCTTCTATTCGTTTAATCAGGCCCATTTCTTTAGCTGCCTTTCCACTGAGAAGATTATTTACTGTTGGACCCTTCACAACATATATGGTCAATTCGTAGTGTTTCTTTTTATACTTTATGTGACTTCTGAATTGACCCATGCATGTTAGCTGGCCTCCTGGGCTGTTAAGTGTGACTTTTGCTTTGCACAATTCTTGTTTCTTTTGTAGATTTTGGAATGTCTGTTCACTTATTATTGTCACATCTGCCCCAGTATCTATCTTAAATGCTACTGGTGTGTTTCCAATTGTCAGATTGACTGTCCATGTCTCTGTGTTTTTCCCCGTCTGTTGTACAGATCCAAGGTAAAATGAGTCAGATTGTCTTTCATCCCTCATGACCTCATGGACTAATTTAGTTTTGCACATGCGTTCCCAATGACCTTTCTTGTGACATCTCCTGCATTCTGCCCCTAAGGCTGGACATCTCTCTCTGTCTTTATGTTTTGTCTTGCCACATCGGCTGCATTTGTCATCACCATTTTTTGTTTTTCCAGTTTGGCGCCCTCTGCTGTATTCAGACCTAAAGCCTGTACGCTGTTTAGGTCGCCTGATCTCTTGAATGCTGCACGTTGGCTCCACCTGCTGGCTAACCTGGTGAGTAACTTCTTCAGCTTGTCTTACCATTTGTACTGCAACATCCAAAGTGAGATCTTTAATTAGTTGTAATCTTTTTGACAGATCCTTGTCTCTAATTCCTACAACTAATCTGTCTCTGATGTTCTCTTGTCTGTTAGCACCAAAGTCACAGTTTTCTGACAACTCGTACAGTGAACGAATAAATGTCTCAGCTTTTTCCCCAGGTCTTTGGGTTCGCTGGTGAAACTGCGCCCTCTCGTGTATGACATTGGTCTGCGGCACAAAATAGTCATCGTACTTTTTCAAAACCGTTTCGAAATCATCTTCCTTCTCTCTCTCATTGAAAACAAATGATTTGTAAATATTTTCTGCCTCGATTCCCATCGCGTAAATCAAAGTACTCACTTGGACGGTCCCGTCCTCTTCTGTGAGCTTGGCAGCCGTTCTGTATCTCACAAAACGCTGCCGCCATGTCGGCCATTCTCCCGGCTTGTCGAATGCAAAGTTGTCCGGCGGTTTGAAAAGTGGCATTTTCTTTTACTTTCCTGGCTGGTAGTTTTTTCTACGTGGCCACTTCTGACACCATGTCAATGAAGGAGACAGACGATTAATCTTTCTCTGGTTTAATAATGGAAAACAACCCGAAACAGATGCACAGATACACTTATGTTTTTGTACCTCCCCCTCGTGACGTACTTCCCCTCAAGACATACACAATCTTCTGACAGGAGATGAGGGGGTGGGGTCAGGAGATGAGACAATGAAGCATACAGGCGATGTGCTACCACACAAAACATGGGTACTGCCACGATCCTGCCACATGAACTATGAATTACTGTAGGGTGACCAGAAGTCCCGAAAAATTCGGGACAGTCCCGAAATCTAAGCTGCTGTCCCGAATCCCGAATCCTGCTCTAATTGTCCCGAAAATTATACTGAAGCTGGTGCTGGACACACCAAAGCTTTTACGCCTGCGGCCGGCGCATGTTTTCAATTGATTCCAATGGAAACCAGTCGTTTTTCTCAAATAATCAAACAGCTAGTGGGTTTTTTCCGCGCTGAAACCCGGCGCTCGGGGTTCAAAAATATTAAACTTTGAGAGAAATGCTCTGCTCGTCAATGTCAGTTCTCACAGGGCCGTCCAATTACAGTGGAGGGAGGGCGGGACATTACCACAGCAACCAACCGGCTCACAGCTGAAGTATCACAGTTACTAAGCGCTCGGCTGAAAAACAGCTGGCATTTAAAAGTGCTGATGTCTCCAGCCCCTTAATCTTTATCTGAATCCCACTTAGTTAAAACCTCCGCGAAACCTCCTGCTGACATTGTATTGTTTCTATTACTTTATCTAATTCATCTATATGCAAGAAAGACAATAGGACAATTTTGTTTTATAGAGTAGATTAAGAGAGCGAAAGTTGCAGCAGCCGCGAGGACGGTTGAAAGTGCTGGCTGGCAGTGACAGTCAGTCGCGTGAAGGAGTCAGATTGGTGACGAGGCACTGTGTTAAAAAATACGTCTATACGTATTATATAAATGTATGTACTTATATTAATAAAAATATGATTTGGTTCAGTAACATCCGTTTAAAATTCATTATCTTTTAGTATTAAGTAAATGAAAACTGAAGTATAAAATAGTTCTATACATATTATATAAATTTATTAATGCATAGGTACTTATAATAATATGATTGGTTCTGTTTGAAATTTATTATCTTTAATTATTAAATAAAATAAATTAAACTAAACTAATATTGGATGAACACCCCCCCCCCCACCCCCCACCCCCGTAACGTCTGACCCCCGTCCCGAATTTCAGCCAATCTCATCTGGTCACCCTAAATTACTGTGACAGGCTGGCAGGATCATGACAACAACACTTATTTTAAAATAAGCATTTTTGAAAAACTTGACTACAAAGAAATATAATATGCATGAGGTCATTATTATAAAGAACCAATGCAAAATAAATGTAAAACTAGGGTGACCATCATGTAGGATGATGACTTACTTTAGCACATCGATCGGGTGTGTCTGATCATTTACAAAGATAAGAGCAGGAGTGCTAGATCATCATGAAATGTTTAACTGTTAACTGCAAATTGCCCAATATGAAAAAAACAGTATAAAATGTTAAAAAGTAAAATGTGTTGTTGTTGGAGAAAGAGAGAAAATAATTTTTCCTGCCTAAAGAATTAAATTTTATGTTAAATATTTTAAAACTTGCCTTTTAATTATCCTTCTTAAAAAATATTGACTAAAAACTATTTTAGGTAGCATGAAATGATTTATAGGCTAGTAAAAGTTGGAATCACATTGTTTCATTGTTTTAAAAAGTCATTTTTTAACTCATACACACCTTAAGCATGAAATAAGTATTTCATACTAATATTTAGTCATTTCTATATAATTTTTGTACTTGACAAATATAGTATTTACGTTTTTCACATTAAATAAATCCCATTTTTTTCTCTTTGGAAATGAAAAATCAGAATTGAATATATCACAATGCACTTAAATGAGTTTTGGACAAAAAAATGCTTAGAAAGCCAAAGCTTACAGCAGAACATTGCACTCTAAAAATGGTGCCTATACCTATAAAGTACCTATGGAACCATAAGTGGTGCTATAGCATTATGATTCTACATATGCGCTATGGCACTAAAAGTGGTTCCCCATATGATTTCAAGCCATTTAAACCACTTGTAGTGCTACAGTATTAAGCAGCATTTTTGTGTGTTCCTGTTTATCTGTCAGAAATACCATTATAATAAGGAAGATCTTAAAAAATGTTACCTAATAAGGAATAAGAGGTCAAAACATGTTTTCATTGGTGTTTTAAAGATCAGATACACACCTATGTCAATGAGCTACTGGGTATAAATTCAGTTGATTTCAAGCATTGATTTAAAAATTACGTTACTGTGGAAGACGCTGTCGCTGGGTTCAATTTTGATGCACTTGGTATGGAATTTTCGCACTGTATTTAATTTATAGCCTAATCATTTTTAAATCATGCATTGATTATATTTTTTCAATAGAACACTACCATCATGTGGAATTCTGCATTTCTCCTCTGTTTGGTCCTGGCTTTAAATGGCAGTGGGGTAAAGTCAGATGGTAAATATTTAGAAGGATTGTATCCAACTAAAATCTTTACATTAATGACATTGTTTTCGGATCTGGGATGCATGAGGCTAAAGGTTTGAATTTTATGCTAGGGCCGCACAATATATTGAAGTTAACGAAAAATTGAAGATGCACATTGCAATTGTTTGAAATAACTAAATCATTTTAATATGTGGAAGATGATCAAAGATTAGAAATAATATAATGTCATTTTTTTAGTTTTAAACCTGTGTTCGAATTTATTTTATGAATTTAAAGTAGGCTATTATCATATTGCATACCGTTTGTTGCATCATTTAGCAAGTTATTGCATTTTTTCTTCAATATCGTGTTTTATTTATTTGTCCATTTATTATTAATCTCTATTATTGTGGATTATATTAAATTTCAACTATCACATTTACTATTAAACTTTGCAGATGTTCAACTTGGTAGGAGATGCCCCTCTACCTGGCAAAAATTTGGAACACAGTGTTATAAATTTTTCAAAGAACAGAAAACATGGGCAGAAGCAGAGGTATGGCTGGCATTTATAACTTTTACTATACAGTTACACTATGCACTATGCAACTGATTTTGTACTGATGATGCACAGTTTCAATTTATTACACATAGGGTGCAATTTCAAACATTTTGTCTTTGCAGAAAAAGTGCATTGAGTTTGGCGGACACCTTGCATCTATCCACAGTTCACTTGCTCACAAAAATCTGAAAAATTTTGTGAAAAACGAAGGTGGTGCTCTGACTCAGACCTGGATTGGTGGTCATGATGCAACTCAGGTACTTTATTTTTCATTTCAAGTATAAGCAGGAGTTTGAGGTAATGTAGCATTGTGGTACTGGCGTGTATAATAAACTACTCGCTTTTCCACATTTGTAATTCACATTAATGAATGTTGTCTGCTCAACTATGAGGTTTAAAATCCTTTATACATCCTTGCAAATGAAAGTGTTTTTGACCAATGGGAACCATTGAACATAAAAAATGCGAAGGATTTAAAAACACGATAGAAATAGTGAGTGAAAAAATGTAAATGCTTTTTAGTAATAATAACACTGTACTTAGGAGTTTATTTGGTTTTGGAGTGATGGATCAAGGTTTGAGTACAATGACTGGCACAATGGTGAGCCAAATAATGGAGAAGGGGCCGAAAGATGTGTGGAGATGGGTTATGGAGGTAAAATATACAGAGATTTTTGATAACCTATCTGTGAAAGACTTTATTTTGTATTCAGTTCAAAATGTAAATGAAAATGTTTTAACCATTACATTAACATTATTATACTTTTTTTTTTAAATCTGTGTTAAATAACGTTACGTTAAACTTCCACAGATGAACAGCTTTGGAACGATGCTCGCTGCAGCAACAATCAACCATTTCTTTGTCAGAGATCAGCCAGGATTGGCTTTGATTGAAAAATCTAACAATACTCTTTAAAATGGTACTTAGATATTGCTGAAAGTAACAGACATGCTTTTGAAATGTAATATTCATCTTTGCAAAAAATAAAGTGCAAGTTAAAAATGTACAATTTTCTTTGCTTGTTGCCCTCAATTCATGCAGTGTATTGGCAGTAGGGAAGTCAGTTTTTTCTTGCGACACACAAATATGATGTAAGACATGGTGTAGTAATTTCAACTTTATTATTAACATGATTTAGCATCTAACCCATTTAATTTAGTTGTGCATATTTATATAGCAAATATATAATGTAAACATATACAAAATTTACACAATGCTACTGTAATTTGTCAGCATGCATACCCCAAAACAGCAAAAACTACATATACAAAAATGTAGCACATTAAACAGGCATGTGTCTACCTACCTTTATAATGCAAACAGTACATACACATATGCACAAAGGGTTTTTTGTCTTGATTGTTACCATCATGCTGTGGAAACTATAAAGAAAGTTTATTTGCTCTTAAAGGGATAGTTCACCCAAAAATGAAAATTCTGTCATCATTCACTCCCATGTTGTTACAAATCTGTATAAATGTCTTTGTTCTGATGAACACGAAGGAAGATATTTTGAGGAATGTTTGTAACCAAACCGTTCGTGAGCCCCATTCACTTCCATAGTAGAAAAAAGAATACTATGGAAATGAATGGGGTAACAAATGGTTTGGTTTTTATGCAGGTTTGTAACAACATGAGAGTGAGTAAATAAAGACAGAGTTTTCCTTTTTGGGTGAGCTATCTCTGTAAGAAAGGGGTCAATTTGGAACCTCACACATTTTCCCAGCATAATGTCTTCAATCTAGACATGATCCACCAATTGTCTGAAAATCTCTGCAGCTCAAATTTGATTGGCTGGCTTAATGTTGCTTTCAGAAGTCAGGTTGGACAGGTTTTAAGGTACTTGCTTTGAAACATCATATTTACTTTACCACTTTTGTATCTATTGTAAGAACTGCTGTAAATTATTCATGGTGTATTGAGAGTCACTCTCTGTCCTACTGCCAAAAAAAAAAAAAAAAAAAAAATGTTTGTTAAATTTTGATAAATTTGTGTGGAGAAGAATTGTGCATGCATTTAAAAGTAAAAGCATGTTAATATCTTAAATAAATTTTAATTACATGTAAGATTTAATACTGTGCATGATTTGTTGTTTCGTGAAGGTTTTGTTTACTTTCATTCATTTGGTCGAGCGTGTTTGGGCAAGTGTGTGCATTGTGCATTGTCCAACATCTGCAATGACAAAGAGATGTGTCGATTGACAGTACCAGTCTGTTCTGCTCATATTTTCCAACTTGAACAGCATTCAAAAGTGTCTCAATGGCCCCATTGGTTTAAATGACACAACTCAACACACAGTACTCTTGTGTTTAGTCCCAAATTCAGTTAAAGTTATAAAGTTATGATGTTATTAAGTTATATGTGTAAGAACGTGTACAAAGTACATAAAATATCCTGTACTACTTTTAACAAAAATTTGAGGATAAACTAATGAAGTGATTGACAGAAAATTTTAGTTTTTTAATGAATTATTTTTCTTGCAATCTTATAAATTAATTCATAATTCATTAATTATTAAATAAAAATAAAATAATAAAATATGTCCCAAATTTGAAAATGAAATGCTAAAATAAAAATTAAAACTATTTTTATTTTATTTTCAAGGATATCAATGTCTAAAACTATCTAAATAAAGTTAAAAGTATGATTTTTGTATTTTTAGCAATAAACATTAGGCTACATTAATTTGACAGAAAAATAGACAAATGTTTTTTTTTTTAATTCATAAAAATGAGTAACATAGCTGCAGATGTAAGGATTGCAAATTAAGCCTAAATTTATATATTAAAAAAACCACAAATAAAATCAAGGTAGTAGGAGAGTGCAAAGACTATGTGTTTGACTTGATGCGATCGGAGCATGACATCAAACTACCGCGAGAGTGATTCGAAAGCCGAGCGATCGAAAGCTCTCGCGGTATTTCGATGTCATACTTCGAATATATTGCGCTGCGCTTGTCGCCTGCGTACGACACTATTTTAAGCTTACTGTATTATGATTGGCTGTCTAGCTGCAGCCTGGAGTCTGGCTCCTCCCATACGACACGCTGCTGTGATTCACATATGTCGCCGTAGTGCGGAGAGAGAGAAACAACGACAAGCGAGCGTGCAAAACAGGCCTCCACCCCTCCTCTCAGGGAAACGGGTGTCAGTCTGAGAGGAGTAAGGCGAGGAGATCATGTAAGCCTGCTGCACGTGAAGCTACACAGCTATGGAGGAAAGGTAAGACTGAATTTCAGACGTGTAAAACAGAAACGCAAGGCAGTGATGGAGAAGGATGCGGGTTATTTTGAACGCAGCATCTTTGATACCCCAACGCATCGTGTTTCCATGGGAAGCGAGAACGGGGGTGGGGGAGAAGTAAAGCTGGAGGAGAGATGGATGCTGTGGGTGGATGCGTTTCTTTAGATGCATTACAGGTTTGCGTGAATCCTAACCTTAACATTTACTACTGTACTACTATGTGACAAGACAGCATCTGATACACGCAGTAGAATTGCATCAGTTTTCATGGAGAGAAATGAAAGTGAATGTTTGCATCTGTCTCATAGGCCTCACATAGGAGATCTGCTATTTCTGCCTTTTGAAGCATCTGATCTAATATTCTGTCGATTTTATCTGTCATGGTACTTTCAAATATAGGCCTACCAGATATTTAGTATGATGTCAATATGAAGTTGCCATAAAACCGAGCATTCTGGCCAAACATTGGTTTCTTTGCTTTGAACAAGACTAAAACAATGTTTTGCAAACAGCAGATTTGTGTTAGACTATAGTGGGCATATCGTGTGAATATCATATTATCATACATATGTATTTTAGTCCATGACACAGCTCCAGATGAATTGGTGTCATGTTTTGTCAATGAATTGATGGTTGGATTCTGTCTCATATTGCGACTTTGATCCCATCGCAGAGGTCTTGGCCATCTTAAGTGTACCCAAAAGTCAATCGTTTGTTGAACTGAGATTTGGTTCACTGTAGAAAATGTATTTTGTATTATTAATCAATTTTTACATTTTTAGTTTGATGCAATTTCTTAAATTTTTGTTGATAATACTTTAAATAAGGGTTGCATAGTCATGTCACATATTTTTCGTATCGTGGTTGCGAAAAGCAACTTAAAAATATTCATAGACTTTCTGAGGTTAAACATTTTGAGCAAAACTTTTAGATTAAACAGTTTATTGGCCATTTGCTAAAGATAAACGAAAATCTTTTTTAAGAATTCAAGTTCTTGTGTTTTATTTCATTCCTCTGCCAAGATGAAGACTTTCATGTGTTAGTAACTTTCGTAACAGACCCCTCATCTTTAAAGGGACACTCCACTTAAAAAAAAAATATGCTCATTTTCCAGCTCCCCTGGAGTTAAACATTTTATTTTTACTGTTTTGGAATCCATTCAGCAGATCTCCCAGTCTGGTGGTACCACTTTTAGCATAGCTTAGCATAATCCATTGAATATGATTAGACCATTAGCATCGCGTTAAAAAATAATCGATATTACGCAATGATATTACGCAGCCCCTGAAAGTAGTTCCCTTGGTAACTTTTCAATAGCAGGGGACTATTTTCGGGCACTGCGTAATATCATTGCGCCTCCTGCAGCCATGTTAGGGCAGCAAAGTCCTTGATTATGACGCCAGAATAAGAGTGTAGTTCGTAACCATAACCGCATAGAAAATCAAAACTTTTAATTTTCTGTCAGTCTTAAGGGGATTACACACCGGCCGCGCAGCTCACCGCGTCAGATAGCGTCTACTTCAAAATGCAAAATATATGTTAGCAGCCAATGTTAATCGTTAATGATTTGGGACAAATATGATGTTATTTAATGTTAAACTATGTGAGTGGCGCTGTGAGCTGGCGCGACAGGGATTTGAGCAACTTCCTAAGTCAAGGCTGGGCTGCACGGACGCGTATACTCATAGAAAACAATGTGTTCGATTTTTTTTAGAATGGCGCAGCGCTGCGACCCCCGTTAGTACACGATGTAACTACTACAGAAGAGTCAAGTTTTAAATAGGAAAAATACCGAAACTCTTTGGTTATTTTTTTGCGCGATGCTAATGGTCTAATCAGATTCAATGAATTATGCTAAGCTATGCTAAAAGTGCTAACGCCAGACCCGGAGATCGGCTGAATGGATTCCAAAACGGCAAGATTCAAATGTTTAACTCAGGGGGAGCTAGAAAATTAACATTTTTTTAAAAAAAAGGGGGAGTGTCCCTTTAACGTGCATATACCCAAATGTGAGCTGTGTAGATGTTGACCACATGGTCTTGACAGGTTTCCGCTTATGCCATCGTGAGAATGACATGTCTGCGCTGAAAGCAAACTAGCCGATTAGGTGAACTTGGATGCTCTATCTAGAACGCATGAATGCTCTGCCCTTAGGGAATTCTGCTTCAATAACTCTGAATAGTCCTACACAAAATGTCTTGCTTGTCTTTGGCAGGATCCTTATGGTTAATGTTCCTTATCCTCGGTCATTGTTGTCTCTGAGACGGAAAGAGGGGCTCTGGATCTAACACTGAGAGCCTTTTGTGATACAAATCATAATGTCTAAAATGACATGAGTAATGACATATGCCAGCTCTGTATTCCATTTCCTTATATGATACCATGTTGTCCACAATCGCATTCATTTATAAATAATTCTTATGTGACCTTTATTCCCATTTCAAATAGTAACTTTTCTTTAAGTCAGAATTTATGAATGCAATGTGAATGCATGAAGTTTGCTCTTTTGAATGGGTTGTAATGTACTCTCTGAACTCTTGTGGTTACTGAATCAATGCTCAGAAAAGCAAAACTGGTTTGCTATATAAATAGCAATATTTGTTGATATGAATAGCATCACGACAATACACAGTATTGCACAATATTTTACAGAAACTCGCAGCTTATGTTCAAATGAAATATGGTGCCATCAATACATGTTTACGTTTTGGTTATTTAATCATATTCTGCATGCAATAATCGCCTAAGCAGGTCTCTCTGTAATCCATTAGCATTACATCAAGCATTTATTTAATTTAGCTTCCACTCTCAGTTATTAAAGTGGGCATGGGTGGGTAAGGGGGGTTAAGGTCAGAGCTGCGGGTCATCCTGGGTAAATCTAGCTATTATTATCGTCACACCATCTGTTGGTAGACGACTTTGAGCTCAGAATCTCATTGAACCTTAAAAAAACGACTGTTTTTCATAAACACGTGTTTGCTGTACCTCTGTCCCCGTGTAGTCAAAATCTGAATCAGAATATTTCACTCGTCTGTAAATTATTGATAGAGTTCATGCAATAAAGAGTACATTCAGTACATTTCGATATGTATGTACTTATGGTATCGAATGTTGAAAGTGTTTAATGTATTAATATAGTAGCAAACCTTAGCTTGGGTATTGTTTGGAACATTTTAAAGGCAGGTGCTGGGCCTAGATCAAAGTGACATTCAAACAAATAAACATGACAACCATGGCATGACTAGCATGACGTGCGTTTTTATTGATATGTTTGTACAACATCAAGACAGGACCACAAAATATGTGACCATGTCTGTGAAATCCAGACTAAACAAATTATGAGGTCAGTAGCATTACATTTTGGTTTTATCGTTGATTTCAGTCTTTGACATGACCTTACTCAGTCAATATTTAAGATATCAAGGATATATATTTGCAGAATATTCTTTCCTTTTTGGCGTGTGCCCCACCCCCCGTGTAGGGCGCATCCCTTCGCGCCCCCAAAGGAAATTAATCTAATTTCTCTGCCAAGTATGCATGGTATTGAATGTTGAAAGTGTTTAATGTATTTATATAGTAGCAAAATTTAGCTTGGGCATTGTTTGCAACATTTTTAAGGCAGGTGCTGGGCCTAGATCAAAGTGACAGTCAAACAAGTAAACATGACCACTATTGCATGATTAGCATGACGTGTGTTTGTGTTGATATGTTTGTACAACATCAAGACATGACTACAGAATATGTGACCATGTCTGTGAAATCCAGACTAAAGTCTCATAAGCAAATTATGAGATTGGTAGCATTACATTTTGGTTTTATCATTGATTCGGTCTTTGACATGACCTTACTCAGTCAATATTTAGGATATCAAGGTTATATTTTTGCAGAATGTTCTTTCCGTGTGCCCCACCACCAATGTAGGGCGCATCCCTTCGCGCCCCCAAAGGAAATAAATCTAATTTCTCTGCCAAGTATGCATGGTATTAAATGTTGAAAGTGTTTAATGTATTAATATAGTAGCAAAACTTAGCTTGGGTATTGTTTGCAACATTTTTAAGGCAGGTGCTTGGCCTAGATCAAAGTGACTGTCAAACAAGTAAACATGACCACTATTGCATGACTAGCATGACGTGTGTTTGTGTTGATACATTTGTACAACATCAAGACATGACCACAAAATATGTGACCATGTCTGTAAAATCCAGACTAAAGTCTCATAAGCAAATTATGAGATTGGTATCATTACATTTTGGTTTTATCATTGATTCGGTCTTTGACATGACCTTACTCAGTCAATATTTAAGATATCAAGGTTATATTTTTGCAGAATGTTCTTTCCGTGTGCCCCACCCCCAATGTAGGGCGCATCCCTTCGCGCCCCCAAAGGAAATGAATCTAATTTCTTTGCCAAGATGCATGGTATTGAATGTTGAAAGTGTTTAATGTATTAATATAGTAGCAAAACTTAGCTTGGGTATTGTTTGCAACATTTTTAAGGCAGGTGCTGGGCCTAGATCAAAGTGACTGTCAAACAAGTAAACATGACCACTATTGCATGACTAGCATGACGTGTGTTTGTGTTGATACATTTGTACAACATCAAGACATGACCACAAAATATGTGACCATGTCTGTAAAATCCAGACTAAAGTCTCATAAGCAAATTATGAGATTGGTAGCATTACATTTTGGTTTTATCATTGATTCGGTCTTTGACATGACCTTACTCAGTCAATATTTAAGATATCAAGGTTATATTTTTGCAGAATGTTCTTTCCTTTTTAGCGTGTGCCCCACCCCCCATGTAGGGCGCATCCCTTCGCGCCCCCAAAGGAAATTAATCTAATTTCTCTGCCAAGTATGCATGGTATTGAATGTTGAAAGGATTTAATGTATAATATAGTAGCAAAACTTATCTTGGTTATTGTTTGCAACATTTTTAAGGCAGGTGCTGGGCCTAGATCAAAGTGACTGTCAAACAAGTAAACATGACCACTATTGCATGACTAACATGATGTGTGTTTGTGTTGATATGTTTGTACAACATCAAGACATGTCTGTGAAATCCAGACTAAAGTCTCATAAGCAAATTATGAGATTGGTAGCATTACATTTTGGTTTTATCATTGATTCGGTCTTTGACATGACCTTACTCAGTCAATATTTAAGATATCAAGGTTATATTTTTGCAGAATGTTCTTTCCGTGTGCCCCACCCCCAATGTAGGGCGCATCCCTTCGCGCCCCCAAAAGAAAATTCATGACATAAAACTCAATCTTAGAATTTGAATTAAACAAAACATTTAATTAAATTATACAATGTAGTCTTGTTGGTTAGTAGCCTTATTTTTATGTTGAAGTGCACAGAATGTATGATAAATTAATGTATTTTAAAACATGTCAAAAAACTGGGACCCCCTGGCACCATCTCATACCTCCCAGTTTGAGAACCACTGTGTTAAATTATTCAAGAAAAACAGTAATTCACAAAAAATGACTTCATCTGGGTTTTCACAGACTGGGTCACATACTCAATTAATAATGCATTAGACAGTCTGGTTCAGGCAGCAGATAACATCAGTGTCCCTTAGTAACCCAATGTCATATTTAGTGCCATTAATGCTGGCCCACTATCTGCTTTTTGCCAATGCACCCTGATCTCACCCCGAGTTTAGAAATACTTGAGTGATGATCAGTGGGCTGAGCTCATTGCATTGCTTTCAACACATGAATGACAAAATGAGAAAATATTCATGTGACTGTAGCTCTTGTGAATTGCTGTTTTAGTTACCATAGAAACCTGTGGGCCTATGTGGATTATTTCTTCAGTTTTATAAGAATTCACTTGATACATACCGTGGTATTACCACGTATCTTGTAATTCCCACAGTAAATGAATATCATGTAATCAAAACCATTTTACCATCTGATATTATGACTGCAATATGATACTACTGTATATTCTTAGTGCATGTCTCAGGGTCTCTTCTTACTGTATGTACTTACATTCATGTTTGGATCTCTGATTGTTTTCCTTTCTGTTTTCTGCAGGGCCCCGTGTCAAGTGAGGGGAAACTGTATTTGGCCCCTACAACACACGGCGTGTTCCTCTCTCCAGCGGATCAAATAAACCTGCTTACCGCAGTATTCCCACACCATATTCAAATCCAGAAAGACGCACACAGACATACTTGCATGTATAAGGACTGAACTAGATCTTAGTAAGGTGAGCAGCTGTAAAGACCTTACTCTTGACATTTTTATCATTTACTTTTTATAGATGAAGGTCCAGAGAGGTCTAGGATTCTGTATTTGTATTCACATGTTTATTTCGGGACAACCTGGTTTTTTGTGTGGTATTCTGTATTACTTTATGCTTTTCTGTCTACAACATAAGCAGAAGTTTCCTTTGCTTTTTGGTGTTTTTTGAAAGCATTTCCACTTAGCGCTTACATATTAAAGTATATAAATCTTTAAATATGAAGCAAATCTATTTTTTTTTACTGGGAACCATTAGCATTGACTGTGTATATATGCACAAAATAACCAGATATCTATCAATAATCAGCTTATTACAGAAAATTAAAAGCAAAACGGTAAACCGGCTATGCGGAAGATTGTGTTGACATGGGATTTTGAGATTTCTTGCAGGCAATGACGTCACCGCCTATAGTCTGCCTAGTCATTCAAAAAGCTGAGAAATCTGTCAAAAGCTATAATGTTGTATTTCTTCGCATTTCTTCTGAACCTGTAAATGTAACACAAGTTTTTAATTTCGCAGTCACTCCATCAACTAGGAGTCATTTTGGCTGTGCGCCCATTTCTAGGAAGGGTAGCTACAGTATTAAATTTGTCTAACTGTTGATTTACGGATGTTTAAACATTTTGAGATTGTTTTGTATCCCTTTTCAGCATTATGGAGTGCAACAAATCTTGATTGGATATCTTTAGAGAGCTCCTTCTTGCGAGGTATGGTTCATAAGAGCTGAAGTTTCTTGACTAATTCCTCACTAATTTTTTTTTTTTTTTTGAAAAGTTGCTCAGCGGCATTTTTTTGTGATTTTCACACAAGTTTCACAAAATGCCTTCCAGGAAAATTTTCTTTAAAAAATATATATACATACAAATATATCAAATGAAAGAACAAACCCTCTGTTTTCAAACAAACAATAAACAAAGAAACAAAACAGTAAGAAACCATTTTATCCTGTCTATATTTTTTACTATGGGTATTGTACTTTAAAAATATTTTTTATAGCAAAAAGCTGAAATAATTGCATTTTTGTGAAGGAATTTTGTTAGAGATCAGATTCAGAACAATTATCAAAACACAGACAGCGTTTAAAATAAGTAAATAACTTTTTTGCTACAGTTTTTTTTTTTTGGGGGGGGGGAAGTGCGATATCTAGTGGATGATCGCGGTATTACAGATTAACATAAAACTTCATCAGGAACACGTTTTTTAAAGCAACACTAAAGAACTCTGGCTCTTTGCTCCCCCTACAGGTTAGAAGCGTAATTGTTCATTACCACTGTCGTAAATACTGCAGCATAGCTGGCTCTGATTGGATTGTAGGTCTGCCGTAAAGCAAGTTTTTGTAGTTTTCACTCGAACTACAGGACCGCTACCCGACGGTTGGAAACTTCTTTAGTGCGGTTTTGGCCGATAGAGGGCTGCAAAGCGAATGTGAAAGTGCCATTCACCCTGTTTTGTGTTGATGAACCACTGAAACTTTTTTGGAAACGTTATTTTAAGGTAAAAAATAACTCTTTGGTGTTGCTTTAATGGTTTCACTTAATTGACAGTCAGTGGCGGGGAAAGAGTTAAGGACAGCAATCTTAAAATGTTTGTCTTTTATCAATCAAAGTATCACTAAACCACACCTTTAAACAAATTTTATTTCTGACACAAATTAGCTTTCGTTAAAGTATTTAGTCTAAGGGTTCACTTACATTTTCCTCCAGCACTTTGAATGTTTAATGGGTGTTTTCAAAAAGGTTTTTTTTTCCCAGATTTACAGTTTTACTTCAATTTTTAAATGCAATAGTTTTACAGCTAATAATATCATGAGCAGTATAAAGATCAAACATCAAATATTTGGGAATGTCACCGTCTGTGTCTTTGTACACAATGCAACTTTACCCACATCAATCGTGTAAAAAAAATGAAATCAGCTGTATTCTATAGTGTAAACTTAAAAGCTTAAAGGGCACAATGTAAGTGTAAATATGTACCTTGTACCTTGCGTTTTAGGTTCGTATCAAGTGTGCATTGGTACTGTTTAACCGTATGGAGGCACCGCAAGCTTCTCCTGACAGCAGCAGTGAGGAATGTACTGTATTAGAGGCTCTGCCTGGAAAAGGAACTGGACTAACTTGCTCTCAACACAAAGGAAAAGTGAGATCCATCCCAGTGCACACATTCACAAAAGCACACACAGACATCAATGCACTTACACAGATGGGTGACATATCCTACAGGCAGTGTATCTCCCTTGAGCATAAGCTGCATGTCCCAGAAAAACAAGTTGAATGATAAAATATAGCCAGACATCAGCTGATTCCTCTATAAATATTGTAAGGTTATTTAAGGTAAGTACCTAAAATGTCAGGGAATGTTCTTACAGGAGATGAACGTTTTCATAACTATTTGCTTTTACAAATGATATTACAATTTTAATCACAGTTACATTGAAAAATGTACACTGTAGGTGCTTTTTTGGTATGCATATAATTATTTATACATTATATATAATTCATTATAATTAATTTACACAATCTATGTAACTTTCTCAGTTATTGTATTTTTTGTCTTATTGCTTGTAATTAATTTATTATCCTTATGTCATCATTGAAAGTTTTTTTTTATCTTCAGTGAGCTTCAGTTTTGTTTGTTTGTTTTGTCTTGATTTTTAGGCTTGTATAAGTTTTTTATGATATTGATATTGGTGATAATCTCTCTGGTCAATATGTCTTTCTCTGATGGCACTCTTTTCTGTTTCCAGGTTTCTGAGTTGTACTGTGTGTCATGCGAGAATGCAGTGTGTGAAGACTGTATGAATGCAGAACATGCTGAACATCCCACTGATTTACTGGAAAATATTGTGAATGAGCAACTTGCAACACTGCAGGACAGAGTGGATGCAGCTAAAAACAGGTTGAGAGGAGTTTTGACATTGACAGTTCAATGTCTAAACTTTTTGCATTTGGCAAATGGGTCAATCAGGAATTAAAGTCTGACATGTACACTTTATCATCATTATGTGCGTTCCCTGGGAATCAATCCTGTGTCTTTTGCGCTGCTAATGCTATGCTCTTCCAATTAAGCTAAAGAAACAATGATGGCCATAATGACTTTTTCTAGTAAAATAATAGATTTCATAGATGTGCACTTGCAGAATTGTATGAATTTAAATGTCTTGTCGTTTGCAAAGTTCTACACAGATTGTTGTTTGGCGTAATTTGACAATGCCTTATACAAATAAGTACTCACTGCTCCGTTTAACACATTTTACTATATTGCAGTCATGCCATATTTATGTAAAAAGTCTGCAGATTAACATAAACATGAGGATTAGAGCCTATTCACACCAAAAACTATAACAACAACTATATAGGCATCCAGGCTACACAAAATAAAAGAAAATATGCAATAAAAATATTGTAAAGTCTATTTAAATTATAAAAATAAATTATATTTAAAAAAACACTTATAACCAACATCACAGCTAACAGACAAGTTCTAAGAATGTTTTTTGAAAGTTACCAATGTTCCCAAAAACATTCTGCCACCATGAAATATGTCCAGTTTTTTAACGTGTTAAGAAAGTTTTTTGGTTGTCAATTAATTAGATGATGATATTTGCCATTATGTACCAACCACCACAGAATTGCACCGTTAACTTTATATTACCATAAAAATTTGTTTTTTACACACAAAGTTAATGCAAACAAAATGTCAAGAGTCCAACTAAAACAAACACTGATCACATAATGGTGAAACAAAACATCAATATCTAAACCTAATAAGTGAATTGTGTTTTATACACACAAAGTTAATGCAACCAGGGGGAAACTCAAAATTCAAGCAAAATGTCAAGAGTCCAACTAAAACAAACACTGATCACTATAATGTCTTTTTATAAAACTTTCAGAAACAATGTTTTATAACTGTTTTAAAATAATAACTTGCAATGTTTCTCTATTATTTACATAACAAGCAAAAAAGTAAATATAAAAAACATTTTAAACATTGTGTGAACATTAACCTGATAAGGAACACTGTGCCGTACATGGTACACCCCCTCCCTTGCACGTGAGGCTGCATTACGTCATTGTAACTTTGAAGCATTAAATCTTCAAAATATACGGTCATGCGGCACATCGTTGGAAAGCTTAGAGTTTAGGGATTCCATTAAGCGCACACACAAAGCATAATATGATTTTTAGCAGTCATAAAACTGTAATCTAGTTGTTAGTTACCTGAACCGGGCGGCGCCAATTTAGGATATTTACTTACCTTTAAAATCTTCCCTTTATCCGCTTCGGTGAAATTGTCCAAAACAAATTGTTCATAAATCCCCAAAAGTCCAAGGAAATTGAATATCCAAGCCTTTTAATCCAAAACTATTTGTTCATCTCACAATCTTGACGTTTCTGACCGAATTACGATATAAATAGTGTATACAATTAGTTCACTAACGGACATTCGTTCGAATCTCACTTTTCATTCACGATTTATAATGAATATATTCGGATGTCACGTTTATTGTGCAACGTCTGAGGAACAAATACGCCCCCTTGTGGAATTTCAGCCGTTCCATAAGAGGCTACAACATGAAATGGCATAACGTTTGAAAATGGTAGAATGTAAACATACTTCTAACGTTCAGACAAACCAGAAACATTCGTAAAACGTTAAAAAAGCTGGACACTTTTTGTGTTGGCAGAACGTTTTTGGGAACGTTGGCAACATTCAATGAACGTTCTTAGAACTTTTCTCTGTTAGTTAAGATACATCATGTTTTAAGATACATTTGTTTTACATTTGTCAATTTCAACATATCTTGCAGCCTTAGTGTCCACACCAGTGTACAGTAACATTGTTTATTTTAAGGTGCCGATTTACATGTAAATCAACGAGCCCTTTTTCATTAGGGTTGAATTTTGATTGGCTGTCCTTGTTTTATTGAAATCACTCTGAAAGTCAATAACCCAACAATATCGTTCCGTTGTCATTGTTTTAGTTGTTGATGGACACTATTCTTTTAAATTCAGAATAAACTAAATAATAAAAAATAATAATAAACTTATCTTGTAGTTATATACCCTTGGGGTGAAGGGGCCTTTAGGATTATTATTGAACGTTATTCCATTTTCTAATTGCTTGATTCATTAGCAGATTGCTTATTGATTTAATATTGATTTCAGTAATAACTGATGGATGAATAGAAATACAGGTGATTTGTTGGTTAATGGATTTATTTTCCTGATTCGCAGGCTGCCTCAGATAAGAGAATCGGTTCAGTGCTTGAGAGATATTTTGCAGCAGTTGAACACTCAGCGTGGCTCTATTGAAGAGGACATCCATTCCTCATTCAGCGACCTTCACAAAACCCTCGACACACGCAAGAGCGTCCTGCTCATGGAGCTGGAAGTCACGTATGGGCTAAAGCAGAAGGTGTGTTTGTTTGGTTAACTTACCAGTGTTCCTGACCAAAACTCAGAATCAATACACTTAGAGAAATTTTTAGTTTGTAAGGATGCATTGTGGGATTGCCTGCATGCGACCCTACTGTAGAATTTGGACATAATGAGGCATCTTACAGTCCCAATGAAAATGAGCCTTAGAAGCTGTCATGGTGTTAAAAAATTATGCTATCCATAAAATGCTGCCTACATAAGAACCTCACTAGATTTTGGAACAGGGCCACTTTATTTTGTACCAATGCAAGGTTAAATCAACTTGAAATGTCCTTTCTGTGTGAACTGTCACTTTAAAAAATGTGCATCTCCTAAAGGTTCTGCAGGGTCAGCTGGACACGCTTCTCCAGGAAGAAGCGGCCATCAGCTACAACTGCACCATGACTGAAGAGGCCTTGGATGGAGGCAACAAAGCCGTCGTTCTCCAGACCAATAAAGATGTAGGAGAGAGACTGAGCGAACTGGCCAGCCAGGGCCTTCCCCTTCAACCAGAGGAGAACGACCAGCTGGATCTCGTGATGGAGATCGAAGGACTTCGCAAGTCCATCCACAACTTAGGAACCATTGTCACCAGCAGCGCGGTGGCCAGCCAGACCGAAGCTTCGGGAGAGGGTCTGGAGCAGTGTGTGGTGGGTCAGCCCACGTCCGTGATCATAACCACTAGAGATAAATCTGGTGGACTGTGCAAGACTGGAAACGCCATTATTTCGGCAGAGGTCTTCACGCCGGACGGCAGCGTTGCAGATGGGGAAATCGTGGATCTTAAAAACGGAACTTATGAGTTTCAATATACTGTGAAGAAGGAGGGCAATTTCAGTCTTGCGTTGAGACTGTATGATCAGCATATCAAAGGAAGCCCCTTTAAACTAAAGGTCGCCAGTTCTCCGGATGACTCCCCGTGCACCACCACCGCAGCAAACGCGGCGTCTACGGGTTCAAGTGAAGGTGGGGCACGGAAACGGAGCGCCAAGTCTCCAGGGAGCAGGAGCCGACAGAAGGGTGTGAGGCGGGGCGGAAGCTTGTTCAGCACCCCAAAGAAAAAAGTTAATCCAATAGAGGATGACCTCATTTTTAGAATAGGAACAGACATTAATTCTGGTTTAATATGTATGATATGTGACCCTGTAGGCACTGCAAGAACATCAAATCAATGTACGAATGTGCGAGCACCACTGGCATATTCTTTAGAAATAGTAAAAAAGCAATCTTTCACTTGTATTCCAAATGTTCCGTAACCTTCAGCTGAAGTCCCTTTGTTTCATAGGAACAAAAGGAAGAAATAAAGGAGAATTCACAAACACTCAAGGAGTAGCAGCTTCACTAGACGGAAAAATCCTGATCGCAGACAGTAACAATCAATGTGTGCAGGTGAGCCGACTATGAATGTCTGAAATTTGTCTCATGCTATCCTGAATCTGACATCTTAAAGGGACCATAAAAGATGTGTGGTCATGTGATACATTCATATGAGTAATCTCACAAATTTTTGTCACAGATATTTTCAAATACGGGAGAATTTCAGAGCCGTTTTGGAGTACGTGGCCGGTCACCAGGGCAACTGCAGCGGCCAACCGGAGTCGCTGTACATCCAAATGGTGACATCATCATCGCTGACTATGACAATAAATGGGTCAGCATCTTCTCTAGTGACGGCAAATATAAGGTGATTTTCATCACATTTCATCCGATTTTAAAGAACAACTCACCCAAAATGATATATTAGTAAGGTTACTATGTGTTTCCAAAGGCTAAACTGGGCTCAGGCAGGCTGATGGGTCCAAAAGGCGTATCTGTTGACCAAAATGGTCACGTCATCGTTGTGGACAACAAGGCATGCATGGTTTTCATCTTTCAGCCCAGCGGTAAACTCGTCACTAAGTTTGGCAGCAGGGGATGTGGAGATAGACAGTTTGCTGGTGAGTGCATATACACAGCATAGAAGAAAAATGCATGATATTAATGGTAGGTGCACTGCAAAAAATGACTTTCTTTTGTCTTGTTTTCAGACCAAATATCTAAGAATTCTTAAATTAAAGGCACACGGCGGAACTTTTTGGCAACTAGGGGGCGCTAGACATGTATTTTTCTAGATTACAAGCGCCGAAGCACTGTCGCAAAGGAAAAGAGCTGGCCAACCTTAAAACTAAACTAAAAACGAAACCTTTAAAACGCTAAACGATCAACATTTTGAGGCATCAGGGAGAAACGCAGTCATGTTACAACTTTCTGATGAGGAACTCGTGGCAGAAGCCATTTCAATCTGAAGGTTGCAGCCTCTGCATGTCGTATTTCTAAGCTGCATACGTCATCAAAACTGTCTTATTTCAGAATATTAACAATTATAAAGTTGACTGTTATACTTAGTTAATCGTAAATTGTTGCAGTATGCTTATGACTTGCGAATGTAATGCTCAGTTTACCTTAATAGACCAGGCTTGATGACGTATGCAGCCTGCATATTTGACCTCCGGAGGCTGCAGCCTTCCAATTGAGAAACGACCAGAAGTATTTCCTTGCCTTTTTCCAAACAAATATTGTTGCATCGTCTCTCTCTCCCTCGCCACCAGGATTTTCCGCAATGGCGCTCGTTTTTCCTCTCGTTTGTGTGAAAATTGTCGCTCCAAGTAAACCGATGTGTTTAGTTCTGCCGCTTTGTAATACGTCACGCGAGTGACAGCGGAACGCAGCAAATGAGAAAGAGAGAAGAGAGAGACGCTTGGATCTGATTGGTGAATGAATAGGGATTGGTGAATAAATAGGGTTTGGTTTTACACTGTGTGAGTTTGAGCAAGTTTGACTGCTATAGCATCCTGGATTGTAATATAAATACCATAGACAGTAAAAGAAAGGTAAATACGTGAATGCAGCATCTGAATACAGGGAACTTTATGCAAGATAATCGCCGTCATTTATAAAGAAGATCGCATTTATGTATGAATCAAGATCGTGAGTTTATATAAAAAATTGCCTTAAAGGGGAATCGAATCCGTGTCGCCCGTGTCATAGGTGGGTGACACTAACACGGTGCCAGAGAGTCACATAATAGAAGTTGCTCTCTACACTCCTTAAGTAGCCTCCAGCAAAATTGACGTTAAAAAAAATTGTGTGGAGGAAGTGACGTATGCCGTAAAGCAGTCAAAGTTTTTTTAATGCTCTGGTTACTACCCGAAACCCTAAGTTTTAAAGTACGAGTCAAAGCGATACAGACTCCGTCAGGCTATGGTAGACATGTCATTCAACCTATTTAAAGTCGATGTACTATCACAAGGGTCTTGAGAATTTATTATGAAGGTTGAAAAATTACATGGTGTCGCTTTAAGAAGCTAAGAAAATAAGTCTAGTTTTTAGACAAAAAACAACACTTAAAGACGGCATGAAATGAAGTAGCGATTGTCTTTTCTTCCCTGTGGTGATGTATATCCATGTGAAACCGGCTTCTGAAATGAATTGATGCAGGGCTGGACTTGAATTCGTACATCGAGAACTGATTGGATTGTTTTAAGTTGGGTCGTGTTGCTAATTGCTAATTAGCCCACCTGCCATACCCTATGACCGGAAGTAAAGGATTGTTTTGAGAAGGGGAGGAGATTATGAGGGCACATTTTTAAAAACATAATGAAGCTCACAGATAAATCATTTGTAAAAATAAATACCACAATATTCCAAAACAAATTACAGTTTTTCATTTTAATTTCATTGCGACTTTAAGTGAATTTGTGCTGAAAAAAGCAAAAAATCTGCCAATAGGGTAAGAATTTTTTTAAACACTTAATTCAAGAAAAAAAAAATCCATAAAAAATAAAATGTTCTTACCCCACTAGCAGAATTTTTTTTTTACTGAAAACAATACAAAAATACCAAGTAAAAAGTCATTTTTTTGCAGTGTGCTAT
Organism: Misgurnus anguillicaudatus; assembly: GCF_027580225.2. Classification (NCBI taxonomy): domain Eukaryota; kingdom Metazoa; phylum Chordata; class Actinopteri; order Cypriniformes; family Cobitidae; genus Misgurnus; species Misgurnus anguillicaudatus. Next base: position 40,480,958 of record NC_073339.2, on the reverse strand, counting down.
ATAGATATAGCTTGAGCATGCAATTGGGGTCTCCTAATTACATAAAAATGATTAAAAAAGATATGATTTAAAGTTGAGAACCTCTTATCATATCCATTTATGTTATTTGTCTTTTTACAAAGGGCCACACTTTGCAGCAGTCAACAACAACAATGAAATAATCATCACAGATTTTCACAATCACTCTGTAAAGGTAAGTTAAAGCTATTATTTTTTGAAGAATATTTACGTTAGAGAAAAGATTAGCTTTTTTGAGTATGTTTTTGTTTTCAGATGTTTAGTAGTTTCAACATGAAGATTTTTACATTTTTGGTTTCCATCCAAACGTGAAGCAAATCTTTTTACAATGTGCAAAAAAAGATAAAATAATAAATAAATGTGAATTAGGCGCATTTCCTTCATTCATTGTTTAAGCGAATAACGGTGGTATTGATAACCTAGTAACAAACAGTAAATAAAACAAGGCATGCTTAGAAAATAGAGACAGGACTGCATTTAGTTACGATTGGGCAAGTTATACATTTACTAGCAGGGCAGCTTGTAATTGCCAAACTGAATGCAGTGCACAGAAGAAGAAATGCAGAATTTTTGATGCAGGCACTAGCAGCAAAGATATTGCGACGATGTCGAGAGCATATATGGGAGAGATAACATCAGCGGAAACAGCTAGACGGTCAGTCCCATGGGTTTAATGTTTGCTATTTCAGAATTCGGCAAATGCGTTTCCATCTCCCATTATACACATTTACTCTTTTTCCCATAAATCAAAAAAACACCTCAAGCGAGTGTAAAAACTTTTTTGCGAAATTTTTAATCGAAATTTGGCGTTTCGATCACTCGTTTTTGATGCGAAACTTCAAAATGCGCATAAAATCATAGTGATGGAAACCTGGCTGATGTTTCAAAGCAGCTTTACATGAAAAACGAAATATTGAAACCAATGACAACGGAAAAAATAATTATAGTATGTAGAATAGATAAAGTATTATTGCAAATTTTATTGTCCTCATAAATAGATTATAATTTAATAAAATGGCATATGTGACCCTGGACCACAAAACCACGGGTATATTTGTGGAAATAGTAAAAAAAAACATTGTATGGGTCAACATTTTTGCAAAAAAAGTCATATCATATATTTTTTTGGACTGTCCAACATTTAGTCAATATATATGATAAGTAACAGGCGTCATATTAAACTAGACATTCCTTTCCTTCTTACACGGAAATCTAAAATGTAAAAAAAGTTATATATAAGGGCAATGGTTTTACATTTAGATAAAGCAATAAACCAAACCAATCAGAAGCCACATTGACCTTCATAGTATCCTTTCTTTTCTACAATGGATGTCAATGGAGCTTCAGATCGGTTTAAATACAAACATTGTACTGATGAACACAAAGGATTTTTTTTTTGAGCAAAGAAATAAATACAGATTTGTAACAGGGTGAGTAAATTATGACAGATTTTTCTTGGCTAAACAAAATATTATACATACACTACACAAGACTACATAAGTGTATCTTCCCATTCACATTCCTCCTGTTCCTGTCACAGGTATTCAATGCAGATGGGGAATTCTTGCTTAAGTTTGGGTCAAACGGCGAAGGCAATGGCCAGTTCAATGCTCCTACAGGGGTCGCTGTGGATGTCAATGGGAACATTATTGTGGCAGACTGGGGAAACAGTCGGATACAGGTAATAAATCTACAGTAGATGAGCCACCATGTCTCATAGTAAGATGAGACTAGGGGCGTACACACCAAATGCGAAGCATGTAGTCACATTGCATTCCTTGCTCAATATTATTGATATATTTAATGATTTGCGCAAGTAGATTGCATACAAAGTCATTGCAAACAAACGTATAAACGTGAACTCGCGCAGGGCGATCTAGATGGCGCAATTACCACGAACACGGGCTATTCACCTCAAATAAGTCTTCAACTTAAATATTCAATTTAAATATTCAACTTAAGCGAAAAATTAGCATAACGCAAAGTTAAAGCAACACTAAAGAGTTTTTGCTCTTTGCTCCCCCTACAGGTTGAAAGCGGAATTGTCCATTACCACTGTCGTAAATAATTTAGGCTACTGCAGCAAAGCTGGCTCTGATTGGATTGTAACTTGCCGTAAAGCAAGTTTTTGTAGTTTTCACTCGAACTACAGGACCGCGACCCAACGGTTGGAAACTTCTTTAGTGAATTTTTGGCCTATAGAGTGCGGCAAAGTAATGAGAATGTGCCGCGCCCCCTTTTTCGCGTGGATGAACTAGTGAATCTTTTTTGGAAACGTTATTTTAAGGTAAAAAAAACTCTTTGGTGTTGCTTGAAATGGAACGAGTATTCTAGAGCGAGGAACGTGATGCTTCGTGTTTGGTGTATACGTAGCATAACTCGGTGGATTTAACATTACTGGGTTCACACCAGACGCGAGTTCAATGATAGATACATACAAAATGACATACAAAGTCAATGCAAAGACACCATCAGACGCGTTCTCATGTGGGGCGATGCAAATGACGTGTTATGGGCAGCGTATTTGCCACGAAAACGCGCTATTCGCCTCAAACGAAAAAATTCGCATGACACAAAGTTAAATCCCGCGAGTAATATAGAGCCAGTAATGCCATGCCACGCATTTGGTGTGTACCGAGCATTAGGTCAGGCGAATTTTTTTATTCAAGTTGAATTTTTTTTTTTTTTGCGCGAAAGACGCATCTGAGCCGAATAGCGCATCTATTTGCGTATCTGCATTTGACTTTGTATGTAATCTACTCGCACAAAACGTTGAATTTGCGTTTGGTGTGTACGCCCCATTAAATGTGCAAATCATATTCAGGTGTTTCTGTAGTTCAAGCATCGTTTTAGCTGAGCAAAGTTCATGGGTTGGTTTGCATGCACTTTTAGTTGATTTGGATATAAATGTAATGTTTAAAGAAACATTATATAGCTCAGTGGTAGAGCATTGCGTTAGCAACGCAAAAGGTCATGGGTTCGAACCCAGAGAACACACATACTGATATAAGAAATGTACCTTGTAACGCACAGTAAGTCGTTTTGGAAAAATCGTCTGTCAGATGCATAAATGTAAATATAAAGTATGTAATTCACACACCTCTACCTCATCCTGTTTTAAGGTGTTTGACGGAAGCGGATCGTTTCTTTCCTACATCAATACGGCTGCCGACCCACTGTACGGACCCCAGGGCCTCGCTCTCACCTCAGACGGCCATGTCGTTGTGGCCGATTCTGGGAACCACTGCTTCAAAGTCTATCGATATCTGCAATGACTTACAATAATAGTGACTGGTTGATGGACACCAAAGTCGTAACGTACGTGTCCGGTTTTTGCACTTAATTTGATGTATTGGTATTTCCCTCTACATTTACGATGAACTTCTCCCTTCATGGTTTCCACGTATTTTGTATTTGTTACTACTGTTGTATGACGCTGTAATACTAAAGCTTGTTGACGTGCATTGTTCATACAATGCCTCGGAATGCCTTTGCCAAAAACGACACACTGCATTGTAGAATTACTGAGACAACTGAATGCAACAGTCAGTACACTTCCCAATGTTGATGTTGGCTGAAAATGTACATGCTGCATGTGTGGATCATGCATGCATTATTCATTTGGAAAGGCCTGATTGTAAAATGCTCAGCAGTTTCAGTTTATGGTGAAGCAGTAATCTGCAAGATAAAGTTCGTGTCGGTATGTAACGTTGACTAAGGCGCTATCACTTGTCTCGATGATTTTCTGATGAAGTTGCATTGAAATATATACAAAAAATATCTGTCTATGGCTCCAAGTTTCAGCATTTGTCTTTTCATTTTTGAACCGTTGCTGCATGTGGCCATACATCTCACAGATAACTCATAGGAGGTCGGATTAACATTCCCACTAATAGTCATATTCCATCTGTGTCCGTTTAATAAATCCTTCTCCGATCGGTGCAGCCTGTCCATATGCAAAATGCATAGTGTGGTATTTTGACATTTAAAGTTTACCACTCGCACTGTTTAATGACATACAGTACAGTACTGTTTGTGTGTGAGGCTAACAGTAGATTACACAATGCACTGTTGCCGTGCATACTTATCAAATAATGCTAGCTGTTTATTTAGAAAATATTAGGACTCTATATTTTCCTTACAAATACTATTAAAAACTAAAAAATATCTATATATTTGTGAAATTAATGTTTCAAAGAAAAGAATGGGTGGTATTTTGTTTGAGTTTCAAAATGCATTTCCGATCACTTGTGGCTTATAGTTAAGGAATTGATTTTTCATCGTATCATTACAGGCATGCGTCACATAAATAGTACTAATAACATACAAGCGCCAAAATACTTAATAGCAATAGTAATACCTTTAATTCAGTTATTTTATTATTGTCAAAACAATGTGAAGTTTTATGTTCTTGCTGTTACATTTCCAGAATGTGGAAATAATTTTGTTTTAATACAGTAAATCTGTACTGTAAATTATGTATATGATTTAATGGGTGCCAATTTTAGTTTTCTGTATATGATGATTGTGATTTAAGAATGTTTTATGTTGAACAAATAAGAGATATTACTTGAATGTTAATGATTTGCTGTATAAAATCAGCCTTACTTCAGCCTCATCTATGGAAACGTTTCTCATTCTTATCTTATTGATGATTTCAGTAGAAGGTTTATATTTGCTTACTTTGTTGATGTGCGCTTGTTTACAGTTTGCTTGTTTGCCGGGTTGATTTTTCTAACATTGCTGTCAATTCATCAAAGACACTATCAATGTACAGAGCATTAAAATGTGACTTTGGGAAAACTAGTCTTTTTTGGTTATTGCATGATTCATCAGTGCAAACTGAAATGTGACCCTGGACCCCAAAACAAAACCAGTCATAGTCACACGGGTATATTTGTAGCAAAAGCCAACAATACAATGTATGGGTCAAAATTATATATTTTTATGACAAAAAAACATTAGAAATTAAGTAAGGATCATGTTCTAATGGTTTTATTGGGTTTATTGGGAATTTTATTGGTTCTAATGGAATATGGCCCAAAACACAGTGTATTGGTTTTTGTTGGTCTCTAATGGTATGTATTGGTTCTGTTGGTTCTATGTATTGGTTCTAATGGAATATTGCCTAAAACACACTACAGTGTAGTGGTTTTAATGGTAAAAGCTAATGGTTCCTATTGGTATTTTAATGGAAACCATTAGAATTTTCTGTAATGGTTATATATTTTTTTAGCAGGGATATGTGATTTTTTTGCTATGAAAATGCGGGGATTATGAAATCATGTAAGCCCCACATATTTTGCGCATGGAAATCTGCAATTTATGCTGCGAAAGTGCAGCGTATTTGGAAAAAATGCATCCCCCGCATAAATATGCAGACTTTGGCTGATTCTCACGAAAACTTGGTTTTAAAAATGTCAAGCATGAAAATGTAAAAATTGCTTAAGTTTACTTTTTTTCCCACCAGACATTGAAAAAACAAAGTCTGGAGTAAATGGGACAATTAATTTAAAAACTTTACTTATCATTGAACACTTTTTGTAACACAATTCAAAAAATTAGTCCCAAAAAATCTCACCACCGCAACAGCCAGAAAACACCAACACTGACATATTTTCAAAATGACATGACAAACCTGAAAGAACATAATTTGGAGATTCTGCACATGCATTTAAAATCAAAGTATTATGCTTCTATTAATTAAATTAACATTTAATAAGCATCTGTTGCGGTAATGATAATCAAAATGTCGTGTAAGCATTCTGACAAGACAATATTTCAAATTAACTGTAAAAAAATGATCTTACCTGGTAGCCATCTTGAAGTAACTGGTCCATGTGCTTGGTCACTCAAAATCAAACTTTATTAAAATTCTGTATGTGTGCTTAAACTGTTCTCAAAAAGTGTTGCGGAGGATGAGAACATCAGGCATGGACACATCATTTTCCTAATTTTTCTTCATTATTATTATACATGAATATTCCGTAAATATTTTTTCTGTCATCTAAAGAAGTCTAGCAAAACATCCAAAGCTAAAATCATTAGTGCCGTGGTGTTTCAATGGTTTCGTGAGAATCACCCGATTATGCTTTGAATCATGCGATTGCATAATAACGTTTTCTGGAGAGACTGATTATCATAAGTAGTACGTGTTGCTAAGGACTTCATTTGGACAACTTTAAAGGCGATTTTATTTCCAATATTTAGATTTTTTTGTACCCTCGGATTCCACATTTTCAATTAATGTAAAATTGCAGGGGAAAAATTTATTTTTGTATTACGGAAAATTTCTGTAATTTATTGTGCCCGTTATTTTACTGTATTTTTCTGAATTTTTTTTACAGTGTATCTCGGCCCAATTATTGTCCTATTTTAACAAGCCATACATCAATGGCAAGCTTATTTAATCAGCTTTGAGATGATGTATAACTCTCAATTTAAAAAAATACCCTTATAACTGGTTTTGTGGTCCAGGTCACAAGGTTTCAGTTATTTGTTACAGAGATGATAGTGATTTTCTCCAAATCAGATGTATGATATCTACTCTCGAACACATTTCCTTTTTTATTGGTAACAATTTCATTTTGGCTCTTCAACAGTCTACAAAATATTGAAGAAACTGAAAAGAAACTTAAAGACAGATAAATGAAATCCAAACAACATAAACATGTAAAAATCAACAAATGATCTTTAACTGACAGTGTTTACCGCATATAATGCTACACATAATGGCATATACTGTATATTTATATATATACAAAGTCAAATACACAAAGTGATTTTGCAAGAGGTTATTTTCACCTTATTCACTTGTAAATAGTCACCATTATAAACCACTCGTGTGCCACTTGAGTAGACGTTTTTTTTCTGCGGCTTCAAATTAAAAGTGCACTTTTAGTTTTATACCTATAGAAATGAATGCATTTTTTACAAATTTGCTTTAAATGCTGTTTATTTACATGAGGTGAAAACTTCAGTCATATTAGAGGCCTAGAAAAAACTGTTTTATTTTGCAGAAGCCGCCCACGGTGGCCAATCACATGACAAGCCAAATGCACTCTCATTAGACTTTTTTTTAATTGGGACAAAAAAAGTTCATCATGAAAGTAATGTACACCCAAACTTACTTTTCCACAAAGTAATCAGTATAAAGTCTAGGACCTGTATCAGTTAGTGAATTAACTGCACCTAACAGTATTCAGTCAAAAATAAACAGTCTATAATTTTTAATTTTGGCAAACCTATTATTAATTCCAAATGTTGATCATCTGCTTTCTTGGCAGTCATTTCAGTTTGACCAACATTTTTGCCTTCAAAGGCACACCCTCTCTATATTCACAAATAAAGAGTTAAAGCAACACTAAAGAGTTTTTGCTCTTTGCTCCCCCTACAGGTTAGAAGTGTTATTGTTCATTACCACTGTCGTAAATACTGCAGCATAGCTGGCTCTGATTGGATTGTAGGTCTACCGTAAAGCAAGTTTTTGTAGTTTTCACTCGAACTACAGGACCACGACCCGACGGATGGAAACTTCTTTAGTGCGGTTTTGGCCGATAGAGGGCTGCAAAGCGAATATGAAAGTGCCGTTCACCCTGTTTCGAGTGGATGAACGACTGAAAATTTTTTGGAAACGTTATTTTAAGGTAAAAAAAACTCTTTGGTGTTGCTTTAAGCATTCAACAGAGGGAAAAAAACATAAAAACACAAAGAGCGGCGTTGAAAGGTGAGAGATGTGTCTTTGATTATTGTATCAGCGTAGGTCACTTTTGAAAGTTTAGTGTTTCTGTGTATCAAATAAGTTACAAAAGCAAAAGCAGCTGTCTGGTTTATATTATAAATTACACAATTTACAAATAAATACTATAAAGGCAGACACATGCACAGTTTAATGAAACAACATACTGTGGAAATTCATTCAAGTCCAAGTGAAAAATTTATTCCATGCACGATTCCGATGATGATGGGCTGCCAGGCGACCAGGTACCTTAACCAATCCAAAAGCTGGCCGTATAAAACGTGTGTCCTCTCCCAGCTAGTTAACAGATTTAAGGTAAAAATATATGATACTGTAAATATGTCACCATTTCTGTGAATTCCAGACTAAAGTCTCATAATCTAATAATGAGATTAGGAGCATCAAAGTTTGATTTTAGTCATTGATTTCAATTTAAAGGAATATTCCACTTTCATAAAAAAGTTCAAATAATTTACTCACCCCCATGCCATCCAAAATGTTGATGTCTTTCTTTGTTCAGTCAAGAAGAAATTAAGTTTTTTGAAGAAAACATTCCAGGACTTTTCTCTATACAGTGGACCTCAACAGTTTACAGTTTCAATGCAGTTTAAAATTCATAGTAATTTTCGCAAAAAATAAAAAGTACTTTAACCACAAGTTCTCGTCTTGCACTAGTCGCGTGACTTTATGCATTATGTAGTCACGTCGAAAGGTCCCGCATGACGTATGCAAAAGTACCGCTCCATTGTTAACAAGTGTGGAGAAAGAGGACCGTTCTGACATTAATGTCTAATTAATGTCTTTGTGTCAATTAATTGTTTAAAATGGTCCGCAAGTGTGCGTTTTACATATGAAACGCGTGACCTTCCGACGTGATTACGTAAAACACAAGGTCGCGCTGGCGCATCACACGGCCAGTCCAAGACGAGAAGTTGTAGTTTAAAAGTACTTTTTTTGGCGAAAATTACGATCGTTTCGCTAGATAAGACCATTATGCCTCAGTTGAGATCGTTTAGAGCCCTTTGAAACTGCAATTTTAAACTGCATTGAAACCGTAAACCGTTTAGGTCCATTAAAGTCCACTATATGGAGAAAATCCTCAAGTTTTCCTCAAAACACTTAATTTCTTCTTGACTGAACAAAGAAATACATAAACATCTTGGATGACATGGGGGTGAAATTATCGGGATTTTTTTAGGAAAGTGGAGTATTCCTTTAATTTCACCTTAATCTCATATATCAAGATTATATTTTCATGCAGGCTGGGTCACATATTGTTAAATGCAACACGGGTCGGCAACATTAAAAAAAACATTCTGTAAACTTTAATGTAATTTATGTTAAATATGATAAAGGATACGGGTTGTTCATCATCCTTTTGAGGTCCACCTTCTCATTGCAGTATGGGCACGTCTGTTTTTTCCCCACGATGCACCAGCCACGGATACAGAACTCATGAAATCTGTTGACAGCAGGTGGTTAAGATAAACAAACTATTTTGCATGCCATAACAGGGTTTAAATGGGTCATAACGTGAAAATCTGACTTTTTCACGTTTAAATGCTATAATTGGGTCCCCGGTGCTTCTATCAACCTAGAAAACGTGAAAAATATCAACCCAGTAACTTTGTTTAGGTAATTATTTTCTGCAAGCATGTGCAAAATTACTGTAGGTTGTTCAGATTTCGCCTGTTTTGTGAGGTGGGTAGCAAGGCGAATTACAATAATACCGCCCCCTTAATCTGCACTATCCAACCACGGCACTGTCATTTAGTGCAGACAGAAAGAGACAGAGAGAAAATAATTGACAGCACAATTGAGTTTCTTTGCAACAAACCACCATCATTGTGATCAGTGTTTGCATTTCATCAGCTCATTTGCATTTTAAAGGACACGCCCAAAGACGGCACATTTTTGCTCAGGCCTACAAAATGGGAATTTTAACATGTTATAATAAATTATTTGTGGGGAATTTTAAACTAAAACTTCACATAAGCACTTTGGGGACACCAAAGACTTTTTACATCTTAAATTTTAGGATGTAAAATACATTTTAAATCTCATAATATGACCCCTTTAAGGGAAAATAAAGGATACATGTGGTTACAGGAGAGCTGGTAAGTGTCTTCAATAATCCCTTCCTCATCTATGTCCACGAGAATCTTCTGACCACACACGGCACAAATGTCATTGCTAAGGTTTCGGGATGGCATGCCACCCTTGTTGTAGTACTGAAATAAACATGTGAAAAATAAACAAAGACAAAGCCCATTGGGGTTTTATTAGGGAAAATATTAGACTATTTGTGCGAAGTACTATTTAGCGAAGGAGTATTTACCCCTATAGTAGACGCCATGTAATCGGAGCAAATTTCTGCAAAGTCACGTCCCATTACACCGTAATACAGACCATAGAAAAGCATGATCACACCCACATCCATAGAGTCCTCTGCTTTGATCCTAAACAAACAAAGAAAAGCATTTTATGGTCATTTAATATATGCGCAAACATGTTTATGACATCCAAACAAATTTATGTTTATCCAGCTCACGCACCTGAAGAAAACGTTGAATCCAAACATGGTAAACATGATAGCGAGGTATCCGAACACACCAACAGCGTAGCTGAGCTTGTAAATGAGGAGGAACCATTTATACACCATCCTGTAGAAATGAATCGGAAAAAAGTATTTTGTGTATGATTCATTTTGCAAGAGCCATTACGTCTTTAATATTAAGTTAGAAACGTCTCCACAAATTATGGATTGTCCGAAGGCTAGACCGTCTCATTTCGGTTCTCTTTATGGACTTTGGAGGCTGCCACCTTCAAACTGCACGTTCACACCAGATGCGGTAGAGGCGGCAAAAATGCGCTATTCGCGCATAGTTGGACACTTGAAAATTTTGACTTTACTCGCTTCATTAGCATGTGGAATTCAAGTCATTAGAAATTCGCGTCATGGGAGGGGCTTCTGCAACTCCACTCGCTTCCTGTAATCACGTCACTACTAGAGCAAGCTCCTGATTGGTTTAGCGGTGCAAATATCCTCCAAAGTTCAGATTTTTCAGCTCGCACTATTTCCGCGGCAATGCTAAATTTGCGCCGAACGCGCCATCTGCGCAGCGCGTTCCGCAATGCAGGATGCCCATTCATAGCTTTGCATTGACTTAACATCTAAATCACTCTCGCTAACCGCCTCTTCCGCATCTGGTGTGAATGCACAGTAATGCTACGTACACACCAAACGTTACTCGCTCTAGATTACTTGCGAGATTTAACTTCGTGTCACGAGTTGAAAATGTATAACTTGGGCGAAGACACGTTTAAGGCGAATTGCGCGTGTTTTCGCAACAAATGCGGCACCAATATCGCGTCATTCGCATCGCCTCATGCGAGGACGCGTCTGATCGCGTCTTTGCATTGACTTTGTATGTAATCTACTGGCGCAAATTGTTGAACTCGCGTCTGGTGTGAACGCACAGTTAGACCGAGTGCTCACCTTCTGAGGTCGTGTCGTTAGAAGGTCGTAGCCTTTGAATTGGGACACATCTGATATGTCGCGTATCCATAGCAGTGCGGTCAGTTCAGATATGGCAGCACACTGACAACACTGAATCTCATTGGTTCTTGTGTGTCTTGTGTCAAAAGAGATAAAAGAAGTGACAGGCGGATGACGTCAAAGTACCACGAGAGTGAATCGAAAATAGATTTCTCGAATCGCTCTCTATATTGTATGACAACTAGTCACAAGACCAATGCAAGAACCAATGAGATCCGACGTCAACAACATGCCGCCACATCTGAACTTACCGCTATGTTGCTTTGGATATGTGACATATCAATTGCTAAATAAGTAAAAAAAATAATAATTTTCTCTCACAAAGATACTGTTTCGCTTCAGAAGACATATATTGTGTATATTGTCATTTGCATTACTCTTTTTGGAGTTTCACCATTTTGACTTGAAATAACACCATATGAAAAGATAACATGACGGCATTTTATTATAAAATTATCTGTGTTCATCTGAAGAAACCAAGACATACAGTACATCTAGGATGGTATGCAGGTGAGTAAATGATGAGAGAATTTTCATATTTTGGTGGTAATATTTGAAAGTTAAAATATTATTTTATGTAAAATATTTTTTTTGTTTTCCTCGCTACATCTTGATTGACGCATATGAATGTAAGGAGGTCTCAAGCGACCACTGCTTTAAAGAATTATAGCAATTTCAAACATTACCGTGGCGTTCTGCAGGACAGCGGCTTGCGTGTGGCTCTGAATATGACATAGCTTGTGATGACTGAGAACATGCCCCATGTGGATAAGAAACGCCACCAGTAAAGTTTAATGGTGAAGTACAATGGAACCACCCACATCTGCAACAACGTCACCAGCTACAAGAGAACAACCGTTACAATAGTTACAGTCAGTTTGATGTAATATTGAGTATTTTTGTACAATTTATTATATGCCACTCACATTGTATGATCTGCCGTGCCTTTGTTTCCACTGAACCAACACGATCTGAGCGACCACTAGCGTGGCGATAAGAATCAGAACCATCTCAGCATGCATGGCCTCATGGCCTCTGTGTTTCACGTGCAACCTTTCGTGCTGCATCCTGGAGTCAAACAGACACGACAGAAGTAATCAAGAGTAGGTTTAGACTATAAGAGCATCTTAAGCAAAGCTGAAATAGAGGTCAACTCACCTAAATATATTTTCAAAAGCACTATTTCAAAATTAGAACCTAATGATATAGAAATACTCATGAGGTCATGAAAACATTTCACTAGCGTTATCATACACGAGGCCAGACCAACTCAGGTCAGCAGCTCGCTTATAAAAAATGACATGATGCACCTGCTCCAGAAACTATTTTTATCCAGAATGTGACATAAAAACTGAAAAAGAGAGAGGTTGGCAGTTTTGGACAGTCTAGTGCAAAATAAACTTAGATAGTTCAGACATTTATATATATTTATAGTCTTACAAAATTGTTTGACTAAACATATAAAAAATTATTTGCATCATTATTTTGAGCAGAATGGTTGATTAAAGCACTTACTTCCAGGTTTCTCTGTGTGTCATTTTCAAAAGATCCCCCTTTGAAGAAACAACTAGAGTCAAAATAAATGTTTAGTAGCAAAATACATTAAATACAAATGAAAAACATACAATTCTGAATCTTTGCATTTAAACTGTTCAAAACATGTTCAGCTGTGTCCTGCCCCGTGGCATCCAGTAATATAAAAAAATTACTTTTCAAAATAATTATTTAAATAGTTTTTTTATTGTGCTGATTAGCAATTATTTTATGATAATGACTGGGTGAATGAACATTATTCCATGTCTACCAACTAACTAAATAAATAAATAAATAGATTTTGGTTGAGAAAATATATTTTTTGATTTGAGATTATTTTATTAGGTGGACAAAAAGGCCACAGCATTATGAGATATAGGGTTTTCAAACTTTTTGATGGCATTGGCAAGGACCGCCACATATAATAAACCTTTAGCTAGGAACCCATTTGCTAAAATTTATATCTATTTTTTTATAAAGAAACATTTAAACTGTGTTAAATAAATACTGATTGTGACATTTTAAAGGTAGCAAATTGTTTACAAACTTAAATAATTGGCTACAAAGTGTTTTCCTCTTAAAATTTTTTGTGGATTCCAGGGAGGGAAATCGCTGCCTTATTGGCGACCACACAAAGCGCATTTATAGCAGTTGCAAGCGCCTTTTTTGAATGATTTTCTATAAACAGTGAGCGTTATGGGGCGTACCCACCAAACGCGAATTCAATGATTTGCGCGAGGACTGGAGATAACATATAAAGTCAATGGAAAGACGCGAACTGGCACAGGGTAATGCGAATGACGTGAAAACGAGCTATTCGCCTTAAACGCGTCTTCGCACAAGTTGAAAATATTCAACTCAAGCGAAAGATTCGCATGACACAAAGTTAAATCCCGCAAGTAATCTAGAGCGAGGAACTCGATGCTTCGCGTTTGGTGTGTGTAGGCAGCATTAGGTAGCATGCACACCAAAGCTTTTAAATTAGCGGTCGGCGTATGTTTTCAATTGTTTCCAATGGAAGCACAGCGTTTTTTTCACCCGCAAATGTTTGCAAGCCTCTTGAGAGCAAGCGTCCTCTTTTTAAAGTTTCTGCTAATATGACAGTTGTCAGCAAAAGAGTGCTCACACTTCAATATTCAATTGACAGGACAGCCGCCTCGGCGGTTGCCTAGCAATATAAAAAGCTGTGCTGCACTGCTCTTGTTTAAAGTGACAATAAAGGTAGTGCCACGCACCTTGCGTTTCCAGGCATTTAAAACGTGCTTAGTGTGATCGGCCCCTTAGACAACACCATTATGCAACAAAAATGTGACTACGATACTCCACAATTGACAGGCTGAATAGCAGTTATATCTTTGTTTGCTTCTTTGTTTGTTTGTTTGTTTGCACTTTAAGTAATTCCAAAAATGGAAAACACAAGCAAAAGTATTAAAATATGTTTACTTTCCCAACCATGCAACTGGAGCTCTGACCTGCTAATACTCTTATGCTGGCATTAGACTGAATTTGACATAGGAGTGTGAAATAAACATGGCCATGCTTGTCAAACCCACAAAAATACAAATCAGCTGACTAGTGGAGAGTTTATGTTTCCACGCCTCTTTACTGACTTTAGCAGTAAGCTAGCTTGTGCGACCACGCCCCTTTGACTCCAGCTGTCAGACAGCTTGTGTGGCCACGCCCCCACACTGACAGCGGTCACCCTTTAGGTTTCAGATAGGCTTTTATATAAATCAGTATCAACTACGCCGTCTTAAAACTGTAAAATCAAATCATGGCATCAATATTCCAGTAAAATAGACGAGTTTCCTTACGTGTCCACGTGTGGCAAGCTGTGACTACTAAATTTATCACCAAAAACCCGCCGATTTACGCGATTATTTTCATTTAATTCGTTTATTTTTTATGCTGTACATTTCTCATTACAGTACAACGTATATGATCAGGTCAAATGTTTGTAATATAGACTACAAATAGAGGCATACTGCATAACAAATGTGCCACGTTTACAAGCGTTATCTTTATACACCGCGTCTTGCAAACGCGAGGGGACAGTCTTATCTAAAACACCCCGGTTATAATAAATGCTAATACAAATAATAATCGACGCATTGGTTATTTAAAGCGATGTAAACAGCTGCGTTGATTCTAATGCGACCATTCTGCTAACAGTCGCCTTCGACTCTACGTAAAGCATAGAGCAACACACGTCACGCGTCTTTTTTTTTGGTGAAATAGTAAATCGAGTACCTGAGGTTGCAGGTCAGCCATTGTTTATCGCGGTTTAGATTCCAGTCATCTATTAATGGATCCGTTTCTGCCGGCAGACATTCTGCTCATGTGTTCATGACGGTCAGCTGGCAGGGATCTACGCATGCGCAGTTGCGCACTTGTCACGAACCATGACCGTTCATTTAAAATTGATAGCTATCAAGATAATATCAAAATCTATTACTGCAAGTTATTATAATTTCAATTAAAATCGTACATTAACTTTGATAAACCGTACTTTGAGTTCATTTTATTTTTCTGTAATTAATTATTCAGAATTTGTTATATAAGAACTTTACTTTTATGCATTTGGCACGAATTAAAGCTACTTACTTTGCATTTAAAGGCGGAGTCCATGATGTTTGAAAGCCAATGTTGATATTTGAAATCACCTAAACAAACACGCCCTTACCCCAATAGAATCTGGACCTTCTGTTGATAGACCCGCCCCACACATACGCAACCGGGCATTTGATTTGATTTGATTGGCTATAAGTGTGTTTTGGTAGTCGGCCCGTCTCCTTTTCCAGCGCGTTTTTCAAACATCGTGGACTCCGCCTTTAAAATGTAAATTTTTATGAGTTTGTTTAATACCTGGAAATCAAATCCATGACTTGTTTGTTGCAAAAACAGTGCTTTAGTAATTAAACTGGAAAATAAGTTGATAAATTATTTGTAACTTATGAATGAATAATTTATAATTCAAGTAAAATATAACAATTAGTCAGAGCTTCATAATATAAAACGATAGAAGTGTGATAAAGAGATCCTTCAATGTTTACTTAATGATTTTAGACCGGAGTACAAAGTGTCTATTTGTCATAGTCAAGTCTGTTAACTTTGACTCAAAGTTGTGTGGGTATCGTATCAGATTTGGTCTAACAGATCATGCAACACAGCCAAACAAACATGTTTAACTTGTTGAGTAATCCAGATTTAGCTTGCAAATTGCCAGTAAATCTCATCGAAAAAAGCATGTTTTAGTCTATTCCAGTTTGAAGTTAATTATAGGTCAACTTTTGATTTTGCACACAGACATTTAAAGAACTATAGTAACAACTATTTTGTTTGTTTGACCAAATTTTAAACTTAGGAAATCCAGCATTCTTTTTAGTTTTCTGTTTGCATGTTAAGCCTCTAAATAGTGTACATGTTGAAAGTTGGATTAACTTTTGATCCAAAAAAAGGTTTTTCAACTTAAATTTTCTCACTTTAAGGTAAAATATTAATTTGAAAATGTTTTAAAAAAAAATCAATATTTTACTAATTGTTACCAATTAAAGTCATTTTTACCTAAAATTTTTACTTAAAGTGAGAAAATTTTAATTTATAAAACAAAATTTGTATGTGTTACCAGTTGAAGTAATATTTTAAGTTGATCCAACTTTTACTTTTTAAAGAGTAAGACATTTTTAAGTTTTTAATGCAACTTAAAGGTACAGTTGTTTATTAGCATAGAGCATCATTTTTGATGTAGGCCTATGTTAGAATTAAAGATATGTTTTGCTGTTCAGTACATGAGTCATGTGTTATTCACATTATTGAATTGTTCTGTTTGTGTTATTTCTTCATTTCCCAAAACTGATTTCATCCATGATTACTCAAAACTACATAGAACTAAATATTAACCAGCTCTGTCCCTCCTCTTCCAGGACAAAGGGGTCACCAGGTATAAATCATGCGAGAATGACACTGAATTATGAACAGCTCGGATCCTCACACTGTCACAGAAACAAAAGTGTGAGCTCTACAAACATGAAGCTTCTCTTGTTACTTTTTCTGTGTGTTGCTGGAACACTCGCAAAGGAAAGTACAGATTATGATGATGAGGACACGGTAAACAATATTTTAATTTCATTATTGCAATTTTTGATTTAGCACAGGCTTAGAACTTTCTTTAATAATTAGCAAATGGGATTTGAATGTTAAATGTTGGCAATATTGTGATAATTCTCTTGTTTTTCTTCTTTCCTTTTCTAATACAGGAGACAACAAAACCGGTATGTCATACATAATTAAAACATTTATGAAAATTGATCATTTAATAAATAAAAAAATCATTATCTTGTTTTATAATTTTAATCGTTAATAATATACACCATTCAAAACAAAAGAGCTAAAAGGGTTCTTCACAGTAATGCCATAGAAGAAACACTTTTCAGCAGAGGGAGACACTACTTGAATATTTTTAATAAATTTTCCAAGCATCTGTGCTTTATCAGAGTGTTTGTCTTTACTTTACTTTACTAATTATACCACGGGTCTGTTGAATGCTGTATTCTGATTGGCTGAGAAATGTTCCGTGGGTATGCATTAATTTCTGATAACCGCACACCTAACTTTTCAAATGTCTTAAAAATAGGCACCAGAGCAATGTTTGCGGTAACCATGGTACAAGAGGAATAATTGACTCCGGTCCTTTGAATTATTTGAAAATAATGCACAACCGCGGTGTAATGGCACTCCGCTCCGCGTCGTGCCGCATTGGTCGTCAATTATTCCTTACAAAATTTTCACTACATTCTGAAGCATAGAATCATACTGTTTATTCCTTTTATATTGCATATTAAAATTGATTTAATACCTAATTACATAAAAATTTTGTACTTTTACCTTTCTTGAGTAAGTAACAAAAGTACTTTTTACTTAAGTAAAAGTAAAAAAAATACTAGATGTTTAATGTACCTAAATATTAAATATAAACCCAAAACTTGAAATTATGAATTGTTGTGTAAATTAATATGATTTGGAATGTTTTTTTTCTAAAGGAAAACACTTACGAATACTTAAAAATTTACTTTTATTTAGAAAGTAAAAATAATTAAGTAGTGTCCGCTTCTGCTTTTCAGTCAGAGGTTAATTTTCAATAATCTAACAAACTATTTATCATTTCAAAACACCATTTTTATTTCTTTTTATTTTATTTCTTTATAAAACCATTTAGCAAAAAAATAACGTTCTTCTGGCATCGTGAGGCACTTTTATTTTTAAAGGGATAGTTCACCCAAAAAATCTGTTATCATTACTCTTGCTCATGTTGTTTCAAACTTGTGTAAATTTCTTTGTTCTGCTAAATACAAAGGAAGCTATTTATAAAGAAGCAGATAACAGAGGCAATGGTGCTCAAAACATGGTTTGGTTACAAACATTGCTCAAAATAACTTTTTTTACTCCTTTGAGTTCAGCAGAACAAAGAAACGAATATATGTTTGTAACAACAGGACAGCAAGTAAAATGTGACAGAATTTTCATTTTGGTTGAACTATCCCTTTAAGAGTGTATCAGATGAAAAAGATATTATGAGGGTTTTTTAGAGTTTCACAATTGTATTCCAGTATCCACAATATAGGCCTATAATATAAAAAGCAGTACTTGATGTGTAAGCTTTGTTCATTTTGTGTTGAATCCAGCCGAAAGAATTTGTAGATCCAAGAGGTCATCGTCCTGACAGCAGTGGTCGTGAATACTCCCCAGGCCCAGTTGCACCACCTCCTATCAGCGGGGGGAGTAGTTACCGTGGGAGACCCACTTCAGCACCAGCAGGAAGGGCTGTAGAGCAAAAAGAGGAGATTCCAGAATCCGGCGGATGTACTCACCTCTCTGAGACTATGGTGAGAGTGCCAGTGTGCTTAGTTTCTACCTGTATGTATTTAGACGGTGACATCATAATAACTGATAGGTTCAGAGATTAATTTTTTTGTAAACCGCAAGTTGTTTTTCTCTCTATAGGGTGTTCTGTGCCCCACAGGTTGTGAGTTAAAAAAAACCATCCAGAAGCAAGAACGTAATGTAAGGCCAAATGTAGACCAGCTGAAAAGGTCTGTAGATGAATTATATCAATCCTCCAACCATATCTACGGGTATGTCATGGATATGTCGACAGAAGTCGCCCAGAGACAAAGAGTGAGCCAAGGTAACTCTACTTCATTTCAACATTTCATCTACCATAACTTTAATTTTGTATCGTGGGCTTACTGAAGTAATGTGTGTATAATACAATGCTGTGATAATTTATGACAACATTAAGGGGCGGTTTCCCAGACAGGGTTTAGATTAATCCAGAACTAGGTTTTAGTTATAATAAGGCATTTAAAGGTGCAGTGTGTAATTTTTAGAATGATCTCTTGAGAGAAATGCAAAATAATATACAAAACTATATTATCAAAGACCTTTAATAATGAACCGTTATGTGTTCATTACCTTATAATGAGACGTTTTTATCTACATACACTGCGGGTCCCCTTACATGGAAGTCGCCATTTTGTGCTACCATGTTTCAAGCCCTTAACGGACAAACTTTTTTTACTAAGTTGTCTCCGACAATGACCTGTTTGTCCGGTGGTGGCTACAGTAGCTTCTCTATGTGTTTTAAAAGTGAGGGGTAAGCAGTAGACTGAGCCGTTGGTTGCAATTCACAACCTTACCACTAGATTCCGCTAAAATGTACACACTGCACCTTTAATTAGTTTTTTTTTACAAACAAACCTTACAAAAAACAATACTGGTGTTCATCTTGAGATAAAACAAGGACACAAGTAACTTGCATTAGGTAATAATATTACTTTTCTGAAGTAACAAGTAAAGTAACACATTACTTTATAAATGTACACATTAATATTTGAGTTACTTTTTTAAAAAAGTAATGTGAGTTACTTTTCAATTTAATTAATTTGATAAAAAAAATTACTAAATTAAACTGAACTTATAGCACGGGTCTGTTGAATGCTTTATTCTGCTGAGACACGTTCCATGGGTGTTGATAATTTTTCTGTAAACTGCACACCTAACCTGTCAAATGTCTTAAAAATAGACACCAGAGCAATGTTTGTGGAATAATGTAAGAGGAAAAATTTTTATTTCTTATAATTCTTATAATTCAGTTATTCCTTACATTTTAAAGCAACACTAAAGAGTTTTTTTACCCTAAAATAACGTTTTCAAAAAAGTTTCAGTCGTTCATCCGCCCGAAACAGGGTGAACGGCACTTTCACATTTGCTTTGCAGCCCAAAACCGCACTAAAGAAGTTTCCAACCGTCGGGTCGCGGTCCTGTAGTTCAAGTGAAAACTACAAAAACTTGCTTTACGGCAGACCTACAATCCAATCAGAGCCAGCTTTGCTGCAGTAGGCTAAATTATTTACGACAGTGGTAATGGACAATTCCGCTTCCAACCTGTAGGGGGAGCAAAGAGCAAAAACTCTTTAGTGTTACTTTAACGTAGAATTAAGCACTTTATGCGTCGCAGCTGAGCGGGAAGTTTAAGTCAGAAACGGAGATCATAAAAAACACCAAAGCTGAAAGAGATCAAGCCTCAGCCAAGTTAGAAAAAGTAGCGCAAAAGTAACGTAAAAGTAACATAAGCATTACTTTTCATGAGAAGTAACGCAATTTGTTACTCTTTTGGGGAGTAACTTAATATTATAATGCATTACTTTCAAAAGTAACTTTCCCCAACACTGCTGATATATGTTAAGATATGTCAATACGCGAGATGTTTTTAAATTAAGGCAGCTCAAACATGCATTTTAGACTGGGACTAGGATAAGCCCTGTCCGGAAAACCGCCCCACAGTGTTTTTCTTAAATGCACTTTAGATTAAAAAGTGTTTGACAAATGCAAAAAATTACACTTTTGTCGACAACATTTGTTTCATAGGCAACGGCGATGTGGTTAATCAGTACACAGAGACCCTAGAGACCCAGCATGCTTTTATAAAGGACGCCGTGGACGTCAACTTCCCCCAGAACATCAAAATCCTTCAGGCCGTGCTTGACAAGGTCCGTGAAAAGATTCAGCGTGTGGAGAAAGCCATCACTGCGCAGAAGGCCAGGTGCTCGACACCCTGCAGAGTCTCCTGTCCGATTCCGGTGGTTTCTGGCAAAGAGTGCGAGGAAATCTACCGCAGAGGTGGAGTGGATTCTCAGATGTACCTCATACGGCCTGATGCGCTCAACGTGCCTTACAAGGTCTTCTGCGACCAGACCACTAAAGATGGAGGTACGTCCGGTTTCCTCATGTTTATGTTTTATGTCATTAATAGTGCAAAACTATAACATGTGATTAGAGACTTACGTTTATAGTCATTTGAACCTATACTTTATAGTGTTTAAATAGTTTATAGAAAATGTATTTCTATACTTTTTATAGTTTAATAGTCAAATATGAAACTATTAGACTAAATGAAATTTCTCCACTCTAAAGGTTGGGTGCTTATCCAGAATCGTATGGATGGCAGTGTTGATTTTGGCAGGCGCTGGGATGACTATCGTCGAGGCTTTGGAAACGTCGCCTTTGATGTGGGTAAAGGACACTGCCAAACTCCAGGTGAGTACTGCAAGACTTGAATGCATGATGAGATGTTTCTTTAAAAAAAAAAAAAAGAAATATGGTGAGAGGGCTAGCAAAATACTGTAAGTAGATTACTGAAGAACTTAAATTCAGTCAACTAGTCAAGGAGCTAACCGACAACCTACAAAATGTACACTGGTATGTACAAGCAGTGGCGGCTCGTGACTGCTTATCCGAGGGGCGCAAATTCAAAATATGTGTTCGGAGTGTCATGTGTGTTGCTTGTGTTTTCAAAATATGTGTTTGTTGCGTCATGTGAACCATGTTCATCGCGTGTTTTGTCAAAATAAGTGCCTGCTGCACACGCGTCAAAACCATTTATGATCAAATAGACGCTCACGTTCACAAAGTACTCGCAAGACACTCCCTTAACAGTAAACTGTGATTACGCATGAGATTATGCGAGTATCTGGCAAACGCGAGCGTCTCTTTTATCATAAACCACTTATTTTGACAAAACACGTAATGCACAGACGATCACGCGACGCGCAGAACACATATTTTGAAATTACAAACCACACACATGACGGGCTACATACGTGTTGAGATGAACGTCGCATCGCAGCCGCCACTGTGTAGTAGATGGCTAGTTGCTTGTTTTGGATGCTGGTGTGCTGGTTTTACCACTATGTAGGTTTGTCAAACCAATAAAACTTGGCTTATTAGTCACACACATATTGTTAGCAGCTACCAACCAGCACTTACCAGTATAAAAGCTTTTAATTTATGTTTTTGACATATTCAATTTATATCATGATCTCTGACGACATTGTTGTAAACTTTTTTAGGTGAGTACTGGTTGGGTAATGAGCGCATTAGTCAACTCACAAAGATGGGCCAAACTGAGCTTCTGGTTGAAATGGAAGACTGGAAGGGTTTGAAGGTCCATGCCCAATATGAACAGTTCACCATGCAGGGCGAATCCACAAATTACATCCTATCGGTCAACCGTTACTCTGGAACCGCCGGTAACACGTTCATGGAGGGTGCAAATGAACTGTTCGGGGAGAACCGTACCATGACAATTCATAATGGCATGATGTTCAGCACGTACGACAGAGACAATGACAAATGGTGAGTGTGGTGAAATCCTCAAAAGCAATTTACATTTATATACAAATGACTAATATTTTCTGTCCTTCTCCAATTTGATCAATTGCACACAGGATACCTGGTGATCCTTCAAAGCAATGTTCTAGAGAAGATGGTGGCGGATGGTGGTACAACCGATGCCATTCCTGTAATCCGAATGGCAGATACTATTGGGGCGGATCATATACAAAAAACATGGCCAAGCATGGCACAGATGACGGCATTGTGTGGATGAACTGGAAGGGCTCGTGGTATTCACTCAGATCTATCAGTATGAAGATCAGACCCTATGTGAAACCGTGAAAGACTATATAGAGAGAATAGAGGTTAATAAAAGGACAAATAAAAGTTTACAAAAGATATCGATGCTAAAGACTTATTATGAAAAGTTTTTGGAAAGTATGCAAAGAAAAATGCATTAGCATTAAATATTTTAACTTGAAAAACATACTATGGAAAATGAGATAAAAACCCAAACCTCTGAATTCTCAATAAAGTTGGCCTGCAACATATTACCAGATGTGATTTTTTATTTGTAAACTTTTTTGTTATTTACATTTTTTAAACAGTTTCAGTGTTTATTAACAATTCAATAGCCAGTAAAAATACATATACATTTAATAATATGCATAAATGCATATACACGCATGCAGACACATTGTATTAATGTATTACTGGGGGGAACAAATAAATTAAGTTTGTTGACATCAATTAATTTCTAAACATGAAAAACATACGAAGCACTTAATGAACTTTTGCAATAAAAGGTGTAGTTTTCAGTAATTCAATGACGTGGTGCCTGTTTTTTTCTGTGCATGGAGGAAGAAAACATGATGGCAGTAACGCTAGAGTAAACTTATGGGTTTGAGTTGCACAGAATGCAAATGATCAAATGTTTGACCTGAATGCACTCTAATTTGATGTGTCTGCCAATTGTGTAAATGCATTAAATCATCTAAACCGCTTTTAAATTGTAGTATTTTTTAAATACTTTTTCAATTTAGTAAAACAGACTGGGAACCCTTAAAGCGACACTCTATCAAAATTACCCCAATATTTACTCACCCTCAAGCAATCCAAGATACACATGTTCATAATTTTTCAGACAAACACATTTGGAGTTATTTTAATAAATGTCCTTGCGTTTCCAAGCTTTATAATGGTAGAAAACAGGGATCTCTAAATTTAAACCCCAAAACAGTGCATCCATCCTTCACAAAAGTAATCCACGTGGCTTCAAGGGGTTAATTAAGGTCTACGCGATTTTGTAAAAAAATCCATATTTTAAACTTTATAAACTATAATAACTAGCTTCGGGTAACGATGCCTTCTTGGATTCACACAAAGGATGGATGCACTTTTTTGTAGTTTAAAGTCAAAAGTTGCTCCCTGATCTCTGTTTTTTATTGTTATAAAGCTATAGAGCAAGGACATTTATAAAAAACTGGTTCGGGTGTGTTGGTTTGAAAGATGGTGGACATGTGTATCTTGGATTGCTTGAGAGGAAGCCGAGAGAGGCCATGCACTATTATTATTTTTGCTTGCTTGTTTTCTCGTGATCACGACTTAATTTCTCGTTATCTCGAGATAAAAAAAGTTGTTTTCTCATGATCTTGACATAACAAAAGTTGCATTCTTGAGATGTGATAAAAGCTTACGTGTACTAAATAGAACCACTGATCTATATAAATGACTGGATTGCGCATAGAACGCTTAAGGCCACTTCACACTGGTCAGACAGACTCCAACAGACGCGTGTGAAACCGCTGTTGGCAGTTGTTGGATCAAAGTAAATGAGACTTTAGAATGTAGTTGTCTGTTGGGGTCTGTTGGTATCTGTTGGTGTCTGTTGGAGTTGGTAGTTGTCTGACCAGTGTGAACTGGCCTTTAACGTAACAGCGTGAGGTGAAGCCAGCGCAGAGTTCGAGCCGCCATCTTGGTATACCCAACCGGCGACGGCGTCATTGACTTCCATTCAAAATCATGTTTTAAATTCACCCGCTTTACAGCGTATCAGTCACGCAAGATTATTTTTAGGATATGTGTACGTAAATTAACTGTTAATTCTGGTGTTATTTGCAATGTTTATGCTTTAATCGGGCAGGAAAATGGATTTATAAAAACCGTTAAGGTGAGTGTGTCTGCTCCGTTCGGTTAATGACACGGGTATAAATAATTTTTTTTTTTGACATTCAGCTACGCGGTCAGCGTTATTTCTCTAAATAAGTTTAGGTAACTTGTAAGTTTAGATAACATAAAACCAGCAAATTATTGCATGCACATACGGTACAAAGTATGATTATTTATTTAGATTTCAGAATGAGCACGTTTGTCATTAATACTAAATATGCTGCGGTTTGTCTGCTGATCTGATCATGTAATGAAGATGAATGTATAATAACTGATTAAAAATTAAAATGTACAACTTTCAGTAAATAACTATGTACATGCTTAGGACGTTTGTGTTGTAATAATGTACAGGGTAACTTCAGATATAAAAACGAAGACTAGTAAAGTGATGTTTTATCCTTAAAATCTGATCGCGTCCATTATTTAATAGAATGTTTGGGTATACCAACATGGCGGCGCGGTGGCTTCACAGTTGTGACGTCATGCGCAATCCAGTCATTTATATAGATCAGTGGATAGAACGTGTTGTTTTGTTTGTAAACAGCAAAAGCATATTTTGCTAAATTATCATGGATGAACAAATGAGATTTTACTTGGATCAGAGATTCGCTCAAGCTGAAACAGATTTGTCAATATTTACAATTTTACAGTGGTGAATTTATAGGGACCGTCTTTAAGTTACTCAATACACGTTTCTACTTTTAACAGCATTTAAATGGAATGACTGAAAGTCAACAAAACCAACGTGTTTATGGTTGTTGTCAGCTTGCACATTTTTTAGATTGTTGATATTTATTTAAATAAACTGTTAAATACTATTTAAGATAGAAACGTGTATTACTTTAGAGATGGCCCTAAATTCACGAACATGAACGTCCAACTTTATTTATATATTTAGTCTATCTACACATGTAGTAACGGCGAAGACCCCAACTCATATACATTAGCAGTCCACTTCAAAATAGACTAAATATTATGAACAGGAAATTACATTATGACATTTGGATTATCATGGCAGGATAACGAGATCGTTTTCTCGAGATCATGAGAAAACAACTTTCGTTATCTCGAGATAACGAGAAATTAAGTCGTGATCACGAAAAAACAACTTTTGTTATCTCGAGATCACGAGAAATTAAGTCATGATCACGAGAAAACAAGCAAGCAAAAATAATAATAGTGCATGTCCTCTCTCGGCTTCCGTAGCAATTCAACCACGTTGGTCCCAAGCTTCTTCAATTTTAAAAACAGAAGCATGAGAAAAACGTGTTTTGTGTGCAATGACGAATGTTTTTAGTGCAAGCAGTCAACTTGATCCATAAAAATGTAACTAGGTTTTTATTGACTTATAAATAATGGAATAATTATCAATAGTAATATGGAGTCAGTCCCATATTTCAGATAAAAGTGTGAAATTTTGAGCAAATTAGATGCGTGAATCATTTAAAGGGGACATAACATGAAAATCGTACTTTTTCCAGGTACTATAATTACTTCTGCATTTTTGCTCTCACCTACAAAGTGGCAATTTTAACATGTTATAATAAATTATCTATATGGTATTTTGAGCTAAAACTTCTCATATGTACTCTGGAGACATCAGAGATGTATTTTACATTTTTAAAAAGCTGAAAATGAATAACCAAACTCAAATTTTACTTACAAGTAAAACTAACTGACTTATTTATGGTCATGCAATGAATGCTCATGCGCATTTTCTTCAGTCCATCCCTAACATTTTATTCAACACATTGGGACCTTATCTGAACATTTACATTGTCAGGATATGTTCCCCCTGCTATGAGGGATAAATTTAGTGACAGCAGTGTATATTTGAGACTTGTAGGGGAAAGCGGAGCACAACGTAACGCTTTTCAGATTTATTTAAAGGAAAACACCACCGTTTTTCAATATTTTACTGTGTTCTTACCTCAACTTAGATGAATTAATACATACCTATCTTTTTCAATGCGTGCACTTAATCTTTGTACAGCATGTCGTAAATTTGTTAGCATTTAGCCTAGCCCCATTCATTCCTTAGAATCCAAACAGGGATTAATTAAAAAGCCAACAAACACTTCTATGCTTTCCCTATTTAAAGACTGTTACATGAGTGTTTACACGAGTAAATATGGTGGCACGAAATAAAACGTGGCGATTTTTTAAGCGGATAAAAATGAGAACGATATGGCGGAAGAGCACTTAGTTTTTACAGCACTTCGACCTTGGACGCTGTGGAAAGTTTGAGCGAAAGGGGAAGTATGAACATTTGGTGTATTTGGTGTAAATCTGTTTTTAAATGTTTCTGTATTTA
The DNA here is from genome assembly GCF_027580225.2 of Misgurnus anguillicaudatus. Taxonomy (NCBI): domain Eukaryota; kingdom Metazoa; phylum Chordata; class Actinopteri; order Cypriniformes; family Cobitidae; genus Misgurnus; species Misgurnus anguillicaudatus. The sequence goes on along the minus strand of NC_073339.2, from coordinate 40,453,955 downwards.
GTGAAAAGTTTTTCAAAAAGGAACATGATATATTTCAAACATGCAAAGACCAACGCTGAAACAACCAGAACTTAATTAAATTAAATAGATTGTGAAATGAAATCCTCTTTGACACCGTTTTGTTTGTTTGTTTGGAGGTATTTATTGTTTAATGTTTGGCAATTTGACCTGTAATTCCTGAAATTGTATAACACAAGTTAGAAGCATAAATAATAAAAAACTGTAAACATGATAGTGGCACAAAATGAGTCGTATAAATAGGCCTACGTATATATGTATTAAATAGACAAAACAAGTGACGAGAAATGAGGTGCATTCATTTCTCAGTATTGCAACAGAGTTTCCAAACATATTTAAACCTCACATTTGACTGATACAGTGTACAGACATAAATACAATTAATTTTCCTGAAATTCTTCCAGGACAACCTGGTGTTGTTCAATGTCTTCAAACTTTGTTAGTAGTTCAATGCGGACAATGGGGATTTTTCTGTAAGATTTCGAGACGCTGGGCTGATCAACAGACTTGAGTTTTAATTTGTTTATAGAGACTGATTTTCTTCGTTTAGACACAAGGCTGAATTCGTACATTTTGCTCTCTATCGATTCAAAGGCTTCATTATCGACAGCATGGTCAAAGGTTTGCTTGCATGATCCCTTGCACGCACGGATTTTGATGTCAATGTCCACCTTCCCTCCAAAAAACAAACAAAAACAAGTCTGATTCAGGCTAAAAGTTACATTTCAACTTAAAGCAAATTGTAAAATCCCTGACTCAGATGATTCAGGTCATTTGTCCAAATGTATTGATAAGGTTGACCTGTACTTTATTAAACTTACATTGTAATAAAAAAATTAACAACAAAGGAACACATAAAGATGTTTTCCTCATGCCTTACCTCAAGTCGACGCATTTCATTTATCTGATCCCAGATCAGGTGATGTTGCTTTTGTAATTCTTTTGCTAGCTCTGCAGATCTCTTCTGGAGAAATGTAAGATTTCTCTGAAGGGCTTCAGCAAACTCAGCATATCTAAGCTCTTGCACTGAACACAGAAAATACCAAAAGACACTTAATGTTTCTCATGAGGTTTTATATAAAGACATATTATATTAATGACCAGCACTTTTAACATACTGTATGTTTGGATGTACTTTTTTCTTCGTGACCCATAGAACTGGACAAGTTCTCGGTTAACCAAGGAAGACACGGACTCATTTTGCTGAATCATTTCGCAAATATTTTTCACACGCTTATGAATGTTTTCATCTGCCGCATCTATAAGACCCTCCAGTCGACAACCTGATGGACATTTAGCCTCCTTTAAAAAACAAACACAAAAATGTCACAGATGCAAGAGGTCATTATAAACCAGTAATTGTGGAAAAACATGCTCAACCTGATTTTGCAAAGTGATAGATGTCATTAGGGCAGTGCTTCTCAATTATTTTCTGTCACGCCCCCCCTAGGAAGAAGTAAACATTTCGCGCCCCCCCAACTCTCCGCCGCGACTGTAAATAGTATAATTTGTCTATAAAATTACACATCTGCAAAACATTGTATCCTTATTAACATTAAAGAAAACACAAAAAAGAAATATCAATCAACTTACAACAAAGAATAACTTTATTAACATTGTTTTTTTAGTCTGTAACAGAAAAGATGAAAATTTGCCTGAAATAAAATCAATCAATCCTTATTTACAGTATATTTTTTGACCATTTGATAATGAAAAATTAAATTAAATATAATCAATAAATAATAATAAAAAACTCAAGCGGCTTATCAGCGTGTTTGGGGAGTAATGTCTTTAAGTGACGGTGCAAAAAAAATCACTTCCTGAAAAAGTATTTTCCCCGGGTCTCGCGCGCCCCCCCTGGTGTCGCTTCGAGCCCCCCCTGGGGGTCCCGCCCCACTATTTGATAATATAAAAATAATATGTGAAGAACAATGGTCTAGAAACAACGAATCCTGATTATAAGCTTAAACTTGAAACAAACTGTAAACTTATTTCTGAAATCTGATTGGTTAATTAATATGTTGTCCCAGGGTTAACAAATCAGGAGAGCAGAAAGGGATTTATATATTTTTATTTACTACAAATATAGTTTATCATAGCAATTTCTTTTCTTTATCAGTGGGCTTTATTGGCAAATACAATATCTAATTTAATAATTTGTGCACTTTATTTTTTCAGTATTTAGCCAGGTGATTTGATTACCCAAATAATATGAAAATCAGCTAAAACTCACTCACCATCTCATCATCAGAGCACAATGGGTATGTGAGCCGTATTGGGCACTGTCCAAATCTGCCGTTACCATAGCGATTATGTTGTTTAAGATTAGATTGTAAGGCCGTACACACTGCAACAAACCAAACACACATTTAACTTAATGCTTTTTTTATGCTACATAAGTTATGATTGCTACTAAAACTGAATGATCATCTCATTTATAGATATGGGCCTAAGATTACTCCCAGACTAAAATGCATGCTGTCTTAAAGCTGAAAACAGCATGCATTGATGTAACTTAAAATATATCGGTGGCATTGTTTTGTCTTAGGATGCACACCAGTAATGTTCTTCTTTGTAAAGTATGTTTAACTACTTTAAAGGGACACTCCACTTTTTTTGAAAAAATATGCTAATTTTCCAGTTCCCCTAGAGTTAAACATTTGAATCCCACCATTTTGGAATCCATTCAGCTGATCTCCGGGTCTGGCGCTAACACTTTTAGCATAGCTTAGCATAATCCATTGAATCTGACTAGACCATTAGCATCGCGCTAAAAGTTAACCAAAGAGTTTTAATATTTTTCCGGTATTTACATTGTGTACTAAGGCCGACAGAAAACCAAAAGTTGCGATTTTCTAGGCAAATATGATTATTACGCCAGTATAGTAGTATATATGCCTAGAAAATCGCAACTCTTCATTTTCTGTCGGTCTTAGCACACGATGCAACTACAATGAGCATATTTTTTAAAAAAGGGGAATGTCCCTAAATAACTAAGGCCTAGTATAAACCGGTCTGATAATTTTTGTTATTCAAAGGTTCACTGTAGAAGGCAAATAGCCAGAACATCTTTTATTTGTAGTGTATTGCATAATGTTATTTTAAAAATAAGAAGTACATACCTTTAAAAAATAAAAAAAATTTATGAATCAACATGATGTAAATTTTTTGATTGTGCAAAGTACTTCACATGTGAATGTATCTTTAAAAATACTTACTAACAAAATATATAATTAGAAATAACTTAAAAGTTGTGAAAAATGTGTAGGAATTTTGGTAAAAAGTTTTTCTATGTTGTTGTATAATTGTTGTTTACGTTAAAGGCCATTACAAATATATATTAGTCAAGATAGTCAAATGAACTTCAGAATATTGTGGGAGACTAAAATATTTGTAATTATTGTCCAGTAGAATTGAACAAAATGTGCCATATCAAAATGTGCTATGTTTTGGTTATCAGCATGTACGGCTGCCAAAATCCAGGCCAATATTTCAACACTCTCAGATAAAGGTACAAGAAGGTTCAAAAGTAGTCACTGCGGCGGTACCTTTCCAAAAAGTTCACTTTTGTACCTAAAAGTTACACAACATTAGAGGGACATACTGTTACCTCAAGATATCTGTGCCAAAATGGTACATATCGAGACCTTTATAAAAGGTACTGTCTCAATAATAACTTTGTACCTTTTTTCCTTTGTGTAAATATGCTACATAATCCTGTATTTCCTTGCCTATTCCAAGAACAAATACACTGAAATAAAACGCACAGCCCAGAACTTGCAGTGAACACATTTTATTTGAAACATGAGGTATGTTGGTTGTAAAAATTGACATGGAAACATGGATTTACATTATGCCAAGCAGTATAGTGAATATAATAATCAAAACATTGTGCATCCCAACCACCACCATTGGTTACAACATCTGTATAGGTTTTAGACAGGTCTGACCTTCATTCGCACTACTTTGAGAGAGTAATCTGCTGGTTTGAATGGCAACCACACAACGCCATTTTCAATCTCATAAGGGACCTTGGTGCCAGGGTCATATTGGCCCCCCTTATAGTAAATCCCATTGAGGTTGGCCGACTGACAGTTATTGTACCACCACCCGCCGCCATACATCTCTGCGCAGTTTTCTTCCCAGCGATCATTGTCCCTATCAAAGGTGCTAAACTTCATTCCGGCATGCGAAAGGAAGTTTTTCAAATTGGGCTGCACCAGCGCGTCACCTGCGTCACCCGTGTACTCCGAAACGGTCAGCGCGAATCCCTCCTCTTCCGAGCCAACTTTAACGTTGTACTCGGCGTAGACCTCGTTCCCCTTCCAGTCCTGCAATTCAACCCTCAAAACACTTTCTATCTGAGTGAGAAGATGTAGGAACCTGTTCCCAATCCAGACTTCACCTTTACCCTGTGGATCTATTTTACCAAAGCCAGCCTTATACTCCTTCCAAGTGCGATTGAAGTTTACAGACCCGTCCTCCCTTTGCTGAACCAGAGTCCAGCCACCCAACCCAGTGCCTTGGTCACAGTAAACTACTATTTCCTCCGACCCGGCCGGCTTTATTTTGAACAGGCCGCTCTGACTGCCGTTAGCATGCTTCTGCAGGATTTCATTGCAATCATCTGCCGATTAGAGCAAAGCTGTATTGCACAAAGCTGAATCTTTCCTAACATCCTGTTACATGTCTTGGCCTTTATAAGCTTTTGAATACAATTAAATGTAAAGTCAAATCAGTTTAGTCCATTACAGTACACCATGTCTCCAAAAACATTTTCAGAATTATCAAGAGAATTAAACTGGTTTTAAATGGTTCACTTGCATATGCTGGTTAAGTTCACTCGAGTGTACCTTCACCGACAAAGCCAGCCTTGCGCTCGTCGCGCGATTTCAGGCTTCGTGCGTGGATATCGGGAAGGTCTTCTTCCACATCGCCGCGCATGAACGCCCCCAAGTCGTCCCCAAAATCTATGTCGCTAGAAAAGGTGGTCTTTGTGGAAGTTTTGGTTCCATCCGACAGAATGGTTTTTGAGGAGGAGGAGGTGGACGACGATGAAGACGAAGAAGATGTCTTTCGGGAATCTGTGCCAAGTCCCTTGAAGAAGTCACCGCCAAAGCCACCTAGTTCATCCGTGCCGGGATTAAAACTCGTGATGGACCTTTTATCTCCACCCGTCACGGTTATCTTGAACCCGTCACGACTCAGATCTTTCCCGTCCCTGGCTGCGGCCAAAAATTCTTGATCGGAAATTCCTAGCTTTCCTAAGTCTTCGCACCCGGGCCCGCCACCTATAACTTCAACCTTCTCCACGGAGCCTTCTTTGGTGTGCGTTACGGTCTTGCGAACTGTTTTGGAGCAGTGTACTGTGTGCACTGAGGAGGAGGAGCCCGTACCTGTGGGGATCTTGCTAACGGTGGCGGCGGATTCCGCAGTGGATCCTTCTGCTTCCAGACTAAGCTGCAACTGACCCACATCTCCGAAGAGGAGCTTCTGCTCGGTTTGGACCGTGCTTGGTCCAGTTTTGTATATGGAGGGCAGTACAAGGTCCTTCAAGGGTCTGCTCTTCATGACACCAAGGGAAGTGAAGGTCTCAACGCTCTGCACACGCATAGTATTCAGATGGTCCAATTGTTTGTCTATGGACACGTAACCCTCCTTGTCCACCGAGAACTCGCTGTAGCTTGAGCAAGAGCCCTTGCAGGCCCGCAGTTTGATGTCAATGTCGACCTGTGTTCGGAGAAAATGTAACATTGGAATTATGTGATACATGTTGAAGGTATAGTTCACTGGAAAATTTAAATTTGGTCACCATTATTCACCCTTGAGTTGTTTCAAACCTGACAGATCAGGGGCACCATTGACTTCCATATTATTTTTTTTTTCTACAATGGAAGTTAATGCTGACTCAGATCTTCTTGGTTACAAATATCTTTTTTGAAATAAATTTATACAGTTTTGAAACAATTTGAGGGTAATTTTCTTTTTTCGGTAAACTATCAATTTAGGAATTCAATGCAGAATAATTGAAATAACTTATAAAATGTAGGTTTAGTTTTATGTTGCACTTTTTGTTGGTATATATCTGTCAATTATTACAGGAAAAAAATATGAGAAAACATCACAAGCGATTTGTCATAAATAGGGATTGTATTTTGTTATTCAATTTGCTCACCTCCAATCGTTGCATTGTGACAACTTGATCTTTGATCTGTGATTTCAAAGCTTCCAGTAACCTGAGCTGACGATCGATTTTAATCTTAATCTCTGAAATCCTCTGCCTCAGCTGTTCGGCCAGAGTCGCATATCGGGTATCACTACCTGAGAGGAAGGTAAATATGTTTAAAAACACATCTTTTCTGAAAATACTTTTATTCATTAACATAAATCAACAAAAAATGCTGACCTGCGTCGAGGGTTAGGCGGTCTCTAAGGTAACTGTAAGTCGTCTTGGAGTCCTGATCAGCAGAGCGGTAGAGTTTTTTGCCATCATCCAGGAGTGTACGAATCTTCTCGATCTTCTTGATGAGATCATGATCAGCTTTGTCCATCAGGCCTTGGACTCGACAGCCAGATGGACACCTGCCTCCCTAAAGTCATAAAATGGAAGTTTGTTTTCTATTTATTGTAGGCAATAATGCACATGGACTGTATTATAAATCTGATTTAAAACTCTCACACTTCAAAAATCACAAGATAACAATGCTCCCCAGTCCTCGTCTGTACACATCGGCCATTCTTTTGTTTGACAGGTGTCTTGAGCTTTGTATCCATGTTCAATAGGACGGGCACCTCTTGGGTTTACTATTGTACCATCGGCTCCTACTGTACCATCTACTGCTGTATCCTCTGACTATATGAAACAGACAGACAGATAAAAAAAAAAGAGGAAAATAATTGAAAAATCTTCTAGAATATAGAAAACAATTCTGACAAATAAAAACGTAAATAAAAATAATTTATATATAAACATTGAAATATATTTTGTATATAAAGGGGAGTCATTTAGGGAGGTTTGCCCAACTATTTAACCACATATACTTAATTTATGCCATACAAATAAGTACTCAGCGATTAACATGGAAACATCAAACATCTCCAAAATACTACTTCTAGGTCCACTTTGGTACCGGAAAAATCCATTGTATAAAGAAGTCACTTACCAAGGCAGAGGACAATACCGCTAACAGGCAGAGGAGAGAATATGTGACCTTCATCTTTGGTTCCTCTGTGCAGAATACAGACCTTCACTGCTCACTTACCCATTTGAACCCTTCTGATTGATCAACAGACTGACTCATTATTGACCATAGTCAGAGTCACCAGCCCCCACATTTTAGAAATACTGGAAAAGATGTTTGACAGGCTGGCCTTTGTCCGGAATAAAAAAAAGAAGATAGACAAACGGACACAATTGCATAACTCTCTTCTGCTATTAACTGGATTACGGGAAGCAAGGTGCTTGTCTGAGAATTGACGCTCAAATATGATTTAACTTAAAGGAACAGTCCATTTTCTTAAAAGAAAAATCCAGAAAATTTACTCACCACCATGTAATCCAAAATGTTGATGTCTTACTTTGTTCAGTCGAGAAGAAATTATGTTTTTTGAGGAAAACATTGCAGGATTTTTCTCATTTTAATGGACTTTAATGGACCCCAACACTTAACACTTAACTCAACACGTAACAGTTTTTTTCAACGGAGTTTCAAAGGAATATAAATGATCCCAAACGAGGCATAAGGGTCTTATCTAGCGAAACGATTGTCATTTTTGACAAGAAAAATAAAAAAATATGCACTTTTAAACCACAATTTTTCGTCTAGGTCCGGTCCAGCGCGACCTAACGTAAATGCGTAGTGACGTAGGGATGTTACGTGTTACATATATAAAACGCACATTTTAAACAATAAACTGACACAAAGACATTAATTAGTATCATTCCACATACAACAACGTCGGAACGGTCCTCTTTCAACACACTTGTAAACACTGGGCCGGAGTTTCGCATTCGTCCTCTGTGACCTCTTGACGTCATGACGTATTGCGTGAGGTCACGCTGACGCTTTCAGGACTGGAGGAATATGAGTTGTTGTAGTTTAAAAGTGCATATTTTTATTTGTCTTGTCAAAAATGACAATAGTTTCACTAGATAAGACCCTTATGCCTCGTTTAGGATCGTTTATAGTCCTTTGAAACTCCGTTGAAAAAAACTGTTACATGTTGAGTTAAGTGTTAAGTGTTGGTGTCCATTAAAGTCCATTAAAATGAGAAAAATCCTGCAATGTTTTCCTCAAAAAACATAATTTCTTGTCGACTAAACAAAGAAAGACATCAACATTTTGGATGACATGGTGGTGAGTAAATTATCTGGATTTTTCTTTTAAGAAAACTGACTATTCCTTTAAAGGGATAGTTCAGTTAAAAATGACAATTAGGTCATCATTCACTCACTATCACATTTGGATACATTTATTTGTTCTGCTGAACACATAGAAATATATTTTGAGCAGTGTTTGTAACCTGTTTTGAAGCACCATAGACTTACACAGTATTTTTCTGTCCTACTATGGAAGTCAACGGTGCTCAGTGTTTCCTGCTCAAAATATCCGCTTTTGTGTTCAGCAGAGCAAAGACATTTATACAGGTTTGTAACAACTTGAAGGTGAGTAAATGATGACAGATTTTTAATTTTTGCGTGAACTATCCCTTTAAAAGGCACCTATTATGGCCTTTTTAGAGGGTTCCCACACCTTAGTTAACTTTAAATTCAAGGATCTTTCTAGGATTTTCCAGGTCCAGTAACCTCAAATTCAAGGACTTAATGTGGGGACACATTTCAAGTGAGAGCAAGGTTACATCGTGTTACCTTTTAAGATACATTGTTACAGTTCCCTTTCGAGGGAACTCGCGCTGCATCACAAGGTGACACTTTGGGGACACCTCCAGGGGTAAGTGCGTCTGAATGTGTATATTAAATTCAACCAATGGTGAGGCTTAACGACAAAGACAGGGTGACGCGGGAGCCAGGCAGTATATCGCTATCTGAAATATTCCCAAAGACGGTGTTACTGGGATGCAGGAAGTATTGCAAGTGAGACGCAGCGTCTTGTTCCCTTCTCAGGGAATAACAGTTACATACGCAACACGAGACGTTTTCATGTGTGAAACACAACTATGCAAAAAAGCATTTTGGTATGAATCAACATTCGCATACAGAAGATATAAGCATTTAAAGCGAACAGTTTAGCATGTGTGCTTAAACAGTCTAGAACTTATATGATATTATCCTACACTACACAGGGAATAATATGGATTTTTTTCCAGAAAACTTCTTGCATAAAATACATTCAAGCACTTTTAATGACCTGCATCTATATATGTATATTTTCAACTTCCCAGGCCTTGGATCCCCCCAGACAATAGTATCTAGTGGACAGAGTACAACTCGCTGAGGGTGGATACTATGGTAATGCAGGAGTGTAAGTGGGCGGGGCCTTATCAATGTGACCTCACATTGATAAGAGCATCAAAACGGCATGTCTAATAAGACTGCTTTGGTTTAATGGGGATTCAAAAAAACAAGGAGTGGGTGGATTTTTTTTATCATAGAGTGGTTGTGTTCACACACTGCCAATACACATTATGTCCAAACACCTTGTAAAAGTGGACTTTGCATAATAGGCGCCCTTTACATGAGTACAAACCAACATTTGGAAGAGAACAACCCTGAACATGATCTTTGGTCTTATGAGTCTTACATGAGTAAATCATGTCTATTGGTGAGGTAAAAACACACTGGCAACCATGTGCTTTCAATAAACCCAAATTATGTCAATGGCCACAAACTTTACATAAATACTTACATTCTGTAGAAAGAATCTATATGACGGAAGATGATTCAAGTAAAGTTTCGTTACCACTGTAATGATATAAAAACATCAGTCAATCTTTGATATGACCTCACTTAGCCAATATTAAAGATATCAAGGTTAGAATGTTCTTTATATAATAAAATATGATTTTATGCAAACAAAGTAAATCACAAAAAAAAAAACGAATTTAGCTGTGTTTTTCATAAAGGGTCACATTTGGTGAACATTTAACACATTTGAACTTTGATTACAGAGTTTTTCATTTGGTTGCTAGTACCTTTTCCTGACAGGGTGAATCATTAAGTGATTTGTACACTGAAGGCAAAGGACAGCAACAGGATCATATCAATGTATTTTAAGCAAACAAGCTGTCAGCATCACCACTCAGCTTTAGTATTCAAGGAGGCATTCATAAGCGAAATACTGCTTTACATTTTCACACAGCAATAGTTAAAGGGGACATGGTTTACCAAAACTGGGTTTTTCATTTTCACATTTTCTAGGTTGATAAAAGCACTGTGGACCTAATTATAACACTTAAAAAAGGAAAAAGTCAAATTTGAATGATATGTCCCCTTTAATAGAGATCAGCGAATCAGTGAGTGCAGGTTTCGGATTGGTTTTCAGCACCGATAAAATTGGAAAGTTTTCAAACAAGGTTTTCTTCTGCGTACAAAAATGATCAGTATGCAAGATAGTTTCTCGGTATAGGTTCTGAACACGATTACCTATGTCTAAAATCAGCATTGATGGTCACAGCTGGGTTGCCACCTTGTTTATCTGGATTCAATAACAAAGAGAAAATGGAAGAAAAACAGAGAAGAGAAACATGCATGCATTTCAAGATGAAGATGCTCACAAGAGTCTGCCTTGTTCCCAAAACAATAGATACAGGTGAATTTTTTCAATACAGTGGGAGACTTACATTTGCTCAGGCAGAGAAAGGCAACCAAAGAGGTACCACACTGACCTTGTGACATAGATGTTAGTGATGGGTCGTTCGCAAAGGATCAGAGCCTAATCTTCAGACGCAGGCAGGTGAGCCGGCTCTTCTAAGGAAGCCGATCCAGGAGAGCCGAATCTATGAAAAGAGCCGGACTGCCATCACTAAAATGTAGAGCCGGAGCTTGAGCCAAAAGAGCCGAATCAATGGAAAGAGCCGGACTGCCCATCACTATAGATGTAAATCATCCAGCATGACTGCTAAAATGAGACCATATGTGCACGCTCAAGTCTTTACAGCACCAGAAAAAGGAGAATCAAAAACACATAAATCACATTTAACACTAATGCTGATTAAATATGAATAATAAAGGATATAATCAAAGTAAAGGAGCGTCAGAGTCTCAATTCAATAGTACAATACCCATACTCACTTTTCTTAGTGTAATAAACAAACACGACTAAATAAAAAATACATAAAATGATACATATCATAAGTTCAGTAAGATAACTTTAAAACTACACGTTGCAATGTGATATACTATACATATAGCGCATCTTTGTCGATCCTTATGTGTGTGTTCTACTTCATTCCCTGCTGCGTAAACCGATGACATCAAAGTACCGTGAGAGAAATCACACAGCAAAGCTCTCGACTCGCTATCGCGGTACTTTGATGTCATAAACAGATCCATCTGCGCAGCACCGCATAAAGTCGAACACTCCTCCTCCTGATGTGTGGGAACAATAAGTCAACGATTTATCCTACACGGATGTAAATTTGTGTAGCACAAGAATGAATCTTTGACACTTCGGATTTGCTGCAAGTTTATAACAGACAGAAATCTTAAACAAATACATAAAGAAACGCATTTGTCAAGCATGACGAATCTAACGCGGATACCTGGGAGTTTGCATCGGGTTTATTCAAACTCAACATTGTTTTTCTGTCGAAATAATGTTTTGTATTCACATAATTTCATAAAGTCTGCAAGTACTGTCAGATGTTTTGTAAAAGAGTCACGACAAAGAAGCGACGGCAGGCGTTACGCTTCATCGTCTCGTAAAACAGTACGTATAGGATGTGCGTCGGGGTTTTGGGGTGACACTGCAACCTCAGGTACTTCGACAAAACACTACTGATCAACCGTAACGTATCATGACATTTAATCACCGCTAGATGTCAGACTAATCAAACTTTTCAAAGTCTTTTTCATCTTTTCTATGCAGTTCCTCAGCTTGTATATGGTGGAAAATTGGACTTCCTTGTGTTTGATTATCTGTCTGAAATCACTATGTCCCTGCTCACTGCTGCCAAAGCTAAAGCACCTGTAAGTTCTTCTCCCATCTTACACAAAAAACATTGAATGTGCAAATAAAGCTGTGCGTACTAGGGATGCATATCAATTAATCGCGATTAATCTATAGCAGAATAAAAGTTTTTGTTTACATCATATATGTGTGTGTACTGTATATAATAACTTTGTATAGTTAAATGCACACACATGCATGTATATATTTAAGCAATGTTTACATGTGTATATACATTTGTATATTTATGTATAATTTATATTATATATAAATATAAATACTTAATATATAAATATATATTTTTCTTAAAATTATACATGCATGTGTGCATATTTATATATACATAATTATTATACACAGTACACACACATATATGATGTAAACAAAAACTTTTATTCTGCTATAGATTAATCGCGATTAATTGATATGCATCCCTAGTGCGTACTTAAAGGGACATTTCACAAAACTTTATGTTAAACACATTTTTGGTGTCCCCAGAGTATGTATGTGAAGTTTTAGCTCAAAATACCAACACTGTTTTTGCATGTGTCCTTTTGTATGCAAATGTATTGTGCAGTGGTTGGATAGTGTAGATTAAGGCGCGGTATTATCCCCTTCTGACATCACAAAGGGAGCCAAATGTCAATGGCTTGCAGAGAATGGTTTACCAAAATTAAGTTACTGGGTTGTTCTTTTTTTACATTTTCTAGATTGATAGAAGCACTGAGGACCCAATTATAGCACTTAAACATGAAAAAAGTCAGATTTTCATGATGTGTTTCCTTTAATGTATAGTCAGATTTGTCCAGCTATATAGATAAAGTTTGACGTGAATAAAATAAATATAATTTTCCCTTATTTTTTTTTTTAAATGTTTAGACTTGTTTATTGACCATTTTATCTGTGTCGACATGTAATGGAAAATCAGATACTGAATGATAATAATAATTTTATTATTATTATAAGTGTTGACATTATAGACAAAGACAGATCTTTACATGCAATACAACATTTCTGCAGAGAATGAACATATAGTTCTGACACTTCATCCATTTTTCTTTCAGAATATGGGATATGCTCCTGATTTTGTTCTCGCGCTTTCTCCGTTTATTAAGGATATAAGCAGAAAAGGTAATGTTTTGATAAAAATGTACTTGTACAGTTGAGAACGTCTAGTTTTTAATTCTTAGATTTTTTTGTTTGACCTTTGTCCCATACTTTTAGTATAATGACCGGTCATTATGAAAGTATGTAAGCAGGTATGAGAGGCTAGGCTGTAAAAAATGTAAAAAATTCAAAAAGTAATGCATGCTGCCCCTTCAGTCATCATTATTCACACAGTACAGAACTAGCCATACCTTGTTGCTTTTAAAAAAGGTTACCACAAAATACACATATTAAAGCAAAAATTAATCATCAATGCAACTTACGTGAAGAAAAATCACTAAAAGCCTTCCTTCCGCTGGAAAAAGTAGTTCCTGACCGACTGTAAACAGCAACAGAATGTGGGCGATGGTGTGGGTGATCTTTAATGTTTATGTTGCTGAGGGTGTTGTGCCTTGATACACAGAAAGGTGCAGTGGTCATATAGCTGTGCTTTATGGTGAATAAAACACAGCTGTTAAGTGTTGACCAGAGGAGAATAGGCCGACTGATTCAAGCTGATAGAAGAGCAGCTTTGACTGAAATAACCACTCGTTACAACCGAGGTATGCAGCAAAGCATTTGTAAAGCCACAACACGCACAACCTTGAGGCGGATGGGCTACAACAGCAGAAGACCCCACCAGGTACCACTCATGATGGTGGTGTAAAGACACTTCAGGCCCCTTAATGCCAATTGGGCATCATTTAAATGCCACGGCCTACCTGAGCATTGTTTCTGACCATGTCCATTCCTTTATGACCACCATGTACCCATCCTCTGATGGCTACTTCCAGCAGGATAATGCACCATGTCACAAAGCTCGAATCATTTCAAATTGGTTTCTTGTACTGTACAATGAGACTGTACTAAAATGGGCCCCACAGTCACCAGATCTCAACCCAATAGAGCATCTTTGGAATGTGGTGGAACAAGTAACAAATCTCTATCAACTGCAAGATGCTATCCTATCAATATGGGCCATCATTTCTAAAGAATGCTTTTAGCACCTTGTTGAATCAATGGCACGTAGAATTAAGGCAGTTCTGAAGGTGAAAGCGGGGTCAAACACAGTATTGGTATGGTGTTCCTAATAATCCTTTAGGTGAGGGTATGATGTAAACAAAAACTTTTATTCTGCAAACAATTCGTTTTGATTAATTGTTATGCATGATTTATATCAAGTTCTTTCTTTCTTGTTTTTTTCTTTTTCTTTCTAAATTAGGACTAGAATGTAGTGAAAAGTTTTAGGCATTTGTTAAGTGACAATGTTTGCAAAAATAAAGTACATTTTATCAACCAAAATTAAAGGCACCCACAGATTTCACCACTACGGGGGCGGTATTACACAGTAGCATGATAACAAAGGCGAAGCTAAATTACGTTATGAAGAAGAGTGGAAAGATGGGAGATGTTGTTTTCACCATCCAGAGATGATGAATTAAATTTGCTAATCATGTTCATGAATGAGGAAATAATTAATGTTTTCACCTGTGCATTGGATCACATTATTTGAAGCCATTGGTGGCTTTGGTATACTTGACGAAGCATCAAAATGTTTTTTTTTACTATGTCTATACTGCATATATGGTATGATGATCTGTTGTTTCATGAAGGTATTCGTGTGGTGAGTAATGCTGGGGGTGTAAATCCTCTTGCCTGTGGAGCGGCTCTACAGGAAGTAGTTCAGAAGGCGGGACTTGACTTAAAGGTAGCTGTGGTGACCGGCGATGACCTCATGCCACAGGTACCTGCATCAAGTCATTCGTTTATTCAAGCTTTTGAAGTGCATGAGCATTTACAGTAAAAAACATTGATGGTAGTAGATGATAGCTCACTTGTAGACCATTGCATTATTAACACAGAGGTTGATATTACTATATATCTAAACTATCAAATATCACTATAAAATTATGGAAAATAATTCAAATATCTTTTTTTAAAGTCTTTTTTGCTGTCTCTCCTAGAAAGACTCTTTGAGTGATCTCAGGATGGCTGATTCAAAGGAAAAGAAACCACTTCCAAAGACAGTCCACAGCATGAATGCGTATTTGGGGTAAAAACAACGAGTTAATAACAGTGTGTCATTGGTTTTGTCTGTTATTTAATCCTGGAGCCTGACTCGTGGTTTGTGCATGAGATTCAGTTGTCTGTCTCTGTATCTCTCAGAGCCCTCCCAATAAAACGCTGCCTGGATCTCGGGGCCGATATCGTAGTGACGGGACGTTGTGTGGACAGCGCGGTGGTTCTCGGACCCCTCATGCATTCGGTACGGTATTAGGTTTAGCACACATGCATGCTCTCAAAAATAAAAACAAAAATGCTAATCGAAAAGCATCAGAATTAATAATAAGATGATTAACATGCAGACAAAAATACTTATTGATTGTTTTTTTTTTCTATGACAGTTTTCATGGAAAAGCAATAATTATGATTTGCTGGCTGCTGGAAGGTACAGTATTGAGATCTGTGTAAGCTCTTATATGTCATATAATCACACTGTCCCTTTGTGCTAAATACCAAACGCACGTCACCAAATAAAGACAGAGATATGTAAGATACAGCATAAGGGAAGAAAGTCAAAGGGGTGTGAATGATATTTCAACATTTGTGGTAAACCACATTAGCAGTACAGTTTCGGTTCTGTTCCTATCATGCTAAAAAAAAACTTTTTTTTGCCTGTAGTCTTGCAGGTCACCTGATTGAGTGTGGAGCACAGGCCACAGGAGGAATATTCACGGACTGGCACACAGTTCCTGACTGGGATAACCAAATTTGGAATTTGCTCAGGGTCCCTAGAAAAGACCAAATTCTTCACTACAAAACACAGATTTCATTTATAATTTATTTATTATAATGCAAATACTTTAAATCAGAGGTCTTTGACCTTTTTCAGGCCAAGGACCGCTGCATGTATGGGTGATTCTCACGAAAACTTGGTTTTAAAAATGTCAAGCATGAAAATGTAAAAATTGCTTAAATTTACTTTTTTTCCCACCAGACATTGAAAAACAAAGTCTGGAGTAAATGGGAACATTACTTTTAAAACTTTTACTTATCATTTAACACTTTTTGTAACATAATTTAAAAAATTAGCCCTAAAAAATCTCATTACCGCAACATTCAGAAAACATCAAAACTGACATATTTTCAAAATGACCTGACAAACCTGAAAGAACATAATTTGGAGATTCTGCACATGCATTTCAAATCAAAGTTTTATGCTTCTATTAATTAAATTAACATTTAATAAGCATCTGTTGCGGTAATGATAATCAAAATGTCGTGTAAGCATTCTGACAAGAAAATATTTTAAATTAACTGTAAAAAAATGATCTTACCTGGTAGCCATCTTGAAGTAACTGGTCCATGTGCTTGGTCACTCAAAATCAAACTTTATTAAAATTCTGTATGTGTGCTTAAAATGTTCTCAAAAAGTGTTGCGGAGGATGAGAACATCAGGCATGGACACATCATTTTCCTAATTTTTCTTCATTATTATTATACATGAATATTCAGTAAATATTTTTTCTATCATCTAAAGTAGTCTAGCAAAACATCCATTTATTTATTTTCTTAATATTTTTGTGTTAATTTGATTAAATTACAACATAACGCATGTTCAAACACAGCCGGACACATTGCGGTAATGAGAATTTCAGCAGAAAATGAGATAAAATTTCCAATTATAAATTCTTATGTTGAAATCACACATTGTGCAAGGTAGAACACAGTATTGTGTTAATTCTGATGCTTTTTAATGTTACTATATTACACATTTTAAAGCTAAAATCATTAGTGCCGTGGTGTTTCAATGGTTTCGTGAGAATCACCCGTATAGAGAGGAGGAGCAATGACCCCCATTATATGTATCAAATTAAAGAGTATTTACATACTTTGTTTTGATGGTTACATTACAAATATAATAAAATTAACATAACATTTTGTATACACAGATACTGTTAACATACTATACATAATAAAGCCTGGGATACACTGCACGATTTTTGGCTGTCCCAGACGAAAGATTGCCATCGTGAAACAATCCCAGCGATTTCTGTTATCGTGGCTCTTCATCGGTGATCCTATGTCGTACAGTGAGAGAGGTACAAAGACGGCCGTTTTTCCGGTCTTGCATCCAAAGATAGCCTACGATAGTTTTTTTGACAGTGTCAGAAATTCAGCATGATCAACACACACTGTGTTTGCTGCTACGACCTGCGTACTGGTATTTGTTTACCATGAGCGCATACTGGTGACATTGCGCAACTTGTGACGCAGCCGCCGAAGCTTCCGTGTCATCATCGTACAGTCTACATACCTGTCGTACTCGAGTTTAAACGATCCATGTCGCACAGTGTGATCTTATAAGAGGGCAAAAATCCTGCAGTGTATTCCTGGCTTAAAACATTGAAAATTTACTGAATAGATTTAATGGGCGACCTTCATTTCACTTAAGTATTTTATCATTTCTTTTAGCCTATTAATGCATTTTGGTTTGATGCATGATTTCATTTTTCCCGAAAAATACCCCAGACCCCCTGTTAAAGACCCATGCTTTAAATGTTTTTGTTACAGTAAAGACAATTGATTTGGGTGCATTACGGCAGTGGTTCTCAAACTGGGGTCCGGGGCCCCCAGGGGGGCCCCAGTTTTATGACATTTGATAAAATACATTAATTTATCATGAATTCTGTGAAATTAAACCTAAAAAAAATAAGGCAGCACTGCATTGTATAATTTAATGTTTTGTTTAATTAAAGGCGGAGTCCATGATGTTTGAAAGCCAATGTTGATATTTGAAATCATCTAAACAAACACGCCCCTACCCCAATAGAATCAACCTTCTGTTGATAGACCCGCCCCACACATACGCAACCCGGCATTTGATTTGATTGGCTATAAGTGTGTTTTGGTAGTCGGCCCGTCTCCTTTTCCAAACCGTTTTTCAAACATCGTGGACTCCGCCTTTAAAATGTGAAGTTTTAGAACTGTTTTTTATCATAAATTTTCTTTGGGGGGCCCGCGTAGGAATGCACCATACACAAAGGGGGCCGCACGCTGAAAAAGTTTGAGAACCACTGCATTACGGTAACTAGAAATGTGGAAGTGCCATATTGTCATTATTCCTATTTTACTATTATGACATTATTTTAATCAAAAATTTTAAGCAAAATGTATATGTAGATTTGAGGTGAATATGACCCAAGCATGTTTGTGAGATTAATTTCTTGTTAGACACTGATTTAACATTTATGCATTTGGCAGATGCTTTTATTTAAAGAGCACCTATTGTCCGATTTATGTTTTTGAATTTCCTTTGGTGTGTAAGTGTGTATTAGTACATGTTACCCCAAAGTAAACCATGACGCAAGTTATCATCTCCAACGTAAATAAATCTCTTTTCTTGGACTACAACAAACACGCGGATTGTAGACAACAGTTTACTTCATGGGCCTGTTGAAATGGACAAGACCGACTTTATCATAATTCCTAACAGCCTGTAAGTTAACTCCTGTTAGCAACCGAATCTTTCAAACATGGTAAGGAGCGTCACGTTTCCGGCTGACGTTAGAGGTATTCAGGCCAGTCACAATGGACAGATTAGCTGACCAATCAGGGACACAAAGCTTTTCAAATCCATGTGTTTCAGGAATAGAGTGAAATCTGGAGCTACAAAAATATATGGTATGTGTAAAATAATTTGTTTTTTAAACCATAAACCACACAAACACATTCTATTATACCAAATACATAAAATAATGTTGTTTTTAGCTATGAAATAGGTGCTATTTAAAGTGACTTACAGTGCATTACAAAGTATACATTTTGTTTTTATCATGATGTGTGTTACTTGCAATTGAAAGCACAACCTTTTGCACTTCTCTACCACTGATCGGCAGGAACATCACGAACATTACTATTTTATATTGTTTGAATGCAGGGATAACATGGGCTTCCCTGTGGTGGAATGTTCGGCTGACGGTTCCTTTATACTATCTAAACCTCCAAAAACCGGCGGTCTGGTATCATTCGGTACAGTAGCTGAGCAGTTGGTGTATGAAATTGGTGACCCACAGCGTTACCTTTTGCCTGATGTAACCTGTGACTTCTCCAATGTTACCATCACTGAGACACCTGGTAAGCATTGTCTTGTGTGTTACGAACAGTGACCTTTTTGTGTGTATTTGATATAATAATGACGGGTGTGTTTGTGTCACTCAATAGTTTAAACGAATCGATAATCAAATCAAATTGTTTAATAAATCATTGAATGCAAATAAAAAAGCAACTTATTCATAAATGCAAATGTAAAGTACTGCAAAACCTTGAAATTTAATTTAATTATTGATTTACATTTTCTGTTAAATCTTAAATTTCAAAGTTGACTGGTGGATTAGGTTGAATTGATCATTTGTCTACTGTCACTGCTCAGATTTGATAATGATAGACTTTATCACTGTAAGACCGATCTAGTGATCAGGTGGTTTGTGTTTGTTATCTGTATGTCTGAGGCGGTCCATTGATTTTAGACCAGCTGTCTAGTCTTAACTACTCAGATGCCGGCTCCGGCTATCAACTCTAACCTTTGATATATCTTACATTTGTCATTTAAACCTATTTCTTCTGTCACACCAAGAGACAAAAGCAAATATTGTCTTTGTCCTCCGACATCTTTTTCATTGTCCATGTAATCACTGAGCTAATTGTACATAGCGGATTGATTTGAGTTCTCCTGAACACTTAAAACTTCCAAAACAAACCTGCGATCTAAGTCTCCCCCAATACAAGAGAAAAGTGCTGATTATCAACACCTCATGCTGGTAAACCTTTCCTGACAATTCCTGCGATCATTGCTGTAAAATAAAGTTTCAAATTGACTTAAAGGTCCACTGTCTAGATTTTTTAGTCGCTTAGTCCACAGCTTACCCCTCTGCGTTCGCACCAGCCGCGGTAGAGGCGTCAAGCGCGAGTGATTTCAATGTTAAAGCAACATCAAAGAGTTTTTTTACTTTAAAAAGTTTCAGTCGTTCATCCACTCGAAACATTCGCTTTGCAGCCCTCTATCGGCCAAAACCGCACTAAAGAAGTTTCCAAACGTTGGGTCGCGGTCCTGTAGTTCGAGTGAAAACTACAAAAACTTGCTTTACGGCAAGTTACAATCCAATCACAGCCAGCTTTGCTGCAGTAGGCTAAATTATTTACGACAGTGGTAATGGACAAGTCCGCTTCCAACCTGTAGGGGGAGCAAAGAGCGAAAACTCTTTAGTGTTGCTTTAAGTCAATGTGAAGACGCGTTGACTCGCGTCTGGAGGTCCCACCCTGCGAATGAGGCATATAGCGCAGCTCGGTAGATGCAAATTAGCCTCATGGCTGGTGTGAACCCACGGTTAGAGAAGCTACGGTAGCCGTCACAGGACAAACAAATTGAGGAGTTTGTCTATTTAGGGCTACTATAGAAACATGGCAGCCCAAAATGGCGACTTCCATGTAAGGAGGCCCCGCTGTGTTTGGAGATAAAAACGGCTTATTCTGAAGGTATAAACTACAACAGTTCATTATGTAAGGTTTTCATACACCACTGATAAAATAATTATGTATATTATATAGGGATGCACCGATAGGATTTTTTTGGGCCGATACCGATTCCGATTTAAACAGACAACTTCTGGCCGATACCGATGCCGATACCGATATTAAACACTTGTATACAATACTATACAGTTGGTCTATTAGCTAGTTTATTTCTGCATCAAATTATTTTTACTGAACATGGATTGGATCTAATTAACATTCAACTGACCAACATAATAAGAGAGACACTAATCAAGCTAAAACAAATATAATAAGACAGCATGACAACCTTCAAAGGTGTTTTTTGCTATTCAGCATTTATTTTATTAACATCATTAACTCATTTTTTACATATAATGGATTTCTTTATGCAGTTAATTAATAAACAATCGGTATCGGCCTTTCTCATGCTATTGCCGATATGCCGATGGTTTCAAATTCATCTAAAATCGGCCGATAAATATCGGTGGCCGATACATCGGTGCATCACTAATATTATATTGGATTTCTGTCAAGAGATCATTCTAAAAGTTGCACTTTTATAATTGCACACTAATATTACGAGAAGATGACAGTATTTTAATCACATTATTAACTCTTTCCCCGCCATTGACGAGTTATCTCATTAATTAAGAGAAAACGCTTCCCTGCCAATGACAATTTTTTACTGCAATCCATATTTCTGCTATTATCCAATAGGTGGTGCTCTTGCCCAACTTAAACACTAAAGCATCCACTGATCCAAAACAGTAAAAACTCTGTGTATGTTTTGATCATTACTCTGAATCTGATCTCTAACAAAAGTCTTTTACAAAAATGCAATTGTCTCAACTTTTTGCTTAAAATTTTGTATTTTTGAAGAAACCTACCCATATTTGAGAGGTGATAAAAAGAAAACAAATGACGATTTCTTCATTTAATATATTGTATGTTTATATATTTAAAGAAGAACATTTTGATATTGATATTTTGAGATATAGAGCAATGACATTATGCAGTGCCCGAAAATAGTCCTCTGCTATTGAAAGTTACCATGGGGACTATTTTCAAGCGCTGCGTAATATCATTGTGCCTCCTGCAGCCATGGTACGGCAGCGAAGTCCTTGATTATTACGCCAGAATGAGAGTATAGTTAGACATATCGGCCTAGAAAATCGCAACTTTAAATTTTTGTCGATATTAGTACTTTACAGAAGTAACTACAGAAGAGTCAAGTTTTGAATAGGAAAGGTATCGAAACTTTTTGGTTATTTTTGAGAACGATGCTAATGGTCTAATCAGATTCAATGGATTATGCTAAGCTATACTAAAAGTGGTACAGCCAGACCCGGAGATCGGCTGAATGGATTCCAAAACGGTAAAAATCAAATGTTTAATTCTAGGGGAGCTGAAAAATGTGGAAAAAAAGTGGTGTGTCCCTTTAAACTTTTGTGAAAATCATAAAAAATGCTTTTTAAAAACAGTGGCGGGGAAAGAGTTAAAATATAAAATTTACAATCAGTTTCTTTGAGCAGTATTCCCATTGAGGATTCCAGAGTTAATGTTAATGTACTGACACTGCATTCCTTCTGCCCTTCAATTTTTAGGTGTGGATGGTGGAGCAGTAAAAGTAGGCGGGGCCAGAGGATCACCTTCATCAGGTGACTACAAGGTATGTCAAGTTTCCCTGCTGCTTTGTTCATGAGTGTCATTTTTATTAATTTACTTTTTTTACACCAATTATCAAACACTTTTGCTACTATTTTCCTACACCAACGTTTTATCAATATTACATATATTTTCCCCCAGGTCTGTGCTACATATTTAGATGGGTTCAGGGCCACAGCAGTTTGCCCTGTCGGTGGACCTAGAGCTGTGGAAAAGGCTAGAAGAACAGCAGAGAGTATTATTAAAAGGTTTAGGGTTTATATACAATGTTTTGATCAAAAACATATGAGAAGCTTAGATGCAAAAGCTGCTAAACACCACCTCTGTTATAAAATGAGATAATGATGTTAACTGAATTCTCTCTGCATGTATTGTTTGTTCATCGAATACCTTCAAATCCGCTTAATCATTCAGAATATCGATATGTTGGCAGAATTCACTAAACGCCAAGTTGATTTTTCAGCAAAGTCCTCTAAGTACACGGAAGATAAATTTGATGAACTTGGACCTAAATAGAACCTGATTGTGGCAGTGACATGGATTACTTTCATTATTTGTAATGTTTCTAGTTGCATATTTTGCAACTGTTTACCATGTCTTGTCTAAAGAATGTTTTTTTTTTCAGGTGGAAAAACGTACATGCACTTTTTTGGGGGGGGGGGGGGTTGCAGCGGAAGACTATTTGTTAAATACCAATGAAATGACTAAAGGGACAATTGTGAAACTAAGGCATTTCTATTACTGACTAATAACCTTATTACTCAACCTAAACATAAGAGCTTAATAAAAAGATTCATTTACAAGAAAACATGTCAGACGGCTTTTTGCATCTGAACTCCTCATACTGTATGCAATTTATTCTTTTAAAAACACAATGCAAAAAAGCATTTGTCGCCATAAAAAGAATAAAAAAGTGGACCAGTTAATATTATACTAAAATATAAAACAGATAAACAAATTTGATTGCACACAGTGTATTTTTTAAACTCCTCTGGTTTATAAACTGTACCGCTGTGTTCTGACAAATTCTTATTTGTAGGACCCGGCGAATTTTCAAACAACTTGGTCTGGAAGACTATACTGATGTCAACATCCAAGTTTTGGGCGCCGAGGATACATACGGACCACATGCAGTCAATACGGTAAACTGATCTGTTTGTGTTGACTGATGAAAATGTTACTTTACCTTTCACCAAAATAACTTTCGGCTTTATTGTGAAGGGTACCCGCGAGGCTGTTATTTGGATGGCTGTCCATCACAAGCAGAAAAAAGCCCTGGAGTTCTTTTCTAGAGAGATAGCACCTGCTGGAACAGGCATGGGTGAGTAAAAACATCACACAACTCGTTCTCACACTTTACTAACAGCATTCCTAACAGTTTAAATTAATTTCAAGCTGACCTTTAGACATACTTGTACCTTTAAATCGAATGTTTTTTTTACTTTTATTATGAATATATTACGTTTGAGAATGTGGACTGCTTTAAAACATTGACAAAATTCGCTTTTAAAAGACATATTATGCTAATTTTTACAAAAGGTAATACAAGTCTTAGGTGGGCCTAGAATTTGTCTGTGAAGTTTTAGCTCAAAATACCTCACAGCTCATTTGTTATAGCATGTCTAAAACGCCCCTATTTGGCTGGGGGCAAAAAGCACTGTTTCATGTCTGTACCTTAAATGTAAATGAGCTATAGCTCCACACTCCCATACCAACAGATAGTGAGCGTTTTGGTTAAAAATAGATCTGATTGTTGTGAATACGGTTTGAGACAATTGTATCTTTAGCCGTATTAGTGCTACAGGGTGCTAACAAACACATTTAGAAAAGCTTTTGGGTAATATTAATAGTGGCCATGGGCGGAGCTTTGTTTGTGTGACGTCACATTAACAAGAGAATCAGAACAACATGTCTAATGAGACTGCTTTGGTTTAATGGGGATTAAAAAAGGAGAGGGTGGATTTTTTTCATTGTAGGGTTACATAATATATAGCTATAGATATAAAGGCTTATGTTTACTTGCTTAGACCAAATTTTGTAATTGGTAGCTATGCGTAGCATATTAAAGAAGACATTTCACAAGACTTTTTAGCTCAAAATACCATATAGATAATTTATTATAGCATGTTAAAATTGCCATTTTGTAGGTTCAAGCAAAAATTGGCTGGTTTTGGGTGTGTTCTTTTAAATGCAAATGAGCTAATGAAATGCAAACACTGATCGCCATAATGGTGGTTTGTTGAAATTGAAACTCAATTGTGCTGTCAATTATTTTCTCTCTCTGCACTAAATGACAGTGACGTGGTTGGATAGTGCAGATTAAGGGGTGGTATTATTATAATAAGATCTCCTTTTGACATCACAAGGGGAGCCAAATTTCAATGACTTATTTTTTAACATGCTTGCAGAGAATGGTATACCAAAAATTTTACCAAAAGTTACTGAGTTGTTCTTCACATTTTCTAGGTTGATAGAAGCACTGGGGACCCAATTATTGCACTTAAACATGGAAAAAGTCAGATTTTCTCGATATGTCCCCTTTAAAATTTTCATTAAAATGTTATGCTGCGTTCACAACGTATCGTTATTGTAATTTTTTTGAGGAAAACAAGTGGTGTTCAACTCAAAGCTGTTCATGATTGGGGATTATGCGGATATTGTTGCCAGCAAAAAAAGAAAAAAAAAAAACATATATACATTACATTACCTTACATTATAATGCTTTCTGCTAAATACTTCCAAAACACTGAAAGTGCATCAGGAAACATTAATAACATACTCGAAGGACATGAACGCTGAAAATCCGTCAGGAAATAAATAATATCATACTGGAAGGACATGAAAGCTTTTTACTGTAAAAATGGTAATTATGACATGGTGTAAATGCACCCTTAGTCACACACAACAAATTTGTGGACAAGTTTGAACAGGTAGTCAATACGGTCTGTTCATGTTTTATAAGTCTGATGACTTTTGTTTTGAAATGTGTATTATAGTAGTAATAACGAATTAGTAGGTGTGCCCAAACCTTTATCTTTCTATTGTGATCTAATGTTTTTGTTACTCTCTGTCTCTCTATTACAGCTCCAGGACTAACCAGTATTGTTGGAGGACGACCCAGGATGTGAGTGTTTGTACTTTTCAAGCATGACCGATATTTTAAGACAAATAATAAATGATGGGCACCAAATGTTCCATGTGTGTTTCATTTACTGTCTACTCTCTTTTTTTTAGATCACCAGTACTGAAACCTTTCTTTTTCATGCATCCAAAAGCAGATTTGGAGGTAAGGCTACTCTCAGTTATATAAAAGCACTATAGTGTCACTGTAGTATAACGTTTACTATGCTAATACCACATTTTAAGGTAATCCAAGAAAGCATAATTTTTCCATATTAAGTAAAACATCTTTTTGCATTTGGCTTAATTCATGCTATACTTTTTATAACTACGTGTGTTCCCCTGTCACTCAAACCCAATAACTTGTATACTATGTAAATTGGATTTTATTTATATATATGATAAAACAGCACCATGGTGATCTTTATATCATCAGCTTTTAAAAACACTGGCTAAATTAAACCTGCATTAAAAATTAAAAGAGTGACTAAGTGGATTGGGTGGATTATGCAAATGGATCATTTAAAGTTTACATGTGTATGAATGAGTGAATGAATGGATTTTAATTGGTGATTGTAGGTTCACATTCATCTGAATGGAGAGCTTGTGGAGACGCAAAATGAGCCAGCGGTAGATTCAACATTAGCAGAAGGCCACACCCCCTCCCTCCTCCCAGCAGAGGAACATAGCCCTACACCCGCAGGTACCCCATAGTTACACTCGGTACAAAATCTAAAGAGCTGTTGAATAAGCCAATGAAAGCAATGTCTTTTTTGCATCTTTTCTTCTGTAACATTCGCTATCTGGTTCGTTCTTTTTGGAGTTTAAAAGTATTAAAGTGCACCTATTTCATTGCTAAAAAACGTTATTTTGTGTATTTGGTACAATGCAATGTGTTTGCGTGGTTTATGGTTAAAAAACACATTATTTTCTACAAGCCGTACATTTTTGTAGCTCCATTGGCCAGCTAATCTGTACGTTGTGATTGGCCTTAATACTGCTAACGGAAATGTGACGCTCCTTACCATGTTTGAAAGATTAGGTTGCTAACAGGAGTTAACTTGCAGGCTGTGAGTCAGAAGCGGGAGGAATTATGATAATGTCGGTCTTGTCTACATCAAAAAATCTCGGGAATTAAACCGTTGCCTACAATCCGTGTGTTTGTTGTAGTCCAAGAAAAGAGATTTACGTTGGAGACGATAACTCGCGTCATCGTTTACTTTGGGGTTTGTACCGTTTGCATATCGTTAACATGTATTAATACACACTTACACACCAAAGGAAATGTATAAACCTGATTCAGACAATAGGTGCTCTTTAATGTACTTTAAAACTGTTGACTCAAAGAAACTTGCAATGTACACTAGTGTACCGTTATATCTCTTAAATAAAAAATACAGACGTCAGCAGAATTTAAAAGCCAATTAAATGTTGTTGTTTTTTTGTGGCACAAATAACACTTGTGGCCTTCACAGCCTCTCTCTCTGGAAGTTTGTGATGTTTTGCATACTTCCCAGCACATGTGGCTAACCCTTATTCACGACAGACTTTATTGTGCATCATCGCAAGTTTGATTCATGGTGTGCCTAGCCCTTATTAATTACAGACTTCATTGTACATCAAAACTTTTTTTTAATACGTGGCGAAGTCTTATAAATGACAGATTTTATTGTGTGTCAAAAAATCTTTTCCTGCATGAAGACGTCCGACTTGACCTACTTAAATGCGAAGCTGGATGAAATATTCTGCCTATAAAGGAAGCGAGATTTAATTAAGTCTCGTTTTAGGAGCCAACGGGATTGTTTCACCAAGAGAAGGTTTTATAAGATCCCCACCACCAAAATCCAGTGTTGCTTGTTTTCCCAGAATCCTTTGCTTAAGCATCTCTGAAAGCCACAACCTTCTTTTACTGTTTTGGCAACGTCCGTGTAAGTCTATTTGTCTGTGTGCCACTTCTCAGTCGCACTAAACAAGCAGCTAAATCCTTTAAATAATGGGGGACATCTTTTCTTTGCCTCTAGTGTTTGACGCAC
Source organism: Misgurnus anguillicaudatus (assembly GCF_027580225.2). NCBI lineage: Eukaryota > Metazoa > Chordata > Actinopteri > Cypriniformes > Cobitidae > Misgurnus > Misgurnus anguillicaudatus. The sequence continues at coordinate 40,426,291 of NC_073339.2, read as the reverse complement.
ACACTCGCATTCATTCGCAAGCACTTAAGGCCGTGCACACAAACGCAGGAGGTCTTAAACACAATTGCACACAATAAGAACTAACACAGACTCGTTTTTCTCTTTGATGTTTTTTTCTCTTTCCTTTCCGACTCAAATCTGCGCGCACACACACACACACTTGGAGGGCTTGGAGCCGTGGTGATTAGGGCATCACAGTGGACTGATTGTAAGAGAGGCCTCTAACGTTACAGCAGCCCAAGGGCTTTTTAAGGCAGTAAAGAGTTAAAAGAATGGGACACACAATGAACGTTTTAAGTACACAGTATTTACACTTACGTATTTTGCAGACGTAACTCGCAGTGCAGGTTATACTTCTTTTTTATCAGTATGTTCCCTGGGATCGTACCAACAACTGTTGCCCTGCAAAGGCAATGCTCTATCAATTGAGATACATATGCATTTAAATTGAACAAAATCCAGAAAGTGTAAGTTTTGGAGCATTGCATTAATCTAGAGTGCGAATAATCTAGAGCAAGGAACGCGATGCTTCGCGTTTGGTGTGTACGCAGCATAAAGGTACATTCACATTATAAGCAACTTTGTCGTTGTGTGTCACTCATCTAAATTCTAAATCTGGTTGTCATAAACAAATGAGTACCGTCCACTCCAGTAACTGACAAGAGAAGGATGATGTAAACTCGGCTATTTTGTTCTCATTGGTAGTCGCTCTCCAAAGTCGCTCATAATTTGCATGAAGTTAAACATTCCTCAATTTTGTTGCGCGACTGGACGGTCACTGTCGCTCTTGTCGAAATCAATGAGATTTTGTCGCTCTGCTACTGTCACCCTACAGTCACATTAGCTACAAAAGTGAGCGACACCGAGCGACACGCACTCGCTTGATGGGCGTTCCTTGGCTAGTATTTAAAAGCGGTATCAAAAGTCACTTTAGATGTTTTGTTAAGTTACAAGAACGGTGTTTTTGTATTTAAAAGTATTTATTTCTCGATAAAAGTAACAAAATATATGAGATAAAATGCTAAACTTATCAGATACATACAGAAATACGCATTTTCCGCCATCTTGATTTATTTTCTCCGGCTCGGCCACAGACCTACGTCACGCTGCTCCTTCACTCCGATTGGCAGTCGCTTTGTCGCATTGCTCAGCATTTGCATAAAATAGCCTGCTTGTCTATTTTGGCCCCACCTTGCTCGCGCAGCGGCGAGTTCGTCACTTGTCGCTGGCAAACGGCCACTCCCATTGAAAATGAATGGTAGCTTGTCGCACTGTCTCTGTCTCTTGTAGCTAATGTGACTGGGGGGTTAGTCGATGCTAGTCTGAACTAGCCGTCTCTTTGGATAAAAGCGTCTGCCAAATGCATAAATGTAAAAATCGTAAATGAATGAAAACTCAAAATGTTCGGTTTGTTGAGTATAGGGATTGCCCTACTGAAAAAACAAGCTGAAGCTTGTTGGCTGGTTTTAGCTGGTTTCAGAGGGGTTTCGGCCACTTTTTAGCTAGTCAAGCTAGTCTTAAAGGGACACTTCACTTTTTTTGAAAATATGCTCATTTTCCAGCTCCCCTAGAGTTAATCATTTGATTCTTACCGTTTTGGAATCCATTCAGCTGATCTCCAGGTCTGGCGTTAGCACTTTTAGCATAGCTTAGCACAAGCCATTGAATCTGATTAGACCATTAGCATCGCGCTAAAAATAACCAAAGAGTTTTGCTATTTTTCCTATTTAAAACTTGACTCTTCTGTAATTACATCGTGTACTAAGACCGACGGAAAATTAAAAGTTTTCAAGGCAGATATGGCTAGGACTATACTCTCATTCTGGCGTAATAATCAAGGACTTGGTTACTTGGTTACTTTCAATTGTTACAGCAGTAAAGTCCTTGATTATTACGCAAAAATGAGAGTTTAGTTCCTAGCCATATCTGCCTAGAAAATCGCAACTTTTAATTTTCCGTCGGCCTTAGTACACGATGTAACTACAGAAGAGTCAAGTTTTAAATAGGAAAAATAGCGAAACTCTTTGGTTATTTTTTTGCGCGATGCTAATGGTCTAATCAGATTCAATGGATTGTGCTAAGCTATGCTAAAACGGTAAGAATCAGATGTTTAAATCTAGGGGAGCTGGAAAATGAGCATATTTTCAAAAAAAGTGGAATGTCCCTTTAACTGGTCAGCCTGGGAGACAAGCTGCTCCAACAGCTTGACCAGGCCGGAAGACCAGCTTTGCCAGACTGGGAGGGCCAGCTTAAACCAGCTAAGGAGTGCCAATTAGCTTAGTCTAGGTTCCAGTCTGACCAGTTAATACCAGCTAAAAGTGTCCAGAAGGGCTTTTAGGAAATTATAAGTCATTAATATAAACTTACGAATCGTGGAGACAGATTTGTTATGTATTTACTCAACAACTGATTTTTGTTTATTTTTTACTAAAACAGTTAAAGATTGCAGCTTTAATTACAAAATGTCTCTCTTTTAGATTTGCCCTCTGGCCCTCATGCTTTCAGACTGGAGGAGTTAGCATACACGCGCAGCGGAGACAAAGGTGACTCCTCAAACATTGGTAAGTGTCTCCCCATGCACTTTTACACACGTTGGGTAATATTTTGCCAGTGAACCAACTGGCTTGCTGCATGTTAATGTCACACCACAGTCATCCTGGCAATGTTTGCTGGGAACTTGTCAGGTCAAACCATGTTCCCTGGCCACAAACCATGAATCGCAGCTAACTGTCTGCAGCCCAAATGGCAAGAGTGTGATGTGGAAACGGGCTCTAGTCTAAACTTCATTTCAGGTTTGAGGTTATGTGTCATCCACAGCAGACTGCGAGTCTGTGATATTTTTCCACTGCATTTTGACTTTATTTTTGGAAATCTTGTTAGCTTTTCTCATGTTGAACTCTTAGGTCAACAATTGCTCGTAAATGTAACCAATGGGATGTTTGCCTACCTGCCTGCTTACAGTACAGGCTTTTATTTATGACTTGCAGTAATGTGTTTTTTTTAAGATTCAAGAGCAAACGTGAAAATATAAGATAGGGTTTGTAGGGTGAATTAGGGTAATGTGACTTTCTTGAGTTTTTAATTCATGCATTAATTCATGCACTATTAGTATTTATACCAACTAAAAGTGTCAAGAAAACATGTTACTACCATGATACCATGCCTCAAAAACCATGACATTAGCAGCTTATGGAATCGTGGTAGTACCAGGTTTTGTTTTTATTTACTAGAGTTGCTTGCAAATATGATCATTTAGTACAGTCTATCTGTGTATTCAATATTAAAATTATTTAATATTGAAATCCTTGAAAGTTTGTGAATTTGGGGGGGGGGAAATTCAAGGATTCAAGGCCCTGGGAAGTTTTTGAAAATATAAATACAGGTCATTGAAAGTGCTTGAATCTATTTTATGCAAGAAGTTTTCTGAAAAAAAATCCATATTATTCCCTGTGTAGTGTAGGATAATATCATAAAAAATCTAGACTTTTTAAGCATACGTGCTAAACTGTTTTAACACTTTAAATGTTTATATCTTCTGTATGTGAATGTTGATTCATACTTGTGTTGCGTATGCAATTGCTGGTTCCCTGAGAAGGGAACGAGACGCTGCGTCTCCCTTGCCATACTTCCTGCGTCCCTGTAATGCCATCTTTGCCAATATTTCAGATAGCGATATACTTCCTGTCACCCGCATCACCCGGTCTTTGTCGTTAAGCCTCACCATTGGTTAAATTTGATGTACACATTCAGACGCACTTACCCCTGGAAGCGTCCCCAAAGTGTCACTGCAGTGATGCAGCGCGAGTTCCCTGGAAGGGTAACTTTAACAATGTATCTTAAAAGGTAACTCAATGTAACCTTGCTCTCACTTGAAATGTTCCCCCACATTTAGTCCTTGAATTTGAGGGTATTGGACCTGAAAAGTCCTTGAAAGGTCCTTGAATTTGAAGTTAACCAATGTGTGGAAACCCTGTATTAATATAGTTATATTTTTTGTTGTAGGGGTTATTGCGAGACACCCACTGTATTTTCCTTATCTGAGAAAAATGTTAACCGCTGAAGTGGTGGAAAAGTATTTTCAACACCTGATCAAAAAGGATCAGACTGAGCTTCCTTCAGTCGTACGGTAAGAGATATTTGCTTATATAGTTTGAAATGTACTTGCTGACTACTCGGGAAAGATATATAACAGCAAAGCTATTTGATTTTTCGATCAGTGCAATATTGTTAAAAAGCACATTTTTCTCATGTTTTTTATTGTCCTCAGCTTTTCAAAATAAATTTTGTTAATTTGTACCTTTTGCCTCCCTGCTGCCACCTCTGTTTGAAATATAAAATTGCAAGTTATTGGGTTGACGTTAAATTAACTCAAACAGACATTATCCGAGATGTCATCCATGACAATTCAAATAATAAATCACTATTATTAACCACAAAATTAATAATAATTGTTTGAGTGTAAATTAATGGATACTATATTTAAACCATAGCTACAACAAATTAACCATGGTTTTGCTACTGTAACCATAGTTTCACCATGTTTTTTAAAACCATTGTTTATTCTCAAACTTTTGGCCCCCCAAACAAACACAGAATTTTTACACAGAATTTGTGATAAATTAATATATTGTGTAAAATGTCCATCTTGCATGCCCCCCAGTTTAAGAACCACTGTCATAAGCTTAACGTTTTGAATAGAGGTACAGTAAGGAGGTACAGTTTTGAACACTCATTTTTATTTACTTTTAACATTGCGACTTTAACAAAAGTTTTGCACTGAATTCCTGAAGCTGTACAGAAACTTACAACAAACGTTGTAACACCTTTATAGTGAGCGGCCTCACATCTGTACAGCTTTGTTAAAGACCCGCATGTGTGTGCAAGAGCAGACACGCAAACCTCTGGGTTTATGGGTTGGGGTAAAGAACTCTGGTGTTGCTAATGAGGCCCACCTCATGCTGAGGAATGACATGTCAAGCCGCCCATCTTTGTGAGACAGTGGTGTGAGCTAATGCACAGATGTGTGAAAACCAGAAGGTATACCCAATTATTAAAATGTATTTTACATGTGTGCGGTGACTCGCAGGTACGAACTGCCCGGCATTCACGGCCTGAACTTCGTTCTTCGAAACTCGCTCGGAGGGGGAGGGGTAGCGTCATTACGCAGCGACCCTCAGGTAACACACTTACACACTGACTGTGTGACAAGTATTCATCCATACGAGCTCGTAAAATGAATGTAGACACTGTGACGATGACCAGCTTAGGTCTTTTGAAGTTTAACTAAAGGAGAGGATAATAAAAACCTGTTTTAGCGATTTACTGCACAAAAATGTTCTACATGGTGTGAGATTACTTGTGTATGTAGCTGTGTACCAACTATAAGGGATTTTAGCTTATTTACTCAGAATTACTCACTTTAGTGTTAAAGGGGTCATTTGACGTTGCTTAAAATAATATTATTTCGTGTATTTGGTGTAGTGCATGTTTTCGCGGTTTAAAAAAACACATTTTCCACATACCGACCATTATTGTTGCTCCTCAATGCTCCGCCTTTTTTGAAACGCGACGATTTTTACAAAGCTCACCGTTCTGTAAAGTGCAGTGTGCTCTGATTGGCCAGCTATCCAATGCATTGTGATTGGCAAAATACCTCAAGCATGTGATGGAAATGTTACGCCCCTTACCATATTTGGAATATCAGCTCCAAAAGCACAGGGTCTCCATGACATGGTGGCAACAATACTACAGAGAGTAAAAAAGTGTTAAGCCTTCTTTTTTTGCGTATACATTTGGCCGGTGATATGCAAATCTTTCCATGCGGTGACATTGATATGTAGGGGCGTGTTTGAATGAGGTGTTTTAGGGGCGATTCACATTTTGCGTCTTTTGCACGATCACGTTCATTATTTCAAATGTAGGCGTGCGGTATGCGCGCTCATAACGGAAGCGATGCGGTCACGATGCGACACGCTCGGTTTTTCCAGGTGCGTCCGCATCGAGTAAAAAACATTTCAACTTTTCAAAGTGTGACAAGAACCAACCGACGATCGCGTTTCTGAATGAGGTGTTTTAGGTAGTGATGGGAGAAACAAAGCTTTTCGAAGCTTTGAATCAATTGAACCAATTGCTTCGCAAATTGATTCAGTTTTTCGAAACGTTCGAAACACCATACACGTTGGCGAAACCTGCTGGTTAAAATAGTGTAAAAGCAGCGAGATCTGTCCAAACATTTGACACTTTTTACAAAATAATAGCAAGATTGTTCTAAAAATATGTTAAGAAAAATTAATTATTTTATTTAATTAAGACAAAACTTAAAACACAGAATACACTTTTAATTATATTTATGGCAAATCATTATTTAATTATGCACATTTTTGTCATTAAATTTGTCTATAAAGAAAAAGTAGACAAAATGGTAGGTCAGAAGGATGAATGTTTTATGAACTTTTATAATAAAACTGACCCGAGTTCACCTACATTTGTGATCAACTCCCCCTAGTGGTGAATAGTCGAATTTTTGAAACGTTTCGAAACAGTTATGACGTAATGAAGCCTCTTTGGCTAAAATCACGTGAATTTGGCCAGTTTGAAACAAGCTCCGAACCAATGATTCGAAACAAAAGATTCGTAAATGTTTCGAAGCCTCAAGAAGCGTGCTTCGAAATCGCCCATCAATAGTTTTAGGGGCGATTCACATTTCCCATCTTTTGCGCGCTCAAGTTCATTATTTCAAATGTAGGCATGCGGTATGCGCGCTCATAATGGAAGCGTTGCGGTCGCGACAGGCTAGTTTTTTTGCAGACGTGTCCGCACCGCATTGAGTTAAAAACATTTCAACTTTTCAGAATGCCGCAAGCACACCACAGGTCATGTGACAAGAACCAACAGACGGTCGCGTTTTCCGCACGGTTTTAGAAGCGAAATGTGAACAACCCCTAAGGAAGCCGTGGAGGAGCCTTTAATTTTAGAAATACTCTCTTTTGCATTTGAGACTTTAATTTTTGCGACTTTACAGATCCTCTGTACGCGCAATCAGCTTTTAACACTCCCAAGACAAAGGAAAACATAAAATTGCATCATATGACTCCTTTAATGTAAACAATGTCTTCTTTTACACGTTATTTATAGTTTAATATTATTGTCTTTTTTTCTGCAGGGAAAGGCATACGGACAGATGTTGCTTGACTACAAACTGAGTGGTCTACCTGATCTAAAATCATTGGTCGATTAAAAAAAGACGGATGTAGTGTTTTCACATTTTACTAAAAAATTTAATTCACAAAGTATAAAAATTATTGCACATAATTAAAATTTTTATTCCATCTATATTTTTATTTAGTAATTTTTCCTATTATTTCTGTTATTAAATAAGAATAATTTGTATTATTTTCGCATTAATACAATAAAACAACAAATAAAGAGCCAACTGAAGTACAGCTTCAAGTTTTGGTGGGTTGTTGTTAAACATGCCATTACTTTGATATGTATCGAGTACATTAGATAATGGCGTCCTACATTTAGTTGTGTTGAGTTGGCCACATCTTAAAGGTGACGGCAAAACAATAAACCCTTGAAGTTTGCAGCCACAACGTCCTCTCGTTACCTCTGACCCCTATCGACACAGGAAGCCGGAGAGCAAAAGGTTTTTTCCTTGACTGTTGATTAAGTTTGTATACATGTGTTTATTGTAAACTAGATGAATTTGCTTTCATGCTGCAGGAAAGGCCCAATGCCATCTTCTGAGCTAGCAACGCAAAGGTCATGGGTTTGACCCAGATAAAAATGTACACCTTGCTTGCACTGCACATTGCATAACTACCACAAGCACCAAAAATTGGGTGGTAAAAATAATGAATCAACCAAACTTAGATGTGCAGTTTAATTTGCTGTGATGTCACACAGTCTTTTGATCATTGATTTATGCAAAATCTTGTTATTCTGATCTACATTAGCATGTAGTCACAGTCTGACCTCCGAGAAATAGAAAGCAAGACTTGAGGAATCCATTTGTCCAGATCCAGCAGTTATTCATTGTTCGCAGCGTCTTGGCTCCATCTCAATGCAACGGCATCGTTCACAATAAGCGCGCGCACGCACGCTCGCGCAAAATGAAATCACTCACGTCAAACCTTGCGCATTTATCACAAACGCATTCAGCTGTCACGTATAGACATGCGCTGAGATGCTGGGGGACAAACGGGGAAAGAAAAAGACAAATGTCTTGTCATTCATCACCCGATATCTTTCAGCGCTCCTTTGCTGCGTCGGTCGCGCGAGAGTACCGAATAATCACCAATCACTCAACATACTGTTGTGCCCTCACCAGGGCCACCTTTGTTACCACTGCGCCACGGGTTTCACGTTCCTTCCGTCATTGCTCCCTATGAGAAACTAAAGGGATTGTAAAGATTGCTTGATTCTTTATCTTTTAGCCCATACTGTTTTGGGTAACACTTTACTTTTACAGTAGCCTACATTTGTTAGCAGTAAACTACGCATAATTGCACCTAAGCATAAATACAATCAAACGCTAAAGAATGTAGCCTATGTAAATATTAGTGCTCATACTGTAAAGGTGACTTTAAAATAGAGTGTAACCCAAATCGTTTACTAACACTTGTTATTGTCCTCTTAAGCGCAATGTTTCTTTTATAAACTTTGCATTAAGGATTCTATAGGATTGAACTATTTGCAAGACAATCAGTTGTTTTCATTCAGTTGATTAACGTTTTAAGACCATTATGTGCTGTTGGCTGTAAGCTCGCGGGGAATCCAACCTCTTTGTTTTTGGCCAGAGGGTAAAATGCATTGGAGATTTGATGGGTCGATGTAATGAAGTGTTGATATGCGCTGTGTCTACACTCCCCGCGGTCTGCTCTGTTGGTTAAAAGGAGCTCTTGTTTGGTGCGGTCTGACTGGATGTATTGAGGACTTTAATTATTGCCACATGGCCAAAACCAGCTCGCAAATTTAAACCACCGACGGCCAAACTCGCTGCTCTCACTTTTTCCACATCGATCCGCTTACCTACACAAGAGAAAGTCCAGAGACTGGAACAAGTTCATTTTTAGTTTTCGAGAAATAGTCGTATAAATAAATAAACTAGATTCGCAGAAGGAAATACCAGCGCGCAAGGCAATTCGGAGTTAATGCACAACAGAGGACAGATTTGCAATTCAGAATGTAGGGGAATAGGCCTATAAAAATATAAAATAATCAAAATATAAATAATATTTCTGTAGTAAATTATATTCTAAAAGTGTAAATTTAACTTTATTTTAAGTGTAAATTAACAATATACCACACCTAAGGCTGAAATTATTTTAAAACAAAGTTTGTTGTAGAGAAATGTGAAAAAGAAATTCACGGTGACTAAAAATGCTAACAGTTTGTTCGTTTTAAAGGATGTTTTTGCACGGATGCTTTGTAACAATAAAAAAATCTGAAAAAACTGCAAATACACTTGAATTTAAAGCGCAAATCAGTCCAAATTTTCGCAAAAGCGCGTTTTCTTTCTAATCTTTTTCGGTAAAAATTAAACGCATTTCCATTTCGCTTGCAGCTTCAGTTGTCTGGATGAATTATAATCGATTTTTTGGAAACGGTCTACCCCAAAAGTGTTTTCAATGATATCTTTTTCAGCGCCTCAACAGCGTCCAATCGTCTCTTCACTTACGCTGTGATGTCATCACGCGCCTATAGAATAAAAAACATGCGGTGAAGAGTAACCCAAGAAGGTGGTACTCTACAAAATGTTAGATTCCCTTGCTTTACTGTTGGAGAAAACCTTTCTTCTGGCACATTTTAACTTTTTCACCACACCACTACCTAAAAAAGAAAGATGCGTAATGCGTCGACAGGAGAGCGTGCCTTTCCGACGCGGGGATCTATTGGAGGTTCCCCGTACTTTGTTTACCCATTTCGGCATATACCTCGGGGACAACAAAGTCGCACACCTCATGCCTGACATACTGCCGGTTGTGACGAGGAATACATCTCGAATTCAAAAAGTAGTGACGAACAAGAGGTTGCTTCTCGGTGTGATATACAAAAATGCATCGATACGCGTCGACACGGTGGAGGATTTCGCATACGGATCGGATATTTTACTCAACACGATGGATGCTACAATGAGTAAACAGCCGCTGGCTGGCGAGGAGGTGGCGAGAAGAGCCGAAAAACTTATCGGTCATATTCCGTATAGTCTACTATGGAATAACTGCGAACATTTTGTCACATATTGCCGCTATGGTACAGCAGTCAGCGTACAAACAGACAAGGTATGAAGTGCTTGCCAACCATCACCACGTTTCCCTTGAATGCATGCTGCTATTACAACCACATAGTTTGCATGTACAAGAGACGGATACATTACACTCTTAAAAATAAATGTGCTAAATTGGCGATGCCTTGTTTATTTAAAAGTATCTTCTATGTTGTTCATTCTTTACCGGCTACAATCTACTTGTAGACTTTGTAAACTTTGCTTGTTGTTGACTGCTTTGACTAAATGCATGCTTTCTTATTTAAATTCGCTTTTTAGATATAAAAAAATGAAAGCAACAGACGTTAACTTAAATGTGGATGTTGAAGATTCTTTAGAGCAACAAAGACTTTTCTATAACTTTTATTTTTAAAAAGTTTAAGACGATTAGCTTAGCCAACCAGTTTGACTAAATTTTGTTTGTATATAATCATGATAAATAAAATTACTTAAACAAACAAACAAACAAAAAAATACAAAAGAAATGAAGAAGTTGAAGAAAGTTAAAAAAGAAAAGAAAAACCTTTTGTGATACTTGAAAACCAAATGTACATTCATGATGCTAACATTAATCATGTTCTGTAAATTTGGTATGAATATTGTAATTGGTTGGATTGTGAACTGTAGATATATTTTCACTGTAAACAAAATTGACGGGTTGGAGTTTCTAGTTTTGATTAATGGGGGTTACCTTCCCCCACCCCCCGTAAACTACGCCCCTGAGTGCCAGTGTTTTCGTCGGCTTGCAAAAACTGCATACATTTTACCAAACGTCATCTTCAGGAATCTTTAGTAATTCGTGCAAAAAGGAACAGATTCAAGTGGATTTGGGAAGAAAAGACATAGCAGTCTGGAAATGACATTGTTTTTTCCATTTGTTTAAATACTCCCAAACTTACCTATCCCATCTTTTTCCCTCCACAGTTCTGCGAATGTTTAAAATCAGTGATCCGGGATCAGAGGAGCGTTCTCCTGACCATTGTCATCGGAATGCTTTCCATGTTTTTATTTGGAATAGCGCCGTCCACCGCACTTCTAACCTTTTTCGTTCCTTTCACTTTGTGGATGGCTGGATAAGAGACAATATAAGTCCAAAACCATATAAACTACAAGCATTTATTTAACTGATCAAAAGTTTGTATTTTTCCCTTTAATCCCCTGCATACAATTGTTGTGCCAGTGCGTTGCGGAATTCACTCCGTTAGTAGTTAGGCTAATATTAACATTTTATTTTAAACTTTTTACAGAACAGTAAAGTTTTTTTTTGTACAGTTTTAATAAATCTTATATAGTTAAATATTTGTATGCCTTTGTATATTGTAGCACATAGCCTCTGTGAATATATAAACTAAATTATTTTCCTTCTAGTCTCAGTGTTTGTTTTTTAAAAAATAGACCTATTAGTAATAATATTTGTTAATAAAGAATAATAATTTACATAATATTTGCCTTTATGCTTGTGGACGCATTTTTGGCTAAATAGATCAACACGATAACACAATTTTCTAGATAAAAGTGTCGGGAAGCATAGAATAAAAACGTTAATTGCAAAATTAAAATGTTTAAATTGTACATTCGTTTACAATTTGTAAACTACAATATGTAGGCCTTCGTATACTTTAACGAAAATATAGTGTTAACGAATTTTGAAATTTATGGTGTGCTTCAGACTTATCCCTTAATAAAACATAAACAAATACATACAGTGAACAAGCATTTTTTTAATCTGAAATACCAGACAGTATTACAATAGATCGTATATTATTTATTTTGAAAAAGAGCTACAAATGCAGCCACAAAACCTAACACTGTAAACTGAAAGAGTATTTTAGTTTTAGAATTGCAAATAACCCCGTTTTCTTCGGGGGGCGCGTCTTCAAACGATATATTAAGTTATTTGTTATGTAGGCATTTGTCTGGTCAGGTAAAATATCTAGTTGGTGATGTATAATCTTGAAAATACCTAACCAGATGTTATTTAATCGTGCTGTACAGTCGGTTAAGTAACATAAATTTGCAAAACATTAGAAGAACTTAAATTCTCACTGCTTCCTTTGTTACAGAAATAGAAATGTTATCCCTAAAAGGTGAAAAGGCCAAAATAGTCATTGAGAAACTATGCATTGTTTGTTTCATTCAGCATGTGATGTACTTAATTTTGAGGTTTTTGCTGAAAATAGCCGTGGATTTGTAATCCTCAAGCTCCTCCCCACATTGCCTCAAGTAGGATAAAACTTGCAGGTGCCATGCAAGCCATTCATAACCTCACCACTTCGTCTCAAGCTAAGGATGTTCCCTCTGAATTTTCTCAGCTTGTTTTCCATTGCTGTGACCACAGACCATGATGAGAAGAAGACGAAGAAGAAGCAGCAGCAGGTGGTCAAAAATGACATCTCCTGCTTCAAAAGAGGAGATTTGCTAGAGGTTCCTAGGACCCTCTTTACACATTTTGGAATATATCTGGGAAACAACCGCGTCGCTCACCTCATACCTGATATCCTGCCTGCCTTTACCAGTGACAACAAAGCCCTGGAGAAAATGGTCACAAATAATCGGCTGATTTTGGGCGTAATAGCCAAAAGGGCAAGTGTCCGGGTGGACTCGGTGGAGGACTTTGCGTATGGAGCAGAGATTTTAGTGAACCACATGGACAGGGTGTGCAGCCGACCACCGTTTGACGGCGAAGAAGTGGCTAGGAGGGCTGAGAAGTTGTGGGGATCGATGGCCTACAGTCTGCTGTGGTACAACTGCGAACATTATGTCATGTACTGCAGATACGGCACCAACATTAGTTTCCAGACCTGCCAGGTGAGATGTTTCCTTCCTTAATCTTTTCCCGATACACACTACTGTACGTATATTTATTTTATTTATTTGTGCTTCAGACTTGTCCCTTAACAAAACATGAACAAATGCATACCTACATTATTTTGATTATCTGAAATACAAAAAATAAACAGTGCAACGAATAGAAATCTATAGGAATATAAAAAATATTATATGTGAATAATATAAGAAAATAATCTATTTAAAACTTAAAAATCCAGAAACAATTATATAAAATAAAAAGTATTTCAGTTTTTAAATATAAAGGCACAAAAATGTATTTTTAAAAAGGCTAAGTGCAGCCACAATGAAATGAGAGATTTGAGTATAAAGCAGAGCTCATCCTTCTCTGCCCTAAACTTTTTGTAACTATCCCGTGACGCGTCTTCATATGCTATATTTAGTTACTTGTAATACTTGTTTTGAAATTGAAACTTGGCATATGAGAAAACTCGTCGTTTTACTAGTCTGAAATAATGCCAAACAGCCGACATACGGCTTTATTTTGTTTTCATTTCTTCTTCGCTGCTCGAAGTGGTTGATTGTGGCAACTTCCTGTGTTTGCATTCGGAGCAGCGAAGAAGAAATAAGTTCTGATTTGCATGGTAAGCAACCAGCGGCAGAATTACATAATTACGTCTTGTTTAATGGGACACTCCACTTTTTTTGAGGGTGTGCTGGTTTTCCAGCTCCCCTGGAGTTAAACATTTGATTTTTGCCGTTTTGGGGTTCATTCAGCCGATCTTCGGGTCTCGGGCGTTGCCACTTTTGGCATGGCTTGGCATGGTCAATTGAATCTGATTGGACCATTGGCGTCGCGCTCAGAAGTGGCCAAGGAGTTTCGATCTTTTTCTTATTTAAAGGAACAGTATGGAGGACTGTGGCCAAAACTGGTATTGCAATCACAAAACTTGTGGCTAAAACTGGTACTGCAATCACACAAGTGGTAGCCAATACACAAAATGACAACATAAACATCAGTTGAGGGCTGCAACTCCACTTTTTAAATGACAATATCCTGGCCAGACCACTGTTGTCACTGATATAAGTATTTGAAATGAAAATGATTTCTTAATGCCTAGTGACATATCAGGGCCATTTTATGATTAATTGATATAAATTTCTTACATACTGTTCCTTTAAAACTTGACTCTTCTGTAGTTACATCTTGTAGTAAAACTGACAGAAAATTAAAGGTTGTGATTTTTCTGGGCAGATGTGGCTGGGAGCTATACTCTCATTCTGGCGTAATAGTGATCAGGGACTTTGCTGCCGTGACATCCCAGCTAGCAGAAAAAAGTTCTAATAATGTTCCCTGAAAGTTCCCAAGGTTCCCAAAATCATTCTGCCAACGTTAAAAGTGTCCAGTTTTCTTTAAGTTTTAAGAACGTTTCTGGGTTGTCTAAACGTTAGAGGAATGTTACATTTTACCATTTTTATACGCTATGACAATGTCATGTTTTAATGTTCACACAATGTTTAAAACAACAACTGTTTATTATATTGACTTGTTTAATTGTTATGTAAATGATAGAGAAACATTGCATTTTATTACTTTATAAAACATTATTTCTGAATGTTCAGTAAATATATTGCTGTAGAAAACACAATTCACTTATTAGGTTTAGATGTTGATGTTTTGTTTCATTTATAGTCACCATTATTGTGATTAGTGTTGGTTTTAGTTGGACCCTTGACTTTTTGCTTGCTATTTTTTTCCCTGGTTGTGTTAACTGTGTGTTAATGCACCACATTATTATGAACATGTGAAGTTAATAGTGTAATTCTGTGGTTGTTGGTACATAATGGTAAAGATCATCACCTAATTAATTTACTAATCAAAAGTTTATTTTCTGTCAATAATGTATATTAGATCCAGCTCTTTCACAACAGTTTTTTTATTAAGGAGTTTTAGAAACTTTGGACAAAACATTTTCGCTGTATAATTGGGACGCACAAACATCAAGAATCAGAGTAAGAATCTCAACCATGGTGACAAATAAAATTGTTTAAAAAATCATTATTTATCCATGCTGCAGTGCATGTTGGGAATCCTGAATGAGATTTGTAATTTGTTAATACCCAGCATGCATTGCAGCATTACGTTTTTCATATAATTTTCACCATGGTTGAGATTCAGAGTCTGATTCTTGATGTTTGTGCGTCCCAATTATACAGCTGATATTTTTTGTCCAAAGTTTCTTAAACACCTTATTGACTAAAACAAACACTAATCACAATAATGGTGACTATAAATGAAACAAAACATCAGCATCTAAACCTAATAAGTGAATTGTGTTTTCTACAGCAACACATCCACTGAACATTCAGAAACAATGTTTTCCAAAATAACAAAATGCAATGTTTCTCTATCATTTACATAACAATTAAACAAGTCAATATAATAAACAGTTGTTGTTTTAAACATTGTGTGAACATTAAAACGTCATAACGTTTAAAACATGGTAAAATGTAACATTCCTATAACGTTTTGACAACACAGAAACGTTCTACTTAAAGAAAACTGGACACTTTTAGCGTTGGCAGAATGTTTTTGGGAACTTTCGGGGAACGTTCTTGGAACTTTTTTATGATAGCTGGGATGGCTGCAAGAGGCGCAGTGATATTAATCAGTGCCTGAAAATAGTCCCCTGCCATTAAAAGTTAATAAGGGCATTGCACCTCCTGCAACCATGTTACGGCAGCAAAGTCCTTGATTATTAGCCTACGCCAGAATGAGAGTATAGTTCCTAACCACATCTGCAAAAAAAAAAGCAACCTTTAATTTTTTGTAGGTCTTAGTACACTATGTTACTAAAGAAGAGTCAAGTTTTAAATAGGAAAAATATCGAAATTCTTTGGTTGTTTTTTGGCGCGATGCTGATGGTCTCTAATCAGATTCAATGAGTTGTGCTGAACTATGCTAAAAGTGGTACCGCAGGACCCGGAGATCGGCTGAATGGATTCCAAAAAGGTAAAAATCAGATGTTTGACTCTGGGGGAGCTGGAAAGTTGGCATGTTTTCGGAAAAAGTGGAGTGTCCCTTTAAGAAAATGGTATCGGCAAGTACTGGATGAACCCATGTATCGATCCGATACCATTTTCTTAAACAAAGACCTAGTTATGCCAGAATTGTTTGTGCCATTTCCGATACCCCTACTGAACATTCCAGCTTAAAAAGTTATTGACTCCCTAAAAGAGCTCTGTTTTTAAACTAAGATGCACTATAATATTTGAAAATGTTAAAATATCAACTTTTACATTTAAAAGCTTAGATTTTATCTGGCTTTGTTTAGAAAACATCTGTCAGTGACATAGCCTATTTACAGACCTAATTTCATGACAATTTAAGATTATGCATATTAAATCAATATTAAGCAATCAGATCTGTGTTACTAATGGGTTGTACATCCCCGATTAGTTAATTTTTGAAGTTTTCATAATGTTTTATACAAAGGAACAAACGACTCGGACCAGAAGACTTGAGAGATTAACTAATCGGTTCGTGTTCAGGTTCAGATAGCAAATGAATAGCAAAATGTATTTTCTATTTGAGTTTATGTAATGTTGTTATATTGTTGCTTTTAGCTGGTCTTGAGAAAGAATGTTAATCTACAGATTGTGAGCAGGCCATAATCTCTTTAAAACTTTCAATACACAGATTATCTTTCAGCAAAACAATGGTAGAAGTATGTTTTTGTCACAATAATGTAAAACAGGCCTATAAGACTTCTCCAAGAGCAAATCTGATGTTTTATGTTTACCACAAAATACACCATTAAATGGAAATTAGTCATTAAACTCAAGCCATAAAAATCTTTGGTGGAACTCAATCACTTCTATGTAAATTCCAAACATGCAGCCCTAAAGAAGCACATTACTGCCACCTAGTGTTAAAAAAAATGTTACTTCATATCTGTCCTTATTTCAATTTTATAAGTGAACTAAAGCAAAACTTTTCATATATTTCTTTCCTTAACAGTTCTGCAAAGTCGTGCGCAAGATTGTATGCAGCAAGACAGCATCTCTCATAAGCCTATTGATGTGCTGCTTCATTATGTTATATCTGGAGTCCTTGTCTATATTTGGTATTTTACCCACAATCTTCATTCCCTTCACCATTTGGATGGCATCCTGAATCTCTGCGACAAGCAACAATTTGCTGATGTGATTGTAGACTATAGGCTGTCATCATTTACAGTGTATCGAACTGAATAGACACTAAGTCCCCCAATCTTCTCCAATGAGCCACTGGAACATACACAGATGTTCATACCTCCATAAAGTGTTGCTGCCTCAAAATTTTAGTACTGTATAATCATATTGACTGCACAGGTAATTTCAACTTACTATTTTGTATCTGATGTATTTTACTGTCTTTTATAGTGATGAGTTGCTAGGTTAAAGAAAATGTTTTCATGACTTTTTGATGACATAATTTTTACAATATTGTACAAGCTAAATTAGCACTAAACTCATGTAATAATGTGATCTTTAAAGTGAGGTCATGCTAACATTTGTCAGGTAATGTATTTTCTGACTGTGTTATGTAATTTATAATAGCATGCATAGTCATAATATTAATTAAAGTACAGTTTTATATTATTTGGTTTGTCTACATTTGTCTCTTTGGATACAGATCAATGTGTAAATAGACAGGGTAAATTTGTTTTAGACCATGGGTGCCCCTGAGATGCTCTTATTGTTTTGTAAATTGGTTTTACTTTTTATCTGTAGATTGTTACATTATAGAAATTTAATTACTCTTTAATATAGTGTTTTCATTTTGAATGTTGTAAACTTTTGTAAAAAAAAACTACTTTACAGTAGGTTATTTGCAGGTTATTATGTTTCTCTAATTTTCCTTTAGTGTTTTTTTAAGAAATGCAATTGCATCATGTGACCACAAGAGAGCACTGTTGTCCACTAAAGCTGTTTAGAGCACACCGAATCTGATGGCTTTGGTCCCAATAAGTACACGTTTGTACTTTTTACCAGGAAAAGATTTACCAAATGGTAAAGAAAACATCACACCTGTTTAGTTTATATTTTTGCCTTCAATTCACCTCCATTAAAGCAGGCAAAATGCATCATCTGAGAATGTTTCTCTCACTGTTTCCTTTGTGTTTATTAAGAAAGCCGGCACGTGTCAAATTCATGTTGCCAACTTGTTTTCCTATACCAGGTAAAATGTGTGATTTTCGGCCTACTATCCCTGCATCTGTCCATTATAATAGCATCTTAACAGCTAGAATATTACTGTCAGATAGCTCAATCAATAATAAATAAGCACGCGTCACATTTATACTCTTGACTTTTCCCTCACAACATGTAAGTCTTGTATTTTTTTGTCTGGTACCCCCAAAAAGCTAAACGCCTAGCATCAGTGGCTAGAGTGATTCCTGAGATCAGGGTTCTGGCTAGAGCGGATACAACTATGGCCAAATCTCGCGAGATGTTTGGTTTAGGTTTAGGGGTAGGATTAGGATAAAAAAGGCTATTCTGTCTTTATAGGTAACAGCTTTAAATCCTAAATTCTGTGAATTGTTTTGTTTAGGATTAGGTTTGGGGGTAGGATTAAGAGGAAAGCATCGCTCATCCGGCGAGATTTCACGAGATTTTGGCCGTAGCCGTATCCCTTTTAGCCACAACCTAATATCAGTACAGTACACACTGCAGCTAGTTGTCTTTTTTACATGCATTAACCATAGTATTACTTTAATAGTTCATCCCTTAGAAAAAAAATTATTATAGTAAAAGTATAGCAACTCTGTTTTAAAGAATAATTTCTATGTGTATTGCATAGTTTAACTATTAATATCACGGGTTACTATCATGATATGCTAAATTTGTAATTATTGTAAAACTGGTGTAAAAGTATGATTTTACTAGTGATGCCAGTTTAACCATACCAAATGTTTTTTTATATATATATATAAATTGATTATGTGAGGAACGTACGGTTTGGCAGCTGATTGGCTGACATTTGACGTCAGATAGACAGTATTTGACACAGTTAAGTAAGTAAGATTGAGTGGTCTGCTATCGAGTTCCTCGCACAAATTTATTATCATATTTCACGTGTCTTGACTCGGTTATTGAGAGGCCGGAAGAAAGGAGAATTAATCACATTAATACCAGCGTAAATCCAAGGTAAATTTTCACGGAGAGATGACAGACACGTGATACACGAACACGTCGTAGCAGATTAGTATAAAGTTAACGTTACAAACGGAAATTTTAAGTCCAAGTGGTGTTGTCTTAATCATGTTATTGTATTAAATGTATTATACTAAAATCAAGTTACTTTTTATGAAGCACTGCCACCCAATGTTCTGGTTGTAGCGTTCAACGAACTTTTTACCTCAGAACGATGACCAGGTTCAAAATCGAATTAATATTAATTAACAAGTAGACGTTAACTACTTGTAAAGAACGTAAGTTAACTTACTTCTACCTAATAAATAATAAATGTTATGTTGAGATCGTAAGTTACATTTATTAATAATAATTTATTTTGATAATTATGCTAATTATTTTTGCTAGCTGAGCGCGATGAAATTGCCCAACAAATATGATGCATACAACGCTTTTAACATTTACACACTTTCTCAGAAAAAAATCATCCTTTTACTGGTTATTACATTACTTGTTATACTTTATTGAAAGTAAAAAAACTCTCATTTCCTAGATACTAACGTTACTGTAGTATACATGAATAATGTTGTAATATAGTACAGTTTATTTTGGTTTACCATAGTAAATGCTAAAGTATGCTGCAGTATTTGTTAATGTGGGCTACTATATGTTACAGAAACAAGGCTATATAATGACACAGTTAAGCATGAAACATTACAAGAGTGATCCCAAGTTTCATTGACCAATGTTTTCTAAAGTGATCATGGATGAAGGTAATTCCAGTCAATCCTGTGAGACCAGCTCTAAAGAAGCAGCTCTTTTGGCCCTAATGGACAGAAAAGGCTACAGTATGGTGCAGGAAAATGGACAAAGAAAATTTGGTGGTCCACCTCCAGGTAATCTTTTAACATTGTAGACCAGGGCTGCGTCCGAAATCTCTAAAATGCTAACTTCGGAGGCAGCATTCCAAGGCAGGAAGGGATCAAGGCACGTCAGAATCACAAATTTAGTGTAAATAAAGTTATATTTACACTTTATACACCTTTTGATGGCATTTAGTGAGAAATTTGTAATGCAGTTTTCAAATATGGGAATAGTTATCACACAAGCGCTCTCTGTTAATATTTCGAACATAATTACATTACGTACAACGAACCTAATCCAACACACCTGCATTTAATTTTCAAGTGGTCTTGAAGACCTTGATTAGCTGGACCAGGTGTGTTGGATTAGTGTGGATCTAAACTCTGCAGGACACTAGCCATTTCTCAATGTCAAGGAGGGATCCTTGGAAGCCAGAATTTTGAGGATGCTATGTCATCGACAATGGTCGAAGGACTGTTCCAATGTCAAGGATCCTTCATTCGAGAAATATCCCATATACAGGAAAGGATGCAAATGTGTATACTTCGCGCTCTCAAATCACCCACAATCCTATGCTCGCAGCGCCGAAAGCACACCTTTTCACTGACGTAATGACGCAATGACGTGCACTTGCTAGCCTGTTCCATTTACGTGTTCTCCGAATGCTAAAGAGGAGCCTCGCCTAGCCTCTGAAGAAAGTGACTTGGAAAGACCAGTCCTACCAAGGAAGTATCCTTGACATTGAGAAACACCTAGTGCAGGGATGGGCAACTTTGGTCCTGGAGGGCCGGTGTCCTGCAGAGTTTAGCTCCAACCATAATTAAACACACCTGAAGCAGCCAATTAAGGTCTTACTAGGCATACTAGAAACTTTTAGGCAGGTGTGCTGAGGCCAGTTGGAGCTAAACTCTGCAGGACACCGGCCCTCCAGGACCGAAGTTGCCCATCCCTGACCTAGTGGGTCCCTGGGTTCTGGCTAGAAGGGATACAGCTACGGCCAAATCTCGCAAGATTTTGGGGTGGTTTCCCGGACAGGGATTAGACTAGTCCTAGACTAAAATAAATGTAAGAGCTGTCCAAACTGAAAACAATTTGCACTGACATATCTTAAAATACACCAGTGCCCTTTGTTTAGCCATAAAATGCACAAAAGTAATGTTTTTAAGTAATGCATGTTTGTTTAAACTAGTTATATTTCTTAATTAAACTAAGGCTTAGTCCTGGCTTAAGCTAATCCCTGTTCGGGAAACCACCCCGTAGTGTTTAGGGTTAGTCTTAGGGGTAGGATTAGGGTGAAAAACAGCGGTTCTGGTTAGATAGGAGACAGCTATGGCATAAATCCTGTGAAAGGTTGGGTTTAGGGTTAGATGAATCTAAAGTTAATATAAACTTGATATAGAGTTGTTACACATTTTTAGGTTGGGAGGGCCCTCCTCCTCCACGTGGCTGTGAGGTGTTTGTTGGTAAGATCCCGAGAGACATGTATGAAGATGAACTGGTTCCTGTCTTCGAGAGGGCTGGTAACATTTATGAGTTCCGTCTGATGATGGAGTTCAGCGGGGAGAACCGTGGTTACGCCTTCGTCATGTACACCAACCGTGAGGCTGCCCAACAAGCCATCCAGCTCCTTGACAACTACGAAATCCGCCCGGGAAAGTTCATAGGAGTGTGTGTGAGTCTGGACAACTGCCGTCTGTTTATTGGATCCATCCCGAAGGACAAGAAAAAAGAGGAGATCCAAGAGGAGATGATGAAGGCCAGTATGCTTTTGCATGCATTATGATAAAACTGAGGTTCAGTGGTGGAGTTTTCACTTGTCACACAAGTGGTAATTAAATGTAATTACAGGAGCAATGTGGGATTTTAGAAGGATCTCTTGACAAAAATGCAATATAATATACAAAACTATATTATCAGTGGTTGTATTGTTTTTATTACCTTAGAATGAGTCGTTTTATTTACATACACCACACGCCGCCATGTTTCTACAGTAGCCCTAAACTGACAAACTGTTCTACAGAGCGTGTTTCGTCCCTACTTTGTCTCAGGCAGGAGATGTTTGTCCTGTGGTAGCTACCGTAGCTTCTCTGGACCTTTAATTAATGGAATTTAAATATAATTATATGTGCACATATTGATTAATGTATACCTTGAATCATTCAGCACTTGTAGTCGCTTTGGATAAAAGTGACGGACAAATGCAAAAATCTTAATGTAAATTGCATTGTTTATAGACACTAACTTTAACAAAAGCATGCAAAAACATTTTATGTTATTACAATCTAAGCATTTAAGGCGGACAGATTTATTTAATAACAGTGGCGGCTCGTGACTGCTCATCCGATGGGCGCAAATTCAAAATAAGTGTTCGGATTGTCATGTGTGTTGCTCGTGTTTTCAAAATGTGTGTTTGTTGCGTCATGTGAACCATGTGCATCACGTGTTTTGTCAAAATAAGGGCCTGCTGCACACGCGTCAAAACCGTTTATGATAAAAGAGGCGCTCACGTTCACAAAATACACGCAAGACACTCCCTTAACACTAAACTCTGATTACGCATGAGATTATGCGGGCAAACGCGAGCGTCTTTTTTATCATAAACCCTTTAGACGCGTCTGCAGCAGGCACTTATTTTGAGAAGGGACGTGATGCACATAGGATCACTCGACGTGCAGAACACATATTTTGAAATTACGAACCACACACATGACGGGCTACATACATGTTGTGACGAACTTCGCATCGAGCGCCCTCGAAAAAAGAAGTCACCGGCTGCTTAATTCACTAATTAATATAAAGACAACAACATAAAGCAGCTAGTATAAACTAACTCTGTCTTCTGTTTACTACAATGCAAAATCTAGGTGACTGAAGGAGTGGTGGATGTCATTGTGTACCCCAGTGCAGCGGACAGGACAAAGAACCGTGGCTTTGCCTTTGTTGAGTATGAATCCCACAAGGCGGCTGCTATGGCTCGCAGGAAGCTTATACCAGGTACAAAAGCACAATGCAAAAACATGAACAGATGAATTATTGGTATTTGCTAAGACACACACCACTCTTACTATTGTGCAATGTTTTTTTTTTTTACATAATATCATCCTAAATAAAATAAAGAACATTCTGTAAAAATATAACCTATATGATATCTTTAATATTGACTTAGGGTATGTCAAAGATTGAAATCAAACTTTGGCGTGCTTTCGTCAATAAGATGCAATTGTTTTGAAGAAAACAGGAAGTAAAGCGCTCTTTTAACACTGGAGCCCAGCGTAATGTTAAGTCTGTGTGTTTTTTATTTTATTTTAATATTTATATTTGGTCGTTTGGTGCGTGATGACACACAGCCCTATATTGCTTAGTTGATCTGTCCCAGCTCAAAAATCACGTAACCTTCCTGCGTGCATCAGAAGGATTTTACGAAGGTAGATGAAGGTGAGTGGTCTCGCAATTGACGTTTCTCTCATTTTGAACCACGCTGTGGCACGATTCGCGTTCACAATGGGTGTTCCGCGCCTGAGCCTAAGTGAACCGCACTTGAGCCCACCTCTGCAAACCGTCCAGGGCGCGATTGACCAAACTGCGCCCGGCCATGGTACAGAGCGATCACACTAGTCAAACGAACCAGGCTTTGGGGGTCAAAACGCTGGCCGCAGTTTGTTTGGGATAGAAGGGGTGCGCCCTTAAAGAGTACTAAACCCTAATCCAACTTTTTTTAGTTACTGATCTGTAAGAATGATGGTTTATTACTGTTCATTGATTTTAGTAAGTTTTTTGACATTTGGATGTAAAGTGTTTCAATACTACAATATATGGTGTAAAAACGTCTGAGTGCTGCCCTCTTCAGGTTTAACGGTGGCTACTGCAGCTGAATTTTCCTATTGGATGTTGGGTCCAAAAAATGACTTGTGACGTAAGCAGGTTCAAGCTTATCACGCCCTTGTTACGATCTCACCACACACTTGGTACGAGCTTAGTTCGTCCCATGTATCTCCGTTGGGATCTGCCCACTTTTCTTTCATTTTTTCAAATATTGCCAGTGGGTGGAGTCAGGCTCTGAACAGGGCTTTAGTTACGCTTTAAAGAGCCACACAGATCCAAAATCGAAACTAACCTTTATTGCAGTGTGTCATGTAGCTGTCTATCAATGTAAACAACGTGTAAAGAAGTTGAACCAAAAAGTGCACGATTAATAAAGTTATTGGCTTCTAAAGCAGGGAGTCGACTCTGAATCGCTGAAACGAGTCGTTATAGGGAGTGAGTGAGTCTTCTTCCTGATATTTGCCACGTCACACGAACGCATCCACGTCACACGAGATACTAATCTCCGCGGCTCCGCCTACAGCCTTGCCCGGGAGAAACGAAAACTATGACCCGCCCACAGCTAGTAAGTGTGTGAGTGTAAACATCAGCTCAGCTGTGTTTTCAGTTTGTGTTGTTTTCACTACCAAAGGAGACTTTTTCAAGGAGGGATATACTAAACGTGTCTTGCTGTGAAGAATCAGTGCTTAAAATTAATTTTTAACGGAGGGATTTAGACGTTTGGCAATGAAAGATGGTTCAGTACCCACTTTATTTGGAACAACATGTGTCTCCTAACCACAACCTGTAATTATGATTATAGCTACATACTTGCTAAAATGAGTGTAAAATGTCTATAGTCGTTTTCATTGCTTGGATTAATGATGAATGATATCGTTGTTTAAAATCTAACTTATAGACTGTCAGTGTCACGATAGCAAGTGGTTTTGCTATGACCCGGTTAGTTTACATAAATGCTTAAATGAGTTTAAAATTTTTCGTTTCGATCGTCGTTTGTATTGCTTGGATTAATGATGAATGATGTCTTTGTTTAAACTGTTCATTTACTGTCAGAGAGTCACGTTAGCAAACGGCTAGCAAATGCTCACTTACGGTTTTGTTATGACCCGGTTAGTTTACATAAATGCTTAAATGAGTGTAAAATTGTTAGTTTCGATCGTCGTTTGTATTGCTTGGATTAATGATAAATGATGTCTTTATTTAAACTGTACATTTACTGTCAAAGAGTCACGTTAGCAAACGGCTAACGCATGTTCACTAACGGTTTTGTTATGACCCGGTTAGTTTACATAAATGCTTAAATGAGTGTAAAATGTTAGTTTCAATCGTTTTTTATTGCTTGGATTAATGATGAATGATGTGTATTGATGTTGACAATGTCTTCTCAGTAAATCATGTTAGCACGAGGTCAATACATGTTGCACTGTTGTTGGTCTGTGCCACTGATCTGTGGTCTGCGCGACTGATCTGTGATCTGTGCAAAGACACTTTCTCAGTTGACCAATCAGAGCAGAGTAGGCTACTGAAAGGTGGGGTTTAGGCAGACTGAGTGGTTGAACGGCTTCACACGAATCGTTTGGGGATCTCTGAGAAATGGGAGAATTGTTGTCCGGGACTTATAAACAGTGATAGGATGCTTAAAATTGTCATCTTACTGGCTCTTTAAGCCTGTATTTCAAACATAGGGTCACATATGTATCTACATCAACTGGAAGTAAATACACCTGGTAATGTTAAAAACATGAAGCTTTTGATTAACCAGTTTTGACTTGGTGTTTCAGGAACGTTTCAGTTGTGGGGCCACACCATTCAGGTTGATTGGGCAGAACCAGAAAAGGAACTGGATGAGGAAACCATGCAGCGAGTGCGAGTCCTGTATGTCCGTAATCTCATGCTGAACACTACAGAGGAGACGCTCCGCTCCGAGTTCTCGCACGCGAAGCCCGGCGCCGTTGAACGCGTTAAGAAGCTGACGGACTACGCATTCGTCCACTTTTATAACCGCGAGGATGCTTTGAGCGCGCTCGAAACTATGAATGGAAAAGTTATCGATGGCTCACCCATCGAAGTCACCCTCGCCAAGCCTGTCAGCAAGGATGCAAACAGAAGATCTGGACAACGAGGCAGCAGCAACGGATCATCGGCCAGTGGAAGCTATTGCGATTTCAACTTCTTGTACCAGAGTAAAGATGAAGTGAAAGCGGGAATGATCAGCGATGGGTTAACTTCACGCACGCTCGGCTTGTCACCGCACTTGGGAAGCCCGTACGCAGCGGACTCGGATCGCTGCGTGTATCCGTTTCTGCCGGGATCCACTCTGGTCCCTGTCAACCTGAGTGTCTTGAAGCCTAGTCAGCTGAGTTCAGCTGTATCACTGCTGGATTACTACTGCCACAAGAATGACTGGTCTCCACCGGAGTATCACCTGTACTCCCTAGGAGGACAGGAGGGGAAAACGCTGCTCATCTACAAAGTGGTCCTCGGCAGGAGCAGCTATATGCCTGATAAAGTCTGCTCTATACTGGAGGATGCAAAAGAGCTTGCTGCTCAAAATGCGCTATGGAACCTTGGTTAGTTTTTTCTTATTCATTCTTTAAGATCTTTCTATCTATCTGTGAAAGTCTCAAGAACATTCCGTCGTTGCATTCGGTTTTGATTTATTTAATATAAACAAACCAAAACGTGTGTCACAAGTATGTGCGTGATGTGTTTATTTTTTCATACACAACAGATTGCTCCGTCACTTGCCCTGGCTCTCCTGTGAATCTGTCTCCTCCTGCACCTTCTGGCTCCAGTTTCCTGTCTTTTGGCTGTAGATCTGTACCGTACCCAGCCTACCCCATGGCGCCCATCTCACCTCCCTTACCCATCTCCTGCTCGCCCGCCCAAAGACTCTTTATCCCGAACCAGTCATCGTTTCTGTAGTAAACCAATTCAGATACTAATGTCCCTGAGTTTTATTGAAATGTTCATATGTTAAGTTATTATTATGGTTTAGCATACTAGCTATTTCATTAAATCAGAACTAGTTTACTTTTATTGTGTTTTTAAGTACATGTTTACATTCTAGTTGATTGGTTCAATCTCGGTTTAAATGTTTATTTTCCAAGTCGCCTTAACTAACTTTTTGTCTTAAGACGTTATTACCCTGTTTATTTGTTGATGTTATATCACCAATTGAATCTAGGAATACAGACTCTAATAATATTAATTAAAAGATTCATTTTTCCAATAATGAGATATAGGCTAGGTAATGTTGGTTTTTAAATTCGTGTTAAATTTCCCTGGCACATTAAATTTGCTGATTTAATTGGTAATTATAACTCATTGTTTATGTATTATGTCTTTGAGTCTGAAGTTTCGGTTAACTTTTCAATGCATAGCATTGTTCTGATGCCCAAACAATATAACCACTTTACAGTCAAACATGCTATTATGTTTGTGGTTTGCACATATTACGTAATACATAGGCACCCCCAAATTTGATTATTAAAAATAAAATGTATGGCTCCCGTATGAGGTGCTGTGTGACACTTTTTTAATTACAGAAATACTGATTTTGATATAGATTCTGTTTGCTTAAATATTGTAAATCCACCTATTCTTTTGTTAATGGGCTTAAATGTCTGTTTATTAAATATGTTTTGTAACCAATATTTTCCATCATTTATTTGAACTTTTTGAGCTTGACATCTCAACCATACTTGCTATCCAGAGTGTTCACTCAATAGTCTGGTGCATTTCTTCATGGTGTTAAATCATCTTCAATGGGAACTTTGAAAGAGAAGCCCCATCATGTATATTGTGCAGTGGGGCAGGTCTGGTTTTTTATATTTAAGTGAAAATGTTACATTGTGTAATTTAACAAGGATCTGTTGTAAATTTTCACTATAATCTTCAGACCCAGTTTTTAACGATTTTTACGAAAGGGCCAATGGAGAAACGGCTGTTTGAAGAAGCTCAGAGACCTTCTTTGACTTACAATCAGGCATGTGCATTTTTTCATTTATTTCAAACGTCTGAATGTTTTTTTAATTTGTTAATGCATTTGCTTTGTGTCTACTAGAAAAGAACAAAGAGGTTTGCTGGACAACAGTTCCCATCTCCGTTTATTGTGACAGATATATTGGATGACACTCATCTTATCAGGTAACAATATAAATAAATATATACATATGTTGTGGTTCCATAGTGGCTTGGCCTTTTTTGATCGTAAAAAACTGCAGTTATCAAGCTATCTAAAGCATCTTTGAGTGCTGTCACAAAAGTGACTTGACATTTAGGTTTTGTGATAATAGACTTTCACTCTTGTCCTTGGGTATGGAAATAAATGTCTTCTTGCGGTTGCTGATGAAAGTGCTTTGAAATCTGGGGATATTTTTAGATTTCTTTAGTCTGTATGAATTTATATCTTTGGCAAGTGCTAGTTTATGTCAGGTAGATAATTTATTCAAGAAGCACTTCAGCTTTGAAAAACTGAAACGGAGCAGGGGGTGGATTTTTTAAACATGTCAGTTTAAAGGGGTCATATTGTGATTTTTTTTTAAAGGTGTAAAATAAGTCTTTGGTGTCCCCAGGGCTCATATGTGAAGTTTTAGCTCAAAATACCGCACAAATAATTTATTATAACATGTTAAAATTGCCACTTTGTAGGTGCGAGCAAAAACTTGCCGTTTTTGGGTGGTCCTTTAAAATGTAAATGAGCTGATGAAATGCAAACTAATGATTTGTTGAAATTGAAACACAAATGTAATATCAATTATTTTTTCTCTCTCTTCGTCTCAGAACTAAATGGTAGTGCCATGGTTGAATAGTGCAGATTTATAAATTTCGTCTTATTGTGAAAGAAACGCAAATTTTAAATCAGATGTGTGGAAAAAGTTCAAGTTAACTGTGACAAGAAACAAGAAAGAACAAAAGGTGACGGATGTACAAAAAACGAGTGTGAGTAAATCCGATAATAAGGAGAGTGTAGCTGTTTCTCAATGCAGCCTTCTTAGGTAATCGTGCCGCATTACCAACTTGGGTGTGCATTATTTTTCAATAATTGTCGTCAATAAATAAGCTGGTTTTTGAAAAAGATGCCAAAAATGTAAGATATGCTTAAAATCATCAAAAACAAATACCCTTTATTCAATTAAATCAAATTTCATGGGTTTAATTAAAGATGCCCTGCAAACTTTGCCACTAGGGGGCAGTGTGATGCTTTGTGGCTGCAAAAATCATTGAAAACAAAACATATATTTTGTTTACCGTTTTAAAAGCATTTTTCAATAAGCTTTAGGCAAATTACAGTGGTCCCCTGTTTATGACTCTCCTTGTGATGTTTGTATTAAGTAAGTGTTAGATTTTTGGTGTGTGGACAGTATATTATACATTACATAAGACTGTGGCCTCCTACTAAATAAGCTGAGATGATCATATAACAGCCCTACAATGTACAGACAACTGAGTACAAGAATATAAATTTCAAATGACATTTCAGCAGCATCTAAGGCGTCCATTTGGATTTTTGATTAAAACCACTGCTGGAATACGAATGCCAAATGCATCATTTTAATAGCCAATTGCCAAGCGTTTTAAATTAGGAGTAAATCTTATTGATAAGGTCATGGGGACTCTCACCAATTGCTTGGTTATGCGCTATAGATATAATCTAATAAAACAAGCACGCGCACAGATCCACAGACCCAAGCAGTTCTTCATATATGGCCCATGTGTGAAAAATAGATACATTAGTGGGACGAGGTGAGAAACAATCTGTGGGATGCTATGAGAATAGGTTCAGGTGGAATAATAAAAAATAAGCTCATAGATGTCATAAACACAAGACACATTTTTACTTATGATGGTATTATAGCAGGCCTCAAAGGATATAAAATGATCCCAGCGTCCCATTCTTTACCTGTGATATAGTTTGGATTGTGCGAATCTGCGTGCAGGGCGTCAGACTCAGTAATAATGTTATTTCTACATTGTTTCTGAGATATGTTTGCAAACATGTAGGATTATGCACATACAAAATATCTGCTTTAAGTCGTAAAATGTGTCTGTGTGTTACAGACCGTATATTGATGAAATGGTCACTAATGCCTGCTATTAAAAACGTCCCACATTTTCTATATTAGGGTTATAGTATTCAATTTAGTTTTATCATGTGTAGACCATTACAACACTATCACCATGCGCTCCATTAAGACTTGTCAGGGTGTCATTACGCATATTGAATACCTTTAGGTCTGCAAAATGGGAGTTGTCATAATGTCAAGGTACACTTAAAATTTCTTTTTAAAGGTGATTTTTAAATGTTTAATTTATATTTAGCATAAGAGAGACTAGCCTGCATATATTTAATGCTGTAACCTATGGTCTTAATTCATATATTGTCCCATCATTATGTGCATAATAATGATAATGACTTATAGCTTTTAATTGAGCTGCACTGCAGGACTCTTGTGTCAGACTGCAGGATATTTCAAGCTATTAAGCTATCTTGAGACATTGCTGTCAGCAGCTACCATTTTGCTGTGCTGCTCTACATATATACTATACAGCTTTATCCTATTACATGGTCATTAAAGCTGAAAATCTTTCTATAATGTAGAGATGTCAAACTGCAGGACTGAAAATTGAAAAATGAACTTGGAAGTTGCGTCTGAGCCGAGCATGAATCTCAAGTTTAATTAGTAGTTGGAGGTAAAACTCTCCCCTTTTAAACTTTTTAGTTTAAATAAGGTTTTTAATTTGGGGTGTTGGAGTCCTGATAAATGTTTTTTTAAATCGCCATGAGATATTTTTGTGCCACTACATAGCAATAATATTGTAAAAATATGTAAAAATTGTATACTTAAACCCAAAGTATAGTCCATTTTTAACGTGTATGTAAGGGTCCACATATAGTGAGCGTTGCACAATTTTCGGCGCATACTGTAAATGCGTCGAACGTTAGTGCACGTGCATGAGTTAAATGAACTATGCTTTGCAAGGCTGTGCATTCAACTGTGCACGTACACTCGTGCATGCGACCATGCCCAAATATATGCCCAATCCCAGGATGTAAACTGTTGCCTACAATCCGTGTGTTTGTAGACCAAGAAAAGAGATTAACATTGGAGACAATAACTCGCGTCATTGTTACTTTGGGGTATGTACCTTTTGCATATTGTTAACTTGTACCAATTCACACCAAAGGAAATGTAAAATCATGAATCTGACCATTGGTGCTCTTTTAAATAAGAGAAATAAGAGACTTGAGTAATAAAGCAGAGCTTATCTTTTTCTACCCTAGCCGTTATGTAACCATTGTGTTTTTTAAATGCTTTAGGTTACTCGTTTTAAAGTTGCTAATATTTGTGGCACCCCTTAAAACTGCAGCATGGCATATACAACATGTCGCCGTTTTACTGCCTGTCCAGTCTGAAAAACTGCCAAACAGCGGACATACAGCTAGCGTGTTTTCATTTATTCTTTAGAAGAAACTAGTTCCAATTTGCAGCATTAAAGAATGGGGCTTTATTAGTGCTGTTCATTGATTTTAGTTACTTGTTTGACATTTGGATATAAAGTGTATCAATACTACGATATATGGTGTAAAAACGTCTGAGTGCTCTTCAGGTTGACAGTGGCTACTGCAGCTGAATTTTCCTATTGGATGTTGGGTCCAAAAAATACCTTGTGACGTAAGCGAGTTCAAGCTTACCACGCCCTTGTTACGATCTCACCACACACTTGGTACGAGCTTAGTTCGTCCCCTCTATCTCCGTTGGGATCTGCCCACTTTTCTTGCATTTTTCAAATATTGCCAATGGAGTCAGGCTCTGACCAGGGGTTTAGTTACTCTTTAAGCTTTGCTAGCAGGCATAAATAATCTTTTTTAGGAAAATGGTATTGGATTGGTACATGAATTCAAGTACTCGCCGATACCCATGAATCTTTTGTTTTATCGGTGGCATTATGATATACATAACTATATTATCAGTGGTGTATAAAGATCTTACATAATGAACTGTTATGTTTTTATTACCTTAGAATGAGCCGTTTTTTTTCTACACACACTGCGGGTCCCCTCATATGGAAATTGTAATTTTGCGCCGCCATGTTTCTACAGTAGCCCTAAACAGACAAACTGCTCTAAAGAGAGCGTTTGGTCACTATTGGCACTTGTCCATTGCATAGTACCCCACGGTTTGGTTTTGGTCAAGTCTGGTCAGGTCAGCTCACCTCATTTTAGTTTGCCTTTCCATCGAGTTTAGAAAACACTTCGGAGTGGGAAGGATAATAGGCGTGTCGCTATATTTGCGCTGCCAACGGCTGTGACATCATACAAGTGAGAGCGTTGTTGTACATTTCCATACATTCATTTATTTCTCAGTCTGCCACAAATTAAAATTGACCCCACAAATAGATGTTTGCACATCGCGTTTATCACTACCTCTGTCTCACATTACAGGTTCTGTACAAACACCCGTGGCATCGGTCGACGCGCTCAGCTAAGCCTCATTTCAGTTGCATTTAAGCATATATGCGGACGTGCGCATCGCGAATGTGCCGCCACAAATTGCAAGTCTGGAAAAAAACTGTTATGGTGTTCCTGATTCTCAACCTGTGGATGTTTTTCATCGCTAAAAAGGATTTTGGGAACTTACAGCAAAGCACAGATGACAACAGGGTTACTCGAGACAGCACAAGCTAGCATGAGGGTAAAGCTAATCTTTTACATTATAGCAAAGACGCTAGTAGTGACGATTCTCTCAGACCAATCAGTGATCTACAGTGTTTTCGCGTCACGTTTTGGTATCAGCTCAGGTCGCTTGGAACCCCGACCGAGGTGGTACTAAAAAAAGTATTGGGGACTACGTACTGCACCCAGTGGAAAAGCTCCCAAAAGTAAGCTGACCCGACCGAAACAGTGGAGTACAATGCAATGGAAAAGCACCATATGTTGTCTCAGACGACAACATGTTTGTCCTGTGGTGGCTGCCATTGCTTCTCCATGAGTTTTGAAATGGAGGGTTGAGCTGTGGATTGACCCGTTGGTTGCAATTCCCAATTTCACAACTAGATGCCACTAAAATCTACACACAGGACCTTTATGACCTAACACTGAGTTGAAAATAACAATAGCATTTTTTTTAGCGTGTAATGACAAAAAATGACCTTTTCTTTATTTATAGCAAAGTTAAATTGCCAATATACACAGAAGGTAACAGTACAATTATAAAGATCACAGAGGAATCCACAGTAACCATTTGACTTTCTAAGAATTTTCCAGGCATGCCAAAAACACCCATGTACGTACACGACTCTGACCTGCACTCTTGTTCACCAAAGGTCAATATGTATCCAGCTGTCAAATAGGCCACCTCCTGTGATGGCTGATGAGAAACCTACCTAATCTCCACGCACACACAACCCAATCTGTTGAACAGCAGGACCTGCAGACACATATATCTGCTAGCCGACCTTAATCATTTCGAAAAGAGCACTGTAATCTACCTGCCTAGCCTCAATGATATAGTTTGGCCTTTGGCCATAAAAGGTTAAAATATTGACACAGAGTCACCGTTTCTATATTAGATATTTTGTGCTCTATACATTCAGTGAAACAATTTCAATTTATGCGCATTTGTGCCAAGCTTCCATTATAAATGTAATTTAAAGCACAGTTTTTTTTTACAGCTTGAGTTATTGCTCTATAGCACATTAATGGGCGAGGAAGATGAAACCCGGTTTCGTTATATGAATATCGCAAACGCAGCATATTCTTGTTTCACATTTTGCTCTCAATATCTCAGAAACTGTCTTAACAGCTCAATGATCCACTACGTTTTCTGTTACATTGAAACGGAGCAGCGAATATAAATCTTGTTTAAAAAAGACCAGCTTCAGCTTAAAATGTTATAAATGGTATTTGGAGTAGCGTGCCGTATGAGTTCTGCTGATCGACAATTGAAACTACTGCTGTATTATTGGTGATATTACCTACACTCTTTATATGTGGCACCAACGCAGCAAAATCATTACCTGACAGTTTAAAGTTTATAGAAAATCTTTTATTTTCCCTGCACTGTCAGCTCCCAATCCCTTTTGGTATTTTCCAAAAATTGCATGATTATTGATGCTTGCTAAGACTTGTACTCAAACAAACCAATAAGCAGGGGTGCAAACAAACCCCTAAAGGCATTCTTTGTCACGTAACCCGTCCACCATCGTATGCGCAGTGGACATGAATGATACCGCAAATCACATGGCTTTTTGAGTAGAGGTGGATTATTACTTTTCTAAGCTATCAGACTTACAATTTTCACCCGCTGCTGTAGATGATTGCTCTTTCAACTTGGGCCCATACGCAACTATGCATCAAACAACCTAGCAACTGATAGCAATTCCCTGGTAACCATTTACAATGCAATACCAAGCATGTTTGAAGCGACCAAAGTACAGTATGTTAAGGTTAAAATATTTGTCCCCCCACAAATTTATGAAATGAAAATGTTATGTTATGTACATCAGTAATGCTTGTTTAATTTTTATTGCACGGGTCCTTGAAATCCTTGAAAATTTGTGAATCTGGGGAAAACAATTTTAGGTCCTTGGAAGTTTTGAAAATATACATACATAGATACAGGTCATTGAAAGTGCTTGAATCTATTTTATGCAAAAAGTTTTCTGGAAAAAATCCATATTATTCACTGTGTAGTGTAGGATAATATCAGAAAAATTCTAGACTTTTTAAGCACACGTGCTAAACTGTTCGCTTTAAATGCTTATATCTTCTGTATGCGAATGTTGATTCATACCAATTTGCTTTTTAGCATAGTTGTGTTTGACACATGAAAACGTCTTGTGTTATGTATGTAACTGTTGGGAATGAAACGCTGCGTCTCCCTTGCCATACTTCATGCGTCCCTGTAATGCTGTTTTTGGCAATATTTCAGATAGCGATATACTTCCTGGCTCTTGCGTCACCCTGTCTTTGTCGTTATGCCTCACCATTGGTTGAATTTTGATATTCACATTCAGACGCACTTGCCCCTGGAGGCGTCCCCAAAGTGTCACCGCAGTGACGCACCGCGAGTTCCCTCGAAAGGGAACTGTAACAATGTATCTTTAAAGGTAATACGATGTAACCTTGCTCTCACTTGAAATGTGTCCCCACATTTATTCCTCGAATTTGAGGGTATTAGACCTGAAAAGTCCTTGAAAGGTCCTTGAATTTGAAGTTAACTCAGATTGTGGGAACTCTGTTATTGTAAATAGCAAAGTATTTTACGTACTAGTGGTACAAATGTTTTTATATGACAGACTTAAAATGCAGCACTCAACTTAATGCAATATGTAATGTACTGAAATATTGGAAAATAAACAAAAACAATTAAATCAGCATGTGGCTGCGCAAGAAACAGCTGGAGGAAATGGGGTCATGAAAACATTTCCATAATGCTGGTGTGCTGTACTGAAAGCAAAATAAAAAAGTAGAATACCTAGCAGGGAAAGTAGGATGACTTAATCTGCCCTCATTTTAGTTTCAATCTAAACCTTTTTTAGCAGACAGATGGAGGTGAATAAATCCCGCTGTATTTTTTAACAAAATAAGACATGCAAAAAATCCATTTCCTCAAGAAATACAAAATCACCTCTTGAGTAAACTCTTGATATCCATGCTTGGCTCAGACGTAAATCCTTGACATGTGCTGCTGATGCCCAAATCCAGCGTATTTGTCATCTTTCACCAGCTAGGAGTGCTGTGGACGTTTCATTGCCCAGCGCAAAGTGAAAATAGCTGAGTAGCTCTTGAGTAAAGAAAACTAATGATGTTCATCCGTCTATGTCACTATCCGCTCTTATAAAAGATGAAAATGAAGCACTATGCGTACGAGTTCTCGGTTAGATGAAGAGACGGACACTCACTTTGGTCACGTCTCAACACCCTCAAGGGTTTAAATATCAGTATTCAAATGTTTCCCATGTCCTCTTTGTAGATGGGCTCAGGCACATTCTGTGGAATTCCATGCATAAAACGTTCCTACTTATTCGATGGGTGTCACAGAAAAAGGTGTCCTGGGAAATCACATCTGCAATTTTTGACAGCCTCGGGCTGTGTAGCAGCTAGAAAGGTCAATGCCTGCAGAAAACATAGCTAATCAGCATTGCTTGTCAACGGTAGGGTCAGGGGTTAAGGTCTGACCCCCTCACCCTTAGCATTGGAAGCTAGCTAGATGTATATCATATTTTTTTTATGTTACAATGGATGTTTTACTAGTGCCTATTTTTGGACTCTTTAAAGGGATAGTTGACCTTAAAATGAAAATTCTGTCATCATTAACGCATCCTCATGTTGTCCTAAACCTGTATGAATTTCCTTTTTCTGATGAACACAAAAGAAGATATTTTGAGAAATAATGGTTAACACACAGTAGATCACTATTCACTATTGACTTCTATAGTAGGAAAAAATATTTTGGAAGTATTGTGATAAATGATGAAGAAAATATTTTGATAAATGATGGAAAGCACACAGTTGCACATCATATTTTTATTCATACTATGGAAGTTAATGGAGACTATCTGCTGTGTGTTTACCATCATTTCTCAAAATATCTTCTTTTGTGTTCATCAGAAAAAAGAAATTCATACAGGTTTAGAACAAAATGAGGATGAGTAAATGATGATAAAATGTTTATTTTAGGGTGAACTATCCCTTTAAGGCATTCCTTGTCTACTCGTATGTACTTCCTATGATATCACAATCAGGATTGCTGGAAGTGATAGATTTGGGTTGTTGTGGTGTCATTGGCCGATGTAAGTTGTCAGGATGTGGTTTTTCTCTGGCTCTTAGTAATTAGTCACAGAACATTGGTTCTTTATTTTCGGCTCGCCCCTGTTATAGACGTCATTGATCAGGCTTTCAGACTTGTCATTGGAAAATGGATTTTTATGGAGAAGGTGTGCGGTTAAAGGAATGGGAGGCCAATTCAAAAGCTAATTTTTATGGAATCGCATTAACATTTATGAATTAGACCAAAGTGACTTACTGTGCGTTCTAGGAATACATTTTATTGCTTTGTGACTAAAATGTTTCTCATGATCTTTTGAAGTCACAATGAAAAGAAGTTGCTATTGTCTTATTTTCCCCCGTCGTGACATATATCCGAGTGAAAGAAAGGTAGTGCTGGACTTGAATTCATTGAGAATTGATTGGATCGTTGAAAGTTGGGTCATGTAGCTATTTGCAATCTCTTTTTGGGTCCTGACCTCCCGCCATTCCTTGTGACCGAAAGTAAAGAGAGATCGTTTGGAGGAGAGGAGGAGATTAGCCTTTTTGATTAAAGATTATGAAGGCACATCAGTTTTTAAAGGGCCAATATTTCGTTGCTAAAAACACTTTATTTTTTAAATACCAAACATTATTGTAGCTCTTCTATTTGCCGCCTTTCTGAAACGTGTTGGTTTGTACAAAGCTCATCGTTCTGAGAAAGCATGTGTGATCCGATTGGCCAGATATCCAGTGTGTTGTTATTGGCCGAATAACTCAATTGCGTTATCGGAAATGTGACGCTCCTTACCATGTTTGAAAGGTGAGCTTCCAAAGTAATAGTGAAATCCAGGAGATAATGTCTTCTTTACCTTATCAGTACGAGGCAAGCCCAAATCTGACCCAGAAAACCCAGATGACCAAGCTTATCGAGCGAACTTCAGCAAAACTTAAGGGGGTGTGCACACCACCAAAGTTTTTAAGCGTGGCCGAAAACGGCAGGAGGATACCGAATGCCAGCTTTTTTTTCAGCTGAGCGCTTTGGTTGCTATGATATTTCTGCCTTGTTTATCAGTCGTTGAACGATGCGGCGGTTGGTTGTTGTGATGTTTATCCCGCCCCTCCTCCACTGTGATTGGATGGCCGAGTGCGAACTGACATTGACGAGCTGAGCTTTTTTCCCAAAGTTGAATATTTTTCAACTATCGGAGCTCAGCGCTGAGCATGGAAAAACGCCAGCTGCTGGCTTTTTTGAAGAGCGCCGCTCTTCTATTGGAAACAGTTGAAAACATACGCTGGCGTAAAAGCTTTGGTGTGCAAAGATCGGTAAGGGAAGGATACTAAAACATAAAACCATGTCTGCATTTGTGATTGTAGAAACGACAAACAACACTCGTTTTATTGACTGCGTTGTGTCAAAAAGAGACGAACCCAAACTGTTGGGTTACAACCAATGCTTGGTTGTTTCAACCCAAAATGCTGGGTTGTTTTACAGTTTCTGTGTTAAGCGTCTAGGTTTGTCCCTTTATGATCCCACTATGGGTTAAAAACAATCCCAGCATTTTTTAGAGTGCACTGCAGGCGCACATTTAATTTCAACAAAAGCAATTCTTAAAATCGATTCTTGCATACATTGTATGCAAAAGGCAAGAACATATTTGAGTTTTTTGCAAGAATATATTTGAGTTATTTCTTTTAGGACAGTGGTTCTCAAACTTTTTCAGCGTGTGGCCCCCTTTGTGTTCGGTGCATTCCTTCGCGCCCCCCCCCCCCCCAAAGAAAATTTATGAAAAAAAAACTGTTCTAAAACTTCACATTTTAATTAAACAAAACATTAAATTATACAAAGTAGTGCTGCATAATTGTTTTAGGTTTAATTTCACAGAATTCATGATAAATTAATGTATTTTATAAAATGTCATAAAACTGGGGCCCCCCTGGCACCATCTCGCGGCCACCCTGGGGGCCTCGGACCCCAGTTTGAGAACCACTGTTTTAGGAAACCGTATTAAATTTGTAATGTCAAATGAATGTCAAAAGAAGCAAGACAACTTATGTCCAACTTATAAACCTATGTCTAACTTAAATATATTAAAAATATTAGAATTACATTAAACTCTATATTCTAGATTGCAATAAATAACTCACAATCACAACATAACCAACTGCACAGTTATATTGCACAGTTTCGAAATGATCTGGATTTCACCCGGAATGCTGTTGAGGCCATCTAAAGCGCTACACTAAATAACAAACTGTCAGATTTATTCTCTTAGCAGACACGGAGAGCTTGTTAAGTTCAGCTTTAACCATGTTTTAATGTTACTGTAGTTCAGTTGGTAGATGACTGAGTTAGGTCATGGTTCTAGTTCCCAGAGAACACAAATAATAATGAAAAAGACACTATTAATGCAATGTAAAGCTATGTCCATATTCATGAATATCAGCTGACATCATTTACATCTCAAACTTGTCTTCCACCATTTTGAGTACCTGAAGTGGTCGCAAAAGAACAAGAAGCTATGCCTTCAATATGTTGTGAGCATCAAAATCGCTATTTTTACAACACTAAGAAAGTTCGACACAACATGATACTTTGCTTGAAGTATCACCTGTGTCTCTACACGTGAACTCAAGCATTTAGAACATTGTTTGTGTACACAGAGTTTACTAAAACGAAAGGTTTTAAACAACAGACTTTTGTTGTTTTGGCGTCCGCTCGCTGCCATCTTGCCAGTCAAGATGGATCGATATCCGAATGCGACATAAGGAGGGACGAAAGTAAAGATGGATAGCTTCTAAAGCATCGTTCCATGTAAATGCACGGATAATTAATTGTTTTGTCGCAGGTGAAAAACTATATTGACCTTCTAGTTGGAGCCTCTCATGAGATTCAATCATTCGCAGTCGGAGATCGATTCCTTATGTCTGGCAAAGATGGCGAGCGGACACCAAAACGGCCAGTCAGTTGTTCAAAACCTTTCTTTTTAGTAAACTCTGTGTACACAAACAATGTTTTCAATGCTCGGGTTCATGTGTAGAGACACAGGTGATACTTTGAGCAAAGTTTTATGTTGTGTCGTGCCTTCTTAGTGTTGTAAAAATAGTGGTAGTTCAGTAGCATCAGGGATCGAGTAGGCATCAAACCCTAACTAAGATATATTTTTTTAAGTACCGTTTTCATGACAGTCGAGGTGCGATATGTTGTCTTTCAAAGCCATTTCCTGTATTTGTAAAAATCATAGACAGTAAAAGATAAGAAATCCGTAAATCGTAGCAAGCTAGCCAATTCTTATCAGTAGCCTACTGGTACTCGGTAGGTACTCAAGATGGCAGCAGGCAACTGGAATGACATAAAAGGTCACATGACTGAAATTCATGAATAGGCAGCTGCATATTTATACAATGCAGAGTTTAATAGGACAACAGATTCAGCAAAACCTACAGTTCATCTTCCATATTGTTGTTTACACCAAAGGTAGGCAACATCGTCCATCCTGGAGTACCAATGTCCTGCAGATTTTAGCTCCAACCTTGCCCACCAGTCATCGTCATCTTCTGGCAGCATAATGATCATGTGATAGGGGTTTGATGCTTTTTATTTTTGTACGTCTACAGTTTTGAACCATCTACATAAAAAAGTGTTTAAGTGAGCATAAATAGCTGAATGTTTATCAGTATAGGGCTTATTCGATCTACGTCATCAATGTTCGCGGCGGCCATATTGTTGACATAAAACTATCAGTCTGTCAATTGACAAGCGAGGCAGCGTGGGTATTATGCATGGTATTATCGGTGTAATTTTTTTAAAACTGCGCGATGGTGTGTGGTGTAATACACGGATGTTCTAACAACAGCAAAAAGAACCCCGGAATTAATTTTTATGCGATACCGACTGTCAGAAAACATGAAAGGAGACAGAGGAGTTGAACCAGCGAAGGAGAGACTCCCAACAGCAAAGTCTGTCCCCATCATTTTACCACAGGTAACGTTAGGGATATATGCTCACAGCAAAGTCTGTCTCCATAATTTGATCACATATGGTTAGCTGTAAGCAGTGGCTGAAACTGCTCTTTCAAATAAGCTGCCATAAATTGAGACAGTTATTAAATTAGTATTAATAACTATATGAACATAACAATAGGTCTGGCATTGATACTAGGTAGGGAATTAAGGGCGTTCACATAGTTTTGAAAATCGTTTTATATTAAACAGAATAGCGAAGCTCACACCAAAACTATAACGATACAGATACAATGAACGACATTGGGATCACTTTCTGAGCGATTTTTCCCACCTGATTAAGAATAAACCATTGATAGCATTAAAATCTATTTGAACTTCAAGTGCACGGCCACTTAAAATGACAGTGAAGCTCATTGCTGAGGTCTATAACATTAGATTACCTCCAGTTGCTGTGAAAATTGACTACGTAATGCTTTTTAATCTATTACATTAACTAACTGTTATGCCAAAAGGTAAGAGATTACACAAACTATTAGATTCACTGTTTAGAGTTACGCGAAACGCAGCGTGTTGAGGACATCTGCAAAAGTTTTTATTACAAGCAATATTAAAGGCAAGTGATTTGCGCGAGTGCCGTGAGCATTTAGCATAAACGTATTGTTTGGTGATGTGGACGATGATATAGTTATCGTTATAGTTATCGTTATAATGTGAACGGCGCTTCAGTGCTTGTATGATGAATGCGGATACTGTATGAACGATATAGTTATAAATATCCGGATAAGTTACGCCTGGCAATAGGGACGGATCTTTACTTAAGGCTATTGGGTCTCTTTGCATATTGTTCCACAATAATCAAGCTCATCTTCTCTTAATACAGACGAGATTAAACCATTAGGCTACTGCTCCCCTCGACTCAAATCTACGTGCGGCTAGGGGCAGGACAGATGTCATGTCAACAAGATGGTCGCGGCTAGCGACTTACGGTGTTTGCGAATAAGCCCTATATTGAAGCGGTGCAGTCTTAAAGCTGTCTGGGTCTTAAAGTGACAGTAGCCTTTTGCTTTCAGTGTCAAAGCCCAAGACAGATGTATACCGTGTATAAGTACTGTGCCTTTAGTCTGCTGTGGTCCGGGCTTTAAAGAAACCTGCTTGCGCTCTGATGAGGCACCGCTTGTCATTGTTTGCAATGTATGGACGTACCTTTCTTTACGTCCAACATTACGCAAAAGGTAAAAATGTTTCTGCGTATTTCTATAATTTGCCGATTAATGAAACAAAAAACTAGCATTTGAAAATAAGTAATAATGGGTTTTTGTCACGAACAGGGAACGGGAGTAAGGACGCAAGTGCAGAGTTCACATGAAATAAATAACATTTAATATAAATCAGGAAACAAAACACGAGTAACATACAACATCGGGTAAAACAGGAACATCCAACACAGGAACAGACAGGGAAGAAATGACAATGATCCGGCAATGAGTGTGACACAAACACTGGTATAAATACACAAAGACTAATGACACACAGGTGGAATGAATGATGTGATAATTAACAAGTGTCCAGGCGATGACAATATAGAACAGACACAAAACATGACACGGATCACCGTGACATAACCCCTCCCTCTACGAGTGGCTACCAGACACTCACATAAACACAAAACAAAAACAAAGTCTGGTAGCGAGAGTCCAAGGGAGGGGTGGAGGGCTTGGGGACCCTGGCGAAGCCGGCAGCCGCCGGGATGAGACCAACAGGACGGTTGGCCGGACTGCGCCAGGAGAACCGGAGCGATCGCTCAGAGAACCGAGGCAGACGAATTACCCCCCTCCTGGGAATCGTCGAAGATCAGATGCCCCCGGAAATCATCTCCCATCCCCTCGCGGAAATGGAGACCCTCGCTCGGTAGCCACCCCGGGGAAATGATCGGGCGTGGTCCGTTCCGGATCCCCCTGCGAGCAGGATGGTGGTCCTCCGAGGGACCGTCGACGACGACTCAACCGTTGGGGGACCGCCTGGGCCGATCCTCCTCCCGCAGGCCCACAGGAGTGAGCGATCGCTCACGGTGGTCCCCAAGAGACATCGGGGCTGATGGGGAACGAACCCCGATGTCACTACTCCCCCTCGACGAAACTCCTTGGGGAGTCGCCCTCCGTGAACCTGCTGCGTCCAGTTTGGCCGGATCATTCTGTCACGAACGGGGAACAGGAGTAAGGACGCAAGTGCAGAGTTCACATGAAATAAATAACATTTAATATAAATCAGGAAACAAAACACGAGTAACATACAACATCGGGTAAAACAGGAACATCCAACACAGGAACAGACAGGG
This sequence comes from Misgurnus anguillicaudatus, assembly GCF_027580225.2. Taxonomy (NCBI): domain Eukaryota; kingdom Metazoa; phylum Chordata; class Actinopteri; order Cypriniformes; family Cobitidae; genus Misgurnus; species Misgurnus anguillicaudatus. The sequence goes on along the minus strand of NC_073339.2, from coordinate 40,383,316 downwards.
AAGAAATGACAATGATCCGGCAATGAGTGTGACACAAACACTGGTATAAATACACAAAGACTAATGACACACAGGTGGAATGAATGATGTGATAATTAACAAGTGTCCAGGTGATGACAATATAGAACAGACACAAAACATGACACGGATCACCGTGACATAACCCCTCCCTCTACGAGTGGCTACCAGACACTCACATAAACACAAAACAAAAACAAAGTCTGGTAGCGAGAGTCCAAGGGAGGGGTGGAGGGCTTGGGGACCCTGGTGAAGCCGGCAGCCGCCGGGATGAGACCAACAGGACGGTTGGCCGGACTGCGGCAGGAGAACCGGAGCGATCGCTCAGAGAACCGAGGCAGACGAATTACCCCCCTCCTGGGAATCGTCGAAGATCAGATGCCCCCGGAAATCATCTCCCATCCCCTCGCGGAAATGGAGACCCTCGCTCGGTAGCCACCCCGGGGAAATGATCGGGCGTGGTCCGTTCCGGATCCCCCTGCGAGCAGGATGGTGGTCCTCCGAGGGACCGTCGACGACGACTCAACCGTTGGGGGACCGCCTGGGCCGATCCTCCTCCCGCAGGCCCACAGGAGTGAGCGATCGCTCACGGTGGTCCCCAAGAGACATCGGGGCTGATGGGGAACGAACCCCGATGTCACTACTCCCCCTCGACGAAACTCCTGGGGGAGTCGCCCTCCGTGAACCTGCTGCGTCCAGTTTGGCCGGATCATTCTGTCACGAACGGGGAACGGGAGTAAGGACGCAAGTGCAGAGTTCACATGAAATAAATAACATTTAATATAAATCAGGAAACAAAACACGAGTAACATACAACATCGAGTAAAACAGGAACATCCAACACAGGAACAGACAGGGAAGAAATGACAATGATCCGGCAATGAGTGTGACACAAACACTGGTATAAATACACAAAGACTAATGACACACAGGTGGAATGAATGATGTGATAATTAACAAGTGTCCAGGTGATGACAATATAGAACAGACACAAAACATGACACGGATGCCCGTGACAGTTTGCAAAATTTGCCGAATTCCGTGACGTACAGTAAATTACATTTTGATTCTGTGATTCTATCTGCGTTTTCTGAAAATCATAGGGCCCTATATATATACCTGCGACTAACGATGTAACATTTGTTTTTTCTTTTTAAAAGCCGAAAATGCCTCTGGATTGCTGATGTTTTTTAACACCCATTTTAGTTGCCTCAGCTGCAGGTGTCACAATGACAGTCTTTGAAATCCTATACTCCCACATACGCTAGTTAGAGGAGGTGTTAAACTCAGCTTGCTATGTGGTCTCATCCTCTCAAGTCTGTGAGGCTAATGGAACAAAATTCCCAACATCAAAGCGTGACCATTTCTGGGTTGTGTCACCCCTTCATTTCCTATAGAAAACAAGCTTTACAAACAAGCCAGCATTTTAAGTTTGCTTCAATGCATACTCAAATTGCCTGCGGTACCTTGAAAAATAATGCACAGGTAATCAAATGTGCTGTTAGGTAATCGTGAATGAGGCCAGATTGTCCACGTGGTGCTGAAAAGGTTGCCTCTTTCAAATGTTTATCTGGGACATGAACAAAAGGCAGACCATGTGATTTGCAGGAATTGTAGATTATTCCCGAGATGCAGTGGGCTACTTTCATAATGCACATTGAAATGTGTTGTTTGTGATTGGTTTAGAAAGTAGTGTGAGTATTGTGTGTGATAAGTATGAAACAAATTGAGTGCGCTTGTTACAAAGATTGTGTCCTATAAACCAAATCATTTGGGTCAAATAACTTCTGCCTTTATCATTTTGCATCTGAGAGCTTTTTATGCTAGCGTGTGGTTGTTTTTAAAATCAGGTCGTTACAGCCTCTCCCAATTCATTTTCTTTGTTCTTCAACTGTTTTTTATGCTGTGCACGACTGCGTTCTTCAGAAGGCAAATGAAGATGTTAAGGAATTACACAGATGTGTATACGCATCAGTGTCCCTCATCTGCAGCAAATGAGGGATGGAAAATAAAATCGCTGATGTGGTCTAATGCCATGTTCCAATTAGCATTGTCATGGTGTCATTTCCTGCTCCAGATTTCCAAGAAACCCTACACCATCCGAGTAAGTGGATCATTGAGATGAATGGAAATAAGTGGCTTTGTCAAGTATTGTCGACCTCTATGGGTGCACCTGTAATTGGTGTGCTTTCCTTTAACCCTGAATGATGTTTTTGCCGACAATTTTCGAGTTTCTTTCCTTCTAGAGTTTCTTTCTTCCACATTTCCTTGCTATTCCAGGCTTCATTATTTCCCATGTCTCCCTTTCGTGTAAGAACTCCAGCATGCCCTCTTCTCATTTGTCTCTCGGTTCTGCACATTCGTGTCACTTCTTCGCAGCTTTTCATTTCTCATTGGTGGTCACCGTAACCTTCAGAGTTACGCGTAATGTTCAAATTCTTTTTCTCACTCTTCTGTCTTTTACATTATATCATCCTCCATGATGACCTGCAATTTGAGGTAAAGGATTATGGTTGTTCTCTTCTGACCCTGAGTCCATTGCTATCTCTCAGTAAACTGATTCATGGTCTCGTTGCTTTTAAAGAGCTTATCGTCTTTGATGTCCATTAATCCATCAACATTCATCTACGTTCCTTGTCATTAATACTAGTCTCTTTTTGAGGTATAGCGCTTGCTGCTAGGCCACTTCAAAAATATGGAGAGAGCTACCAGATGGTGTCATGTTTATTTTGGTCCTATTTGTTGAGACTATCCAACTAATGATCCTCAGAATGACTCTAATGGCTTTAAATTAGATCTGATAAAAGTGACGACAGTGTGGTTGGACTGTAAATTTATTCCTGATGGTTTAGGGCTGGCAGATGAAATAACTACAGCTGTTACTGGCACATTATATAAGCAGAGTACATCAGCAAGCTCTTTTTCCTTGTCTATCCCTTTCTATTCTACTAAAATAATAGAAAGGACTTTAAAATACATCTTTTCTTCGACTTAAAAAGCAGCAGAACATTTGATGTTTTACGGTTATGTAAACTGAAAAGATGTTTATGAAACTTTACGGCTGAAATTACAAAAGAAGTTATCACTTCTCTTCTGGATGAACTACAGAACATTCACGCACTTGGCAGACCTATTATCCAAAATGACTCGCAATGCATTCAATATGTTTATTTTTTCACCAGTATATTTGTTCCCTGGCATTAAAAACCATCAAGATAAAAGGTACAAAAGTTGTCATTATGAAGGGTACCATTTAAAAAGGTCCTAATACCAAAATGCAACTTTTAGGTACAAAAGTATACTTTTTGAAAAGGTACCGCCGTGGTGACAACTTTTGTACACTACTGTACCTTTATATTCTGAGAGTGCATGAGCAGTGGCGGCTCGTGACTGCTATTACGAGGGGCGCAAATTCAAAATATGTGTTCACAGTGTCGTGTGATGCTCGGGTTTTCAAAATGTGTGTTTGTTGCGTCATGTGAACCATGTGCATCACGTGTTTTGTCGAGATAAGTGCGTGCTGCACACGCGTTTATGATAAAGGAGACGCTCACGTTTACAAAATACACGCAAGACACTCACTTAACAGTAAACTCTGATTACGCATGAGATTATGAGAGTATCTGGCAGACGCGGGCGTCTCTTTTATCATAAACCCTTTAGATACGTCTGCAGCAGGCACTTATTTTGACAAGACACGTGATGCACATATGACCACTTGACGCACAGAACACATATTTTGAAATTACGAACCACATACATGATGAGCTATGTTGTGACGAACTTCGCATCGAGCGCCCTCGAAAAAAGAAGTCACCTTTCCCCCATGCATACATTTGTGCTGCAAAACCAGTGCTCTACTATTTGAGGTACTTGAACACTAAAACACCCTGTAGGGAACAAATCATGTGTTATCTGTACGCCACCATTTTGAAAATAAGTTATTTTCTCTAGGCCTGTCACAATAGCTACTTTTCATAAGTTGGTTAATTGTCCCAGAAATAATATTATTGACATTTTAAGACCATTTTATGTCACTGATTATATAATGACAATAAAATAGCTTAACTCTTTCCTCGTCATTGACGAGTTAACTCATCAATTAAGAAAAAAACGCTTCCCTGCCAATGACAGTCCTTCACAAAAACTCAATTATCTCAGCTATTTGCTCAAAAGCAAAAAGAGTTGTAGGGTTTAACCAATTCCAGTCGGATTTATTCTTTTAAATTGTTTGTATTCATCAGAAATTACCGCTTGAGTAACACTTTCTCTTCGCCTGCTTGTGTGTGTGCACATGTGCGCGCGAATAGTAGACCTGAGCTGCGCTTGCCAATCCTCCTACCTAGACAGACGGCAGACAGAAATGACAGAGGCAATCGCAACTGGCTAAAACGATAATGGCCTTCATTTTATGCAAACAAACACATGGCAATATACCGCCTGTCCAAATGACACCGAGGTCATGTTCATTAAAAGGACACTTCACCCATTTGCATTAAGCTTTGTATAGTTAGAACCCCAGTCATGTTTTGAGTGGTCGTGCATCATTTCCTCAGTTGCAGCTGAGACAGGAGAAATACAGATTTCAGTGTTGCACTTCCTTCTTTCAATGATGTAAAAATCATCATTTTGCATCATTAAAAGAAGGAAGTCCAATATCTTTGTTGAGGGGGTGAGACTACAAACACCCCTTTTCTAAGTCAAATAGGCACCGAATTCTTAATGTAAGTTACATTTCAACTACAAATATGATGCACTTTCAATAAAGATTAATGTTTCTACGGGTGAAATGCTCCTTTAATCGCGCAATAAGTCGATAAAATAATTATCGTGACATGCCTAATTTTCACGTCCAATTGAAAAAAATGTCACTTCCAAACCACACTCACAATTAGTTTTCACCAGTCATCAACAAACCTGAACTATAGCCACTATGTCATCATTTTCACCCAGCAAGCAATAGCCGTCATTGGTTAACTATAGACCCAATACAGTCCAGCTATAAGTAATCCATGGTGTTTTATTTTATTTATTTATTTCATTTATAAATAAAATATTTTCAAAATTGCTTGCTTGGCATGTATGTGCAGATAGAAACAGGTGACCAAATGAATACCTACGAAACACAATGGGGTGAATCTCACACAAAAAGGTAATATTTATTTTTTTAAATTAAAGAAAACAAAATTAAATTTTGCACGATGAAAGCCTTTTTGTAGCAATTTTTGTGTTATTACATTATTTTCATGACAATGAAGCCCCTGATCCTTCGATTCTTATTACTGTAATTGGAAAGAATCTCATTTTAATCACTGGTAAAACATCAAGGGAAATATCCAGCAAAACATTTAATGGCTTGATGTTTTGGGATTTGCATATCAAAACATTTGTATCTGGCAGATGATCAGTTCTGTCATTATACCATTTTTTTATTTATTCCTATCTTTAAAGTCATTAAATGCGGAGGTTTGTCCAGATTGTAGATTTGAGAGATGTTCAGATATTGATGGATTTAATGCCTTGTCCAGACTCATAATTTAAAAATGACCTAAAACAACCCAGACCTGTGAGTGTTGTTGTCTGCTCCATGTTTATTGAACCGCATGATCTGTAGTGTTGTACATGGTATAAATTCATCAGTAAGTCTCCCTTCTGTTGCTTTTGTTGCCTTGACTTTATTTTCTCCTTTATATTCCATGTTTTTGGACTTTTATGTGGTATAGTATAACCCAGGCATGTTCAATTTGAGTTTTGCATTAGTGTTCAATAAAATGAGACCAATACAAATTGATGGCTGCGGATGAAAATTAGCCTTTGGCTAAATCCAGTAATGCGTGAAATGGAAACGTTTATGTTAAAAATTGTACATGGTTCCTTAAAAAAAGTTTAATTAAACAGTTAACCTTTATGTTCTGTTTGGAGTTCAGACAGAAAAAATATAAAAGAGCAACACAGTAATGAACAGAGATAAGAAGTTAACTTCAAAATGACTTTTATTATTTTACCCCAAACATAATGTATTGCCACTCGCAACAGAGCATGCATTTTTCTTAAAAAATTATATAATTTTAACATGTTATTTAAGTAATGAAAAAGAATATTATTTTAAAAACATTGAATTAATCAGTTTATTGAAGTATTAATAGAACCACATCCATAGGAAAATAGATACAGTATTTAACTTCAGTTGAAAAGCTTCCACATTGCTATTGATTGCTTGTCCGCAATACTCAGAGACTAAAGCTTTGGTCAATCAGCAGAATCCCTATGGACGTTCACTATATACACCATTTAACCGTTAGTATTCACACAGGCCAGTGAGTTACTAATCTTTGAGGCCTCCGATATCTACCCACTGGGACTGTTGTATAATTACACATTGTTAATATTCCTAACACGCACCAAAGCAAATGTATCTCTAAAGGCTGTATTTCTTAAGGTTATCTTGGGTGCATTAACAAGCCGCCTTTTGTATTTATACAAAACCTAGACGTATTCTGTGGATTTAAATTGGGGCCAATGGATGGCATACAAACGTAAATAACTGCCATTCAAAGAAAAAAGTATGTTTGATTGTATTTGGATGAGCTAATGTTGAGCGTGGACCGTTGGGAATTAGAGATTCCAGTTATCAGTGTTTGCGGATATGCAGGCATCAGGCAAATTGAATAAATAGTACTGGAATGCAAGATAGAACTGTCCCTATCGGCCAACATCATATCTCTTCGCTAAAGGTGTGCAATGCATTTTCATTTCTGTAGTGGTATGATTTTGTTCGACTTTGTAAATGACCTCTAAAAGTAAAAGTGGTTTTAAATGTAATGAATATTATGGAGGCCTATGTATGAAAGTACTGTGTACCAAAGTTCAAGTCTGGTGAACTCCTGTGACCTGTAGAAAACCAGTATGTCACAGCTTTATACTGAAAAGCACAAAAGGACGAAGGCAAATATATTGACGAACTGCTGCCCGCCCATATTTGCATTAATGTCCGAAAAATATTTGCATAATCAAGTCTAGTGTGACCGCGACTTTATGCAGGATGTTAAAGGTGCAATGTGTAACTTTTAGAAGGATCTCATTACAGAAATGTAATATAATATACAAAACTATATTATCAGTCATGTATAAAGACTTTACTGTACCTAATCAACTGTATTGTTTTTATTACCTTAGAATGAGCTGTTTTTATCTATATCCCGGGGTCTTCGCATGGAAGTCGCCATCATGTTTCTACATTAGCCATAAATGGACAAACCGTTCTACATAGCGAATTTCGTCCCTGTGTTGTCTCAGACGACGACATGTTTGTCCTGTGGCAGCTACCGTAGCTCCTTATTGCGTTTCGAAATTGAGGTTGGTTGCAATTCGCGATCTCACCGCTAGATGCTGCTAAAAACCCCATACTGTACCTTTAAGGGAAACACTATGTATGCCTAACCGTGGGTACACACTAGCCATGTTTGAGGCGTCAAAATTGCGTGTACCGCGTCTAGTTTTCCGCTTGAACATTTTGAGTTTACTCGCTTCATTCGCTCATGAAATTCTAGTCATCGATACATTCATCATCATGGGAGGGGCTTCTGCGACTCGGCTCGCTTTCTGTAATCACGTCACTACTAGAGCAAGGTCCTGATTGGTTAACGCGGCGGGTTTTTCCGTTAAAGTTCACATTTTTCTACTCGCGCGTTTGCCGCGACAAAGCTCAATTCTCGCCATTTGCGCAAACTAGACGTGCAAATAGCATCTACCGTGCCACACTAAACGACTCATTCGCGCCGCGAGACCTCCAGACGCACGTCAAACTGTCTTCACATTGACTTAACATTGAAATCACTCGCCCTTGACGCCTCTACCGCGGCTGGTCTGAACGCAGCATAATAGGTCCACATAAAAGTCCCATAAACATTTCAAAATTTTTCGACAATTGTGATTGAAATTTTAGCTCTGTGTTTTTTTACGTAAACTGTTGTTATCATGCCTTGGATTAACACTACAATAATCTTTAGTTCAGTGATTGAGTTATTACTTTCATCACAAGTGTGTGAAAAACGTGGAATTTTTCTTAGGATACAAGAACTATAACTTTCAGTAACAGCTATTGTAGCTGATAATTTGTGCCCAATTGAGTTGGTCAGTGTTATCTGCTCTGAAAAATCCCACAATGCAATTTTCTTCTGTTTGCAATGCCGGCGTTGGGTGACTTTGCCAGATGTATCCCGAGAGACTTGATTAAATCACACCTCAGTCTCTCGGTTCTCTAGAGTCCTCAGTGTGCACAGTGAGCATCAATGTCTATGTGTGCAGAACACCAATGCTTTTTTAGGTGCCGGATGTTCTGAGATGGAAATTTAGCCTTAATCTCAGCATGCATTATTCATGATACTGACATTTGCTGTAAAATTAAATTTGATTGTAATGACTTCCAGTAGAATAGGAATCCATGTGATATGCAAATTAACATATAATGCAAATATGCAAATTAATAGGAAAAATGTGTTTGTAAATTGTATAGATGTAACGGACCTGCGAATGCCATTTTAAGCAGATGACTGCACTTGCATGTCTCTGATTATTAATTTTATAATGTGTCATTTTAACCATTTCCCTTTTCCGACTGAAAGTTCACATTTTCCCATTTCCCCCTTAATGTTCTTTGCTGTATGATCTGATGTTTTTAATATTTCCCTGGCACATTGGTGACTGTAATTTTGCACAGCATGAAGTGTTCCTGAAAAAAATTGTCCTCGAGTTACATTCCTGTCAAATATAAAACCTGTGCTTCCCTAAAACTATGACACTAGCAACAGTTTCATTACTGCAGAGTCATCATGATTTTGCATTTTGTCTCCAGGATATTAGGAAGCAGTCAGTCATTTTGTAAAGCGACAGCAATGCAGTCAGAATTATTTTGCTACACAAGAAGAAAACGAAAGAGTAATGAGTTCAGAAAAGCAAATCATGTGTGGTTGCATGTTTACATTGTACTAATATTCATTCCCATTAGGATTTATTACAATCTTCTAATTCTGTCAAGTTTCTAATGAATGTTAAAACATACAGATAGCATTTACAGTGGTATTTTTCCTTCATCTGTTTGTTTACTATCTATTAAAGAATTCTTTCCGTAGGTTCACACCAGCCGCGTTTGAGGCGGCGAATTCGCATCTACCGCATCTAGTTTGCCGCTTGAACATTTTGAGTTATGCTATGTACACACCAAACGCGGGGCATCGCGTTACTTGCTCTAGATTACTCGCAGGATTTAACTTCGTGTCGTGCAAATTTTTTGCTCGAGTTGAATATTTTCAAGGCAAATAGCGTGTTTTTTGTGGCAAATGCAGCGTCCATATCGCGTCATTTGCATCGCCCCACGCGAGGATGCGTCTGATCGCGTCTTTGCATTGACTTTGTATGTAATCTACTCGCACAAATCACTGAACTTGCGTCATTCACGCGTTAAAGCCACACGTGAAATTCTAGTCATAGAGACATTAATGGGGAAATTTACAAAATGGGAGGGGCTTCTGCGAATCTGCCCGCTTCCTGTAATCACGTCACTTCTAGAGCAAGCTCCTGATTGGTTAATGCGGCACGTTTTTTTCTGCCAAAGTTACAAATTTTCCGTGCCTCGAGACTTCCAGACGCGTGTCAATGCATCTTTACATTGACTTAACATTGAAATCACTCGCGCTTGACGCCTCTACCACGACTAGTCTGAACGCAGCATTAGTCTGCAATGTCAAAGAAAGTCTAAAACCTGTGTTTTCCCAAAACTACAACACTAGCAACAGTTTCAGTACTGCAGAAAATTTAAATCAGGTTGCATTTTGTTTTTTAAGTTATATTTTAGGAGCTTTCGGATAGTTTTTAATAAAGCGATGACAGGAAAGTGTTGATTGGAGAAGGGGAGCAGGATCGGCAAAGAACCACATAGATCAGAATCAAACTTGGGTTGCCATGATCAAACTATTGCTACCACAGGGCTTTCAGCGCAACCTATTTTTAATTTTCATTCATTACTCTGGAAAAACATCTCTGTCCTTGGCTGCAGGCCGAGTTGGAGATATTCTTAATACTCCCGGTTATATAATAAACCAATGGAGATGACAAAGTGACTGTCATTAGGATTCTAATCATCTCACTCTTGTTTGCTCTCTCAGTCACTTCCCCAAAATGAAAAAACAGAGATGAAACATGTTTTCCCCGACATAGGTTAAATTACAAGAGTGTAGGACTTCCAAGTATTTGATTCGAGTAGCTTCTGTGTTTTTCTCTCAAACAGTTTGCTTTTGTCTAGGTCATTTTGGAGGAGATTGACTTAATGGCAAAAAGGTTTTCTCTGTAGTGATCTTCTCCTGTAATTATATCGAGAGAGATACGCTGTAAACAGAGTAATCTAACACTCTGACTGGTGTAACTCTCTGAGCTCCTTCCTGTCATAGTGACACAGATGCTCATGAACGAAGCAAAACTCACTTGGTTGAAAATTGACACTGGGATTCACACACATAGGCACCATATTATATTAAATGGACAGGACCATATTTTATTAAATGGACAGGTATTGGATAGATAATCCTTGTTGGTGCAACCAGTGCGTTTTAATTTTTGTTTTTATTAACCTACCCAATCAGAGAGGCTCCTGAATCTCAAAAGTGTTTTTGATTAAAATTATTTTAGCATTTCTGTTTTTTACGTGGGTGCTTGGCCATGTCAAGTGATCTCATGAAAATATGTGTGTATTTTTACGTAATGAAGTGTGGTTGTACTTACGTTTGAAACACACTGAAACATATAATATTGACGTTTCGACAGGAATAATGCGTTAAATATTAATGTATTGTACAAATTTGCACATATTCCTATTCATAAATATTAAAATCATGGGCATTGGCGTTTCTTACTCATATTAATTACGTTTTCAGTCATATTTTCTGACTTAATTTAAGACAGTTTACTCATTTACTTGAAATGTTCATGACTTTCAGAGAATTACACAATATTAAACAACACTACACTTTAAAACCTTCAAATGAATAACATTTCTGTAAAAATTTAACCATTTTGTAATATTTAGTTTGTTTGCCATGACAAACGAAAACAAGTTAATCTCTTATGCTGTATTCTCCTTTGCAATAATAAATACACCAAAACACAACATAAATTCACAAAAGATGTTAATTTTATTCATTCGCTGTAATCCACATCTTTAAAATTTCAAATCGTGCCTTCGTTATGAATTGGAATTCAAATATTGCGCCTCAAGAAGCTCTATGACACATTGCTTTACGGCAGTGATATCAAACTCGCATTGGCTCTTGCGTGCCACTCCACAGATTTGTGACATTTCCGTCTTTCAGTCCGTGTATGTTTGATATTTAAAATGCACGCCTTGACAGAGAGAAGCCAGATTCATACATAAATACTACATATTACCAGTGAGACCAGGCTGCCGAGCCCATAGACTGTAAAAAAAGAGGTCGAGCCCCAATGTTGAAAGATCGTTCTTAAAGATGACTTTTTTCAGCTTGGGATACTTTGATCAATACTAAAGTGTCATCAGTGTCAGAAGAAAGACAAGTGTGTCAGAGTGTAAAATGTAAATGACAAAAACCTGCTTCGCATCAGTTGTCAATGATAAATTGCCTGTCCAGTTACTGAAATATTCCTTTAAGACATAATGCAGACTTCCAAGTCCATGATCTTTAATCAGAGTGTGAACAGTATAGCTAAAACATTTATATTTGATCCTAATGAAATCTATTAAAAAAATCTAAAGGAACAAATGGATCCTAGTAGGATTTGTTTCTTATTAAATCTTATAAAAATCCTTATTCCAATAGGAATTCCTTCTAATTTCACATTATACAGGACAGTTTGGGTTTACATTTAGCATTTTATCAATATTTGTGTTCCCATGATCTGTTGTGCTTCTGTAGAAATTGTACCTTTGCCTGTCTTGAGAATCAATCCGACGACCTTTGGGTTACAGATCCGAATCTCATCTAAAGCGATGCAGGTGGTTTTGCTAAAACAAAATTTTGTAATCGAAAGCAAATCTATTTATTGATCAAACCTTTACTGTTTATCATTTCATCTGATGGATTCACTAAAGGACAGAAACACAGGGTGAATTGACAGACAGGAACATGTTCCCGTCTTAACCACCTGCTAGTTTCAGAAAAACGGACTAATCTCTTTAGGCACCAGAAAGTTTTTGCAGTTTTTCTTTGACTACAAGGTTTTAAACGGATTAGAAAGGCTCAAAATGTTCTCTGCTGTTTCTTTTCTTTGATATCCATTCTGTCTTTTTCTGCCCTTATAGCAAATTGTGTTTCAGTAATTCTCTTTCATTAAGCTTTGAAGCTCATTAAGCTTTCGCTCAAAGTTTGTTTACGTCCTCAGAAACCGGAAGGTCTGGTGGGGGATTTGCACCAATCGATGCCGTAGCATCTACCGCATTCACAACTGTTAAAAAGCTACTTAGTTGTTTATTGCATTACAATTCAACTGTTTTAATTTGAGAGGTCAGATTGATTTCAGTTGTCTATAGGACTTATTTATTTGTTACCGGTGGCTGCCTATCTAACGGCAAGGCACTTCCCTGTGTATTAAATGGAAATATTGGCATAATAGCCAGGAAAGTGGAGGAAATACATCCAAAGCTCATATTTCCATGTTTGCTGAGGGTAAATGGCATGGAGAAAAAGATTAAGTGAGAAACTTTGCACATTTGTATGCTTCACTGGTTTTCTTGTACCCTTCACACAGGATTTACTGCATACGCACACAAATGCCCACGCTCTTGCACAAACAGGCAACAGAACCAGCTGGGATATGTCCCCTGCTGTTAAAGTTTTTGCCACCTACGTATAAAAGCCAGTCAGTCATAACCCTGTCAGCGCATTTGCAACAGAAGGGTATTTGACTGTGGCAAGTAGCAAATGACTAATGTATTGGCTGGGCACTGCAATGATACTATTGTGACAAGTATTCACAATAACATCTAAATAAACTGGTTTCATGTAAATGGGACATTTCACAAGACTTTCTAAGATGTTTGGTGTCCCCAAAGTACATATGTGAAGTTCTAGCTCTAAAATAAAATATAGATAATTTATTATAACATGTTAAAATTGCCATTTTGTAGGTGTGAGCAAAAATGTGCCATTTTGGGTGTGTCCTTTTAAATGCAAATGAGCTGATCTCTGCATTAAATAGCAGTGCCTTAGTGCAGATTAAGGGGTGGTATCCCCTACTGACATCACCAGGGGAGTCAAATTTTAATGAACTTATATTTTACATGCTTGCAGAGAATGGCTTATCCAAACAAAGTTACTGGGTTGATCTTTTTCACATTTACTAGGTTGATAGAAACACTGGGGACACAATTATAGCACTTAAACATGAAAAAAGTCAGATTGTGTTAACACTTTCTCAGGTAATACCACTGACAGTAAATTTCATTCCCTAAGGTAACACTTTGTTTACCATATCTATCATTTTCACAGCATGGGGACTTATCATAACAATCTGACTTTTTCCATGTTTAAATGCTATAGTCATGTCCCCAGTGCTTCTGTCATCCTTAAAATGTAAAAAAAACTGTAACTTTGTTTTGGTAAACCATTCTCTGCAAACATATGAACAAATAGGCCATTCAGATTTTGCTCCCCGTGTGATGTAGAAAAGGAATCTTATTACAATAATACCGCCCCTTCATCTGCACTATCCAACCATGGCACTGCCATTTAGCGTAGAGATAGGGAGAGAGAGAAGATAATTGACAGCAATTGAGTTAAAATTTCAACAAACCACCATTATGGTGATCAGTGTTTGCATTTCATCAGATTATTTGCATTGAAAGGGACGACCCAAAAATGTCAAATTTTTGCTGTACACCTATAAAGTGGCAGTTTTAACATGCTATAATACATTTTCTATGGGGTATTTTAAGCTTAAACTTTACATACATCTTAAATAATATTCAAAAAATGTCCCCGTTAAAACCTAAAGCTACGTACACACCAAACTCGGGCATCGCGTTACTCACTATAGATTACTCGCGGTATTTAACTTTGTGTCATGCGAATTTTTCGCTCGAGTTGCATATTTTCAAATTGAGCAAAGACGCATTTGAGGCGAATAGCGCGTGTTTTTGCGGCAAACGCGTCGCACATATCGCGTCATTCGCATCGTCCCACACGAGGATGCGTCTGATCGCGTCTTTGCATCGACTTTGTATTTAATCTACTTGCGCAAATCGTTGAACTCGCATCTGGTATGAACCCACAGTAAGGCAGGCCTTGCAGCTTTGTTGCAGACTTGGCCAATCAAGCAGCAGGTCAAGTCTGAAGTAATAAGATACTAAGGAAACAGTTTCTGGTGGGCTTCCAGAGCACCATAACTTCCAGCCAATCAGCTCTGACGTGTGTATTTTTTTAGATGATATTTAGTCAGTGACAATGTGTGCTTTTTCAAGACATGCATATAAATTAGCATGCTGTGCACAGTTTAACATTGGACTGACAATAACCCACCTCCACCCCCAGCTCCACCTGCTTAGATCTGTTTATGGGATATTGTAGCTAACATTGCAGCATTACTTGCATGCTCGTTGCAGGAATTATAGCAGCAGTAGCAAGTCTTCATGCTTGCTTTGCAACACCAGCAGCAACCGTACGCAGATTCTGTCAAGCTTAAATATATGCAGTCATTTTTTACTTTGGTTCTGGAGGACTGCTGAGCCTTGACAGAGACAGCACGTTTTTGTATTCGTATACGTGGTCAGCTAAAGTAGTCTTTTTTATAACAGACAAATCATTTGACGTGGCTCTTTGTAGCTGTTTAATGTTTAATGTAATTTGCAGTGTTGTGGTCCATGTTGTGGATGACTCGTAGAAAATTGTTGTGGGTGTTTAATGACCCTGAACTGTCCTGTGGCCGCTGGCCCGGATGATTCTCCATGACTGTATAGGTACAAAGAGAGGACTTTGGTATATCATCAGTCTCTGTAAGAATGCAGATAGCAAGCGTAGAAAGAAACAGATGAGACAGCAACATCGGCTCACAGATGTAATAGTTTTCAGTGTTAGATAAACGCTTGACATTTGTAAATGTGTTTTGCATTTCAAGCTGCTGCCCCAGACACAAAGTGATGCCATCTGCCTTAAACACAAACAGTAGATTACATCTAACAGGAATATTTAACCAGGAGCATTGCGATGTGAAAGGCTGGCTATTATTCTGGATAAAAAATTATTCTTTTCTTTATGTTTGGAGAAAAGATGATGTTTAACCTACAATACTGCCAGTCGGCAGGCTCAGGGAGTTAATCAAATTCATTTCTTTTGATATTGAGTATTCCAAAATATGGGACAGTTTAAATACAGTTTAAACGCTGCAGTGTTATTTTAGGCAATAGACCTTAACTAAATAAGCGTCACAAGAACTAAGATGTCTCGAATGAAACAGATTTTATGTGGCAATTAGCACTGCCCAAAAGAGCTAATGCCGAGATTAAGGGGCACTTCAGTCACAACCTGCCGGTCGTGCCATGTGGTTATTAAATGTCTTGAACAATGCACAACTCACTTGCACAATGCACATATGGCCATTGCCAGAAGCCAGTGATCATATACAAAGTTTGAAATACAGTACTGTGCAAAAGTCTTAGGCCACCATGCCACAATTAGATCTGTTGTTTTTGCAATATTAGTGATCATATATATAATTGTTTCTCTTTACATCCAGAAAATACAGGAAATATAGTATTAAAAACTTTATAAAAATGTAAACTGATAAGTTTTTTAGTGTAAACTCCCCTTCCACTTGAGCAATAGCAGGAAACTGCAGGATCTCTTAAAATTAAATAAAATTAAATCCTAATTTCTCATTTTAAAGAAATTAGTCTTTCTTCATTCTGCTCAAAAACGCTCAAGACATGTTTAGTGCCAAAACAGGTCACACTAAACACAGACGATGCCTAAAGAAGACATTTCGTCCTGAATATATATATATACATATACATTTCCTGTATTTTCTGTTTGTATCTTAATGAAATTGATTGAAAAATAAATATGGATGGACATTACAACTTCTAAAACAACAAGTCTGGTGGCCTAAGACTTTTGCACAGTACTTTATATCTTTTTTTCTTACAAAAACTTTTAATAACCACATGGATTAGTTTTTGATGGATATATGTGCTTTTGGGAACTTGAAAATGGGGCACTATCCAATGCTATTACAAAAAAAAGAGCAAGGATATTATTTAATATAACTGATTCTGTTCAGCTGAAAGAAGAAAATACATCTAAGATGGTTTAAAGGTGAGAAAATATGGTCTAATTTTGAATTTGGGGTGAACTATTGCTTTAACATGAAAGTTTTTTTCTGCCCATTTAAAATAAATAAATGAATGATAAAAAATGAAAATTATAACTAGATTTAGAATTTCATTATAGAAAACTGCATGGAAATTAAATGCCAAAATTGACTGGTCATTTTTAAGGTGATATTGCATCTTCCTTTTTAAATTAAAAAATAAAATGCAATTGATGATTTGACATTTCATTTTCATCACAAACTCGAGGCAATATATTAAAATTTAAAGGCAAACTGCAAATACATATTTTAAAAGGCTTTTTATTAATGCTTATGAAACAATAATGACAGATCAAATTAAATGTAAAGTTTACGTTCCATCTTTTGTTCTCTTTTTAAGGTTGTTACATTTAATTGGTAAAGATACTGAAATAATGAATAGACAAAAGTACAACCATTTATACTTATTTACAGTGTTAATTAGAAGCAATGTGTTCATGCAAGGCAGAAATCCCCGCTGTGAAAGATAAGTGATCCATCAATCCAAGCACTTAAAATAATCTCTGCTAATGAGCGCAAGTGACTTTGAAGACGTTTTTTTTATTTTATTATAGGGCTAAGGTGAATTGCATGTGAAGGAATGGATGCTATATCATTTAATTATTCATCTTTTACTGATAGGTGAGGTTTTCTGATCAGATTAACTTCTGTGTGTGTGTGTGTGTGTGTGAGCACAGAAGACAGCTTTATTTATTAGAAACGTCGCTACATCATAGTGTTGGAATCTTCTGTACAACATAATGGTGTATGCTATTATATGGGTTGTGGTATGATATATGATAATTGAAGAATCAAACCAACAGGATATATGTATCATTCTGTACAATAGCTCATGCAGCAGTCTCAAGATTTGAAGTATATCCTCCACTATCATTATTTGGCATATGCAGGACATATATTCTCATATTTCAGAATTATCCTGAGAGAATAAAAAATGAGTGATGGTTGGGGAAAATGCACACTGGGGAATTCAATTGAATATAAATGAGCTGTGATAAAAGGTAAAATGAGAACCCTGTCAGAATACCTGGACTGCTTTATTTTGTGTGGGTGTGTGTGTCTGTATACACATACCTGTGTATGAATTAGCATGTTTATGTTTGGTATAATTTACATCTTGATGATCTTGATGTATCTTACTAAAGTTGCAGAACACTTAAATGTTGACATTTTGAATGACATTCGCTAACTAATTATGTTTTTGGCAAGGTTGTCTAAGCCCTCGGGCAATGGCCAACTTCGTTACTTTCACCAGCCAACCACACTTATCTCAATCATTTTGATCTTGGTGCTGCCTGCAGCACTGCCAGACCGACTGGTGTGTTTGTAGGGTAAAGGAAAACCTGAATTGAGCTTTGATTATCTTTCCCAGCTTTCTTGATACTAACTCGCTGTTTCCCAGCACCAACACTTCCCCTTCATCTGCTTCATTATTTACTTGGGTTTCTCAGAAAAGCTTTTTCTGCTCCTTGGGGGACTGAACACAGAATCTATCTAGTACTAGACTTAAAACAGCTAATTTCTACGCTGATATATTCGTCTCTATGCTGTCTCTTTGAATATGGTTGTACAGTTTATTTATTTCTTAGATGTGAACTTTTTGATTTTGAAAAGTTTAAAACTTTTCCTGTCTCAGTTTATGGTGCAAAAGCATAAGATACATGAAGGTGGCGATTAACAGATTGCCCACATAATGTGAAATGGCAGTGGGCTGGAGGAGGATGATGTGTGTTTGTGATTCTGTTTTGGTGTGGATGATACCGCTTAAATTACATATATTACATTTGTAGGCGGCCTGAAACTGTGTTGGTAAGCCGTTTTACTGTTTACAGGTAAATGAAAAAATAATAAGGCTTAATATGATCCATCAGGAATTACTGGATAGATAAAGATGGTCTTATGTGACAGGTGTTGGGGTGTAAAATGAGATCAAAACTAAAAGATGTTGTTACTTTTGCACTTATGAGTCTTACACATCAAAGTGTATACAAGTAAGTCACAAAACTTTTTCTATTCAGGAATCAGGTATCACTTTTATTGCCCAAACTTTGCCCTTTTCACATAACCTTTAAAATCACTCAACTTTTTTGTATTCCATTAAAATTCAGTCATGTATCAAACTCTCGCTGTTGTTTTTCTCCATGTGTATTTGTGTGTGTGTGTTTGCAGTTATTCCACGCATTGTCTGCTTGTCTATCTGTCTGTCATTTCGACAGCGCAAACAGAACTGCTTTTGTTTTGAAATGAAGCCACAGGAGAACTCGAATAAAACGCTGTGAGCATCTCCCGTCAGACAGATAAGAAAGCTATAGATGCTCCTTGTGATTAAATCATAATGCCATCACCAAAAAGACAGTGTTCTTATTTTCCAGCTCCCTTACAGTTAAACATTTGATTTTTACTGTTTTGGAATTCATTCAGCTGATCTCCGGGTCTGGCGCTACCACTTTTAGCATAGCTTAGCACAATCCATTGAATCTGATTAGACCATTAGCATCACGCTCAAAAATTAGCGGAAAATTTTGTTACAGCAGCAAGGTCCTTGATTATTGCGCCACAATGAGAGTATAGTTCCTAGACATATCGACCTAGAAAATCACAACTTTTAATTTTATGTTGGCCTCAGTACACGATGTAAATACAGAAGAGTCAAGTTTTAAATAGAAAAAATATCAAAACTCTTTGGTTATTTTTGAGCGTGATGCTAATGGTCTAATCAGATTCAATGGATTGTGCTAAGTTATGCTATAAGTGGTACCGCCAGACCCGGAGATCGGCTGAATGGATTCCAAAACGGTAAAAATCAAATGTTTAACCTATGGGAGCTGGAAAATGAGCATATTTTCAAAAAAAAAGTGGAGTGTCCTTTTAACATCCAAGTTCTTTGGAGTGAAAAAGATTCTTTACATTATAAAAAAGTATGAAATAAATATTTTTTTCCTGAACGGTTAACACGGCATGTTTTTCCGCCAAAGTTAAAATTTTTCAACTCACGTGTTTACCGCGGCAATGCTCAATTTGCGCCATTCGTGCAAACTACACGCGCGAATGAGGCTGAATCGCATCTACCGCGCTAAACACCTCATTCGCTCCGTGAGACCTCCAGACACGTCATCGCATCTTTACATTGACTTAACATTGAAATCACTCGCGCTTGACGCCTCTACCGCGGCTTGTCTGAACACAGCATTAGAAGTTGACAGTAAAGAAAAATATAAATGCCGTATTTTCCGGACTATAAGTCGCTCCGGAGTATAAGTCGTGTTTATTTAGAAAATGATTTCACAAAATCCAAGCCAAAGAACAGACATTTGATCTGGAAAGGCAAGTTATTCAACTAAACAATAGCAAAGAACAGCAAGCTGAATAGGTGTCTGTACATGTTAAAGTAACATAAACAGTTATTTACACGATACACAATAGCATACAGAACATACCTGGAAGGCTGAATTAGGCTAAATTACCACGACAAGCCAAATCAAGTTCAAAAAGGTCCCGTAATCATTTCACATCATTGAATTACATAAATACAGGAGCAGCATAGAGCTGACTCTCATGGCTGTAGACGGTAATGGTTTCTCTCAGTTCATATTGAAATAATTTTGACGAATAAGTTGCACCTGACTATAAGTTCCAGGAACCGCCAAACTGAAATAAGTGCGACTTATAGTCCGGAAATAAATGTATGTGTGAAAACAACCTATTTTGCTTTAGGTTCTAAAGAGTTAAAGTCCCTGTAAACAGGAAGTCGCGATCGACTTCCGTTTTGTGACATATTTCCGAGTCAAACGGAAAAATCACACAAGAAAAATAGCGGGCTTGGCTTGTGTTTTCCACTATGAATTAATTGGATATAAAAAGTAGATGTTTCATTCAGAAATGGAACTCGCAGCAGGGGAGGAGGGGGAGCAGTTAACGGATGCTCCTGCCCAAGCTGTCTAGCTGACGTCATCTGAGAATAATCGGCACATTTTTAGATTTTAAAAAAAGTTTATGAGGGCACATGAATAAAAATATAAAATAATGACCCACACGGATAAATTGTTAATAATGAACACTGTGATATTCCAATAAAGACAAGAATTGTCAGTTTTGATTTCATGGGTACTTTAAAGGGATAGTTCGGCCAAAAACGATATTAAACCCATGATTTACTCACCCCCAAGCTGTCCGAGTTGCATATGTCCATCGTTTTTCAGACAAACACATTTTCGGATATTTTAGAAAATATTTTAGATCTTTCTGTTCATTAAATGTAATGTTACGGGGTCCAGCAATAGTCCACGACCTTCAAGTCCAAAAAAGTGCATCCATCCTTCACAAATTAAATCCAAACGGCTCCAGGATGATAAACAAAGGTCTTCTGTGGGTAATCCGTGCGGTGTTGTTGTAGAAATATCCATATTTAAAATGTTATTAACGTTATAAACTACCTTCCGGTAGCGCCGCCATTTTGGAGTGATGCGCATTCAGGATGAGAGCTTACGCAACGTACAGAGTTTCTCTGCTGCTGCTCTGTGCCCCCGCCCTCCAAATTTGTCATACGTCACTAAGAAAAGTGCGTACACTACGCTCATACTCTCTCCTGAGTCTAAGATGGCGGCGCTACCGGAAGGTAGTTTATAACGTTAATAACATTTTAAATATGGATATTTCTACAACAACACCGCACGGATTACCCACAGAAGACCTTTGTTTATCACCCTGGAGCTGTTTGGATTTAATTTGTGAAGGATGGACGCACTTTTTTGGACTTGAAGGTCGTGGACTATTGCTGGACCCCGTAACATAACATTTAATGAACAGAAAGATCTAAAATATTTTCTAAAATATCCGAAAATGTGTTCGTCTGAAAAACGATGGACATATGCAACTCGGACAGCTTTGGGGTGAGTAAATCATGGGTTTAATATCGTTTTTGGCCGAACTATCCCTTTAAAGCATCTTTATTTTAAGAGTGTAATGCTGCGTTCACACCAGCCGCGGTAAAGGCATCAAGCGTGGGATATTGTAATGTTAAGTCAATGTGAAGACGCGTTGGGCGCGTCTGGAGGTCTTGCGGCGCGAATGAAGCAGAATCGCGTCTACCGCGCTGCGCTAGAAGCCTCATTCGCGCCGCAAGACCTCCAGACGCGCCCAACGCGTCTTCACATTGACTTAACATTACAATATCCCGCGCTTGATGCCTTTACCGCGGCTGGTGTGAACGCAGCATTGCACAAATTAAGCATTGCCGCAGCAAACGCGCGAGTTGAAAAATTTGAACTTTGCAGCAAAAACAAGCCGCGTTAACCAATCAGGAGCTTGCTCTAGTAGTTACTAGAATTTCACGCGCGGCTTTCAAGCGCGAATGAAGCAAGTCAATTCAAAATGTTCAAGTGGCAAACTAGACGCGGTAGACGCAAATTTGACATCTCAAACGCGGCTGGTGTGAACCCACGGTAAAACTTGGAGGTACAACAAAATTTGTATGTTTGTTTATATACCCAACCCTTTGTTACATTTGCATTTTACATTTATTCATTTAGCAGACTCTTATATAAGCCAAAAATCCTTTATAATCTTTTAGTATTTTGTCTTTTTGTTTGGTTGTGCTACCAGTTGAGATTAAAGGATAGCCTAGTATGAAAACAATGTTAGTCTGTCAGATGTTTTATCTAATACAGTGAAACAAACCTTTCTGCTGTGTGTGCCTGTGTTGGCAGGTCACTTCAGATGTGTCAGTGCTCACACATGCTTGAACTCACCTGCAACCAAATATCCACACACCCACGGTCACGTCAGAAGCCATTAAAATCACTTCTCCAGTCTGTGGCTTTTGAATGAAAAGAGCTGAAGGGGCGTCGTGAATGAAAAACATGTAATTATTCAAAACCAACCCATAAAAACAGGGCCGCTGACCCTTTCCGTTTTAGCCATTACAACATAACAGCTATTACGTTGAAATGGGTATGCTTAATTTCAAACAACATGGCAATTTGTTCGTATTCCGACTTGAAATGTTTGTATGTAAATTGCGTTTCTGTCTCGCCTGACATCGTGCACAATTTGTGGTTCTTGCTTGGCAGGAATACTTCAGGATTTCACAAGGGATATATCATGATGGTGGACTTGGCAAAAGCTTTGTGTGCTGCGCAAGCATACCGCATAATGTTCACTGATTGATGGCCGCAATATACACTTGTGGAAGATATGCAGCGTATTCCTCCCAAATATAGTTGCATGTTTGTGTTACCCTTCTTCATCTCTACCTGAACTCCAGGCAGTTTTATGAACTCATGCTAAGAGTAAACAACTTAGAGAGTAAGGTCGATAAAGCATGGTGGACTGTGACATAAATATGCTGAAATACACCTTATCTCGTAGAAAGATGAGAGATGAGCTTCCTTAAAGCTGAAGCGTGCATTTGTAGCGCCCCTATAGAGTCATTAGAACAAATTGCAAAAATGATTAAACTGATTCTCAACCAGCTCTCTAGTCTGAAATAATCATTGGCCTGATATAATAAAGAGAAAGTGGGATTGATATGGTGGGTTTCAATAAAAACTTAAAACTAGAAACTTTTCTTGGCTTTGTGTATAAAATGCACTGTGAAGAAAATGGTCCCTAGCTGTCACCGATCCAGTCCTTTTTTAAAAAGTATACCCTTGCACCAAAAGAGTTCATATTAGTTCCTCAGAGGTACATATTAGTATTCTGACAGTGTGCTTTGTATATCCTGTTGAAAAATCCTTATCCATCATAAAACTATAACTTTTCTTAAAAGTTGGGGTGCTACAGCCGTATTGTCAGTAGCGGCTCGTGACTGCTTATCCGAGGGGCGCAAATTCAAAATATGTGTTCGGAGAGTCATGTTTGTTGCGTCATGTGAACCATGTGCATCACGTCGTGTTTTGTCAAAATAATTGCTTGCTGCACACGCATCAAAACCGTTTATGATACAAGAGACGCTCACGGTCACAAAATACACGCAAGACTCTGATTAGGCATGAGATTATACGAGTATCTGGCAAACGCCGGCGTCTCTTTTATCATAAACCCTTTAGACGCATCTGCAGCAGGCACTTATTTTGACAAGACACGTGATGCACGCAGGTTCACTCGATGTGCCGAACACATATTTTGAAATTACAAACCACACACAAGACGGGCTACATACATGTTGTGACGAACTTCGCATCGAGCGCCCTCAAAAAAAGAAGTCACCGGCCGCCACTGCGTTTTGTACCTTTACAGGTATACAAAACATAATACATTGTTGTACCTTTTTGGGTACATAACTGTACCTTAAAGGGATAGTTGACCCAAAAATGGAAAACACTAAGATATTTTGAGGAAACCAATCAGAGACCTCACTGACTTCCATAGTATTTTTCTTACTATGATCTATGTAGACGTCTTATTAAGGAATTTATTTTGTTGCATTACTTATGCATAGATAAAGTGTGAACACAGAAAAAGTGCTATACATTTAGTTCAATGTGAACAAAAAAGGTTCAATTTCTGTGTTGTCATATGGATGAATTACAGAGTTAGGTTTTCAAGACAGTTCACTGTGTGGGCAAAAAGCTGAGCTGATCTCATTAAACTCGCATAATATATCACAGTCTAAAACCACATGACTAATCAAACGCACATACATCACACCAAGCACTGTGCCTTTGGCCAACTATGACCCTTATAGCATAAGTATATTAAAGAAATACAAACACATGCAAGTATATGCCAAGTGCATACTACTAGCATGCTTATGAAACAAAACAAACTTTAAATTAAAAGTCATTTGTATAGATATTATGGCTGGTCTGTTTGGTGATAAACAGTAATAAAGATTATTTATTGCTATGAAAGCAGTTTACAAAAGGGCGTTTGGGAAAAAAATTAATAAGACTTCACCTGACAGGATACTTATGGATCAGTAGTTGGCTGTATTCTGCATAATTAGTTCATTCACAGTGATGGACAGACTTAATTTAGCAGTAAACACAGTTTTACATTTAACTTCATGGTTTTTTTAACTGCATATCACAGCTTTTTTCCATTTACTTGCCATGTTTTTGCCTGGTGAGAAATGTTTCTGGGTTACATAGTTTGTCGACCCTGGAGCAACATTTCTGTACACATAAACACTGTCGCTACCCAACCAGAATGTATCCCTAAAGGAAAATGAAAGGTAAATGGGAAAGGTGGACCCTGGTTGCAAACCTAAAGTTATTTAACGTCTGTGTATCAACGATTTTCAAGTTCAAAAACAAAGCAAATGAAGATAGTGAATATATTGAAAATCAATAAATGTTGGGTAATTTTTTAACAAGTATGTGCATTTATTGTGCCAAAATAATATTTAAAAAAATCAAAAATGCAATTCTGGCAACTTTGATTTTGTTTTTTGCCAGTTGTGTTAAGGACCCAAGTACAATCAACTTGGATTTACAAGTCAAGGGTGGGGGGCTGCAACCCAGAATGAGGCCATAAAAATCATTGATCTGTTAGGGAAGTGAGAGACTGTACTGTAAGTTTTGAATGCTTATCTTCTAAAGGTGAATTTTATCAATCTGAGATACACTTAAGCCGAACAAATTTGACTAAAATAAAAATCAATTTAGATTTCATGACGCCTTTAAATGTATCTCACAAAACGAGTTAAGTTTAGAAAAAAATCCCAATTGCTTTTCAGTGTACGCAATTGCTCCTCATCTGTTTCCACGTTTGTTTTATATTATGTTCACTTGTTCACCCTAGAGCTCTTATTGCATTTAAAATTTTGCCTGGCAGTTAAAATCCATTAAATTAAAATAGTTAAAGTGGTGAAAATAAATGCGCGCTGCCTTACTAAATAAATAACGAGTGCGCTATGTGTGTGCGTTGTTGGGGATGTCATGATTCATTTTCATTAAAAAACAAAGATAAATCATCATAAGCATCTTCATTCATCTCTGTCTCCCTCTCGTTGAAGTCACTCAGCTTGTGGGTTTGGCTTCAGTCCATCTACATTGTGTATGAGTGCAATTCCGTCGTGCGCGTCAGAGACGCATTTGCTGCACTTCATCTGAACCTCGGCACTTTTCCTCCAGGGCAAAACCATCAGTTTTAACAAATGTGTAGTTGTTTTTCTAGTTCAATCTATAGGTATAAGTCTATTGTAACAGCACCGCTCGTTATGTATCCTGGTGTGAAGAGCGCATCGTTGGACACGGCGAGGTGAACGCACTGACTGGACATTGGTGAGTCATTTATTTAAGTCCAAACGTATTTTTCGCTTTCTGCAATAAATAATAAAGATCAGGTTTGTAATCGTTTGCTCGTTTACACATCGGGCGCGCAGTCACGGACTATTATGCGCGCACTGAAGTGCGCCGTGAAGTTTCCATGGACTCGAACGTGTGCGCGTCTTTTGGTGATAATGGTGTCCGACGGACACACTCTCTGTCCGTGTATTTTTCATCTCTCTGGCTTGCCTATCAGATAAAGACTGAAGTGTGGATGAGCGCAGAAAAGCCGTGCGTAAAGACCTCTTAAAGGATGTACACTTAAAATAAAGGTTCATAGAGGTTTAATAAAGATTTTTTTTAATTAAGGATTTTGTGGATAACCAAACATGGTTTTTCTATGGCATCACAGATAAGAACCTTTCATAACAGCTTTATATGAGTGTATTTACCTTAATACGTGTAACTAGAAATTTCAATGAAAATACATGTGAATGGAGAAATAAATAGGCTAGATCTGTGCCTGTTGCATAGAAAACCATGGGACTGTAGCTGAGATTTTTTACTAAAATGCATGCTGTGAAGACTAAAAAATGAATGCTCCTGTATGGAGATCTGGTTGTAACTGGTGAGTGTGATATGAATGCAAACCTGGTTCTCTTTTTAATGCATTCCCTTTGATTGTATATACGTCCAATTTCCACATTTGGAAAGCATGTTTTATATGTCATTTTGTAAATTCTGGTCTATCTATCTCACCTTTTTGTAGATGTCAAACCTAAGGGCAAATCTTGGTCTTTCTCCACAGCATAACATGGCCATGTGACAAATGGATTCCTTAAGTTTAATCAATGGCTCCGCTGGGAGCAAAGACCCGACCATCGGTGAGGATTCATCTGATGTGACCCTGAACCATCCCCTGCTAGAGCTTGGAGACAGCACCAAGCTTCTCGGTGTCCAGGTGGTGCTGATATTGGCGTACTGTACCATCATTCTTTTGGGCGTGGTTGGGAACTCTCTGGTGATTTACGTGATCTACAAATTTAAGACACTTCGCACCGTCACCAACTTCTTCATTGCAAACCTGGCCGTGGCTGATCTGCTCGTCAACACTTTGTGCCTGCCATTTACTCTGGCTTATACTCTACTGGGAGAATGGAAGTTTGGACAAGTGCTTTGTTTCACTCTTCCATATGCTCAAGGTCTCGCTGTCCACGTTTCCACGATTACACTAAACGTAATTGCGCTGGATCGACACAAATGCATTATTCATCACCTAGATACTCGAATGTCGAAGGACACGTGCTTTCTGGTCATTGCCTTCACCTGGGTGATAAGTGCTGTTCTGGCAAGCCCCCTGGCTATCTTTAGGGAGTATGGGATTGTGGAGCTCTCTCCAGATGAGTCCATCGAAGTTTGCACAGAGAAGTGGCCTGGAAGTAGCACAGATGGCACACTATACTCGTGAGTATTTTTATTGAGCTGTCTGTGAAGGAAATGAATTCTTTGTAATTTCTCAGTTGGAGAACAATGAGATTAAATAGAGAGTAAATCGAGCTTCAGGTTCTCAGATCTTTATAATTACTAAAAACATGCTGATACGTTAATGAAATCTATTTGACACTTTCATTTTGAAAGAGCAACCGAATTGGACCGAAAACACAACAGATTTGTATACATATATATATAATATTCATATACCAGTAGCCTATATTTGTGACCCTGCTTGTGAAAAACCAGCTTTCTATTTAAAGCTATTTTTTGTGATTTATATATCTATAACCTTGATATCTTAAATATTGACTTAGTAAGGTCATCTGTCAAAGATTGAAATCAATGTGAAATCAAACTTCGATGCTCCTTATCTCACCATTAGATGATTATGAGACATAAATCCTTGATTTCACAGGGTCATGATTTTTTTTACCATTGAAGCAAACATAAAACAGGACATATTTATGATGCAAATCATAGATATCACACTAAAAGCATAGAAAAAATGTATCCATTTTAAAAAGGATATATTTTTCGCACAATGGTTAATCTGTAGTACAGAATAGCTAAAGCATTTTCTCTGAAAGCATATTCTCTGATAAATGTAAGGTTTGTCTTTGCCACAGTAGCTGCGTTTCCATTGCCCTTTAAATGTGCAAATTGACCTTGCGAATTTAAAATACGGCCAATGGAAACATGTCAGTTTCACAATGACTCCCATATATTGCAAAAACTCTTTACTCATGCAGTTTTCAGGCAATTCGGAAAAGTTGTATTTCGCAAAACTCAAATGAAAACAGTTTTTACACATTTTCAGGTCAACTGATGCATGCAAGTCTCATAGTCATAGTTTGCCGCTTGAACATTTTGAGTTTACTCGCTTCATTTGCGTGTGAAAGCCGTGTGTAAAATTCTAGTCATCGAGACATTCATGCGAAAATTCGCGTCATGGGAGGGGCTTCTGTGACTCCGCTCGCTTCCTGTAATCACTTTACTACTAGCGCAAGCTCCTGATCGGTTAACGCGGTGCGTTTTTACACCAAAGTTCAAGTTTTTTAACTCGTGCGTTTGCCGCGGCAAAGCTCAATTCGCGCAAATTAGACGCACGAATGAGGCGGAATCGCTTCTGCCCCGCTAAACGCCTCATTCGCGCCGCAAGACGTTCATCAACGCATCTTTAAATTGACTTAACATTGAAATCACTCACGCTTGACACCTCTACCGCGGCTGGTCTGAACGCAGCATTAACGCTTGTCTGAAGCGTGGCCAACAGCCAATCACAGTGGCCCCAAAACAATTGCTCTGGTCTTCCATAAATGTAATTGGCTGACTCTGCCTAGGTTATTTGCATAAGGCGATCTGATTGACTAACGCATGCGTTGCCGCTTGAAAAGTTAAAGGAATAGTCTACTCATTTTCAATATTAAAATATGTTATTAGCTTAACTAAGAATTGTTGATACATCCCTCTATCATCTGTGTGCATGCACGTAAGCGCTGGAGCGCGCTGCGACGCTTCGATAGCATTTAGCTTAGCCCCATTCATTCAATGGCACCATCTAGAGAAAGTTAGAAGTGACCAAACACATCAACGCTCCTCCTATTCAAGACGAGCAGTTATACGAGCAAGTTTGGTGGTACAAAACAAAACGCAGCGCTTTTCTAAGCAGATTTAAAAGAGGAACTATATTGTATGGCGCAATAGCACCCTTGGCAGTACCTCGACTCGGCGCAGTAACACCCTCCCTCTCCCATTATGAGAGTGAGAAGGGGAGCGGACTTTTCAGGCGAGTCGAAGTACTCCCAAACCAGTTTGGATATTTTTCCTATTTAAAATTTGACTCTTCTGTAGTAACATCACCTGACTACTATCACCTGTACTTACTAAGACCGACAGAAAATTAAAAGTTGCGATTTTCTAGGCCGATATGGGTAGGAACTATACTCTCATTCTGGCGTAATAATCAAGGACTTTGCTGCTGTAACCTAGCTGGTGGAGGCACAATGATATTACGCAGTGCCTGAAAATAGCCCACTGCTATCGAAAGTAACCAAGGGGACTATTTTGGGACAGTGCCTAATATCACTACACCTGCTGCAGCCATGTTACATCAACAAAGTCCTTGATTATTTCGCCGGAATGAAAGTATTGTTCCTAGCCATATCGGTCTAGAAAATCACAACTTTTAATTATCATTCCACATAAGTTCATATGTTTTACTTAATATTTGTCTAACGTTGTTTCTCCAGAATCTCTATGCTGTTGCTGCAGTACGTATTGCCTCTAGCCGTCATCTGTTTCGCGTACATCCGTATCTGGAGTAAACTCCGCAACCACGTCGGCCCAGCTGGCCGCAACGACAGGCACCAGCACCGTCGCAAGACCACTAAGATGCTGGTGATGATGGTGTGTAGAATTTTGTCCTCAATCCTGAGTGCAAGCCATGTAAAATAGTTTTTTGACATACAAAACACAACACTCTGAAGAGGTTTTTCACATAAGAAGTATTGATTGAGTTATTTGTATGCTGCTAGTAACGGTTCAATGCTCAATAAATGCGCATACTCAATGCACTGCAAGTCGCTTTGGATAAAAGCTATTGACAAAATGGAAATGGATAATATAAATAGTTGTAGTAAGATCTAAAAGTGAATGCTTAATAAAATGACCTGTCCATTTCAGGTTGTGGTGTTTGCATTCAGCTGGCTGCCGTTCCACGCCTTCCAGCTCGCCACCGACATCGACAGTAACGTCCTGATCATGAAGGACTTCCGCCTACTCTACACCGTTTTCCACATCGTGGCGATGTGCTCGACGTTCGCCAACCCGCTTCTTTACGGCTGGATGAACCGAAACTACCGCAGCGCCTTCGTCGCCGTCTTCCGTTGCCAGAAGCGGCTGGATTCCCTGCACGCCGAGGCCCAGGGTGCCACGGTGGTCCGCAAAAAAAGCGAAAAGGCCTTGGAAGCCCAAGATATGGTGACGCCGCGTCTCAATGCAACGGACGTCTGAGGGAAATTCCCAATGATATCCACATGCAAGATCCATCTTCTTATCGTCAGTCTCATCACAGTGTGTAAGCAAGATCCGTGCGGTGGTTGGATGGGATATGTTTATACATTAGATATATAAATATCATCAACCTTAGAAGAGATCTGTAAGCATTAACTCATGTGGACGTACGGTTTACGGTTAGGTCATGCACTCGAATGGCTCTGATAAAGTGTTAACAGCAACCTGCCTCTCCTTTCAGGTGAAAGTAATTTGGAAGGGGAATAGCAAGGCTTACCTTTGGACTAACAACAGCGGAGGAGATATGAATTCAGTTTGAACACGAAGAGCTACGCTTTGTGAAACCACGAGGGACTTTCATATAAAACCAATATGAATGTGTTTCATATTTAATGTAAAGTATAGCACAAAAATCACTGCACTCGACACATACAGAGGGAAAGGACAAGGGCTGCCTCACTTGTTTCCTCACGTAACCCTATTAACAAGAGTGCATGAGCAAATATGACAACATAGATGTAAGTACTGTGATGGAAAATGTGACAACTGTACTGTACGATGTTTATTTTGTGAAGCTATAATCTTTGCAAACCTTGCCAACTGAATGTAATACGTGATCAGTCAATACTCTTGTAGATAAAAAATAAATATTGCATATATAGCTCGAATGATCTGCAGAATTAAAGTGTACAGAGCGCTTGGATGATGTTATATCAATCTGAAAAAACATCCTCTTATTTTCATACGTGACCTGAAGGAAAATTGCTTAAAGTTGCTTTAAGGCAAAAAGAGATGACTCATAGAAGTTATGGGTTTTCTGATGTATTTCTGTTTGAAGTTGAAGACGTACTGTATGTCTGTTCATTTCAGCACTAAATGACTTCCTTTAACCCACTGGATGCAGGAAATGAGAATGCCAAGTTTAATTAGCAATGAGGGATTCTATGTGGATCCCAGTTGAGTTTGGTATGTAAATTGAGAATTATACATAAGATGTAAAGCTGTTGTAGAAGATTATTAAGCTATAATTGTGTCGTTTGTAAGCTACACTGTTGACAATATCCGTGCTTTACTGGAGAAAATGAATTTTAATCTTCCTAAATTGTTACCCTGCCTGTGAAAACCCAGCTGAAGTCATTTTTGTGATTATGGTTTTCTACATAAAAACATCTTACATGATGTAAAGAACATTCTGTGAAAATATAACTTTGATATATATATAATATTTACTGAGCGGGTGATTCTCACGAAAACTTGGTTTTAAAAATGTCAAGCATGAAAATGTAAAAATTGCTTAAATTTACTTTTTTCCCACCAGACATTGAAAAACAAAGCCTGGAGTAAATGGGAACATTAATTTAAAAACTTTTAACACTTTTTGTAACATAATTTTAAAAATTAGTCCTAAAAATTCTCATTACTGCAACAGTCAGAAAACATCAACACTGACATATTTTCAAAATGACATGACAAACCTGAAAGAACATAATTTGGAGATTCTGCACATGCATTTAAAATCAAAGTATTATGCTTCTATTAATTAAATTAACATTTAATAAGCATCTGTTGCGGTAATGATAATCAAAATGTCGTGTAAGCATTCTGACAAGACAATATTTCAAATTAACTGTAAAAAAAATGATCTTACCTGGAAGCCATCTTGAAGTAACTGGTCCATGTGCTTGGTCACTCAAAATCAAACTTTATTAAAATTCTGTATGTGTGCTTAAACATGTTCTCAAAAAGTGTTGCGGAGGATGAGAACATCAGGCATGGACACATCATTTTCCTAATTTTTCTTCATTATTATTATACATGAATATTTTAGTAAATATTTTTTCTGTCATCTAAAGTAGTCTAGCAAAACATCCATTTATTTTTTTTTCTTAATATTTTTGTGTTAATTTGATTAAATTACAACATAGCGCATGTTCAAACACAGCCGGACACATTAAGGTAATGAGAATTTCAGCAGAAAATGAGATAAAATTTACAATTATAAATTCGTATGTTGAAATCACACATTGTGCAAGGTAGAACACAGTATTGTGTTAATTCTGATGCTTTTTAATGTTACTATATTACACATTTTAAAGCTAAAATCATTAGTGCCGTGGTGTTTCAATGGTTTCGTGAGAATCACCCGAGTATTGATCTTATCGGAAGCTGTGTTTTCATTAAAGGTTTGCGCAAAACTTTAGCGTTGTTTTATAAAAAAAAACTATTGCATTACCATTAACCAGTGGCGGCCTGTTCCTCCTCAAAAAAACAAAATATGTGTTCAGGGTGTCATGGGAATCTATGTGCATTGTGTGTTATGTAAGGGATAATGTAGAGGCAGCCGGCAGTCACTGGGAAACAAGCCCCGACAGTGCGACCAGGACCCGACGCGAAGCGGAGGGTCCCGTATCACACTGAAGGGGCTTATTTCCCAATAACTACCGGCTGCCTCTACATTATCCCGCTTATTACACGGCTACTTGCCACATAAAAAAAAAAACTGGACATGAATATGAATTTGAAACGTTTTATTGGCATATTTGTTTTAAATTAACATTTTTATCCTTCCGCGAAACTTTGCACAGATGCATAAAATGATCGTAATACCTTATTAAGATCCTCTGCTTCATACTTGTCTGTCTCCATTTTTT
This sequence comes from Misgurnus anguillicaudatus, assembly GCF_027580225.2. Lineage (NCBI taxonomy): Eukaryota > Metazoa > Chordata > Actinopteri > Cypriniformes > Cobitidae > Misgurnus > Misgurnus anguillicaudatus. Next base: position 40,350,543 of record NC_073339.2, on the reverse strand, counting down.
CTCTTTTAGCCAGTCTTTGAGAAGTTTAAATGCCCATTCTGTATTTTTTTGTGTGTTGGCTTCGTAGCTGTCATGCTCTATTTTGTCAAGTTCAGTCTCAGTAAGCTCTCTGTGTCTTGTCGTGGTTGTCGAGTGTTTGTCACAAGATGGCGCCAAACAGACAGCAATCTTTATTGATCTTTATTGGCGCGGAGCGATTTTACTCGTGCAAGTAGTGCCGGCTATGCGTTATTATTTTGGAACGGTTATTATTTGAAAAGAACGAACCTGCAAATGTCTCAACTGACCAATCAGAATCAAGCATTCCAGAGAGCCGTGTAATAAGTCAAAATATGTGCCTGCTGCTTATGCGTCAAAAGGGTTCATGATGAAAGAGACGCCCACTTCTCACAAGACACTTACTTAACACTAAACTCTGATTACACACGAGATTAAGCAAGTATCTAACAAACGCAAACGTCTCTTTTATCATAAACAAATTCAAAGTGTCTGCAGCAAGCACGTATTTTGACTTGATGCACAATGTGAATATGACGCACAGAACACATATTTTGGCATGACGATTGACGCACATGATGATGTTTTGGCGAGTTTCGCATTCTTGCCCCCTCGGAAAAGAAGTCACGAGCCACCACTGCCATTACTGATGTCACGCGACTAAAGTTGGACTACTTGGTGTTTCAAGTCGATCGGTAGTATGATTTCAGTACAATTCGATCTTACAGAAATAATATTATACCCTAGCCAGTGGCGGCTGGTGACTTCTTTTTTGAGGGGCAGGAATTCAAAATATGTTAATGTGTGTGGCTTGTCATGTCAAAATCAGCCCAGTCTCGCGAAATTTCGTGATTTAGTCATGTAACTTTTTGATTCTTTTTGTCGTGATATTGTCACAAATTTCTGCGTTTTTTCGTGATCGTATCACGAATTTCTGGTTACGTGTCATTGTCACGTATTGGTTACTTAACTGTTTTGTCCTATCCCAGCTAACACACGACGTCCTAGTTATGTAATTTATTGGTAATTTTTGGTAATTTCATGACTTACCAGCTGGCAACATAACCGTTACTAGGGAGGTAATACAGTCAGTACAGTCTCCTAACGTTGCGGGGTAACCAAGTACGTTCCAGTTAGGTAATAACTTTCGTACTATTTTGGTAATTTCATAACTTACTTGCAACGTAACTGTTACGTCCCAGGGAGGTAATTTCATTAACATTACAGTTATATAAACATTTATTTTATTTTCTATTTAGGTTAGCATGTTAAAACTTCTCAATCAGAACGCTTCACCGCGCGTGCACAGCACGGCGTCTGACAGGACCGGTCGTTTTTCTGAACTGAGAACCAAACACAAAACTTACCAAACAAAAATTTTAAATCCATTACCTTGTCACGACGTGCCCACGACAGGCAGATTACGTTGCCAAGTTATATCGAGGCAACGAATCCAGGAATTTCACTTTTCCTGTCGCCACAACGTAAGTTTGGTCATCATATTACTTCGACGTTACGTAACAGGTACGTATTTGTGTTAGCTGGGATTGTCTTACCCTTGTTGCTTCCGTATTGGGTTGGATTTACATAAAATGACATCCTTACCCAAACCCAACTCTAACCCTAACGCCAGGCGACAAGGGTTTAAAAATCAGAAAATATAAAAAAATAAATCAGAAAACATACTTAAAGTGACATCCTAACGCAAACACCAAATGTAACCCTAAACCGAAGCGACAATGGTTTGAAAATAGGAGAAGGGAGTTGAGTGATCAATGCGTGACAATGACACATAAACAGAAATTTGTGATACAATCACGAAAAAACACGGAAATTCGTGACAATATCATGAAAAAAAAATCAAAAAGTTACGTGACTGTATCATGAAATTTCGTGAGACTGGGTAGGTCAAAATATGTGTTTGATGTGTCTTGTGAACCTTGTGCATCATGCATCATGTCAAAATACGTGCCTGCTGCACTTGTGTAGAAAAAATACGTCCACAAAATACTCCCACTTAAAGAGACACTCCACTTTTTTGAAAATGTGTTCATTTTCCGGCTCCCCTAGAGTGGAGCAATTGATTTTTGCCGTTTTGGAATCCATTCAGCCGAATTAGTCTGGCGGTACCACTTTTAGCATAGCTTAGCATAATCCATTGAATCTGATTAGACCATTAGCATGGCGCTCAAAAATGAATTTTTTAAATTTAAAACTTGACTCTTCTGTAGGTACATTATGTACTAAGACCGATGGAAAATTAAACGTTTTCTAGGCAGATATGGCTAGGAACTATACTCTCATTCTGGCGTAATAATCAAGGACTTTGCTGCCGTAACATGGCTGCAGCAGGCGCAAAAAAAGAAAATCACAACTTTTAATTTTATGTCGGTTTTAGTACACGATGTAACTACAGTAAAGTCAAGTTTTAAATAGGAAAAATATCGAAACTCTTTTGTTATTTTTGAGCGCAATGCTAATGGTCTAATCAGATTCAATGGATTATGCTAAGCTATGCTAAAAGTCGTATCGCCAGACCCGGAGATTGGCTGAATGGATTCCAAAACGGTAAAAACAAATGTTTAAGTCTATGGGAGCTGGAAAATGAGCATATTTTCAAAAAAAGTGGAGTATTCCTCCAACACTAAACTCATTACACATGAGATTAAGCTAGTATCTGGAAAACGCAAGCGTCTCTTTTAAACCCAAAATACATGCACCTGCAGCAGGCATGTATTTTGACATGACGTGAGATGCACATAGGTTCACATGACAGGGCAAACACATATTTTGACATGACGAGCCACACACATGATGAGCTAAATACATGTTTTGACGATCTTCGCTTTTGTGCACCCTCGAAAAAGAAGTCACAGGGTAATCCCAAACCACAGCAAAGTTTAAACTTTAAGGACTTGAAATAAAGTACACTATCGTGATGTAAACAGACTCAAAACACCAAGTATTTATAAGTGTCTGCGACTAAAACCTAATTTTGTTGTATTGCAGTATCATTTTAAAAAACCATGGCGACAGGTGTATTCGACTTCATACATGACCGCACGGACCGTTGATAGCATACAAAGCAGTCGACTCACGAATCGCTCTTGCAGATGTCATGCGCTTGTCTGTTCTTGTGACGCCACATGAAGTCGAACACACCTCTTCTGTTTTGTCCTCCAACCAAACATATTGCAAATGATCATGTGACTTTTACGCACGTCTGGTGACCTGTAAATGCAAAAAATAACAATTGTGCAATATATTCATATGTCGATTTGCCTGAAAAAACACCAACCTTTTTTCAAGATATATGGGAGTGTACATGAAATTGCAGTTTTTTCATTGGGCGCATTTGAATTTGCTATTTAAATTTGCGCAATTTGAAGGGTAATGGAAACCCAGCTAGTGATTGAAATTAAACTTTGATACGCCTAATCTTTTAATGATACAGCATTATGAGATTATTGTCTGAATTTCACAGGCAGGATCACAACTTGTAAAAAATAGCAAAATTGTGTTTACATGCACCTATGGAGATTTCAGGGTAGTAGCTACCCAGCACAAAACTTTTTGTAGAAAGCGTGTCTAAATTATTGTTGTAGTTAACAAACCTCAGATAAAGTTGAACTTGTTTTCAGCCCAAAAAATGCTTGTAATTGCAAATGAGAGATGGGAGTCAAAATGTCAAATCGCACAGCTTACGAAAGTCTCTTTCAACTGGTGCCTAATTATTTGAGTTCACAATGCGAAATGAACAAAATCACAGATGTAGTTTTTCGCCAGGAATCTTCTTTAAAACATGAACGTTTTAAATAATTTGTTTATGTGTGAAAGTGTTACACAAACAGCTTCTGGCGTTGTTTTGCCAGTCTTAGTCAGTTCTGTTGAGCTTGAAAACATTTTAATTGGCAAAGGGATCAAATGCCCTGAAATCTATTTACACAGTACTACTTATGAACATACAGTATTTGTGTATCTGTTTTGTGAAATGTTAAACTTGTAAACAAGTGTATGTATTAACAGATGCATTTATGTTTTAAAAGAAATGGACACCTGCAAATACATAATATACCTAAATTTGAATGCTGTATAGTTGATTCTGACCAAATTGTACTGTGATACAGAAGGATTTTTTGTTGTATAAGTTACTATTTATTTAATAAATTGGTACACTCTCAGAAAGAAAGCTATAAGAAGGTACTTAAGTTGTCACCAGGGTGGTACCTTTTCAAATCATACATATTAGGACCTTTTTAAAAGGTACCATCTTGGTGACAACTTTTGTACCTTTATTCTAAGAGCGTACTGAGGAAGACAAAGAGAATGCCTTAACAGTGTTTTATAAAAAAAGTTTGAAATTCGGTCATAATAAGACTGAAGTCAGGTGATTTACTAATACTGGTATTGATTGCCCTGATCTCAGATCTGATTTCTCATTTCGTTTCCACACACAGGCCTTTAGATAAGAGCTAATTTATTTAACCATTCCCTCTCTAAACCTCTGCATGAAGCAGAAGCCGTGTGAAAATGAAATGATTTGATTCTATCTAGATGGATGAATGGATAGACAGACAGACAGAGACAGACAGATAGATAGATAGAACCTGGTTTAGTTTTCTGGTTCACTTTTTGAATTTGGTGGCCTCATAGCCTCATAGAAAAGAGTCCATCTAATGCAGTGGTCCCAACCTTTTTCACTTCAAGGCCCCCTAGTTGCCCACAACAACATTTGAAGCCCCCCACTTACTTAATTTTTTTTTACAAAAAAAAAGACTTTGGGATGACTGGACAGATGTATATTCACTACTAAAATGGCCAAAAAAATAAGAAACATCTTGATTTTTGCTTGTTTCAGCTCATTTTAATACTTGTTTTGTTAATTTTTAATAATTTTAAATCATCTTAAAGGATTAGTAAATTTTCTTTAAAAAAATCCAGATTATTTACTCACCACCATGCCATTCAAAATGTTGATGTCTTTCTTTGTTCAGTCGAGAAGAAATTATGTTTTTTGAGGAAAACATTGCAGGATTTTTCTCATTTTAATGGGCTTTAATAGACACCAACAATTAATACTTAACTCAACATGTAACAGTTTTTTTCAACGGAGTTTCAAAAGACTATAAACGATCCCAAACGAGGCATAAGGGTCTTATCTAGCAAAACGATTGTCATTTTTGACAAGAAAAATAACAAATATACACTTTTAAAGTACAACTTCTTGTCTAGATCCGGTCGTGATGCGCCTGCGTGACCCCACGCAATACGTCATGACGTCAAGAGGTCACAGAAGACGAACACGAAACTCCGCCCCAGTGTTTACAAGTGTGTTGAAAGAGGACCGTTCCGACGTTGTTGTATGTGGAATGATAATAATTAATGTCTTTGTGTCAGTTTATTGTTTACAATGGTCCGCAAATGTGCATTTTATATATGTAACACGTGACCTCCCTACATCACTACGCATTTACGTGAGGTCGCGGTGGACCGGATCTAGACGAGAAGTTGTGCTTTAAAAGTGTATATTTGTTATTTTTCTTGTCAAAAATGACAATCGTTTTGCTAGATAAGACCCTTATGCCTCGTTTGGGATTGTTTATAGTCCTTTGAAACTCCGTTGAAAAAACTGTTAGTGTTGAGTTAAGTGTTAATTGTTGGTGTCTATTAAAGGCCATTAAAATGAGAAAAATCCTGCAATGTTTTCCTCAAAAAACATAATTTCTTCTCGACTGAACAAAGAAAGACATCAACATTTTGGATGACATGGTGGTGAGTAAATTATCTGGATTTTTCTTTTAAGTAAATGGAATATTCCTTTAATGGACTTTAATGGACCCCAACACTTAACAGTTTTAATGCAGTTTAAAATTGCAGTTTCAAAGTACTTGTCATTTTTGAAAATAAATAAAAAAAAATGCACCTTTAAACCACAACTTCTCGTCTATCTTCGGTCCTGTGACGCCCCAGCGCGACCTCACGTAATTGCGTAATAACATGAAAAGGTCAAGTGTTACATATATGAAACGCACATTTGCGGACATTTTAAACAATAAACTGACACAAAGACATTAATTATTATCATTCGACATAAAACAATGTCGGAACGGTCCTCTTTCTCCACACTTGTAAACACTGGGGCGTAGTTTCGCATACGTCATCCGTGACCTCTTGACATGATGATGTATTGCGCGAGGTCGTCACAGGAACGGAGGAAGGCGAGAAGTTGTGGTTTAAAAGTGCATAGTTTTTATTGTCAAAAATGACAATCGTTTCGCTAGATAAGACCCTTATGTCTCGTTTGGGATCGTTTAGAGTCCTTTTTGAAACTGCAATTTTAAACTGCATTAAAACTGTTAAGTGTTGGTGTCCATTAAAGTCCATTAAAATGAGAAAAATCCTGGAATGTTTTCTCAAAAAACTATTTCTTCTCGACTGAACAAAGAAAGACATCAACATTTTGGATGACATGGTGGTGCGTAAATTATCTGGATTTTAATTTAAAAAATTTACTAATCCTTTAAGGCCCCCTTGGAAATCCTCTGAGGCCCACCCGTGGGCCCCGGCCTCCTGATTGATCTTATGCATACCAAGTTTCTTGCATGTTATCTTTGCACACTCTGGTTTTGGACATACTTTTTTCCCACATACTTATACATTGCATGGAAGTAGATGATTTTGGATAATGGAGGCGGTCACACTATTTTCCCTCCGCCTCTGCCTTTCTGAAGTTATATCAAAAAAGCTTTTGAATGTTGAAAATATTACATTTCTAGACTTTGCAGTTCATATTTTATATTCAGAAACATAAGTGTGTTAAATTCTGCTTCAGATTGAAGCTCAGACCCTCTTCTGTCTTTCTTCTCTGAATTCGGCTAAAACAAAGCTTTAGACATACATACTATGTGCTCCTGTATACTATGTGGTGGAGCATTGCATTAGCAGCACAAAGGTCACACATATTTTCTTTAACAAATCATAAATTGTATTATAGTCTAGTATACAGGTACTCCATTAGAGCTCTTTACAGTGTTGCTAAAAGTTAAAGTTCTGTGGACTTCAAGCATTTTTAACTACTAGTCAATATGTTTCAAGTGATCAATCCACAAAATGGCAATCGGAGCCTGATTACACCTTTATTTATTTCTTAGGGTCCACTTTTCTCACCCAAAACAGGAGCTTATACCATTTGTAAATGGGATCTAATAATCATCATTCACATGGCTTTAACGGCTCCACATTTGACTGCAATAAGGCAATTATGGCAGCGACCAGGTTGTTAAACCCCAGGGGTGCATGCACCTGCCAAGCACCTGCCATTGAAATGAATGGAAATGCCAATTGATGCCTTTTTCCAGGTAGTATAGACAAATCTGTTTCTCTCTAGCACTTTCATTTCACACACAGTAAAACCTAAAGTGCTAAACAGAATGCCTTTTTCTTTCACATCAGAAAGTCAAAATGATGGTATCTTACCTGACACCGATATTGCAGTGGTCTTAGCCGTGTTTATTTGTTTACTTCCTTACATCTATAATGCAAGACAGCAGGCAGAACAGAGCTAAAGGGAAGGTTGTTAGATTGCGTAATGCCAAAATACACACGCAAAAAAGTGTTGTGAAAATATACAAAAGCGAGTTGTTTGAAACGCATTACTTGCACATTACCCCAGACAAAATGTTCAGTAATGGACGAGATAATCAAAGACGTGGGCTGGTTGTCTAACACGAAGATTATTAGTTAAAATAACCCATGTTTAGGTTTGTATATATCTGACCTAACCGTGGGTTACAAAGCAACCCAAGTCATTTTGAACCATTATAGTGTAATTATTGGCACAAACATTCACATTTGGCCAGGATTAGCTTTCTCAAATGACTACTGAGTTACATGAAATGTAGGACATGTGATCAGGAATTGTTTTAGACAAATGTGAAATTTAAAATTCAGACACATATAAGGCATATTAAAGGCATATTGAAAACACCACATAGACATATAAACAACAATAAAAACTTGATTTTCACCACAAGGGTACTTTAAGGCTGTGATGTGACATATTTAAATAATTTAAAGGGGTCATATTATGAGATTTTTTTACGATGTAAAATAAGTATTTGGTGTCCCCAGAGTGCGTATGTGAAGTTTTAGCTCAAAATACTCCACAGATAATTTATTATAACATGTTAAAGGAAAAGTCTACTCATTTTCAATATTAAAATATGTTATTACCTTAACTAAGAATTGTTGATACATCCCTCTGTCATCTGTGTGCGTGCACGTGGGCGCTGGAGCGCGCTGCGACGCTTCGATGGCATTTAGCTTGGCCCCATTCGTTCAATGGTACCATTTAGAGAAAAAGTTAGAAGTGACCAAACACATCAACGTTTTTCCTATTTAAGACGAGTAGCCATACGAGCAAGTTTGGTGGTGCAAAATAAAACGTAGCGCTTTTCTAAGCGGATTTAAAAGAGGAACTATATTTTATGGCGTAATAGCACTTTTGGGAGTACTTTGACTCGGCGCAGTAACACCCTCCCTCTCCCATCATGAAAGGGAGAAGGGGAGCGGACTTTTCAGGCGAGTCGAAGTACTCCCAAAAGTGCTATTACGCCATAAAATATAGGTCCTCTTTTAAATCCGCTTAGAAAAGCGCTACGTTTTATTTTGTACCACCAAACTTGCTCGTATAACTACTCGTCTTAAATGCGGAGTTCGTCACAACATGTAAGTAGCCCGTCATGTGTGTGGTGCCTTTTTTCAAAATGTGTTCTGCTCGTCGAGTGATCCTATGTGCATTACGTGTCTTGTCAAAATAAGTGCCTGCTACAGACGCGTCTAAAGGTTTATGATAAAAGAGACGCTCGTGTTTGCCAGATACTCGCATAATCTCATGCATAATCAGAGTTACTGTTAATGGAGTGTCTTGCGTGAATTTTGTTAATGTGAGCGTCTCTTTTATCATAAACGTTTTGATGCGTGTGCAGCAGGCACTTATTTTGACAAAACACGTGATACAAATGGTTCACATGACGCAACAAACACATATTTTGAAAACGCAAGCAACACACGACACTCCGAACACTTATTTTGAATTTGCGACCCTCGGTGAGCAGTCACGAGCCGCTACTGTTAAAATTGCCACTGTGTAGGCCTTAGCAAAAGTTTGCAATTTTTGGGTGTGTCGTTTAAAATGCAAATGAGCGGATGAAATGCAAACACTGTTCACAATTATGGTAGTTTGTTGTAATTGAAACTCAATTGTGCCGTCAATTATTTTCTCTCTCTCTCAAATGGCCATGGCGTGGTTGGATATTGCAGATTAAGCACTGGGGACCCAATTATAGCACTTAAACATGGAAAAAGTCAGATTATCATGCTATAACCCCTTTGAAATATTAATGCTATTCAATATTTTCTTGGCAAAATTAGCATGTTGCTCTATTATAGTTTCTGTCATATTGTGAGAATGATTTTATCAATTCAATTTGCAAAATATTTTAGTGTAAATATCAAATAATTTGAGATTATGTAATGCGTGCACTGATAAAATGTAAAGTCTGCAACTTGCTAGACAATAATCCACATGCATATATAAAGAGACTCCACATCCACCCCTTTCAAAACGAATGCACAACATGCGCAGCAGGCTTTTTCCTTACAGAGGTTTTATTTTATGTAAGCAAATGACATATCGTACCTCATCGTTTACAGCTAAAGAAGCGAAACAGCAGATAAATCAGCATCTCGTCACCGCAAGCACTTATAGGCTAGAGGTCAGGCAGTCCGCAATGTATCACACGTACTTTAATGTAATATATATCTAGGGAAGGAACATGATTTACAGCTACTGCAGAAACCATCTGGACCCTGGCTGCTGCTATAGCTAATAACTCAAGCAGATAATAAAAATTACAATATAAACTGAACTGCTTCATGTCATTTACTCAAGTGATACATGGCACTGGATCAACGCCCTCATTGGTCCCAAAGCAACATGCTATCAGCCATCAGATTTTAAGTGTGATTTTTTTAAAAGAAAACACCACCGTTTTTTATATTTTACTATGTTTTTTACCTCAAAGTTAGATGAATTAATACATACCTGTCTTTTTTAAATGCGTGCACTTTTAGGGCCCCATTTCAATGATCTAAGCGCATTGTCTAAAGCGCATGGCACACGTGTCCGATGCCACATTTTCTAAATTTAACGACGGGAAAAATGGTTTGTGCGCCGAGCGCAAAGTCAAAAAGGATTGTTCCTATTCTCATAATGAGTAATGGGTGTGTTTTGGGCGTTACGTGCAATAAACCAATGAGTGTTTTATCTCTCATCCTCTTGCAAGAAAAGGTTTGTAATCTAAAAATACAAACAAGAGAAAAAGAATTTACAAACGTGCGGAAAGCTGTTTCAGCACTCGGACAGCGTCATGGATTCTTAAAAAGCATTACTTAAAATGTTTCTCGTCTCACTATATTCACAGGTACAGAGTCATCATATTCAATAAATCCATAGGGTAGCATTTAAAAACAGTTGCATTTGTTTAAAGCAAAGCATTTATTTACTTAACAGGCTACAGGTGAAGCAACTATTTATGCCTACTAATGTCTCTTAATCAGTCCTCATTTATGTCCAAGAGACTCAATAATAATCTTTTACATTTTAATCCTTTAATCTTTCATATTTAAAAACGTTTTTGTGCTGCTGCGCATTCACGTATGTGATAAGCAAACACGCGTTGTCGTCCCGTTTATAGGCGCATATTACTTAACGCGCTCTTTAAATAACAAAAAACATATTGCGCCATTGACTTTAGACTTTAGACCAGGTTTTTGTTGGTCAATGTCTATTTTAGTTGCCTCAAAATAGCAACGCGCCAACAATGCGCCTGAACACACCTCGTTTTCAGACCAGAACGCCCATTGGGGCTAAATTGGGCGCAAATGCATTTGCCAGGTAAACAACGTGACGCTAAACATGAAAATGATAATTGCAAACTAGCAAAAGACACTTGCGTCGCGCATTGCGTTGCATTGCGCCAGGCGTATGATAGAGCCCTTAATCTTTCTACAGCACTTCTTGAATGGGTTAGCATTTAGCCAAGCCCCATTCATTCCTATGGCTCCAAACAAAAGTTTTATTTTGTGCCACCATACTTACTCGTGTAACTACTCATGTAACAGTTTTAAATAGGGAAAACATGGAAGTGTTTGGTGACTTCTAAATTCATCCCTGTTTGGAGCAATAGGAATGAATGGGGCTAGGCTAAATGCTAACACATTCACAAGGTACTTTACAAATATTAAAAATGTACGCATTGAAAAAAGAAAGGACTGTATTAATTTGTCTAAGATGATGTAAGAACATAGGTAAATATTGAAAAACTGGTGTTTTCTTTTAAAGATTTTAAAATCGGACAGTTTAAAAAAAATCCTGTATATGAGCCCACCCTAAGAAGATTAGGGTGACCATACGTGCCATTCTTCCCGGACGCATCCCGTCCAGGATTTCGGTGCGTCTTCCGGAAGTCATATTTGTTGACCGCATACGCCATTCAGTTAAAAACATAAGATATACAATCGTAGTTTCATTCTTACCTTAAAATGTAACGGTTGCTTTTCTGTAATAATAATAATAATCCTCTATGACTTATGCAGTCCACAAATACGACTTCCCGAAGACGAACACAAAATCCTGGATGGGATGCGTCCGGGAATGGCACATATGGTCACCCTAAAGAAGATAAAATATTTATTTGTGTTCAACTGAAGAAAGAACGTCCAATACATTTGTAATAGCATAAGGGAGAGTCAATTATAAAAGCATTTGCATTTTTGGGTGAACTATTTCTTTTGGACAAGGTTTTGGCACAGTAGACCAGAATTTCTGCCAAGGGTCAAAACATTCATCCTTCACAAAACTATTCAAAGAGCAATAAAGATGTTCATCCAAGAACACACCCCTTTTCATTAAATCATGTTGTGTTTCTTGTCCTGTTAATGGTGACAACTGTTTGGCAACTCTTTCACTTTAGTCCATTATCTGAAAGTTACAAACAATGTCATGAAACTAATTCAACACAAGAACAGCTGGCGTTGGTATTTAAAAGAACAGTAGCAAAACCTTCAAGGCATAGCCACTCTTAAAACATCAAATGAACTCATTTATGCTATAAATTTGGTTTTATAGATCAGATTTATTATCATCAGAAGATATTCTGAACTCAGCATTACATAAATCAAGCTGTTTTATTTCTCCAGCCAGCACTTTTCTTGGGCTATTTTGGTTAGTCGTGGTTCATTAGATCTTAGTTTGATGAACCCATTTTTTTGAAATTAATGGCTGCGGTACAATGCTGTCAGCATAACTCAAATCAGAAAATAAAATGTCTTAAAGGGGATTGCATAATCAAGATTTTTGTGGTTATCTAAGCTGTAAGCAAAATCCATCTATTCTATGATAGTTTTGAACTGGAGCTGCAAAAGCTTTTTTTTACAGTGGTGACGAAGAAGAACAAATTTTGGTTCCCAAAAGAAACATTCAGTCAAAGGTTCTTAAAAGCAACCTTATCACGAAAACATACCGGTCGTAAGGTTCAATAAAACCTCTGTGCAAAGACAAAAATCTAAATCCAATAAAAAGTTAACCTGTGTTTTAGTTCTATGCAATTTGTTTTATTCATTTTGAGCCGTCTCGCGCGAACGACCGCACTTTCCCGGAAAATGTAAATGTGGATCTCATTGATTCTATCTGAGGAGGTGAAAATGACTTCTGCCGCTAGAAATACGGCAATTGTTTTATTGGTTTTCATGAGCGATGAACCCTGCAAGTTTTACAGATGACTGTGCACTAATGTTTGCCAAGCAGCCGCAGGCGAGCTGAACTCTCAACACGCGAGCTTTCTCAACTCTGCAGACGAATAATCTACTATAACAGGAGAATGGTGACAGTCACCTTAGTCCAGTGGACCAAAATGAACGCACATTGTGTTTTTATCGGTATATGCTGAGTTGAAGTGACAACTATACTTTCATAAAATCCCATGCAAAACTGCCAGATTTTGATGTACACTCTCAGAAATAAAGGTACAAAAGTTGTCACTGGGACAGTACCCTTTCAAAAAGGTACACTTTTGTACCCAAAGAGTGCATATTAGTACTTTGAACTGCCAAAATGTACCTTTAAAGGTACATATTTGTACCTAAATGGTACATATTACAACCTTTTTTAAAGGGTACTGCCCCAGTGACAGCTTCGTACCTTTATTTTTGACAGTGTAGGGTGTTGTTTTTTGGCCTATAGTCAAAAGCACTCATCAATCTCAACTAAATTCTGATTCGTATAATTTGGGACTCTGCTGCAAAGGAAACCTATAGGATTTTTCATTAATTCACCAGGTGAAAATCATTAATGTGATTACTCGAAAAATCTTAAAAACTCATTGGGGGGCGTTGATAGGGCGAATGGGGGTTTAGCCCCCCCGAGAACATGACCCACAGCAAATAATTTTTATTATTATGACATTGATTTTAATCAACATTAAAGCATAAAAACCTGTTTACTTACAGTGCTTTAGTTTGTATTTTTCTTTGATCTGTTCTCATGGTGGTTGTCTTTTTTTTGTTGTCCTTTTCTATTTTCCTCACTTCTGCCTGTCTTTTTTTTTTGATCCAGTTTGTATGTTCCTTGTTGCATTCCTACTTTATCTCTCCTTCATTTTACAGCTCTATAGGTTTTTTATCCTGATTTTTCTCATTTGCATATATATATATATATCTTTTGCCTGGGTGACTACTTAAACCTGACCTGTTAAATTTCTCACGAATGCAAATATCTAATCAACCAATCACATGGCAGTTGCTTCAATGCATTTAGGGGTGTGGTCCTGGTCAAGACAATCTCCTGAACTCCAAACTGAATGTCAGAATGGGAAAGAAATGTGATTTGTGCAATTTTGAGTGTGGCATGGTTACAAAGAATAGTGTGAAAAAGGAAAACATCCAGTATGCGGCAGTCCTGTGGGCGAAAATGCCTTGTTGATGCTAGAGGTCAGATGAGAATGGGCCGACTGATTCAAGCTGATAGAAGAGCAACTTTGACTGAAATAACCACTCGTTACAACTGATGTATGCAGCAAAGCATTTGTGAAGCCACAACACGCACAACCTTGAGGTGGATGGGCTACAACAGCAGAAGACCCCACCGGTATACCACTCATCTCCACTACAAATAGGAAAAAGAGGCTATAATTTGCACGAGCTCACCAAAATGGGACAGTTAAAGACTGGAAAAATGTTGCCTGGTCTAATGAGTCTCGATTTCTGTTGAGTCAGAATTTGGCGTGAACAGAATGAGAACATGGATCCATCATGCCTTATTACCACTGTGCAGGCTGGTGGTGGTGTAATGATGTCAGGGATGTTTTCTTGGCACACTTTAGGTCCCTTAGTGCCAATTCAGCATCGTTTAAATGCCATGGCCTACTTGAGCATTGTTTCTGACCATGTCCATCTCTTTATGATGACATGTACCCATCCTCTGATGGCTACTTCCAGCAGGATAAAGCACCATGTCACAAAGCTCGAATCATTTCAAATTGGTTTCTTGAACATGACATTGAGTTCACTGTACTAAAATGGCCCCCACAGTCACCAGATCTCAACCCAATAGAGCATCTTTAGTATGTGGTGGAACCCACAAATCTCCATCAACTGCAAGATGCTTTCAGCACCTTGTTGAATCAATGCCACGTAGAATTAGGGCAGTTCTGAAGGTGAAAGGGAGTCAAATACAGTATTCATATGGTGTTCCTAATAATCCTTTAGGTGAGTGTATATTTCTCATAGGCCTTTATTTTATTGTTTAAAGTTATTTGATTTTACATGCATAGAAATTGCCATTGTAAGCTGTGAGAAGTTATTAAGCTTGTAAGTTATAAAATATTGGGAAATAAGTACATCGGAGTACAACGAAAACAAATTAGAAGTAACAGTAATAAAATCTCTAGATTTTTTAACCTTAAACATTTTTATTCCTTAAGGGATCAGGGGCATTTGACAAAACATTAGGGGCTTAAGCCCCCAAAGCCTCCCCATCTTCCACTCCCCACAACGCCACTGAAATCAACTTTTTGTCTGTAGCACACACTATACTTCTGCTGGGTTATTTTTAAAACATAATGGTGCGCTTTCCCCGACAGGGATTAGACTAGTCCTAGCCTAAAATAAATGTAAAAGCTGTCCAAACTGAAAACAACTTGCACTGACATATCTTAAAATACATCAATGCCCTTTGTTTTGCCTCAAAAAGCACACAAGTAATGTTTTTACCAGGGCATGTTTGTTAAAACTAGTTGTATTTCCTAATTAAACTAAGGCCTAGTCCTGGTTTAAGCTGGGAAACCACCCCTATATGTTTCAAATTAAGTCTTTATTTACATACATTGTTATGATGGTTCCGTTATATACCTAAATTCATTTTTCCAAAACAAAGTAAGAGGCCCAGGAATACCACCACACCCCAAGGGTCCCAGACCCCCTGTTGATAACCCATAGTCTAAAAAATGTTGGGTTGTTTCAACCCATGGTTGAATACAATATGGAGAAACCAAACCTTTGGTTTAAATTAACCTAGAAAATCTAAATGTTTAACCATTTGTTATATGTACCTTTGAGGTACTCATATGGACTCTTTGGTACCAATCAGTGGCGGTCGGTGACTTCTTTTCGAGGGCACTGCAAAGTTCGTCACAACATGTATGAAGCCCATCATTTGTGTGAATTATTTTTTTCAAAATATGTGTTCTGCGCGTCGAGTGATCCTATGTGCATCATGTGTCTTGTCAAAATAAGTGCCTGTTGCAGACGCGTCTAAAGGGTTTATGTGTTAAGTGAGTGTCTTTGTGTATTTTGTGAACGTGAGCGTCTCTTATTATAAATGGTTTTGACGCATGTGCAGCAGGCACTTATTTTGACAAAACACGTGATGCACATGGTTCACATGACGCAACAAACACATATTTTGAAAACACGAGCAACACACGACACTCTGAACACATATTTTGAATTATCGCCCATCGGATGAGCAGTCACGAGCCGCCACTGGTACCAATATGTGCCTATGAGGGACTGATATGCACTCTTTGATACCAATATGTGCCTTTGAGGTACTAATATGAAATTTTCATGTGCAACGATGTAGTTTTTGAAAGGGTACCTCCACCCCAGTAACAGCTAGAAACCCTTTTTGATAATTTTGTCTGACGGTGTAGGTTGAAACAACCCAGTATTTCTTTTCAGACCCCTAATAAACAGTCCACAAGACCACAAGAGATCAAATGTTGCTAGACTTTGAATGAGTGACACACAATCTGCCAAGTTACATCCCAGCTGATGTTTTGACTTGAAGTAGCGCGGATATCAACAATAAATCATTTTAATTGAGAATGAATGCACGGGGGAACGAAATGTATTACCCGCGCCGATGGATGAAACAACACGTCTGGATCTGATGTGGAAAGAAAACAAATAGGGACTGCACAGATCATTAGCTGCTGGAGTCTGCAAGCCCACGTCCATCACTTTCTCATGTTTATCTCTCAATTACTGTGTCCCCCGTAATGATCCTTCGGCATCCCAAGGTTTCCTTAAGGACGTAAGTGTGTTTCACACAACTGCCATACTGACAATAAATACACAAGGGAAGCCGATGGCTACAAAAACACATTTTCCAATCGAAACCCATAGAGATTAATTTATTCTGTATTTTGGGCTTTAAGATGATGCAAGCACCACTAAAAATACTGCATTTAACCAATGCACTGTTCATTGTAATGTACTCAAATATGTGTGATGAGGGATTTTTTTAAAGCACTGTAAATGTTGGGCTGACACTAATAGAGGGGTTTATGTGCGCAATAACCATTTGTCACAGTTCACGCCCTCCCTCACCTACACACGGCGTTTAAGCTTGATGCAGCCTGGAGGCGAGCCACCCGTAGTCACCTTGCCAGATGCAAACACCAGAACACAATCGCTCGCTCTTACGCAAACATGCTATATGCTTGTGCACATACAGATATGGATTTACACGTGCATGTGAGTGCATACTCGCCATGGCCTCCGTGACATTCCAGTCGCATAAAAAATACATAATGATGGGGTTCTGTCTCGCCCTCCTGTGGATCAGGTGTCAGGAGGTGAGAGGAATAATGGGCAATGCTTAAACACCAAACAGTCATATGGTTTATGAATACAAAAACACATTTATTGATAAAAAAGCATATAAAGAATGGAACAGATGTCGTCCTCTCCAAATTACAGTAATTCTTTACAACATTAAATTGTTGTTTAACTTTAATGACATCCTATACACATTTGCAAGCATTTGCAGAACTGGGGTGGGATGTTTGCTGGCAAAATCCAATTCCCATTCAATACATTAAACAAAATTGACCATTGCATGTGTAAAGAAGAAAAACTGAGTCTTTCTATGCTAGACAATTGCCTTTTGGCAAGCACTACAATGAAATGATAGGACCAATCATTCAAATTCATGTTTCTAATATACTTAATCCATTCCAGTAGACTGCAATTGTTAACCTGTGTATGCTTATGAGGTTATCACCTACAGACAGTCATACCAGCTGTCTCTAAAGGTGGTGAGGTATGCATATTTATAGAATTAAAGAATAAAATGACATTCAAACTGAGGTTATTTCTCATGGGCAACAAAAGAAGCTTTGTTGTGGTTTCCATTCTGTATAATATTGTACAAGCTCACCTAAAGGATTATTAGGAACACCAAACTAATACTGTGTTTGACCCCCTTTCACCTTCAGAACTGCCTTAATTCTACGTGGCATTGGATCAACAAGGTGCTGAAAGCATTCTTTAGAAATGTTGGCCCATATTGATAGGAAAGCATCTTGCAGTTGATGGAGATTTGTGGGATGCACATCCAGGGCACGAAGCTCCCGTTCCACCACATCCCAAAGATGCTCTATTGGGTTGAGATCTAGTGACTGTGGGGGGCATTTTAGTACAGTGATCTCATTGTCATGTTCAAGAAACGAATTTGAAATGATTCGAGCTTTGAGACATGGTGCATCCTGCTGGAAGTAGCCATCAGAGGATGGGTACATGGTGGTCATAAAGAGATGGACATGGTCAGAAACAATGCTCAGGTAGGCCGTGGCATTTAAATGATACCCATTTGGCACTAAAGGGCCTAAAGTGTGCCAAGAAAACATCCCCCACACCATTACACCACCACCACCAGCCTGCACAGTGGTAACAAGGCATGATGAATCCATGTTCTCATTCTGTTTATGCCAGATTCTGACTCTACCATCTGAATGTCTCAAGAGAAATCGAGACTCGTCAGACCAGGCAACGTTTTTTTTAGTCTTCAACTGTCCAATTTTGGTGAGCTTGTCCAAATTGTAGCCTCCTTTTCCTATTTGTAGTGGAGATGAGTGGTACCCGGTGGGGTCTTCTGCTGTTGTAGCCCATCCGCCTCAAGGTTGTGCGTGTTGTGGCTTCACAAATGCTTTGCTGCATACCTCGGTTATAACGAGTGGTTATCTCAGTCAAAGTTGCTCTTCTATCAGTTTGAATCAGTCGGCCCATTCTCCTCTGACCTCTAGCATCAACAAGGCATTTTCGTCCACATGACTGCCACATACTGGATGTTTTTCCCTTTTCACACCATCCTTTGTAAACCCTAGAAATGGTTGTGTGTGAAAATCTCAATAACTGAGCAGATTGTGAAATACTTAGTCTGGCACCAAAAACCATTCAAAATTGCTTAAATCACCTTTCTTTCCCATTCTGACATTCAGTTTGGAGTTGAGGACATTTTCTTGACCAGGACCACACCCCTAAATGCATTGAAGCAACTGCCATGTGATTGGTTGATTAGATAATTGCATTAATGAGAAATTGAACAGGTGTTCCTAATAATCCTTTAGGTGAGTGTATGTTACATTAATATGTGACCCTGGACCACAAAACCAGTCTTAAGCAGCACGGGTATATTTGTGCAAAAGCCAAAAATTCATATGGGTCTTCATATTCTAACCGTAAATATATCAAATCCCTTTTGTGAGTGGATGCATATTTAGATTTTTTGCACCTTCAGATTCCAGATTTTCAAATAGTTTTATCTCGACCAAATATTGTCCTGTTCTAACAAAGCATACATCAACAAGCTTATTTGTTCAACTTTCAGTTGATATATAAATCTCATTTCATAAAAATGTACCCTTATGACTGGTTTTGTATATATAGTATTGTGTGAGAACGGCTATGTTTATTGTTTGTGCTGGACATAAAATCTTAAGAGGCACTGTCTTTCAGCATGGCAACAACATCTAATTTCCGGACTCTGTTTTCATATGCAACGCCCGCTTCTCAACTCCCATCCAATACATCAAAAATGGTCTGAATGGCTTTTAAGTTTGCCTAGCCAAGGTCAAAAAGCACCGGTAGCTCTGCTTTGATATCCGCACACATTAGCACATAAGCACAAAAAACTCACCTTCCCAGACTTTCAATAAATCAATTTTAAATTTTAGTAATGTATCTATATGACGTTAGCTTGCACCTAATATTTGTATCCACAGCACTTTATGGTATGGCTTGTGTACACCTGCTCTGCTCAGCAGAAGGTGACCGCTGTGGACCGAGGCTTGCCATCTGTCCCTAAGAGTCCACAATCTCCATGGTACAGTCAGCATACTGCGTAGGGCAGCAAAAGTAAACTTTTCTGGATGCGTTGTCCACAAGAATTTTCTGGGTAATTCTACAGGACGCCAGATGGCTAATACCAACACAGCTGGCAAGTAAAACCTGGAAAGTCAAACTTTGAAACCATTCCTAGTTTTGCAGATCAAAGAATGACAATTTCATTACATTTCTCTGCTCTAAAACAGAAACAACTAGTTTTAAAAAGCGATTATAATGTTTGGCATGACTTTACTCAGTCAATATAAAAAAACAAGGTTATATTTTTACACAATGTTTTTTATTTTATGTAGGATGAAAGAAAGAAATCACAAAACTGTTTTTAACTGGGTTTTTTACAAACTGGGTCACATATTTTTATATTATAACATATCATCTGGACTTAAAGGGGTCATAGCTGAAAATCTGACTTTTTCCATGTTTAAGTGCTATAATTGGGTCCCCCAGTGCTTCTATCAACCTAGAAAAATAATAAAGATCAACTCAGTAACTTTGGGTAAGCCATTTTCTGCAAGCATGTGAAAAATAAGGTTGTTCAGATTTCGCCTGTTTTGTGAGGTAGGTAGCAAGGCGAATTACAATATTACCGCCCCCTTTATCTGCAATATCCAACCACAGCACTGTCATTTAGTTCAGAAAGAAAGAAAGAAAGAGAGAAGTACTTGACAGCACAATTGAGTTTCAATTAAAACAAACCACCATCATTGTGATCAGTGTTTGCACTCCATCGGCTCATTTGCATTTTAAACGACACGACCCAAAAACGGCACACTTTTGCTCAGGCCTACAACTGTAAACTCTGGAGTATTTTGAGTTTAACCTTTACATACGCACTCTGGGACACAAAAGATTTATTTTACATCTTTAAAAAAATCTCATAATATGACCCCTTTAAAGTAATATACACTTTAGATTGAGGGCACAAATCTGATTGGTTAAGAAGTCAAAGTCAAAATGGTAACTACCAAAAAATTGACTAAATAGATCAAGTCTCTATCAGAAAACACAACAACCAACTAAACAGATTACATTCATGACTTCTAATCAT
Source organism: Misgurnus anguillicaudatus (assembly GCF_027580225.2). Classification (NCBI taxonomy): domain Eukaryota; kingdom Metazoa; phylum Chordata; class Actinopteri; order Cypriniformes; family Cobitidae; genus Misgurnus; species Misgurnus anguillicaudatus. The sequence continues at coordinate 40,329,752 of NC_073339.2, read as the reverse complement.
GCTTTTTGACAAAGTCTATCAGAAACGCAATGACGAAAACACAAAACTACACAAATGTTCAGATTATTCATGAATCAGGTAATGCCACAGATAAGCATTCAGCTAAATGGAGCGGTGAAGCATGAAGCGAACATTGCCCTAAGATAACGTTAAACCTTAAAAATATTACGTGTCCGATAAGTACTCTGCCGTAACATGGCAACGATTTCCAATCACGAGTTATTATCATGAAATTTGATGGAGTGCCAACCTGCATGAAACATTTTTTAATATACTTGACCAAATTGCTTAAAAATATTTTCTCTCAAGACATTTAGGGATGTGACGAAGGTGATGGCTTTATTATCATACTTATCAAAACATTAAGCCTTCCCTGCTTAGGCCACATTTGCACACTTGGTGCTCTCCGTGATAGGAGGCAAGCGAGTATTTAATTGACTGTTCATCCTTCAGTGATTCTCATGTGAGGAAAATTCAAGTTTATGGCGGCCTGAGAGAGAGAGAGAGAGAGAGAGGGGGGGGGGGGGGCAATTCTTTCCACAAAATCAATGTGCCAATAAGAGCTAAGGCGCTGCTGATCCAAAACATGAACGAGCTATTCAGTGCCATTAAAAATACATTACGGGCCAATCTGTGATCCAGCAGGGATTTGCTGGACTGTCTCTGAGCTGCCAGTGAGAGCTTGTACAGCGCATGGGCCTGGCACTTTGTGCACTAAACTGAAAATCAATAACTGGTGCGTCGTCATGAGTGACAATTACTATTCTTATCAGTTATTTTGCTTGGTGATTAATGGATTGGCGTTTGTAGAGTTTGGGTACGGCGCGATAACGATAACAGCGCCATCCATGTTTACCGTGGTGTTCATCGGGGACATCACAAATGATCCGAAGTGTTCCCTGCGGCATAACCATGACAATATGGGCCGTACTGTCTGTGGGCTCTACAGATCTCATTCTGTTTTAAAATTGTTTGAGGTCAGTGGATTTTATGAGGTTAAAACCACTTTGGAAAAAATAGTTCTCGCACAAATGGTGTCATTATTTACACCGTTTGTTGTTCTAAATCCCTCAAACTCCCATTTAGATAACTAGATTTTGCCATGGTAAATGCACATGAACATTTACAGTATATTTATTTAGAAAAATCATAGTATAGGGTCAATGGACTTAGTCTTAAGCCACCATCAGCTTTGTTGTTTTAGCTAAATTTTAATGACCATTTATTTTTCAATTTAAGGGACACTCCACCTTTTTTGAAAAATGCTCATTTTCCAGCTCCCCTAGAGTTAAACATTTGATTTTTACCGTTTTGGAATCCATTCAGCTGATCTCCAGGTCTGGCGCTAGCACTTTTAGCATAGCTTAGCATAATACATTGAATCTGATTAGACCATTAGCATCGCGCTAAAAAATAACCAAAAAGTTTTGATATTTTTTCCTATTTAAAACTTGACTCTTCTATAGTTACATCGTGTACTAAGACCGACGGAAACTTAAAATTTGCAATTTTCTAGGCAGATGGCTAGGAACTATACTCCCATTCCGGCGTAATAATAATTAAGGATTTTTCTGCCGTACCATGGCTGCAGGAGGCGCAATGATATTACGCACTGCCCGAAAATAGTCCCCTGCTATTGAAAGTTACTAAGGGGACTATTTTCAGGTGCTGCATAATATCATTGCTTATTACGCCAAAATGAGTAGCATAACCTACTACTTACCGCAACATTTTGAAGTGTGCATCTGTTGGACACTTTGCTATCCCGTGTCCCCCAATGAAGATGAAGGAGAGATGTCATCATATTTGTAAATGTCGGAAAGCGGTAACACAGTCTTGATCTCTTTCAGGCCTTGCAGGTGTTTTTTTATGATCGCAAAAATGTCAAGCTCTGGCCTGCCATCTCCGTTTCTGACTCAAACTGTTCCCGTTCAGGCGTACAGAGTGCGTAATTCTACATTAATATGTTTAGTTTAATTCAGTACATTATTTTATTTTTAAATTAAATTATTTAAACTGAAAAGTAACTTGCATTACTTTTTAAAAAAAGTAACTAAAATATTAATGTGTGTACATTTATAAAGTAATGTGTTGCTTTACTTGTTACTTCAGAAAAGTAATATTATTACGTAATGCACATTACTTCTAATGCGTTACCCCCAACACTGCTTATAAATAAAAAAAAATCACACTCACACAATATGAAAACAGGTGCACGTGCACATGAATGATTGGAAGAAAACAAATGAAACACTCTCAGTAAAATGTACAAAAGCTGTCACTGGGACGATACCCTTTATAAATGTCCCAATATGTCCCATTTAGGTCCAAAGGTGTACTTTTTGAAAGGGTATCAACTTTTGTACCTTTCTCTGAAAGTTTACTTGCCAGGGTGCAATAAAATCCAAACTTCTTCTGTTTATTATATGCTAGATGAACAGAAAAACAGGTCTAATCAACGATATGATTTCTGCATTGAACTGGATTGTTAATGACAAACAAACAGTTTATCAGAAATGAGCAAATCATGTAAAAAATATATAACTTTTGCACTTTGGCAGAGAGTAATGGCATTTTTGCAATTTCGTTTTTCTACTTGTTGAACCCTGAATGAAAATGCGGCGAGCTGTGATGTGTGAAATGTGAAAACAGATAATTGGATCGGCAATCATCAGATAATGGTATCTTTCGCTGCATGCTTCATCCGACAAACTAACCCACATTCCAACAGGACACAGACACAGTATCTTCCAAGACAAAATATTGACCCGAAGCATACGCACGCAGCTGAAACCGCAGGGCAGAACGGTCTGTTGGCAGTGCAAATGGACAGATGGTTAAATGCAGGAAAGAAGCGTGCCAGCATTTGGCTGGTGTTGTTGTCTCACCTCAAGAGAAACATATAGTATGAGTTAGGAACACTATCAGACATAAAATGAACAGCAGCAAAGTGACTGACAATGCAGTCAAGTTAAACATGCAAATAGTTTGTGCTGCGCTGAACATTTTCAGTTCTGTTGGACTGGATGATGAAATGAAATGTAATGCATGCTTCAAAAATTGCCAGATTCAGGCATAAAAAAAGTTTTCAGTGAACGGTCACTCTTTCAGTTTTGTTTGACTTTAGTGCAAATCTGAATTTTTAAGCATGCTGCTAAATATTTAAATAATATGGAAATTGTCAGGCCTCCAGGGTAGCGTCAGCCAATTGAACCAACTAAATGAAACAATGTCAGGCATTAACCAGGGGCACAACAGGATAGATGGATGGCAATAATGTTTCATATAGTTCAGGTGTATATGTTGCCTGTAGCACAGCTGCTGTTTGTTGATCATGGAGTCACACAGTTGACAACATTTATTTGCATATTAGCAGTTGTTGCACCAGACAGCAAAAATAATATTTTCAAACAGAATCTCCCACGGTTTTTTCATAATATATGTATAATTTTTTTAGTTCATTGATATCTGTCAGGTTGTACAGAAATTAGTTATTAATTGTAATATCCTGCAGCAGCTTAAATGTATTATTTAGACCTAGTTGAAACATTTAGATTAACACGTTTATGCTTTTATCCACAGTGCATTTATACATTTTATCAATGTTGGGAATCAAACCCATTGCTATTGCACTGCTAACACAATCATCCCCCAATTGAGCATTGGCATTTGAAAATTGCAATTTTGTTTTAAAAGAAATGTGGGCTGGTAATTAATTCAGCGCCACCTGCTGGCTTTACTAATATATCACATCAGTGTGAACAATGTAGTTTACATACAGCAATATCTAAACACTGGATGAATGCCTAAAGCTGTTTACATAATATCTCTTAAGCTTTGAGCTTGACTGTGAAGGATTTTAAAGACTTTTTCACAGGGATTTAGACCAAGCATACTGAGGGCGGCACAGTCAGTGTCCAAGCAAATTCCAATAAATACATCAAGCTTGAATTCTGCATGTTGCTGCTAAGGAAAATCCTAACATATTTTTAGCATTGTATAACTATACACTTTATGTATTATAAAAATGCATGGCATATCTGTATTTTTAAAGCTACTGTGGGGCCAAAAGTGATGCAAGACGTCTTTGCCCTTCATCCAAAAATAAATTATTAAAGACGTATGCTATTAAAGTCTTTGAATGTGAAGTTTAAAGTAAAGCTTATAGCTCTGGAAAGAATTTAGGGAGGCTTGGCAAAGATAACAGGCACAAAGCTTTATGAATGACAGCTAGTCAAAAACAAGAGAGGATAACCAGTTAAATTGTTCTTTGTGCACATCTATGCTTTTTGCATACTGAATACTAACACATGGAAAACGTAGCATTTTTTAGGATTTACTATACTATGATGCTTTTAAACATAATCATAGTAAATATTAAGCTATAATGCAGTATTCATCAACTCACTAATACTCCAGAATACTGAAGTATACATTAACAAAGTGTATTTGTCATTATGCTACAATTTACTATTGTTTACTAGTACTATGATATTTAACACAGTCTTTATTCTAGCTAATAGAGAATGCTTTTTATACATTAGCAAATTTTACTAATTACTATAATATTTTACTGCATTCTACAATTTACTACAGTTTACTGTACCAAATACTACAATATACTGCAGTATACTATAATCAATATAGCTAATTCTAGAGAATGCTGTAGTATACATTAACAAAGTGCATTACACTAATATTTTAGTGTACTGCAGTAGTTACTACAGTTTGTCAATTCACTATAGTTAATTATTAGCAAATGATGTGAATATTCTACACTACAGTTTGCTACAGTATAGCAAACACTAAAGTATACTATAGTATTTTACCAATTCACAGTAGTTACAGGATACTGTAGTTTATCAAAGTGCAGTAAGTATTACAAAACATACAGTTTATTACAATATAGTATTATAGTAAATAGTCATACATACTACAGTATTATTTTATGTGAGCTATTTTCCCTGATACGATACCTACTTTGCCCTATTGGACAAATAATTTTATTTAAAAAACCCACCTTGACCAAGTTATCTCCATTTTGCATCATACTGATAATATGTTGATGCTTTACTCGAACTTGTATGGTCATTAAAAGTAAATTTTGCGCAAATATATATCCCCCTGAAATCGTTTTGGCCACTAAAGTACATTTTATCCTGAATTATGTTCATATTGTTGTTCGTTGCCTCCAACCGCTAGGGGGCGACAGCAGAGATTTTGCGCAGACTCACTCGCGCGTTCTCTTCCTCTGTGATTGTCGCCGTGCTTCACTTCCTCTACGAAATCATGGCGGTGTACGGCCCGGTTGTGAAGATCCACCCGGTGGTTCTGGCGTCGATCGTTGACTCTTACGAGCGACGAAATGAAGGTGCAAGTCGAGTGATCGGAACATTATTAGGTGGGTCGTTGAATTTAACTTATATTTGGATGGGTTGCGCTTAAATGTTTGGATGAGTTGACGTTATGCGCTATGAAGCATGTGTTGTAGGCGATAAGGAGAGCTGGAGTGCATTAGAAGTTTTAACTGCATGGATGATTCAGTGCTAGTTCAGGAAATATTTTTTTATCGTTTTATATCTGTCGTTATCATTTTAACTTGTTTGTGTGTCTCGCAGGAACTGCAGACAAACATTCAGTTGAAGTCACCAACTGCTTCTCCGTTCCTCATAATGAGTCGGAAGATGAGGTGAGACAAAACAATAGTGCGTGTTGGTACCATGGTACAGAGAGGATGTCAATTGTTAATGTCATGTTACAGAATGACTAAGTTACTACTACATTACATTTTACTGACTGATATTACAATTCTTGTGCAGTTTAAGTAAATGAGTTGTATTTGCATTGTTCTGTTGACTTATTATTTGCCATCTCTCAGCATCTGGTATTAAATCACAGTTATTTCGTTCAAAGCCCATTTAAAACCATTATCACCCTCCATTTATATCTTATATATGTCTATGTCATAGGTGGCTGTGGACATGGAGTTTGCCAAGAACATGTATGAGCTCCATAAGAAGGTTTCACCGAGTGAAGTTATTATTGGGTGGTATGTGATCACACATCTTTAATGAACTTGGGCATCTGAGACATGATCGGCCTTTTGAATAATTTATTGTGCAATGTATGCCACAGGATTTGACATCACAGAACACTCTGTTCTGATTCATGAGTATTACAGCCGAGAGGCTCCCAATCCCATTCACCTCACAGTGGACACGGCACTTCAGAGTAACAAAATGAACATCCGCGCCTACGTCAGGTAAGATGGTCTTCTCATAACTAGTCCATTGATTGCTTTAAGCTTTTATGAACAACCCTATTCACTATATACATGATCAACATTTCTTGTCTTCCTCTTTCTTTCACTACTTACGGTACTCACTTTGTGTTAGAGTCGATAAGTCCATTAGATTGTCAAAATATTTGACCCAGTCTGTGAAAACCCTGGTCAAATCTTTTTTTCTGTGTGTAATTTACTGGTTTAAATAATGTACATAATGTAAAGAACATTATGTGAAAATATAACTTGGGTATCTTTAAAGTACACCTATATTATTGCTAAAAAAAACATTATTTTGTGTATTTGGTATAATACAATGTGTTCACACAGTTTATGGTTAAAAAACACATTATTTCCCACACATGGTGCATTGTAGCTCCAGATGTCCTGCCTTTCTCAAACGCATTGATTTTGTACAAAACTCATTGATTTTAAAAGCGCTGTGTCCCTGATTGGCCAGCTAATCTGTACGTTGTGATTGGCCTGAATACCTCTGACGTCAGCCGGAAATGTGACGCTCCTTACTGTGTTTGAAAGATTCGCTCGCAATGCTGACAGGAGTTAATTTACAAGCTGTTAGTCCAAGCGGGAGGAATTATGATAATGACTGTCGTGTCCACGTCAACAGACTGTTGCCTACAATCCGTGTCTTTGTTGTAGTCCAAGAAAAGAGATTTACGTTGGAAATAGGAATGCACAACGATTAATCTATAGCAGAATAAAAGTTTTTGTTTACATCATATGTGTGTGAATTGTGTATCATAATTATGTATTTATAAATATGCACACATGCATGTATAATTTTAAGGAGAAATATATATTTATATATTAAAGGTGCTGTGAGTAAATTTTAGCGGCATCTAGTGGTGAGGTTGCGAATTACAACCAACGGCGTAGTCCACTGCTCACCCCTCGCTTTTGAAACGCATAGAGAAGCTACGGTAGCTGCCACCGGTCCAACATGTCATCGTCGGAGACAACTTAGTAAAAAAATTGTCCGTTAAGGGCTTCTGTAGAAAAATGGGGGCACAAAATGGCGACTTCCATGTAAGGGGACCCTCAGTGTATGTAGATGAAAGGTAATAAACACATAACGGTTCATTATGAAAGGTCTTTATACACCACTGATAATATAGTTTTGTATATTATTTTGCATTTCTGAGATCCTTCTAAAAATTACACACTGCACCTTTAAGTATTTATATTTGTATATAATATAAATTATACATAAATATACAAATGTTTATACACGTAAATATTTATTAAATACATACATGCATGTGTGTGCATTTATCTATGCATGGTTATTAGACACAGTTCACACACACACACACGGTGTAAACAGGGCTTTTTTTCTGCTATAGATTAATCACGATTAATTTTTATGCATCCCTAGTTGGAAACGATTACTCGGGTGATTGTTTACCTTGGTGTTTGTACCTTCTGCATATCGTTAACATGTACTAACCATAGACTGTAAAAAAGATGGACGACGCCTGTTCGCTCTCTTCCATTGGTGAAAAGTGAAGCCGCCAGTGTCCCGATATGGCGCTGACATCTTGGGTCTTTCTTGAGTCTGCGCAATAGCAATTTCGGGACCAGTCCTGCGCAGTAGTTAGCAGGAAGGGAAGGCGCGAAGTCAAAACCCCGCCCTCGCTCTCGTAGAATGCGCATATCACATGATATCACAGCTGTCAATCATGACGTGACACCACCGTTTTTATATCATTAAATAACTAACTAAACACAAACCTATTTTAAAAACAAACATTTGAATTTACATCAGCGTGATAAAAACTACAGTAAATGACAGAAACCAGCTTCGGAAAAAAGATAATTGAAGTGTAATTAATTTTTTTAGTTGGTCTCAAGTCCCATTGAATAACATGGGGATGCATGCTTTATGACCTATACTGGGACCGGTCACTGGGGGGCGATCGAGACGTTTTGGCTTCACTTTTCAGGGCTTGTGCAGCACGCTTGGTACTAACACGTTCTTACACACCAAAGAAAATGTAAAATCGGACGTTAGTTGCTCTTTAATATTGATCTAGTAAGGTCATGTCAAAGGTTTAAAATGAAGTGAGATCAATTATTAAAATTTAAACTTGGATTCTCCTAATCTCATAATTAGATTGAGACTTTAGCCTGGATTTCACAGACTGCTGTGATTCTATACTGCTGATACAAAAATACTATTTACATTCTTTATTCATTATAAGTTTGCCTCTCTGTGATAACGCATGAATTTGCATTGTTTTTTTAGTTCACAGATGGGTGTCCCTGGCAAGACAGTTGGTGTCATGTTCACCCCACTGACAGTCAAGTATGTTTACTACGACACAGAGCGCATCGGAGGTAAGATATTTTCCAACTCGCAGACCTTTTTTTTTTAGATTAGCTTCCTTATAATCAATGCTGCTCAAAAGTTAAAGCGATACTTGAGCTAAATATCAAAATTGCCCCATGATTTATTCACCCTCAGGCAATCCGAGATGCATATTTTAATCATCTTTCAGACAAACACATTTGGAGTTATTTTAGTAAATGGCCTTGCTTTTCCAAGCTTTTTAATGGTAGAAAACGGGGGTCAGGAAACAACTTCTGACTTTAAACCCCCCAAAAAGTACTTCACAGAGGTAATCCACACAGCTCTAATGGGTTAATAAAGGTCTTGTATGGGTAATCGATGAGATTTTGCAATAATAACTAGCTTCCGGTAACTGGGCCATCTTGGACTCATGCAGGGTTCCCACGCGTCCTGGAAAACCTGGAAAATGAAAGACCAATTTTCCAGTACTGGAAAACACATAAAAAATGGGGGGAAATGTCAAATGTCCTGGAAACGCTTGCGTTGTCCTGGAAAATTATTTTCCCTCCTGGTAGGATGAACGCAAACGGGTTAAAAATGTTATGCCTGAATGTCTGTTTTGACCTGCCTTTAACGTGTAATATTGGGCTGGAGCGCTTGTCTGCTTTCATTTCCGCATGTAGCCTGCACACCGCCCCATGTGACACAAACCGGCCAATGTACGCGTTTGCGTAGCAAGTGCGCAATTTGACGACATAGTACGCTGGTAGGACTTGCCCCTCTAAACTACGGACATGTGAGTTCTGTGGCAAATATGCACGTGCGGTACTCCTGTCTGACAACACGATTCAGCAGCGTGGTGAAGCAGTTTCAGCTAATCATTGTAGAAAAGCAGAGAATAACAAGTCTACTGAACCTACAACGTAACATTCCCGTCCCTCTCCTCCTCCCCTCTGCCTCAGCACCGCTCTACTCAATGGCACTGCTCTGCCTCACTCTCTGTACCCCGTTCCCCATTTGCTGCAGTTAAAAAGGTAATGTGTGTGTGTGTGTGTGCGCGCGTGCGCGTGCGTACGTGTGTGTGCGTACGTGTGTGTGTGTACGTGTGTGTGTACCTGCCAGCTTTTGGTAAATGTGAACCGTTACACGTAAGGATTCACTGTGAAAGCATTCGAGTCGAAGTCTAAGTGAAAAAATAATGTGTTGTGTACAGTAAGTATAATACATAAAATATAGGGGTGTGACGAGATCTCGTGCGATTAAATATGTATCGCGAAATTAATTATGTCACGAGATTTCTCGGGGAGGTAAAATGCTGGCCGTTTCTTATACAAAATGCTGCATCCAGAGGTTGCATTTGTAGACTGCATACGTCATAAATTAAATGCATTATATTCTGTCTTTTACTGCGTTTGCTTTTTAAATCTTGCTCAATAATAACAGTGACTGTATCATTTCTACTGTAAAGAATTGGACTAATATTAAAGATTTAAATGGATTTAAACGTTGTTTGGCTAAAAGCATCCATTTAAAATTAAAGTAACTGAAGTGGGTAATTTACCGCCCCCTGTAGGCATTTGTTATAGTACATAATTCTGTTTTTTTAGGCTATATAAATGTGTTTACTAGTTTTAATATTTAATTGGGACGAATTATTATTGGTTTGTCATTATTATGTAATGTTAAAGGTTATTATTTTATTACCAAAAATATTAAATTACTTCATTATCAATTAGCAAAATAATTGTTAGGGACAGTCCTAGATTAGTTAAAACATTTCAAAATAATGTGATTTCAGTTTCCCATTCATTTATTTTATCATTGAGAATTTCTTAAAAATAAAGTGACATTGCTTTGTTTTATATTGAACTTTTTGCACCGCAGTATAGGATTTGAGTTTGATATTTATAGTTTTGATTTATTTTTGCAGTGATTTTCATTTTTACTTGAAGAATGCAGGGGCCCGTACCATGAAAATGGTTAAACAAACTCAGGGTTACAGGATTAGTTTCAGGTTGACAAAACCAAGCCAATGTGCAGGCCTTGTTGGTAAAAGCTATTTTCATGGTACCCAAAACCCAGGATTTGCACAAACTAATCCTAAACAAAGCTGGCTAACCAACTAAACCAGCTTCATGGTATAGGCCCCAGGTGTCAGATGCACTAAGTCAACTGTAAGTAAACAGTAAACAGATAAAGTAAAGGAAATTGTTTTGGTGATTTATTGAACATAAAATATTTTGTTGAGAAAGTACAAGAGAGACAGACTGAGATGAATAAACATTTTAAGCAATCTGGTTAAATGTACAAAATATAAGGTACAATTGTAGAAAATAGCAAAGCTTCTCCAAAGCTTGGGATATATGATATACTTCAGATCCATTTCATACACCAGTAGGCTAAATGGATTTTGCATTTAAACACATTTAGCTTTACAAAAGGTCTATCCATTTCAGCAATATAATTGACAAAACAGTTACAAACATAGGATAAATCGAAATAATTTAGAGTCAAAAACACATAACTCATCAGTTTATGCTATACCAGATGCGTAATGTGCCTTGGTGCGAGCAGATGCAATTAATTTAGAAGTCCGATAATAGTTAATATTTTCTAACGTTAGTGACTGATTGCGAATACAGCTTGACTGTGAGAGTTTGGATTTTTAAACTGATATCAGCAATGATGATATGATACTATCACTACTACCCAGCCTTAGTTGTGATAACTTGACTCACACTGTAGCAGCTGAAAATGTCCTGAAAATGTCCTGGAAACGTCCTGGAAAATCTTTTCAAGAAAAGAGTGGGAACCCTGTCATGTGATTCACGTGAGCATAGTTTTAGCATAGTAAGCGTTGTTTGACATAGGTACCTTGCACAGTAGATTGAGTGAGCCCAAGATGGCCCAGTTACCGGAAGCTAATTATTATAGTTTATATAGTTTATAATATGAATGTTTTTCTTAGAATATCACATTAATTACCCAAAGAAGGCCTTAATTAAACCCTTGGTCCTTGTGGATTACTTTTGTAAAGGATGGATGCACTTTTTTGGGCTTCAGAGTCAGACGTTGGTCCCTGAACCCTGTTCTCTACGATTATAAGCTAGGAAAAGCTAAGACATTTACTAATATAATTCCACTTTTTTTTTTTTTTTGAAAGATGATGGACACATGTATCTCGTTGCTTGAGGGTGAATAGTAGTACATGGGATAATTTTAATATTTGGATAGAGTATCGCTTTAAGCCATAATATTTGGATTGGAATTACATGTGTAGATATGACTGTTTATAAAGATTGTGTATTAAAAAGCTATAAATTAAACTATGTGTAACTCGTTTCTTTACAGTTGACCTTCTACAAAGGACTCGTGAATCACCCAGTCGCACCAACGGGCTGACCACAGATCTGGCCCAAGTGGGCGGTGCAGCAGGACGCATTCAAGAAATGCTTTCAACAGTCCTCACATATATAGAGGATGTGCTGGTGAGTTTCTCGTAAGGTTTATTTGAAGACTTCATTTATTCATAAATTCTTAATGGTGACCTGTTTGTTTGGAGTGGTATCAAATAACACAATATTTTTATATTTTAAACAGCATCTTGAAGTTGAAGTCTTATATTTATATAAGTATTATGCAAGTAGCTTCAGTAGCCTTATTATTTGAAAGATTAGGTAGCCCATTTTTACTTTTGTCGGGGGGAAAAAACGAGGAAAACTCTAAAGAAATTGCTGACCGGTTCTAGCAGCTAAAATATACACTTTCTTTTATGAGTAGATATATAGTTTCTTACAAATTTTCTTGATGTACTATCCAACTAATGTTTTTTTTGTTTGTTTGTTTAGAAGTAGACTACAGTAGTTGGATTTATTGTAGGTGCAAATTATCTTAGCTTGATCAAAACCTAGATTCATTTCTTTAATTTTAGGCTTTATCCATGTCCTGGATACAAGGAAATATAATACTGACTGTTACTTTTTTCTTTAGTCTGGTAAAGCGACAGCAGATAACAGTGTTGGTCGCTACCTGATGGACCTTGTAAACAAAGTGCCCAAGATCTCAGCAGAAGACTTTGAGAGCATGCTGAACTCCAACATTAATGTGAGTGATGTTGTGAAATGTTCTTTTGTAGGTTTTTAATGTTTGACATTCTTTAATATGTTTGTCAAATTGAGCAAATTAAGTTGTGTGGTTGTGCTTTCTAAATACTCAAATGTTTGTTTGTTTCTTGCAGGATCTGTTGATGGTGACCTACCTGTCAAATCTCACTCAAGCTCAGATTGCGCTCAATGAGAAACTAGTTGTTCTGTAGTTGGAAATAAAAATAAAATCTTATCATTCCAATATGTCTGTGATCTTTTTGGTGTGTCAATAAAACTTTTCTTAAAGGGACAGTTCACCCAAAAATCAAAATTCTGTCATTATTTACTCACCCTCAAGTTGTTTCAACCCTGTACAAAATCCTTTGTTCTGTGGCACAAATGAAGATATTTTGATAAATGGTTGTTACGAAACAGATCTCGGGCACCATTGACATAGTTAAATTTTTTCCTACTGTGGAAGTCAGTGGTGCCCCCAGATCTGTCTGGTTACAAACATTTCATTAAAAATATCTTCATTTGTGACATTTAAACAAAACATTGCTTTTACAAAAAGTAAAACGATGAACAATTGTGAAAAGCGCTATATAAATAAAACTGAATTTAAATTAAATATAATTATTAAGGATTAACCAGTACAATCATAAAACAGAAACAAGAATAAAGTGGACAAAAGTGAAATAAACACATGTTTATTAAGTAAATAAACAAAATTAATTAAATCTCATTCATGACTAATTAATTAATGCTGTCGGTTTAAGTGTGCATACGTCACAACCGTGCTGCTATGACGTCATCAGGAATAACGTTGACCGAAAGATGGCCGCATTCCGCTGTTGCCGAGACCCGTGTGGTTTCATTTGTCTCATTTTAACTTATTTTAGCGTTTTTTATGCCGACTATGTCGTGATCCAGTATGTCCTGATCCCCGCGTATTCCGGAAGGTGAGTACCGCATGAACGGTCTGGGGTTTATATCGTGACGTTCGATGTTTGGGTCACGTAACGGCAGCTGCAGTTTATGAGATCATACGTTTATATTCTTCCGTAGAATCTCCCATAGCAACAGCCGTTTAAATGTAAAGCGCGAGCAGTGTTTCCCCCCGAAATCGGATTACTTTGCGTGTGTTTACTGCAACTGGTGTGCACTCATCATTGCCAGTGGTGCTCATTCAACGTCTGTTGTTACTACGCTGCCAGTCTCTGGTTTAGGGTTTCAGGATATAGTCTTGAGATCAACATGCAACTTTAAAGGGATAGTTCACTCAAAATTGAAAATTCTGTAATAATTTTCTCATCCTCTTGTTGTTTTAAACCTGCAAGATTTTTTTCTTATGAACACAGAAGAAGATATTTTGATAAGTGATAGTAACAGAAGCATAGCTGATTGTAATCATTGACTTACATAGTAAAAAAAAAAATAAGATGAAATTTCAATGAGTACCTTCAGCTGTGTGGTTACTATCATTTATCAAAATATCTTTATCATTTATTAAACAATACCTCCATAATATTTGTTTTTTTCTACTATGGAAGTCAATGGTACATCAGCTGTCTGCTTCCCATCATTTACCAAAATATCTTCTTTTGTGTTCATCACAAAACAGAAATTCATACAGGTCTAGAACAACGTGCAGGGTTCCCATGGGTTCTTGAAAGTTTGTGAATCGGGGAAAATATACATACATAAAATACAGGTCATTGAAAGTGCTTGAATCTGTTTTATGCAAGAAGTTTTCTCAGAACAAAATCCATATTATTCCCTGTGTAGTGTAGGATAATATCATAAAAATTGTAGATTTTTTTTAAGCACATGTGCTAAACTGTTCGCTTTAAATGCTTATGTCTTCTGTATGCGAATGTTAATTCATACCAAAATGCTTTTTTGCATAGTCGTGTTTGACACATGAAAACGTCTCGGGTTACGTATGTAACCAATACACTTCCTGGCTCCTGCGTCACCCTAGCCGTTTCTCAATACCAAGTACGCCAAGTTCGGACTTGTGTCCTTCCTAGTTCGGACTTGCAAGTTCAGACTCGGAAGAACGAACTTCTGACGCGAAATGCATTCTGGGAAACTTCGCTGTCATAAGTCCACACAAGTCTCCTCTGATGTATCCTCGATAAAATGGGCGGATCAAGAACACATCCGGGGATTTTATGTGAACTTGGGCTTGATGCGAACTTTGAATTGGAACAGTACTTGGGCCGCGACTGATGACGTTTCACAAGAACGCAAGTACAGACAAGAACGCATATTGAGAAACGGCTCCTGTCTTTGTCGTTAAGCCTCACCATTGGTTGAATTTGATACACATTCAGACGCACTTACCCCTGGAGGAGTCCCCGACGTGTCACCGCAGCGACACAGCATGAGTTCCGTCGAAAGGGAACTGTAACAATGTATCTTAAAAGGTATTGGACCTGGAAAGTCCTTGAATTTGAAGTTAACTAAGGTGTGGGAACCCTGAACATGAGGATGACAATAATGACAATTTTTATTTTTGTGTGAAGTGAACTATCCCTTTAAGGCACTAATGTTAAGCGAGAATATGACTATCAAACAGTCCTTGCAATTTTTTTAAACAGGTGAAATGTCTCAGGATTTGTTTCCACTGTCGATTTTGATACATTTAAAATCATTGTATCGGCTATAGCATAAAAATACATATATAACAACCAAATAGTTTTTGTAGCAGCTAGGTTATCGTATTTTTGTTTGTTTGTTTTTTTGTCTAAATAAATGCATCTATAATGTTATAGATCCAATTCATGTTAAAGGAAAATGTGTTTGAACTTTATTATTTTAATACAATGATCTATTTTATAGACAAAAGTTCAAACAGTGTTGGAGAAAGTTACTTTTGAAAGTAATGCATTACAATATAAAGTTACTCACAAATAAAGTGCATTACTTAGTTACTTTTCATGGAAAGTAATGATTACGTTACTTTTGAGTTACTTTTGCGTTGCTTTTTCTTGACTGAGGCTTGATCTCTTTCAGGCCTTGCATGTGTTTTTATGACTTTAAAGTTCTGCGTTAAGAAATTGCATATTAGCCATCTCAGTTTCTGACTCAAACTGTTCCCACACAGGCGTGTACGCATAGAGTGCATAATGTGACTACGTTTAGTTTAATTCAGTACATTTTTAATCAAATTAATTAAACAAAAAAAGTAACTTTTACTTTACTTGTTACTTCAGAAAAGTAATATTATTACTAGGGCTGTCAATAGATTAAAAAAATTAATCTAGATTAATCGCATGATTTCATGAGTTAACTGCGATTAATCGCAAATTAATCGCACATTTTTATCCATTCTAAATTTACCCTAATTTAACACTTTTCAGGTTTTTAATATTCTAATTATATATACATATATAGATGCTTTATGCAAATGTATGTTAACAACAGCCTGTTTACATTTTAACAGAATCACCAGCCATTGTTTTGTATATGAATTTTCAGAAGATTTTTCTTTCTCCATTTTTGTTTGCTGCTGCATCATTTGTGACCTGTGCTGGCAAGTTGAGTCGGAATTAGCAAATTTTAAAAAAATAGTTGTTCATATTTTGACATTCTCTATTAAAACATAGAACAATGCATGATTTGTTGAAATATAACAAAATATGACAGAACTACACGTGTTTGAAGTTGAAAGAGTCAAATTACCACAAACATTTCCACATCCATAGATTATATTACCACATCAATACCTTAAAATCACTGGTAAAACTAATAGATTTAGCACACACAAAGCAAAAACATCATCAATGTATGTTCAACTTTTTTTCTATTTGTTTGATTGACATTGAGACAGACTGCTTAAAATCTAAGTGAACTAATATAATGTTACACATCAGATAGTTTTACCCAACAGTTAACCAAACATTTACTTAAAACATAACAGATTATAGAGCCTACCTGCGTGAATTCTTATCAAAACAGATATTTGTAAACTGTAATTTTGTGTAGATGTCTATATATCCGGGTCGCGCACTCGCGCGTCTGTGTGCACGCGCTTCAGATATCAGTCAGTCAGCGTGAGGGGATCGCTTTTGAGTCTTGTCGCTCTTAATAACTCTTTAACATTAATCAGGTACCGAACTTTATCTCTCTTAATGACTCTTTTAACATCAAGCAAGTCCTGCAGTCTATTTTCTAAGTCATGCATAAAAGCGAAACTAAAATGAATTGAGACGCATCTTTGTATTAGATTAAGCATTAGGAGGACGGGAAGGTTACACCTCTCAGACGTATAAATAAAGATCATATCAGATGTCCAACGAGCATTTAGAGCATTGGATTTGGTAGACAATTTGCTTAATGTTCTTATTTCTATGAAAACCTTTTACTAATTTAGAGAGAGTCACATTTGTCTGCGTCTCTGTTCATTCAACTATGGGCTGGACCAAGGGTCAAACAGAAATTGCGCGTTGCGTTAATCTCCGTTAATAAAATTAGTGGCGTTAAAATGAATTTGCGTTAACGCGTTATTAACGCGTTAATTTTGACAGCCCTAATTATTACATAATGCACATTACTTGTAATGCGTTACTCCCTGCACTGGTGACCAATGTTAGCATCGGCCAATAGTTGGCAAAAAAAAAAAAAACTGTCAGAGCATCTGTGTATATAGTACCATAAAAATACCATGGTATATGAATATGGCAATCATTCTGTACCACAGCATATATCAATACCATGGTATTTCCATCTGATGCCATGATCAGTGTACCATGGTAACACCACAGTATTTGTTTTCATTTTTTGTAAGGGACTGTGACAGGGCTATGCATCTCCATCAGTGTCATGTAAAATCTTGTTCGAAGATTGGAACTAAATTGGCCCTCTAGGACTGGAGTTACCTCTGGACTATGTTGTGAAATAGCGTGAAAGTGTAATAGTCACATTTATTTTTATTTCTTTTCTTTTTGTTTAGTGTATGGTGCACTCTCCATGGATCTGTGTTTAATATTATTCTGTTACTACTGCTGGCGTGCCATTCAAAAGCAGTGTTCTCTGACCCTGGTGAGTGTTTTTGGGACTGACACTGGCCATTTCTTTTTTTACAGACCAAACTGTTTTTTTATACTGGTATGATTCATTCTGGGTCTGTGAGTTTATTAGAACTGAAGGCGCTCTGCTTCTTCATTCAGATCATACATAAATCGTTGTGTTTAATGTATCAAAGCATTTCTCCCATTTATACACTATAGACAGATTTACTTCAGTGTAGATAGAGGCTATCAATATATTAACTATCCTGCATTTATAGGTATGGTTCCTTTGCCCGAGACAGCCATCGACTTCTCTGACTTAAGGTCCCAGTCTAACCGCCTCAATGACAGAGTATGTTCAGTCTCTCTCGATCTATTAGATGATAGTGTGTAATCTGTATTAAAGTTGTATCTATTTTGTGTGTGTGTAGGAATTGTTCTGTAAAAGTTTACATTTAATCAAAATCAACCTACACCAGAGTTTGCTTTCAGTTGTTTATGCATATTAGCTGGTATAGGAGAAAACCTAAACCTAGTTTGTATGGTATTTGCATCTGATTTGCGTTCGTTTTTATAACTTCTCATCAGGGCTGTGAGGGCTGGACAGTGTGCAGTCGCTGCGAGACGTATCGACCTCCCCGTGCCCATCACTGCAGAGTTTGTCAGCGCTGTATCAGGAGAATGGACCATCACTGCCCATGGTCAGTCTCTCTCTTTTTTATTGGCCAACATGTCTGTCATCTACCTTCAGATCTACTTAGGTTCTTGGCCTTTCAGTTTTAGATTTTGTTGTGACTGGTCACTGTTTTTGGAAAAGCATACCCAGATAGCAAGCAACCATTGAAACAATGTTCAAAATTGTTGATTTGTCAATGTTAATCTTATTGAATCAATATCATGTTTACACCCTCCATTTATATAAAAAATATAGAAATGTAAAAAAAATCAACATTATGGTGATCAATGTTTGCTTTAGTTACGCCATTGACTTTTGATTTGTACACGTTTTTCTTTTCTTATTTCAGTGTTTGTGTGTGTATAGGTAGAAACACATGTGGTTTGGAAAAGAAAGATGTGTTTCAAAGTTAAGTTGAAATTAGTTAAGATAAAATTAAGCTGCTTTACATGATGAGGTTGATCCTTTTGTGACCGTTATATAATTGTTCTGGTTTGTAAATGCACTGTGACAAGGTAAACAGAAAAAATACTGACACATTCACTCGTCCTACAAATCTTAACAATGGTGACAATCATCAAACTAATTCAGATATAATGATCAACTGCAATGCATGCTGGGAGTCATGGATTAATTTAGTACTTTGTTGATACCTATCATGCTTTTCTTTTGTTGATTGTCACCATTGATGAGTTTCATATACTGATTCATGATGCCAGATTGATTCAATAATTTAACCTTCTAAATTCGTTTTTATAGTTTTGAAAATAAAAGAACTGCTTCCAACTAGCACTGTAATATCATTAAATTTTTAAACACAGCAGACACAAGAAATATAATTTAGGTGAATCTACAACAATTATTTTACTTGGATAACACTAGCCATAGCAGATGTATTTTAAAACACTGCTTTAACAGCCAAAGAAAACTTTACATTAAAGCATAAGAACTCTACTAAAGCAAACACTGATCACCACAATGGTGGTTTGTTGAAATTTCAGTATTATTCCAATGTTAATGGAGGATGCAGACGTGATATTGATTAGATGGGGTTAACATTGATAGATCACATAGATATTGCTTGAAATCACATAGTATATCAGATTAATATTTCACAAACAAATCTTTCTGCAGTATATAGTATGTATAAGTGTGAACATTCTACTGTGATAAATAAATCAAAGTAATATCAGCTATGATGATTCTTGAATGTTGCCACTTACTTGACTTCATATTTGATCACACAGTTTTTGTGTTTGCATCTTTTAGGATCAATAACTGTGTTGGAGAGCTCAATCAGAAATACTTCATTCAGTTCCTCTTCTACACAGGTGAGGTTAATCTCTGAACCAAGCATGTGGTGCGACCATTTGAATCCATGCTACGTTTCCGATATTCATGTTGTTTTTGATAGATCTCACTTAAAAAGATTTAGTGAAGATTCTGAACCCTGTCTGTCCAATCAATATATGTATACAGTATATATGTTGGTTTGCAGGCATGGCCAGTCTATATTCCATGGCACTCGTGGTGTCGGCATGGGTGTGGAGAATAAGGAGTGAAAGAGAGGGAGATGGAGATGAAGGAGAAGAAGCTCCCAGCAAACATCTGATTGTGTAAGTCAGAAATACCTTCATCTAGCGTACCTTACATTTTATTACCTTTCTCTCACTGTTGATCTTGGTTTTTTGTTTCACAGGGCACATTATATCATTCTGTTGGTGGAGTCAATACTGTTTGGAGTTTTTGTCTTGGTCATTTTCTATGACCAGGTATGTTTAAACAATATTTACCCAGTTATAACATATAACCAATAATGCGATTAAAGTGTTTACATGTCTGCATACTGTGATTTAAAACAGCGTACGCCACGGGATTATGAGCTTAATGGCATTATTTCTCTAAGTATTGTGTTTACATGAGGTAACGTATAAATGCAATATCCCCAAAATCCCATTATAATCGCATTATGAGCGTGCATGTAAACGTGGTCATTGACCTTAAAGAAGCTGTATGTAACATTGAATTCGGTACCATAGTCTGAATTCAAAATATTAGAGATGTTTTTCCCTGCACCCCCTTTTGGGTTGACAGACACATACAGGTGCGCAACTAACGATGGAAAGATTAAGTTTATATGCTCATTGTTAAGTTTGCAACGTTTTTTGTTGTCTGAAATTTACAAACCCGCTTTTTTCTTTTATTTTTATAACTCAATCTGCGTCTCGTTTCGGAAGTTGCATCCACCGGAGATCGCATTTATGGGCCATTGCAGCCTCATTTAAGCAACCGTGATAACTGGCAACCGAGCTGTTGAAAAAATGCACTATTAGGTAAAGTGGCAGTGGGCAGGATCACACGGACCAAAACAAAAATTGACTTCAGCTATGAATATTTTATAGTATTTTTATTACAGTCAAAAACCTACATACAGCTCATTTTAACAGTTTTCCACATTAATAAAATAGATTAAAAAGAGATTTTTAAGAAATTTATGTTGAATAAAATATATCTTAGAATAGAATAGATTTTATAATAAAGACCAATCTTAAATATTTATGATTCCTTAAAGTCCAGGTTTTCTAAAAATAAAATGTAACCACAATGATAATGCAATGCTTGTAGATTGAATTGCCAAGGATATTGTTTGGATTTATATAAACCTATATTTATGGTTTTACTGCAAGTATGATGTCACATTATTTGTTAATTTTTATTCATTTTGCAAAAATGTGCCATTTATTGCTTACCTAATACTTTATGTTTAGCTGCCTTGCAAGCACTGTGTTGAGGAACTGCAAATCGTGATGCCAAGTAAAATTTCTAAATCTCTGCTTCTCTCTTTCTCTTCTCAAGCTGGTGTCCATTATAACAGATGAGACGCCTATTGAGCAGATGAGAAACAGGCTGATGAAAGACAAACCCAACAACAGTCAACCGACACACGTCGCGCACACAAGAAAACCAAAAATCGCATTGCTTCGGGAGGTGTTTGGACGTGGTAAGTTTAAAGCATCTGTCTTGTTATTCCTAATTGTTGCATAGTGGATTTCTGTCATTTTAACAAAGTTTGTAATAAATCCAAAGGTTGCAAGCACAACCCCATATGCCATATATAAGTTGCAATTTGTGTGTCTCTCTCTCGCATTTGCAGGATCAATACTATGTTGGCTGTTACCGCTCCATTCCGCCCCTCCCTCCGCTGGGGGCATCAGTTATTCAGCACTTACTGATTATGATGTGTAAAATGTCTTTTTCATCAGGTCATTCATTTACACTGTCATGTTTAGGACACTGTGAATATTGTGTTACTAATATCAGATTTAGTCATTTTGTTATGACAAATAAAAAGGGAGATTTTATTTCTATGAAGAATGCTGCCTTTGGTTCCTGAACACAAACGCTTTGTTTGAAGTTACTTTTTAGGACAAAAGTTACACTATATCCCCAGTCACCCTATATGTCTGTGTCCATTTAGTAATTTATTTTTTTGCCTAAATCTAAATTTTTGTTCTCTGTCTGATGTCTATATAACACACTTACAGTTACACTAGGTGTGCTATGTTGACTTGTTTTCTTTAAATGGACATAAGTGTTTATTTCAGGTAAATGAACTCGTCATTGTGTGTTTCATTTCAGTCTGTTCGAGTACATGGACTGTACTCTATTTTACATATTTGTATTGTATATAAAGACGTATTTTATATCTTTAATGTCGGAGAAAATGTTGCTGCATTTTTAAGGTACTGAACTACTTTTGTTGAATTGCTTTTTTATTTGGTTTGTTATTTTAATGGTTTTGCTGTTGTTGACAGCTTGAGGGATGTGTGTACATAACAGATAAATCATGTATATTGATAATGTTTACATTGATATTTATTGTAATTTATTTTGTGTCTACATGCTGCTCTGACTTATGTAAAGTAAATGATGTCTTTTCAAATTCTGGGTTTGTTTCTCTTTAAACAACAAGCTTGAAATGAAAATGAAACCAGTGCTAGTATATCCTGTATGTATGCGTATATACACTATATATTTATATATATATATATATATATATATATATATTTTATGTTATTTGCAAGATACCCAATGATGGCTGCTTTAAAGTACTATATTTAAGTTAGTAAATAATTTATTTTAAATAAATTTGTGTGCTAAGGGGGGGCATTAAAGAAACATGTTCACACATTAGGACAAATTAAAACATTCTGTAGCAGAGCTTATTGTGTAAACTATGTAACATAAATTAACTAATACATAGCCAATTGTGGCTGAATTAACCATAAATTAGTTTGTCCATAATGTATGACATTTTCCAAGGTGTATCTTCAAAACTGTTTTTGGGGAGTGGTAAACATTAATATTTTATTAGAGGCTCACCACATCTAATTGAGGACTCATTAAAATAGGATTATATTATTTTTTACTAATACAACTGCGCTCTGTGAGCTTGGCGCTGATTGGTCAGATCTCTGATCACCTGCTTGTGTTGTTAGGCGTATTCGACTTCATACGGCACTGCGCAGACTTATCGATATATGACACTGACGTACCGCGAGAACACAGCATTCGAATCGCTCTCGCGGTACTTTAATGTCAAACTCCGATAAATCTGCGCAACGCCGCATAAACTCGAACACAGGTTTTGTTGTCCACTTCCTGGTAGCAGAAATCATGTGATAATATGACGCTTCCTGAAGCGCTTTAGTTTCACGCTTCACTTTTGCTCTACGAGACAACATTTACCAACAGCAAAATTCCCAAATCCGCAACGGGTCGTTATGGCTGACGGGGAAAGATCGCCTTTGCTGTCGGACAGTCGCGACGGAGTTAACGGGCTGTCACCGGGAAACGAGACATACAGACCGCCGACCAAACCACAAAGTAAGAATCAAGCCAGATTGGCAGTGGCTGTGTGTTTGTGTTAAAACCTACTGAGCTGCTTTAATTGACTGCTTAATCATAAATCATTCCGGTTTCAGATTACAACTAATAGATTATGCTATCCAAGTAGACAGGTCAGCTGGTTTTAAAACACAGACAGAGATTCTTTATATAGATTAATGTTTGAACATAGACTGTGATTTAAAACCTAGTGAGCTGGTGAGTTTTATTTATGTGCAGAATAAAGTATACAAAATATAGTACAAACATGAACATGGACATTTATTTTTATCATAAATATGATACAATAGCACAAAACGTAAAGTAAATAAAAAAGCACAAGTGATTTTCTTCAGTTTTGACGCTGTGTAATGCCCTCATGATCCACAAATGCTGTCTATATAGGCAGCTCACTAAGTTTTAAAACAAACGTGATTATTAAACAAATATGATTGTATTCATGTAATGATAAAGTAATTTAGCTAGAGGTGCTATTTATGCTGTATAATTTAAGATTATCGCAGATAGATTGGTACCAGGCGACGTTGCAAGAACCGACTGGCTGATGACGATTAAGTACCCCGAGAGCGATTCGAGAAATCATACGGTGATGTCTAGTTTCGAATCGCTCTCGCGGTACGTTGACGTCATCCTTCTGTCAGTTTTTGCTGCGCCGCATGAAGTCGAACTCACCTAAGTCACGTGACTAAACAGGGCTCGTGGTTTTTGCCCTTAGTCTTATCATTATCAATTTTGGATTTAGCTTAAACAGCATTAATACACGTGACTGTTTACCTTCTGTAAGGTTTGCTGTCTTTTGCATATTGTATAAAATCTTTTTTTTTCACTTTGCAAGCATACAGTATGATGGATAATATGGAACATCAGTAAAACTGATAATAATGATGTAGACCTAGAATAAAGTAGTAAAAAGCATTTTTATGCTCACAAAAGTCATTTTAAATAGATTTTGGATAGACATTTTACTCCTGAAAAAACTGAAAAATAAAAATCTTTAATAGAATAATTTCTTATTATTTTTACATTTTTAGTATTTACCAACTGATCTACAGGACTATTACTTACTTAAATAATCACTTTAAAAGTAAATACAACTTGCATCATTGCAACTGATAGTCTGTCGCCATATCCCTTTATTTCTGTCTCTATCTCTCTTGCTTCCCATCCTAGGTTTCTCAGCATTTCCATCAGCACCTCCACCGCCCTCAGTAATGTTGGGAGAGGCTCCTCCACCATACTCCTCGTTGGCCTCTCCGGAGAGTGGCAGCGATCCTATCATCAGCTGCCGAGTGTGTCAGTCACTTATCTGCGTGGAGGGCAAGATCCACCAGCATGTAGTCAAATGTAGCGTCTGCAATGAGGCTACAGTGAGTTTAGAAAAATCTTCTTTGTCTATTCTGTTTTGGAAGTTTCAGTAATCTGGATTGCTGAAGTGAAAGCTCTAACTGTGACATCACTTCCTGTTTTATCTAGCCAATAAAAAACGCTCCGGCGGGAAAGAAATATGTGCGTTGTCCATGTAACTGTCTTCTTATCTGCAAAGTGACATCACAGAGGATTGCCTGCCCACGCCCTTACTGGTGAGAGAAATTATAAAGGGAACGTTTTTATAGCTCGAATGATAAATTTCCAAAAACGATGTATTATTGTGTATTTATGTTGTTATAAACATTCTGTAATCAATGTGATGTTGTGTGTGTGTGTGTGTGTGTGTTGTGTGTGGGGGGATAGTAAACGCATTATTAATTTAGGGCCAGTACATCCTGGGGCCGTGACTCCAAACCCTCAGCCCAGCGGTGCCAGAGTTTCATGTGGCCATTGTGGAAACACTTTTCTGGTAATCATTGACACCATCAATATACAAACAATCTTATTCATTTCACATTACATTTCACAGCTTCTTATCAATTCATGTAGTTTTAATTGTAGTTATAATAGGATACTTGTAACATAATGTCTCTTTGTTGTTGCTTTAGTGGACAGAGTTTACAGATCGGACATTGGCACGCTGTCCACACTGCAGAAAAGTGTATGTTTAATACCATCCACAAACATTCACAATGCGTCCAATATCGCATACTGTAAGAGAATGTACTGAAATAGTATGTGTGTGTGCAGTATGTAGGCCTACACATTTCGGACGTACTGCATCTGCCATGTTTTCATTGTCGTGACCCGTATGTCCTATGATGTACATTCGCGACCATAATTTACTTATGCGTTGTTTAACAAGTACAGTTAAATCATTTCTTTGTAACTAAATCATTTTAAGAGCTGCCCTGTTCATAGATTTCTGGTATTTTATTATATTCCCTCTTTTTGAATTTGACGGCTCTCAGCTCACGTGGCCTCATGGGGAGGCCATCGAATGCATATTTAAAAAAATCTGATGGGTCATCTGATTCGTTTTCGCTTACCGTTTCCTGAATAGAGACAGAGCGCAGTTATGCTAATTTAAAAACGACGCCCACCGGGGGGGAACAATCCAACCGTCTCCATTGACTTTGTATTGCGAGAGGCCGCCTCCTTGTCATTTCTGGCTTATAACAAAAAACAGAATAATGCCTAAAAGCTACTTTGTGACAAGATGTACAGCTAACAAGCCAAAAAACCCAGAAACAAGTTTTTATCAGCTGTTGTGCTGTAAAACCCAGCCTTTAAGGAGAAAAAAGTGGTTTCCCTCTAGTGGGCGCTGTTCTACTAATAGTAGTACTATGAAAAGTTGCTTGTTTCCACTTTTGTGTCTTTAAACGCTAGTTTTTTTTGGGGGGGGGGGTCGACAGCTTATAAAAACTTAATTCTGTTTGAGTTATTTCGTTTTTTTGGCTTGTTAGCTGTACACCCTGTCACACAGCAGCTTTTAGGCATTATTCTGTTTTTGTTATAAGCCTAAAATGACAAGGAGGGAGCCTATCGTGATACAAAGTCAATGGAGACGGATGGTTGTTTTCCCCCCGATGGGCGTGGTTTTCAGGTTATGACGCATTGCGCTCTGTCTCTATACTATGAATTTGGACACTCGCCTTGTATACTGATTTTCGCATACTATATAGTACAGAAGTGGGCGATTTTGGACGCAACATCACTACTTATGATTCTCACTGATGATCTTATGATCTGAAGTTTATACTTGAAGTTTGATGTAAATTGTTTTCTTTTTAGGGTGTGTTCATACTTGTGGTTGGGTTCATTTGGTTATTTTGGCCCGGACCAAAAAAGAAAACAATTTAAGTCCTGGTTCACTTAGGGTTCACACTAGCATTTTATAAGCGAATCTAAAGATAACAAACCTAACGGTTCGATACGGTCACCACCCGATTTGTTGGCTTTGATGATGAATTTTATGCAACAGGGCCTGGTTGTTGCTCATTTTGGAATATGTGCAATGCTGTGCACTTCAATATATCTTTTTTATCCACATAGCTCATCCATTGGCCAGAGATACCCTAGAAAGCGCAGTCTGATTTGTTTCCTGTTGTGTTTGATCTTCACCATCGCAACAGCAGGACTGATGGTAGGAATAAAAACAGTATATACTTCAGAATACAAGCAGAAAGCCAGCAGAAATTTTGATCTGTTTCCCTTTTCTCTAGGCTGGTACTTGGTGGAAGGCACGCCAATATAAAGGGATTTATTCATCCTGGGTTATCTTCATCGTTCTGGTTCTGATCACTTTGGTCCGAGCACTACATTGGGCCTGCATGAAGATCAGTGAACCGCTGCACAACTACTCATAATAGGAAAGAATAAAGAGGAGGTACTGTAGAAAGCGTAAGAGGCAAGAGTCCAAATCAGGGAGTCAGACAAAACAAAGACTTGAGATTGAATCATGTTTTGTTTATGTGAACACCTTAAGGAATATTTCGGAAAGTGCTTTAGACTAAATAGTAGACAATGATGAAGTCGATTATTCTTTTAGCGTAATATGATGCTATTTTAACTTTTTGAGGTTTGATGGATGTTATTCAGTGGATGTATTGTATGGCAATTATTGTCTGTAGTCCAGACTTTGACCAAACCTTTCTGCACAGGGTATTCATTTACTAACTACAGAAAAATGATACAAAACCTATCCAAATATCCAACAATTTTCAAGATATTACAAACATTGGTTATGTAGTTATATGGCAGCATTAAAAAAGTCCCTATTTGCTATTGAGAAGTGCACCTGCACCTGCAATAATTCAATAGAGGTATTATTCAATAGTAAATAACAATGCCATTTAGTACAATTTTTACTATTTTAACATTAGCTTTGTAAAGATGTCTTGTTTAACCTTTGCAAAACTGCACGTAGAACCACTGTATGTGATTAAATGTAAATATTTATGGGCATACAGTACATCAAAGACAACCGATTAACTATTAAGATGTAAATAAACCGAATTACCAATCTAATAGGTTTAATTCAAGCTGGAATGACTTTTAACGTGTATATATATGTACAATGCATATACTACATGAATGTAGATACACACACTGAAACCTGCACCATCTTTATGTTGTATTTAATGAATTAGTTTATGATTTGTTTACATTGTTTTGCAGCTGTACTGTGCATTTATTCATTCGATTAACACTTTGTGTTGGAAATGTTTATGTTCCTTGTTGCACTACATTTTAGCTATACAGCTAACAGATCTCACCCATGTCGATTGATTTTGTGTTTGATTATTTTGTACATTCATTTGTGACTAAAATATTTTAACTACCTCGGAGTATGTGTTTGTTTTAGGGTGGGAGTTTTTCAGACTTTACGTCATTCTGGTAGCAAACAGCATTTACTGTCAACCTTATTAAATTAAAGGGTTAGTTCACCCCAGAATGAAAATTTTGTCATTAATCAATTACCCTTCTGTTGTTTCACATGTGTTAGACCTTCGCTCATCTTTGGAACCCAAATGTAGAGATTTTCAGATGAAATCCGAATGCTTTCTGAGCCCCATAGACAGCAACACAACTGACAGCTTTCAAGACAGAGAAAATCAGTAAAGTCATGTGACTACAGTGGTTCAGTCTTTATTTCATGAGGCAAACGGGAGTACTTTCTGTGCTCATAAAGTCTCAAATGCTTATTTATGAAAGCATTGCATGCATGCATAGATAAATATATGCCTTATTCGACCGCTCCATAGATGAGAACTGTTAATGGGGCATCTATGCACGTATATATCTATGGCTGACGTTAAAAAAGCATGCACGCTCTGCTTTCGTTAATACGTGTCAGAGACTGACTTTTTGAGCACCAAAAGTGTTCTCATGGCTTCATCAAATGAAAACTATACCACTGTAATCACATGAACTATTTTAACTCTTTCCTTGCCAGCGTTTTTAAAAAGTTGCCAGCCAGCGCCATCATTTTGTATGATTTTCACAAAAGTTGAATGCTTTCCAGAAAATGTTTTTTTAAAATATATAAGCATACAATATATCAAATGAAAGAACAGACCCTCTGCTTTAAAAAAAGTTGTTTCATCCTACTTTTATTTGTTCTCTTTTTATCACCTCTCGAATAAATATAAATGCGATAAATTAAATACATGCGTTTTTGGGAAGGACTTTTGATAGAGATCAAATTCAGAGAGATGATCAAAACATACACGGAGCTTGAACTGTTTGCCCTAAGAGGATACTTCTTGGTTTAATAAGTTGGATAAGAGTGCTACCTGGTGGATAATAGCGGAAATACAGATTGTCGGGGAAAACTCATTGGTAGGGAAGTGTTTTCTTTTATTTGGCAAGTTAACAGTGTCTTTACTGCCTTTCTGGGCCTTGAAAGTTGCTTTGCTGTCTATGGGGGCTCAAAAAGTTCTCGGATTTCATCCAAAACATTTTTATTGGTGTTCTGAAGATAAACAAAGGTCTTACAGATGTGGAATGACATAAGGGTGAGTAATTAACGTCAAAAGTTTCATTCTGGGGTGAACTAAAGCCCGGCACACACCAGAAGATAGTCGGGCTGAATTTGGGTCGATTTTCCCCCTTGCGACAATCCTAAACGAAGTCCTGATCGTCTTTGTGGTCGATTATCTTAAAATATTTTCCTGTTTCCGCAATAATTTCTTTGCTTCCTGTCAAGATTCGTTTTTTTTTTTTGTGAAGGGAATTTGAAGATGTGTGGTGTGCTGTGATAACTACATAGTGGCAATCCACACACTATAGCAGGGGTGTCCAAACTCAGTCCTGGAGGGCCGGTGTCCTGCAGAGTTTAGCTGAAACTTCCCTCAACACACCTGCCTGAAAGTTTGGCCCTGTCCCAAATGGCGCACTTCATGTGGTCTTTCGGTCTCATGGCCTTAAATTGCGCATGCTCGCTTAGTCTACAATCTACAAGTCCGTAGCGTGTGCCATCTGTCATTTTTACGCTCCGAAGTGTGCTCATCAGCGCCCCCTTTGCACCCTTGATGCGGTCTTCGGTGAAGCCTGCACTGCAACAAGCTTCACTCACTTTACCAACCCAGAAGTCCTTGCGAAAGAGCCGTCAGACCAATCAGACGACGGAAGGGAGAAGTTCACACTGATGGACAACTTCTCTTTCTATTTACAGCATGATGGTCGAGTCTGTCCCAAAATATGACTCCGGTGCGCCCTCTTGGACTTGCGTCAATGGGGCCCTAAGGTCTGCACTACATGATATCATCAAAGTGTGGACTCTGAGGAAGTCCATAAGTCCAGCGTGCCATTTGGGACAGGGCCTATCTAGTCTGCCTAGTAAGAGCTTGATTAGCTGGATTAGGTGTGTTTGATTAGGGTAGGAGCAAAACTTTGCAGAGACACCAGCCCTCCAGGAGCAGGATTGGACACCCCTGCACTATAGGAACAAAACTGGTAAATCGTAGATTTTTTTCATCATGTTTGAAAATCACATTTTAAAAATCTGATAAGATTTTTAAAAAAATCTTTTGGTGTGGCCCTATCTTAACGCTTTAAATGCTTGAGTATGGTGAACTTTAGGAAAGGTTCAAAGTATTGTTGGGGCTTTAGAGACATAATGGATGGGGTTCAAAGGATGAAGGTGTTAGTGTTGATAAAATAGGTCAAATTATTTAGTGCTAATGAGCAATGCTATAAAAATATCCTGTATATCACAGTGATGGACAAAATTTATTGACAAGTTAAAAATGTATTGACCAAACTCACATCCTTAAAAACATATTGGTACAATAGCACAAATGTCGAAGAATGAATTGTTACTTTTGTCCCGCCACATACTGTAAGCATTGTGTTGTTTTCATTGTTAGCTAACAGATGCTTTAACTTTCTATTTGTTAAATAACTGGACATAAATAATACTTTGCTGAAATTTAGGATGTACTCAAAATCACCACAATGATTATTTACTTATTCAATAATGTGAAACAATGAAATAAATTCAGTGCGGCTTACCACAAAATATAACTTTAGATCAGCTATGCATATTTACAGTCATGTTACCTAATTTTTCCTGAATAATGATAATTCTCCTCTGTCTTCATTATCAGCCAAAGGTCTGCAGGCCACAGCTTATTGCGTTATTTGTTCAACCCCATCAATAATGCCTCAATAATGTCAACATTTTCCACAGGGCTACAACTTCATCACCTTGACAGTAGTGAAAGTCGTATTCTCCTCCCGTTCGTTTTGACAATCCTGCTCTTCTTCCTCATCCTCTCCGTCCTCTTCATCTAACTGGAGGCTTCCAGAAGAAAAGCGCATACGTGCCAGGGGACCAGAACGTACCACTTTGCCTAATGCGGGGAAGTAGGGGTAGAATGTGTCAGAATCGGAATCGCTGTAACTTCCTGTGCCAAGTACGCATAATGAAGTCGGTCTTTCCGGGAGAGGGGCGGGACTTAGAGGAAGGTAGGTAGGCCTGGTGGGAACCTGGTGTCGAGATAAATGTGGATAATAGCCCAGTGGGCGATATTCGGATGCGTAGGCAGCAGCGTTCGAGGCGAGTGTCGGCCTCTGGAATTTGACGTCTGGTTGGCTTGAAGCTCGACGTGGCAAGCCGGTCTGAAAGGTGGAGTCGTCACTGTAATGGCCCGCCTCCACTCTACTCAACTCCAGTTTTCGATTCAGCCCAACCCCTCCTCTGGGGTACAGTCTTGATTCAGCCAATCCCTGAGCATCGTGGCGGTGTCTCTCCTGCTGCTTCAGTAGTTGCGGTGACAAGCAAGAGGATGGCAAGGAGGAGTGGCCGATTTGTCTAGGCAAGTATTGTAGAGGCACAGAGTGGTGATGGGTTTGAGGGAGGCGGTCTAGAGAAGAGGACGTGTGGTCTTGGAATAGGAATGGGTGAGCGGTGAGCGGGAAGGTGGGCAGAACTGGGTGAAACTGCAGATGGGGTGTGTTAGGATAGAGTAGCACCAGATGCTGAGTGCTGGGAGACAATCGTCTCTTTGCTTTCTGTCTCTGTGCCCCCCTCCCGCGATGCTCCGCTCCTGATGTGGACAGGGAGCGAAGCTTAGGCGAAGCAGAATTGCTCGAGAAGGCAGGGTTTCTTGACAAAGGCCTTGATCGTTCTAGCTCAGTCGCGAACATGACTTCCACTGCAGATAGGCTGCGCTTTGCTACACCTGGTTGTTCGTTGTGTTGCTCGGCAACAGTCGAGTCAGGAGGTAGATGGGACTGCTCGTACAGCTGTGTGAAAAAGGAGCACAAAGTAGAGAAACCTAATTTAAAAACATTTGAAATATGGTCAAGTGTGCTGTTTGAAAAAATTGGTGTAATATGTACGCAGTGTCACCTTTTGAAATGTCCTAATATGTACCATTAGGTGCAAAGCTGTACTTTTTTTAAAGGGTACTGCCCCAGTGACAGCTGGGATATACATTTTGTGGTAAGATACCTGCTTAGAGACGTCGGTAAGAATGTCAGGTGAGGATCTACATTGACGAGCATCATATTTACAGTGAGTTCTGTGAAAAAAGCACAATGTTTGGTGGAGAGATACACAGAAAAAACGAACACATGCATTATTATGGTGGACCCCTGTAGTCATAGCTTAAAGATGATGCAATTTCTTCTCGAAAAGTGTTTTAGTGATGCTAATGCCGTCGAAATTAAACAAACGTTAACAAAATTTAGTTGGCCGTGTCTTCTATCCATATCATGACATCCGATATAACATCTTACCTTTCAAAAGGCGAATGTTTCTTCTCTCCAGAGCCTACACACTCAAGTAGTTGCCTTTGCGTCCTCCCGCTACGACACGAAAAGCATAAGCATACAATGACGTTTAAAAAAACTGCACTCTAAGAAATGTTGGGTTGTGTAACCCCAATATGGACAAACCCAAATTAGCTTAGAAAATGTGCATATGGGTCAACAACTTAGGGGGCACTTACATTATCCCAACCAAACCACACCTGAGCACGTTTGACCCCAAAGCCTTGGTTGTTTGACCAATGTGACGGCTCTGTCCCGTCCCCGGTCGCAGTTTGGTTAATCGCGCCCTGGCCAGCTTGCAGGTGGGCCCGGTTCACTAACGGCGCATTCACACGGGGCGTCAGCGTTAACGCTTCCCATTCACTTTTAATGGGTGACGTCATGCGTTGCCGAACTGAATTGTGGATCCGTCGGCTCCGCGTCAGTGCTGTTACTCGCGGCAGAAGTTGAACATTTCTCAACTTTTCAAGTGGCAACGGGTGCGTCAGCCAATCAGATCGCCTTATGCAAATTACCTAGACAGAGCCAGCCAATTACGTTTATGGAAGAACGGAGCATGTGTAGCGGCCACTGTGATTGGCTGTTGGACACGCTTCAGACAAGCCTTCCGTTAAGCGTTAACGCTTACGCCCCGTGTGAATGCGCCGTAAGGGTGCCTACTGTACATGTACCTCAAGGGTACATGTTGGTACCGTAAATACACATATTGGTACCTCAGAGGCTTTTGGATGTTTTATAGCGTAAAGTATTTCCACAACTGGGGCTGCATATCAGATTCACAATTCATCTAATCTTAAGTCCCTGCAGGCACATTCTGTGTCTCTCTCATACCTGTATCTGAAACTGGATCCTTTGCTGGAAAGAATGGATTTTGGTTGTGACTTGGGTTCCTCAGCAAGTCTGAAGAATGCATGGTACTCCACGCACATCTTCCAAAATGCCTTACAAACATCTCTGCTGGCCATTGAGAACTCAACGGTGTCCCTCCTCGAAGGCTAACGTGTAAATATGGGAATGAATGATAGATATACTACTGAAAAAATTCAGCTTTTAAAAACATTCCTGCCAGTTGTTAATATGATGAAGACTTGTGCGGCATTAAACAGCATCAGGCTAGGACTTTCCTGCGAAGCAATAATGTCTTAAAAAATTTGGCCAATCGTTAATATAAACCATGCATGACCAATTAAAATGTTCTCACAACCTAATTGGTGCTGTCTAAAATAGAAAAACGTTGTGATAGTCCAACTTGCATTAATTTAGGAGAAACACTATGCGTCTCACCCCAGTCTCAGTGTGGAGTTTAAGAAGGAAATGTTTCTTCTTGAAGCTCAGCTTACGGATCTTGGCCCAGCTGAAGGTATTGATCTTTGTATTTCCCTGATACTGGTGATAGATGGTAAATGTTTAATTAGGGTAGGAGGGAGCATTTATTTTTTATTTTTTTGCTGCATTTCAGGTTCTCATTGCATTTATATTGTACAATCTATGCATTTGTCAAACTTCTTTTAAAAAGTGTAAGCGTATGTTTTTGCACCTGAAAGACGAGCACTCCCATGTGTGTGACAGCGAGGTTGATCCTCATGCCTTCTCCGTCATGAGCAGGATGCGGCCGGATCCCGTACATGTCCATTTTGCGGGCGACCTCCAGCAAGTGCACATCTGATTCAGAAGGAGTGTGACCTCTGACCCAGGAAAAAAGTATTATGTGAATGATTATGGCTGAAATCATCTCAATGCTGGGTATTGATTTGGTGATCGTGACATATATTTTGAAGTGACTTTTTGGTTTATTTTGACATTTTTATCCATAAAATAGCTTGAATGTAGCTGTGACTTTGGATAAAAAAGTGGTACATGCAGTGTGATGTGACTGTATAAATACTGTTATCAAATTTTATTCACACATGATTAGAGAACAGATATACCGGTACATTTTCTGCAGTTTACTTGGTTATGCATGATATATTTTTACATTTGTGAATTTTTTTTACATTTATAAATATTGTAATATTATGATAAATATTATGCTAAATTTATACATTATTATGTATACATTTGATACCACTAATATGACCTTTTTAGGTACAGAGCAATGGCGGCTCGTGACTGCTCTTCCGAGGGGAGCAAATTCAAAATATGCATTCGAAATGTCATGTGTGTTGCTCGTGTTTTCAAAATATGTGTTTGTGTGTCATGTGAACCCTGTGCATCATGTGTTTTGTCAGAATAAGTGCCTGCTGCACACACGTCAAACCCGTTTATGATAAAAGAGGCCCTCACGTTCACAAAATACACGCCCTTAACAGTAAACTCTGATTACGCATGAGATTATGCGAGAATCTGGCAAATGTGAGCGTCTCTTTTATCATAAACCCTTTAGACGAGTCTGCAGCAGGCACTTATTTTGACAAGACACGTGATGCACATAGGATTAGTCGACACGCCGAACACATATTTTGAAATTACAAACCCCACACATGATGGGCTACATACATGTTGTGACGAACTTCACATTGAGCGCCTTCGAAAAAAGAAGTCACCAGCCGCCATATAGAGGTATAGAGGTGTACTTTTATAAAAAGGCTATCGCCCCAGCAATAGCTAGGGACCAATTTTGGACCATTTTTCTGACTGTGTGTTACCTGTGCCTTTTATGAAAGCGGATGATTTTGTGGTCCAAATACTCCTGGTTTGGAACATACTGCTTACTTTCAAGATGATGAGCATCCAGCTCCTCATCATAATCCCCGATTTCTGCTACAAAGGGAGGCAGAGAACAATGTATATTATATGCATAATGTATAATAAATAGTTTTCAAATGCTGCTATAACCTGAATGGATGCTTGTGATTGTGTTAGGGGTGGGGCCATGCTTTGTGCCTCTAGTGCGTTAGGCAGGATAAAAACTGTCAGATTTACCATCCGAATTTGAGCCAATTTCTATGAAGTGTGACTTTTTGTAAGTCGGGCCCAATTTTATCTTCATTGCTTGTCGTTTGTCGCGCAGTGTACATGGAGAAACGAGAGGCAATTAACCTCTCCCGACCTGCAATCGAATGGTCGGATGAATTTCTGACAAGTTCTCAAATTTTGGTCGCTCCTCATGAGGCTTTTGCACAGTTGAAGCAGAGCAGCAAACCGATTGCCCTTAACTCAGTGTTTTTGCTTCTTGAAAATCGCACAGTGCATGCTTGGCTTTATTGAGTTTACTGTTTTAATCCTGTCCGAATTATACTAAAAACACAGAAATGTTAAAAATCTATTTAACGGTGTTACATATTACTACATTTTTTACATTCTTTGTAATGTTTTTTTTAGCAATACGTTTCTAACATTTATAATGATCTTTGAAAGCCAATGTTGATATTTAAAATCAACTAAACAAACACGCCCCTACCCCAATAATATTTGGACCTTCTTTTGATAGACCCGCCCCACACATCTTATCACAGGCAACGATGTTGGTTAGTAGACACGCCCCTTATTGCCGATTGGCTACAATTGTGTTTTGGTACTCGGCCCGACTCTCTTTTCCAAAGTGTTTTTCAAAAATCATGCACTCCGCCTTTAACTAAGTTCGGGAGGAGCATGGTCATATAATCCAACCAATCAGTGCAAAGAGTTGTCTATATATAGCTGTCACTCATCTCTGTCCCATGACAGTTTTTGCAGCATCCCTCCTTCACCCCATCGCCTCACTCTCAGCTAGTACTTTTATCTATCCCAGTTTAAAAGGGGGTAGTACTGTGGGTTCGGGCTAAAATTCAGAGCTCGGAGCCCTCCCCTCGGACAGCACGCCAAATATGCTTTATCTGATTTCCTATTGATTACATGTTAATGTGAACTCGTGAAAAGGGTTTAGAAACAATTTTGTAAAATGACTTTACACAGACTTTAAGCCAGTGAAAAGAATTACCTTGGAGTATATGAGAGACCAGCAGGGCGGCGCTGTTGTCATTACAGGTTAGGCTGCCATTAGACAGATCCTGTTTGATCTGAAGGGCAAACAGATACCTGCATAAAAGAGGTATCAGTCAGACTGAACCCATATCACATATTATCATCTATTATTTTTCTGTCTATGGTAAACGTGCTCATGGTTTACCTGGTCAAGCCTCTCTGCAGTTGTCCTGGATCAGGGGGGAAGAACTTTACAATAAAATGAAACGCCACATCACTGGTATCTGTGGGAAGCACAAGTATTGTATTCAGTAACATGATCTCACGGAAAGTTGAATTATAGTTATGAAAAATGTGATTAATTTATTCGTGTCCATGGGACGAAAATGTTTTCATGTCTTGAGCACGAATGTCTTTGTTGTGTCACAAATTTCAATAAATAGTTTTTCGTACCCGTGGCATTACTTTCTTTTTTGTGTAATTTTTTGTGTTGTTTTCTCATTTTTTTTCTATTTTTAAATCATTGTCCCTTGAGGTTAGATTTGGGGTTTGGGTTAGGATGTACTTTTATGTATTGGTTTCTACAGGCTGTTCTTCAGCTTTTAAAACTATTCTCGCCTGTAGTTGGGGTTAGAGTTGGGGTTTGGGCTATGATGTCTAGAAATGTAACAGAAGTGGTTCTAACCCCAAACCCAAGCAACAATGGAAGAAAATAGGAAAAAACAATCAGAAACCAATACATAAAATAAATCGAAAAAGGAAGCTGTGAAACGGACTTAAACAATTTGAATTATAAATCACTAAAAACTAAATTTTTTCAATTATCAAATAGTCAGCCATTGCTGATTAATTTCAAACTTTGAGATGGCCTTAGCCAAGATATCAAGGTTATATTTTCACAGAATGTTCTTATGAATGTACATGATGTCGGATGATTTTATGAAAGCGGTTAATCACAGAAAACGACTTTAGCTAGGTCTTCACAGACTGAGTCACATATTGTTGATGCTTTCTACAGGCACACCATAAATATAATACAGCATTTTTTTTGTTACTTGTACCCCATATCATTTCTCATACCATATAAGCCCCTACTCTGTAAATTGGGATAACAAGTAATCTATCAAAGCTTAAGTGATTAGACTTTGTCACATGATTATTATTGTAAAACTTACTCTTCATCTGTTTAGTCACAGGCTTCAGGTGTTCGAGCCAGACCTGCAAAACAAAGATTTCCTTTAGATGCATGAAAGAAATAGCAAGCAAGTACTTACAGACCACAGTCACCCAAAAATAAAAAAAGATGTCATCGTACTAGGTTTTCTGGATACAATCGATATGGATTGTGACCAACTCTTCACCATTATAAAATAAATCCACCTGACTTAAGATGTACATTCCAAGTGTCCTGAAGACATATAAGTGGGTTTGGTGAAAACCCTAACCTATTTTTAAGGTGCCAAGGAATGAATTAAAACAATTTGTTAAATTGTTCTCTGATATCTACATAGAAGGTGTGGCTTTATTTAGTGCAAAAATTTCCAGAGACGGTTTTACATGTCCATTTACAGATTTGCCTTTAAAATTAAATGGTTTATTATTAACCATTTATTAATAAAGGGTCATGAATAATAATGTTAAGCTCTGATTGGCTGTTTCACAGAGCAGCTCCTTCAGTATCTTTGTGTGTGTAAACAAACCTTTTGTTTGAGCCTGTATCAGATATGGAATTTGAGAAATAATTACTTGTTTGGTGATTATTAATGGACGCGTCTGAGGGGTAAGGTAACGTCAATAGTAGAACTTCAGCCTAAACGTTAGCATATAGCATTAACTAGCATATAGCGCTAACTCGGCAGTGACAACTTTGTTTTTAGCATTGTAACAACATTATACTTAATTGAATGTGTAATTTAATGTTGGGGCGTACATCATGACTGTAACATCCAAGTCGGTGTTTTGTTAAGATTGGCCTGTTTT
Source organism: Misgurnus anguillicaudatus (assembly GCF_027580225.2). Taxonomy (NCBI): domain Eukaryota; kingdom Metazoa; phylum Chordata; class Actinopteri; order Cypriniformes; family Cobitidae; genus Misgurnus; species Misgurnus anguillicaudatus. The sequence continues at coordinate 40,291,438 of NC_073339.2, read as the reverse complement.
CCAGCGGTCTCTTGCATGCACGAGGTTTACAAGAAGGAGGAAACAATCGTGTTTAAAGCTGGCAATATGTCATTACCATGTACAGAACTCTTATTATTCATCTATGCCTAGCTTAATACAGTTTTACATTCTACGGCAGTGGTTCTCAAACTAGGGTCCGGAGCCCCCAGGGGGGCCGCGAGATGGTGCCAGGGGGGCCCCAGTTTTATGACATTTTATAAAATACATTAATTTATCATGAATTCTGTGTAATTAAACCTAAAAAAAAAAAAATAAGGCTACTAACCAACAGCACTACTTTGTATAACTGAATATGTTTTGTTTAATTAAAATGTAAAACTTTAGAACAGTTTTTGTCATAAATTTTCTTTGGGGGGGCCGTGAAGGAATGCATCGTACACAAGGGGGGCCGCACACGGAAAAAGTTTGAGAACCACTGTTCTACGGCACCTTTAAAAATCCATGTTTTGGTTTTGAAGAACAAAGAAATAAGCCATTGGGTGAGTAAATAAAGGATAAGTTCCTCTCTAAATGTAAATTGTCATTAACACTCATGCCATCATCAACAGGTACACTAAAGGTCTTGACTCACATAACTGCCTGTATGGTGACGAAACTCCAGGCCAAAATACTCCTTCTCCAGCAGTTTTAAATGACCACACACCTTATTGAAGAAATCCGAACCAAGGATGTTTTTCTGTGGGAAAGTGAAGAACACAATAAAGGAGAAAATGGCATTTTAAAAGATACTTGTTTTAGTGCTGCCTCAAACTGTTTCTTGGAGAAGTCATGGCTAGAGAGTCGGGCTTGTAGGGTCACCGGTTCAATTCTCACAACCAACAGGTTGCGACTGAGGTGAGCTTAAGAAAGGCACCCTTCGTACAGTTTTCATACAGTCACGTCACTTTTTTTGTGTGATGTAACTGCAATGTCGCTGTAAAATTACTCAATCAGATTTAGTTCTTACTGCATTACTTCTGACTTGATAAAGCTGGTAATGAGATCTCAAGACCGACTTTCATTGCTAATTGTATCTGCAGCGACTGATGCGCTCAAATGGAATTATGGGAAAGTCAGATGCTCACTGAGTCAGCCTCAAAATACAGGGTTGGTATCCTGATGAGTGTGTTTGTGAGCGGTTATATATACAATATGTGTGAGAGGATGTGTTCCCAAACCCTGTATTTACTTTGACAGCAAGGAAAAACTACCCTTACATTATCCCGTCAGAGGGATGGAACAAGAGAAGAAGATAGAGAGATAAAGTGTGAAACAAGCATGATGGGTTCAAGCACACGGCATAAAGTGGGCAGAAGAAAAACACATTTGTTATCATCACAGTTTGAATGTTGGAATACACAGACTTTTAGAAGTAAAGCAACCATTTGCATAAACCATTTCTTTTATGCGTTTATTCAGGACTAAATGGGATTTTCAAGTGTGAATCATTGCTGCCCAGATAATTAAATTCACTGCTAACTTTATTTAATGTCCACTGAATACAATCTGCAATAAATTTCTCTATCTAGAATTAAACATGTGCTAGTGATGCTTGCCTGTGCAAAAGGATGTTGCTAAATTATTGCTACAGGGTGTTCTGGGCAGTTGCAAGGTGCTGGTCCAAGCCAAAAGAGCCAAAGCCTCTATTCTGGTCCCTAGAAAAGACTCAGACGCCTCCTGTAGTATAAGCCTATGATATTTTATGTACTTGTTTTTGCAGGTGCAAGTGTGATGGTTTAAAGAAAGTTTCTCAGCAAGTTCCACAAATTGAAGCATCAATGTCTGCAAGACGAGTTAGCTACTCATCTGGAAGTTAGTGATTTTTTTAAAACCCGACATATGAGCAGATCAGCAGAAGGACTAGGAATGCTGACTACAGATCATTTCTTACCCTGATCTGTAATCTCTTTATTTTCCTGCCTCTTTTGCTAATTGCCTGTTTTGCCCGAGGATGTAGAGGACTGCTGGCATGCTGTATGGAATGAGGCCAGGAGACGCTCCTGTTCCATGGAAGCCACCATATTCACCCTATTCAAACACATACATGCCTCAAAGGCACTTCTCTGTCCATCCCTTTCTCGCCCTTCCCCTCCTTACTCACTTTATTTCTTACCTGCTTTTTACCCCTCGTCCTGACTGGGACAGCAGGATTGCTCTGCGTAAAAGCAGCTAACGCCCCTCAGGCACAAACACACACACACACACACACACACGGAGCAACCCCCATAAAGATGCAGCAAGCACATAATAGGACATAAAATGATGCTCCTTTACAAGCAAGACAGCTGGACCAAAAGTGAGATCTCTCTCTCTCTCTCTCTCTCTCTCTCTCTCTCTCTCTCTCTCTCTCTCTCTCTCTCTCTCTCTCTCTCGCTCTCTCACACACACACACACACACACACACAATGGTGCATAAAGACATTTTTTTTCTAAAATAAGTTATTTTATTCAGAATGTATTAAAGTAAAGAAGAATTAAAATAATTAAAAGAATTAGCTTACATTCTGAACATTCTGTTTTTACTCATGGTTTTGGATGCAAACTTAAAATAATAATAATAATAATGCTCCCGTTGCTAAACAGACCATTTGATATAAATTAAAATAAAATTGCCTTCTTAGGTGACTGTTTAATAAAGATCACAAACATTACAATTAAAAAGCAAGTGCATTATATGTAACTATATTTCTATACTCTACATGTAAAATATTGTAACGCAATATAACATTTTAAAATATAGCTACAATAAGATAATATCCAGTTGCACTGCAGCTAAACACTGGACACGTGAATGTAAGATGAATAGGATTTCTTACCTCCACCTCAAAAACTCTCTCGCTTTCGTCTAAGAAGATGACGCGCAAACGCAGTTTCTCATTCTTGCTTTTCTTACGCACAGCTCTCCTGTTGGCAGGTGTCTTCAGCAGCTCGAACTTATCCCCCATCGTATTCTAGATGTGCATGTTTCGTAAAAGGACTCGGTTTTCTTTTAAATAAGTGAAAGAGTGTCCATAAAGTGGGTCATTATCCGTTTAATGGTCTATAGCGCGGGAGTTGCGCGCGGCTGTCTCGTGACGACTGTTTACGCATCCTACTGTTTAACCGCGCAGCATCAGCATCACTTGAGATCTGAACCCACATCCACGCCGTAGCCTACACTTTACCGGTAACTACAGAACTGAACAAATCCAAATACACGATTATTGGCCAAATATTGCTGGAGGTTTGGTTTTGGATTTTTTTCCACGATTTCCAAGCGTAAATAAAACTGTTGCCCTTGAGTGAAAATGAATTATTAAGGTAATTGCGTCAGAATAAACAAACATGAGGTAAAACGAAAAGTTCTAGTTCACAAAAAAATTTTAATTTGTTTCGTCATTTTTTTTTTTTTACAAAATCTTTTTCAAGAATCGACCCTCAACATTCACATTGACATCCACCTTAAAATTTAAGCGGGATGCTATGATATACAATAAGGTAAATAAAATATTTAAAAATAAATTACAAGTAATTATAGTTTTAGAATATTTTGCGCGAAGGTGATGTGTTCGATACCCAGGGATTACTGGTTGATAATAACATTCAGCTGTGCTGTCAATTGCTTTGGATGAAAACGTCTGTCAAATGCTTATATTAAATTTATTTAAAATAGTTTTCAGTCGCATTGTACAATCAGAGACATTATGAAAAAGATTACAGCATCTATGCATGACATACACTTTGTCAAACTTTGTCTTGACTGACTGCGTTGCGACTGGCAGCTAAGCTCATGCAGTAGGCAGCGTTGAAACGAGTCACGTGACAGGGCCGTCTACAACTCCTCAAATACGACACGCGGTGGCAGTATTTCCTCATATATACAGAAACCTCATACAACAAAGTACACTGTAGTATACTTTTGTTTTTTACTATAGTAAACGGTGATAAACTTCCTAAATACTATAGTGTTTTTAAACCATACCATGGGATTTACAAATAATCTAACAGTATTTGCGTTTACTACAGTATAGTTTAACAAAATGTGGTAATTAACGTAATATACTACGATTAACTACGATTTACTACAATAAATAGTAAAACTGTATTGACTGTATGGTCGTAACTTACAAATTTACATATGTACAGACCCTGCTGAAAAAAACAATAAAACCATTACAGAAAATTCTAATGGTTTCCATTAAAATACCAATAGGAAGGAACCATTAGCTTTTACCATTAAAACCACTACACTGTAGTGTGTTTTGGGCATATTTCATTAGAACCAATACAATTCCCAATAAAACCATTAGAATTTTCTGTAATGGTTTTATTGTTTTTTTCAGCAGGGGACAGACATTGAAAAAAATAACTAATCAGATTACTTTTAACATTGGCCTTATTAAAATACCTTTCATTAAACAAATAATATAATTTAGTTCTTTTGTATACTGTACTAAGGAAAAAGCTGTAGAGATAGTCTGCCCCACTCTCTCTCTCTCTCTCTCTCTCTCTCTCTCTCTCTCTCTCTCTCTCACCTTTTGTGCTCTGTATACCTGGGCAGGTGAATGTAATCTCTTGTTTTGATACGACAGAGCGGAACGTGTAACGGGAGCCGAGGTAGGAGCTCTGCTGACCAGCTGCTGATCTTCATCACATATCATCATCGGCTCTGTTTGATTTTCCGAGCACCTGTCGGCCTGTATGTTTTCCGTCGGTCCCTTTGAGCCTGTGGTGCAGTGCATGGGTAGGCTACTAACTGTGCAACATCTGGATGTTCATATCTTGCTGTAATGTTTACATGAATTTTAACACAGAAACACAAATACACATCATTTACAGTCACAGGCAAAAAAGCCAGAAACTCAATTAGAGTTTTTTTTCCTCTAACAGTTTTGAAAATGTTTGTGGTTTAGTGCGTCATGTGAACCTATGTGCATCATGTCAAAATGAGTGCTGGGCAAAGATTTATAGTACCAAGCCCCTAAGGTGACAATGGAGTAAAAAAATCGAACGTTAGTTTAGTGCTCACATGAAACTTTAATGTGCTCACACGAAAACTTCATGTGCAGAATTGTTTTTTTAAGTTTAGTTTCGTGTGCTCACATGAAACTTTCGCGCGTGCATGTGAAACTTTTGCTTTCACATGCGTGTGCGATAGTTTTTACGTGCGCACACGAAACTAAACGCGGTAATATCACGTGAGCATGCGATAGTTTCACGTGATTACCGCGATTAATCGTATATAGAATAAAAGTGTTTTTTGCCATAATATATGAGTGTGTGCTGTGTGTAATTATTATGTATATATAAATACACACACATTCATGTATGTATTTAAGAAACATTTACATGCGTATATATATTTATTCATATTTTAATATATTCTATATTATATATAAATAAAAAAAATTATAAATTAAAATTTCTGAAATGAATATATGTATGTGTTTGTGGTTTAATTTACATAATAATTACACACAGCACACACATATGTTATGCAAAAAATAACTTTTATTTTATATGCGGTTAATCGCGTTTAATCTTTGCCCAGCACTACCTGTTTGACACGCATCGAATGGGTTTATGATAAAAGAGTCTCTCACGTTCACTCACAAGACACTTAACACTAAACTCTCTACACATGAGATTAAGAGAGTATCTGGTTAACGTGAGCATCTGTTTTATCATAAACCATTCAAAGCGTCTGCAGCAGACATGTATTTTGACACAACTCGTGACGCACATGATGGGTTAAATACATGTTTTGACAAGCTTCGCATAGTGCGCCCTTGAAAAACAACTCACCGGCTGCCAGTGTTGTAAAGTCAGGTCACCTTATTTTATACAGTTTATTACAGTTTAAGTAAATAACCGATACAACATTTGAAACACATATGTTGTATTTCATATTTCTAACATATATTAAGTCTTGAATAGTTTACCTTGAATAGTGTGACAGCCAGTGGTGGCTTGTGACTGCTCATCCGAGGGGCGCAAATTCAAAATATGTGTTCGTTGTGTCATGTGAACCATGTGCATCACGTGTTTTGTCAAAATTAGTGCCTGCTGCACACACGTCAAAACCGTGTATGATAAAAGAGACGCTCACGTTTACAAAATACACACAAGACACTCCCTTAACAGTAAACTCTGATTATGCATGAGATTATGCGAGTATTTGACAAAAGCGAGCGTGTCTTTTATCATAAACCCTTTAGACGCGTCTGCTGCAGGCACTTATTTTTACAAGACACGTAATGCACACAGGATCACTCGACGCGCAGAACACATATTTTGAAATTATGAACCACGCACATGACGGGCTACATACATGTTGTGACGAACTTCGCATCGTGCGCCCTCGAAAAAAGAAGTCACCAGCCGCCACTGGTGACAGCATGCCCACCCAATCGGGGCATGTTGTCACCAAACGTCAACATTTGCTAAATGGATTGTATATTTCCATTTTATATTTTAAATAGCATACAAACACTTGACTTCTTAAACCTCATGTAAAAGCAGTGTTGGTTGTTCGTGTCCAAGCTTAGCTCTCTGTGAATGTGTGTTTGTGTGTGTACTGATGTGTGTAAAAGACAAATTGTCTCATCCATTGTTATTACTCATTTTCCACTTGAAGGATATAAAAGCACAAATGCTCAGAAAAAGTTACTACTAAATGTCAAGAGGGCCATTCAGAAAATGTCACACACCGCCTGGCATAAGAAGGGTGATATATTTTAGAGCTTTGCTGTTAATTTACAAAAGAGTCTGGGGTCTTCTGGTTCATCTCAGCCTGGGGGTCTAAGAAAAAAAATAGATAAAAGGTCTAAACCATTTCAATTTATGCTCTTGGTAATTCATTCACATACACACTCAAATTCACATATCCAAACACCTGCCTTAAATTATATTTTCATTTAGCTCATTCGTTTTGGTCGTTTTTCCTGCCTGTCAAAGTGTACAAAGTATAAAATTAACATTGGTGTTTGAAATAAGTCATGTTTTTCATGATATGACACAGGACATTCAAGAATAAATGTGGTCTGTTTTGGAAAGAATGGAAATTGTGTCCCAGGATCCAGGCCGTATTTGAGCATCTTCCTGCTGGGAACTGAAATAGCAACTGGGACATGAAAGCCGGTGAAGGTCAAGTTAGCTCTCAAGAGTGTCTCGGTGTATACCAACAGTAATGCTTTCTTTTCAAATCTATCATTAACCAATAGTCGGTGCGACCTATGGTGAAGTCTTTTTAAAGGGGCCATGTCACAAGACTTTTTTAAGATGTAAAATAAATCTTTGGTTTCCATACAGTACACATGTGAAGTTTTTAGCTCAAAGTACTATATAGATAATTTATGTTAACATGTTAAAATTGACACTTTGTAGGTGTGAGCAAAAATGGGTGTTTTGGGCGTGTCCTTTAACATGCAAATGAGCTAAAAAAATTAAAACACTGATTGCAATGATGGTGGTTTGTTAAAATTGTAACTCAATTGTGAATTATTTTCTCTCTCTTTCTCTCTGCACTAAATGGCTGTCCCATGGTTGGATAGTGCAGAAAAAGGGGCGGTATTATTATAATAAGATCTCCTTATGACATCATAAGGAGAGCCAAATTATGACCTAATTTTCATGTGCTTGTAGAGAATGGTTACTGGGTTGTTCTTTTTTACATTTTCTAGGTTGATAGAAGCACTTGGAACCCAATTATAGCACTTAAACATGGAAAAAGTCAGATTTTAATGCCATTGCCCCTTTAAATAAGTAATCTTCTATTTTAATGAAAGATTACCAAGGCATGCATGTATTTTCAGAATACTGCGTGTGATGGTTGCATGAAATTGATATTTAAAAAGTTGCATTAAAAAGTTAATAACAACCTTAGGAGTTAGACGTTTAAGGGCTTAGAAAGCTTTTGAAGCCTCTTAAATGTAAATGTAGTTTAAAATAAAGTGGAATGATTTATGAATATGTCACATCACATTTTACATTGTCATCCCCTGAAGATAGAAGCCTCATCTTTATATGTGTATAAAGAAGATTTCCTTGGAGACCTCTAGCTAATGTATGTGCAGCTATCGGGTAGGCTGTACTTATAAAGAAAAGAATATGAAAGTGAGTCCTTAATAACTTGTTCACTTGTCTCGCAGGTCAAACCCAAGTCCTTTTCCAGGCCCACTTGTCCCTCTTGGGTCCACATCTTAAAAGAAGTGTGTCTGCGTCTTTATTCTTCAGCTGATGTCACAATCAAGGACAATGTCACGGGCTATTAAAATCGTCCACACTGTTTGGTTCTCAAAAGAAGTAGGGAGAACAAGATTGGAGAGCAATCCCTTTATTCACACTAAAAATTAAATTTAAACCCTTACAGTTTCATACGGGTGTTAATGTGGATTAATATTTTGTAAATCTTCTGTGTTTTTTAAATGAGATTACATGTCACGGCTTGAAAGACTGAGGAATTTATATGAAAAAAAGATCAGTTTCATGGTTACTTTGTGTGCTAATTGGGATGTTTAATTGTTTTTTATAGAGAGCTGAAGTTTTTAGAAAATGTTTGATCATTAAGTTTAAGGCAGAGCTGCTGTCTGTGTGGGCGATGGACATCAAGGCATTTTATTCTTAGTAGATTTGCACATTTATACGGACCATTCATCATTTTTTAATTTCTAAGGTACATTTACATTATGTTTTTGTAATTAGCATGGTGATGCCAACACAAAAAAATATGGTCCAGTACCCTTTAAAAAGTTCCTAATATTTACCATTTAGGTACAGATTTGGTACCAATATGCTGACCTGATGTACCAATATGAAATCTTTAGGTGTACTTTTGGAAAGTGACAGTTTCACGTATTGGTTACTCAACTGTTTTTCCTATTTTCTTACAATTGTCGCTTCGGTTTGGGGTTAGAACAACTTTCTGTTACATAAAATGACATCCTAAAGTCAGGCGACGATGGTTTAAAAAGCATACAAATTTTTTTTTATAAACCAATACTTTAAGTGACATCCTAACGCAAACAGCAAATCTAACCCCAAACCGAAGCGGCAATTGTTTAAAAATAGGAAAAACAGTTGAGTAACCAATACGTGAAACTGTCACGGAAAAGAAAGTCGTGGCAGGGGCATGTAATATGGTGGAAATACGTGACGCAAAACTGAGCAAAATAATGCATGACTATTTCACGTATTTTGTGAGATCAGGTTGGTTGAACCAATGTTAAAATGGTTGATTTGTCAAAGTTAATTGCATTAAATCAATATCACATTTGCACCCTCCATTAATATTGAAAAAATATAGAAATGCCAACGAGCCACCATTATGGTGATCAGTGTTTGCTTTAGTTAAGGTTTAGTTAAGCCTTAGCCCATTGACTTTTAGTAAGTTAAATCTTTTTTTTTTCTTTGTCAGTGTATGTGTTTAAGCAGAAACACGTGTCAAGATGAGATAAAATTAAGCTGCTTTACATGATGAGGTGGATCCCTTTATGGCCGTTATAATTGTTCTGGTTTGTAAACGCATGGTGACAAGGTAAACAAAAAATAATTACTAACACATTCAAACATCATCACTCATCCTAGAAACCGCAATAATGGTGACACTTATCAAACTAATTCAGATGAAACAATCAACTGCAATGCATGCTGGGAATCATGGATTAGTTTAGTACTATGTTGATGCCCAGCATGCATTGCAGCATGTAACTTTCTTTTGTTCATTGTCACCATTGATGAGTTTCATAGAGTGATTCATGATGGCAGAGTTTGATTTAATAGGTTAGTCTTTTTTAGTGTATTTTTGTAATTCTGAAAATAATAGACGTTACATTGCTTTTATATAGCACTATAATGTCATCCGATATTTTCACATTATTAACAAAGCACACACAAGAACTACTATTTAGATAAACTTACAAGGATTAAATTACTTGATCCATTAGTTCTAGTTTTCTTTGCAATAACAGATTATTTTAAAACAGGAGCTCAACCAAAGCAAACACTGATCACCACAATGGTGGTTTGTTGAAATTTCTATCTTTTTTAATGGAGGGTGTAGCATGATATTAATTCAATGTGATTAACATTGAAAAATCAACCATTTTTAACATTGTTTGAATGGTTGCTTGCTGTCTGGGTCTCACTCATTAAGTCTCACTGTCCTCAGAAATGTGTTGTTTTAATTCAGACGCATGGTGTTGCCAGCGAGAAAGAGAGTTGACTGCTGAAAGCTGGGATGATTAATGGCTTTGCTTATGATTTCATTAATCTATTAATACCACTGATAAGTGTCCTGCTGCTGAGAGAGAAGGTCAGTGTCAGAATAAATCTGTACACTCATTAACCCCTCAAGTCAAGCCTGCTTCACAAAAAGGTCTGTGAGAATGAGGAGAGAAATGCATACTGAACGTGTTTAGATAGCGTTAGGGTTTTGAATGTTCAGTGTTTAGTATGTAGACTCAGCCGAGCCATCATCAGGGTGTGACAAACAGGCTGTCTATGTTTTGCTCAGGCTCTACACCCTCAGAAATAAAGGTACAAAAGTTGTCACTAGGACAGCACCTTTTAAGAGGTTCCTAAATTGTACTATTTTGGAACAGATATGTACTTTTCAGGTACCAGTATGCACATTTTAGGTACAAAGGTGTACTTTTTGAAAGGGAGTGCCCCAGTGACAACTTTTGTACCTTCTAGTACCTTTTTTCTAAGTGTATGATAAAGGTGGCCCATTACACTTCCAGAGTTTCGGGGGCTCAACTATATCCGCTTGTTAAAGGAATAGTCTACTCATTTTCAATATTAAAATATGTTATTACCTTAACTAAGAATTGTTGATACATCCCTCTATCATCTGTGTGCGTGCACGTAAGCGCTGGAGCGCGCTGCGACGCTTCGATAGCATTTAGCTTAGCCCCATTCATTCAATGGTACCATTTAGAGATAAAGTTAGAAGTGACCAAACACATCAACGTTTTTCGTATTTAAGACGAGTAGTTATACGAGCAAGTTTGGTGGTACAAAATAAAACGTAGCGCTTTTCTAAGCGGATTTAAAAGAGGAACTATATTTTATGGCGTAATAGCACTTTTGGGAGTACTTCGACTCGCCTGAAAAGTCCGCTCCCCTTCTTACTCTCATAATGGGAGAGGGAGGGTGTTACTGCGCCGAGTCGAAGTACTCCCAAAAGTGCTATTACGCCATAAAATATAGTTACTCTTTTAAATCCGCTTAGAAAAGCGCTACGTTTTATTTTGTACCACCAAACTTGCTCGTATAACTACTCGTCTTAAATAGGAAAAACGTTGATGTGTTTGGTCACTTCTAACTTTATCTCTAAATGGTACCATTGAATGAATGGGGCTAAGCTAAATGCTATCGAAGCGTCGCAGCGCGCTCCAGCGCTTACGTGCACGCACACAGATAATAGAGGGATGTATCAACAATTCTTAGTTAAGGTAATAACATATTTTAATATTGAAAATGAGTAGACTATTCCTTTAAGTCTGACATCATGCACCATCTCCAGGTTCAACCAATCTCAAATGCCATAGGAAAATTACAAAACAACCATGCTAATGTACACTCGTATCCAGTGTTCGAATTATGTCAAAGATTATGGGGGGACCCCTAGCCAACCCTCCCCCACACTCCCACCATTATAGAGTTACAAAGTAAGATGTGATCATGGATCAACATTTTTTGTTGGTCCTGGATCAATTTTTTAATGAAAGAAAGCCCAAATTACCCCTTACTTAAACCATAACCATTTTACCCCTCAAATTAGTGTGAAATAAATATTTTTTTAAAAGCCCCTAACCCAATCCTAAATCGAACAATCTTTCAATTACCCCAGAAAACCGCATGAGGCGCTCTTGAGAGTATTTCAGACAGTCATCTTTTGGATTAGTTTATTATATAATTGGGACAAATAATGGACAGTATCGCTTTGTGGGATCGCAGCATGAGAATTTTTTTAAATTCATGTTATATTTGAATTTTAATAAAACCAGGGGACCCTCCAATGTCTATTTTTGTGCTTTATAGGGGGTCCCTCAATGCTTATAGGAGGTCTGGGACCCCCCCCCCCCAATTAGAACACTGCTCGTATCATAATGCAAAACTACCAAAAACACTCAATCCTAATTCCAACAAAATCCGAAATGACCAGTCATGGGCTCATGGGCATGAATTTTTTTTTATTGTTAAAGGAAAAGAACACGTTTTTCAATATTTTATGTTTCTACCTCAACTTAGACGAATTAATGCATATCTATGTTTTTTCAATGCGTGCACTTAATCTTTGTACAGCGCATCCTAAATGTGTTAGCATTTAGCCTAGCCCCATTCATTTCTTAGGATCTAAACAGGGATGAATTTAGGTCGAAGGCCTGAGGTCGAAGTGCTGCAAACTAAGTACAGGTATAACATTTTACTTTTAACATTTAGGTATACGTTTTTTTTCTTTTGTATGATTAATTTTTTCGTGAATTTTAGCTGCAATATAGGTGTTTGCTCCATTATGTCATGGATCAAGTTTTTCCTTCATGTTCATTTTTTAGTTCTTCACTTTATTTTTGGCCTTGTGCCTATATCCTGATAATGCTTGTATGCATTAAACATTCACTGGAACTCTCAAGTTCTCAAGTTGGCCAAAAAGATAATTTTGTACATACTGCGTCCTTTCGATTCAGTTTAATGCAGGCGTAACAAATATTTATAGTCACAATTAAAACCTCTAGCACTTTTTGGTCCTTTTTAATTAAAGCGATAGCACTGATGGCATTGGTCCGTCGAAGATAGAAGAAGTCAAATAGATTTTTAGTGCTTAATCAATGCTAAAACTTGTGAGATTTTAAATCAGCAGGTTCCCTTCACTCATACTAATGCTATCCTCAAAGTGAATGACACTTTGAACTGCACATTTGGTTAATTTAATTTGTGCGTTTGAGTTTTAAAACATTTAGAATACTTCAGCTGCGTTAAAAGTGTCAGAAAGGAATATTATATAAAAAGGAATATAAAAAGGTCCCGTTATGTACCACTTAGGTACAGATATGTATACATTTGCTACCAAAATGTACCTTTGAGGCACTAATATGTGCAAACGTGTACTATTTGCCCCAGTGACAGCTAGGGACAATTTATTGAGACAAAGTTTATAACTTTGGCATAGAGGTTTATTAAAACAGGAACAGAACAGTTTGGAGGGATGAGGGTGAGTAAATAATTACATAATTTTCTTTTTTTTAAACTTTTCCTTTAAAATGATGCTTGTCTTTTGTGATATAACTGGACTGGGGTTATATCACTTTCTCCAGGCCATGAACTCAATGTTTTTCTCATCTTTTACCAAGACAGTGATATCTAAAACATGGCGGAAAAAATAAACCTGGCCAGGCATTTTTTCCCCTCTGGTTTTTATGGAGAATGAACGGAAAGTCATAAAATCCAATGCCAGGTCTTACCTGGCCTTCCAGCTTAGAGATGAACTTGAAGCTGAAACAGGAGTCAGAAGCGATACACTCGTGATTTAAAGCCTCACAGTTGCTGGTCTTCGGAAAACTCAGAGGAAACTCCTCTCGTCCGCCAGGAAAACTGAGATGAGAGAGGTCAGTGGAGGAATGATAAGATATATCAGACAATCCTAACAATAAGTGAGAAAATCTATTTTCTACAAAGAGAGACATAAAAAATAGGTGGTAAGGAATGGAAACATTGTGAGAATCACCTGAGAAGCAGTGAAGAGAGAATTATGTAACACTGAATGAGAAATGCAATTTGTGATTTAATTTTTTTTGTATAAAATTATACAAAATAATGTAAAGAACTTTCTGTGAAAATATAACCTTGATATATTTAAAATTGACTGAGTAAAATCATCAATGATTGAAATCAAACTTTTATGCTCTCAATCTCATCATTAGATTATGAGACTATAGCCATGATTTTGACATCTGTGTTTAAGGAAGTTTTTTTGTTGGCAGTGAAAAGTCAAGGGTTCAGAAAACACACATTAAAAAAATGATACATCGAATGCACTGTAAGTCACTTTGGATGAAAGCGTCTGCCAAATGCATAAATGTTAACTCCATTGACAGCATCTTCAGCACTCTGTCTATTACGACAGAAAAACATTTTTGCCTTGCACCTCAGTTTATAAAACATTCAAAAAGATTGACTTAGTTTTAATCTTTAGTCATAGTATTATCATGGCTTTTTCCCACAAGTGTGAATCATTAAAACGTTTTAGTTGCAAGAACATTGAATAAACACTTGTGGTAGTAAATCACAAAATTGTCCAAGCTGAATTCCAGATTTTTTGCGCTCTCCTGTATACCCTTAAAGTCATTTAGTATTTATTGACATTACGTGCTGTGTAGGAGACATTAAGCAAATGTTACATATGTAGCAGCATATGAAAGACAGTTTAACAATGTAAATACTGCAGTTTGTTACACTGTAAAAAGTGAAGTTAGATTTACTTAAACAAATAACTTCACTTAAAAAATTTAGTTTTTTCATATTAAATTTTCTCTCTTGAAATGAAAATTGTAGGAAATAAAACTTTAAAAACTAATTAAATTAGTAACACCTAAAACATTTAGGCTTTATATCAATTTTTCACTTCAAGTGAGAAAACTTGAACTGAAGAAATTTGTTTAAAGGCGGGGTGCATGATCTCTGAAAGCTAATGTTGACACTTGAAATCACCTAAACAAACATGCCCATCCCCAATAGAATCTGGCCCTTCTTTTGATAGACCCGCCCCACACATACACAACCCAGTCAACGATGTCGGTTAGTAGACATGCTCCTTACTGCTGATTGGCTACAAGTGGGTTTTGGTACTCGGCCTGACTCCCAATTCAATTCAATTCAATTCAATTTTATTTATATAGCGCCTTTCACAATTGTTAATTTTTCAAAGCATCTTTACATGAGTAGATGTAGGTGAAAACACAGAATAATCAATAGATAATATAAGAAGTAGAATACAGCGGCTAAGAATAAACCGTACGAGTGAGCATAGTAATAATGTAATGTATACAGTAAAGTGCTAAGTTAAGCCAATGTTGGCTGACTCTCCCGGGGATGAAAAACCCCTAGGAGAAAAACCCTGTGGGAAAAACTCCTAGAAGGACAAAAACCCTTGGGGGAGATTAATATATATTTTTATATATAAACACGGTAAGGATAGGAAGCGGGTAAGCGGATTAAACTGGTTCAGCCGGTGGTCATTGGTCGCGTATCGGCTGGGCATCATGTTGAAGGACAGCCAGTAGATCAGTGGTGTGATGACCTTCACAGCAGCAGGAACTGGGTCTGTTTGTCTCAGCATATGTGTGTAATTGTAGATTGTGTTGCTGTCAAAATACAATTATAAATGATAACAATAGCATATTTCTATCCTCACACACATACTATAGTTTGTTGTTTTTTAACTAGAGAGGGCACCACTGTAAAAGTTTGGCCAGCAGCGGCCCTGCTCTGAATTTTGACTTTTTGCACCATTATAATATTTGAATATTTATATATAATGCTCAGTAGTACATATATAAGGTTCTTTAATGCAGTGGTTATGAAACCATTTTTTTTGCGGCCTCCCTTGTGTACAGTGGATTCCTTCACAGCCCCCCCCCCAAAAAAATTTATGACATAAATCATTCTAAAACATAAATTTTGAATTAAACAAAACATGTTAAATTATACAAATGTATTGATTTTGTTTAGTAGCCTTATTGTTCTGAGGTTTAATCACACAGAATTTATAATAAAGTAATGTATTTCATGAAATATTATAAAACTGGGGCCCCTGGCACCATCTCGCGGCCCCCAGTTTGAGAACCACTGCTTTAATGTACTTGTTTGCATTGTACTAAAATGCGTTCATTTTTAATGGGCATATACCGTATGCAGTTGAAACAGATATAGCCTAGTGCAGGGGTAGGCAACATGGAGTTCCGATGTCCTGCAGAGTTTAGCTCCAGGTCTAATCAAAAGCCCCTGAAAAAGTCACCTGAAACTACAGGTAGCCAAGGTTTTGTAAGGGTTGGAGCTAAAATTTGCAGGACATCGGCACTCCAGGACTGACATTGCATACCCCTGGCCCGAGTGCATCCCACATTTTTTTAACATTAACATTTTAATATGACACTATAGTTATTATGGCCTTAAGAAACATTTTTTAGAGGAGATAGGGTAGTGCACAATAGGCCCCTGTGGTGCGGCCTAGGCTTTTTTCCGTAATGATATTTTTTTCCTTACATTACTTTTACTTTTATACTTTAAGTAGTTTTGAAACCAGTACTTTTTCACTTTTACTTGAGTAAAAAGCTTGAGTTGATACTTCAACTTCTACAAAAGTCTTTTTAAACTCTAGTATCTATACTTTTACTTGAGTAATGAATATGAGTACTTTTGACACCACTGCTTTCTGGGACCGGGTAATCATGTCAGTGTGAATGAATAAAATATCAAACGGTCCGGGATGCCTGTCCCGTGTATCTTACGGAATATCTGTGTGAAAAGGGCTTCATTGTCCTCAGGGTCGAGGACGAGACAGGTTAGAGAAAAACAGAATTCTATTAGCGTAGGGGCCATTCGCATGTAATGCAAGTGTCATACAGTATTGTGGTTTAAAATCCGCTCGGTTCCAGACAGGCTACCTATTGCGGCATAAGTATATTACCCATATGAGGTGTGAGTGCTTTGTTCTAGGCAAATGCACTATTGCGGGATAAGTACATTTACTGGACATTTTACGTGAATGCTTTATTAAAGAAGAATGTCTTAAGTTTAGATTTAAATTGATTTCCAAAGCGTTTCTCAAAAATCGTGCACCCCGCCTTTAAGATCCAACATTCAGTTTTTACAGTGTATCTCTTGCTGACTGACTAATACTATTTTTTTTTTTTAAAGAAAATAATGATTATCACCTGTATTTTTTAGGTTTTTATAACAGCTTTGTCACATGTACACATTTGTAAGAGGCTTTCATCCAAACCAATTTACAGCACATTTGGAGAATGCATTTTTTCAACAAAAGCTTTTCTGAAGAATTCAACCATTATCCTCACATTGCTAACATTACACTAGTACACTAAAAAATAAAAGTTCTTAAATTTGTTCTTCACAGTGATGCAAAATGTGTTTTTCCAATAATAAATAACACAAAGATGTGTCTAGTTAAACTAACACAGAATGTGTTACAATTTTCCCATACAATTTTAGTTACTTTGACATAAAAAATTAGTTAACTCAACAATGAATTGATTTGAATTAACTCAAAATTTTAAGGTAACCAGGTAACTTACCTTTTAATGTTGAACCAACAATTTCATCATAAACTACGATTTAAAATTGATAAAATGTAATAATTCATATAATTTATTTGACAACATTTGTTTTTCCATTTGCTGCTGGCCCCTCGTCTGGTCTTTTATTTTCTGAGTGAAAGATCCGTGTCTGTCTGTAATGCATCTGAAATGAGAAATGGGAGAAAAGAGAAGAGAGGTGAGACTCCACTTAAAATATATTTTTTTAAAAACCATTGGAGTGATTTGATGCATAGCCAAAACTTTGACCAACTTCACATTTTCTCTCTGTTTTGTGTTGCGCCCGAATCCCTCTTAACAATATATCCATTACTATTACTACAAACTAACACTCAAGCTGTATTGAAGTAGCCTACACTGTCAAAAAAAAATTTCTCTGCCTTAAATTTTTTATTTAATCAACTGTTTTGTGTATATCCTTCAGGACCAAATTACATTTTCTTTAACTATCTTGTTAACATTACATAAAATACAGTATAATACAAAAGTTATAAGCAACAATTTAGTCAGCAGGTGCATTGCAATCCTGTCCAATTTTTGTTTTTTCTTGTTCATCCTTTAAATTTCGAGGTGTCTCACTGAAGTCATTCCTTTAGTCTTTAGTGTTTTAAAGCGAGTTACTGAAGTCCTATTAATTTACTGTCCATTGACCATTTAAACAGAAGCATGTCCATCTGGAACTAGTTGTACATGTTCTCCTTTAAATTGGATTGAAATGGATTAACTCACGTCTCATTTTCCACAAATTCTCATTTGTGCTAGTCATAATTACATTTCACACTAAAATGTAAATTTGGGTCATAATGTCATTAAGGTCACACACATTTTCAGACTTTTACCAGCTACACTCGAAGTGTATTTTCTCAAAGTGTACTTCTTTGTTTAACAACATGGTCTGTACAATACTTTTTTTATGTATGATTATAGAAAAGAATAATAAAAAAGAAAGCTTTTAGCTGAATTATATTGTATCTAAATACTGTATATGCCATAATAAAATCACATTTTACAATCATCGAAAAATTACTCTTTGCAAAATGCCTAATGCATCCAGTTATTAGATAATAAACTATCTAGCCACATATTCTGAAGATGTTCAGATCGAAGAAGATTAAGTGGATGTGGGAACCCAAATGTGTTCGAAGGCATGTGTGGGATATTTTTATGGCATTTCTCTCAAAGGATTTCTCGTTGCTCCCCGGAGAGGGGCGCACAGAAGTCTTTCCACAGGCACATCCAGATGTGTGAGCGTGTTTTCACAATGATGCTGAACAGATGGCATTCAAACGCTTGAGTACCTGACTTACCCTGACCTATAAAAGACAAAGCTGATTCTTCTCTTACTCAAAGATCATGCGTTATTTTCTTGACACTTGTGCATGGTTTATACACAGGGCTGTGTTAGCAAGCAAAGAGCTGTGCTGTGTATTACACACTGATGTGGAGTGGACATTTCACTATGTTTTTATAAAAAAAACAAGATAGACAGATGATATGGATGTAATGGATGGATGGAGTGTGGCAGAGAGAGCGATACATGGAAAAACAGATAGATAATGTGGCTGATAGTGTAATAGATTGAGACAGACAGACAGACATGTGTGTGGCATAGAGATTAACAGATGAAAAGAAGAGATGGGTGATAGAGTGAAAGATTTTAAAAGAGTTATAGATAGTGCCTGATAGAATGATAGCATTGAAAAAGACAGACAGACAGATAGATAAAAGGTGTGTGGCAAAAAGAGTGACAGATGAAAAGAGAGATATGGTGTGGGTATAGATTGAAAAAGTGTGACAGACAGACTGACCGACAGACACATTAAACATAAGAATGAAAAACAGGAGCTATTCACTGTTTTTTTAAATGAGGGATATAAATATGATCCTACTCGTTTAGTATAAATGGTCCCTAAACACAGAACACATCAGTTTTTCTGAATCATTGAGATAGACAGGCTCAATACTGAGGGGAGGGCTCTTATTTCTCCTCCTCCAGTCAAGTCTTTCCCCATGAATTGAAGCACATGTGGTTGGCAAATCCAAACATCATTCTCCAGTAAGAGGCGGGGCCACGCGCACCGAGAAACTCCGTTTTTCACACGGGTAAAGAGACGCGCACAGATCGGTGGTGTCAGTTTGCGATCTGAACACTGAAAAGAGTGCGAACGTGTGGGGCAAGGGTATGATAAGAATATAGAGGGTCTGATACAACACGTTGGGAAAGTAAATTGTAACG
Organism: Misgurnus anguillicaudatus; assembly: GCF_027580225.2. NCBI lineage: Eukaryota > Metazoa > Chordata > Actinopteri > Cypriniformes > Cobitidae > Misgurnus > Misgurnus anguillicaudatus. Next base: position 40,271,887 of record NC_073339.2, on the reverse strand, counting down.
ACCACCATGGCCGTTCCTGCGACTCTTCCGGTGCACTCCGGGACTTCTGCGGTGTCCGGTAAACTCTTCATTACTGACCCGTTTTTCACGAGTCCCATGGACTCTCCGAGACTGATCAGCTCACTGAACGCGACGCACCCGGGTGGCGCGGCGGCCAGTGAGTGCAAAATCGTGGATGTGCACGGGGTGAAAGTCGCTTCTTTTAATGTTGACGGCCAGGAGCTCATTTGTCTCCCTCAAGTATTCGACCTTTTTCTGAAGCACCTCGTTGGCGGATTGCACACCGTGTATACGAAACTGAAGCGTTTGGATATAAACCCGGTGGTGTGCACTGTGGAGCAGGTGCGCGTGTTGCGCGGACTTGGTGCCATTCAACCCGGTGTGAACAGATGCAAACTCATTTCCAGAAAGGACTTTGAAGCCCTGTACAACGACTGTACCAACGCAAGGTTAGTTTAATGATATTTTCAAGTGTAGCTTTCAACCGTTTATGTATTAAAGAATACTTTTTGACTGCATTATGCGCTTTAAAGGCTCTTTAAAATAATATTTTCCACTTTTATCTTACATAATGCTCTACCAATTGAGCTACTTTAATTATTTATGCATTTAACCTTTTTATGGTTCATGCTTTTTAATAGGTGAAAAAAGTTGTTCTTCTTTTACATTAAGCAATACGAACTGCTTTGATGTGGAAATGTTTAAAAACTGAGGCAGATTGTATTGAAAGAGAGCTGGAAAGAGGAACAGAGCGTCCCGTTATGTTGCTGCTGCGCCCTTGACAAACTCAAGCCTCTTGAATCGTTTCAAGATCCGAAGCAACAAGTACAAAATCTGATCTGTGTGCTTTCTTTACGAAAACTTTACCACATTTTATTTATCCCACAAATAAGATGTCATTTAACGTTATCGACTGTCGAAGCGCGTCCTCGTCTTCTAATTGGACGCAACAGCTCCGTCACAAAGCATTAGTCCCGTGAATACACATCAGCTTGTACATTTTTCGTGGTCAAAATGTAATGGCCATTCTTTGAAGACCAATGCACGCCTGTCCTGTTCAATCTCATTTGATCCTCGCGTTTACGTGACACAAATCAATTTTCCAGATACTCTATTATGTGAGCGCATGGGCATTGGTCACTTGTGATCCATTATGCACTTTCACAGTCATTTGCACAAAGTGTTCTTGTTTGTCCACTTGGATTTGTTCATGCTGCGTTGTGCTGGACAAGGACAAATACATAATTTACTTTTTCCTGTACAAGCTTACTTACATTCTTAACAATAACGGTTGTAAATATGGTTCTTAGATGCTAGAAGAACCAGTTATGGTTCTTAAATGCAGCAGAATGGTTCTCTGGATGTTAAAGGTTCTTAATAACCTTACAAACCAACAAAGATATTTATAGGAATAAATGAAAAACTATTCTGAAAGTGTTCCTTCTGCACTATTTTTAGATGATGGTCACTGAAGGTACACATGTGGCAAATGGATGTCTTTTAATGTTGTGACATGTCTCAAGCTTGTTAAGTTTAAAGTAGTTTAACTTTTAAAAATGCCCCCTGACCCCTGGTTTCCCATCTTCTTTGTTGCTCCTCTTACAAATATATTGCTGAAAAGGTTCTTTGCAATGATGGCATAGAGCAGTGGTCTCCAACATAGTGCCCGCGTGCACCAGGTTGCCTACCAAAGTACATTTTATTAATATCCTCAATTTAAATATTTATTTATTACGTATTTTTATATAAGCTTATTAACAATAATAAAACATATTAACAAAATAAAAAGTTTTGAGTAGACTATATCAAAAAAGGAGCCCTCCAGAGTGTTTTATCCATTGTGGTAGCCCTTGCTCACAAAAAGGTTGGAGACCCCTGCCATAGAGGAACCATTTTTCTCAACAAACTTTTATTTTTTAGGGTGTAGCTATTTTCTTTTGTGAGCACCCCATAAGTATATTTAGAAAAACAGTAAATAAAGATCGTCAAAATAAATATTTTTCCCATTTTCGCCCTTAATCTCTTGTTTTAAGTGAAACTGTGTGTTAATTTGGAAGGCCGATGTTCCATAAAAAAACTTTAAGACTATTAAAGGGTAAATAATATTTACTAAACTAAAAGGTCCTTTGGGAAGCCAAAAATGGTTTTTCTATGACATCACTGCTAAAAACCACTTAATCACCTTTATTTTTAAGAGCAAAGCCTGATAATTGTATGCATGTATACATTTCCTTTTGAGTATTAGCACGATTTCGTTTGATCTCTAATCCTCTTAAAGAGATTTACTACATAACTGTATATGTTTTAGTATGTTTTGTACAGTGCTGAGAAAACATTGGGATCGTGTAACCTTTACAGAGTCAAGTTTCGCTCACGCTTTATCCATAGCAAACAATAGGTTAAAATATGGCTCTTTGAACGTGATGTCTTAATCCTTCTCTTTGTTGCGGTCCATTTGTGCAGAGAGCATAACTGAAAAGAGGGAAGATATATTGTCCCATTAGGTCATGTGTTTTGAAGAAAGCCTGTCATCATGTTTCAAAGGGGTTTTCGGATACATTCAAAGGTTGGCAGAAAGTCTTTTATATGGGGTGTGAAAGTCAAAACTGTTGCCGCTGGTTAGATCAGGCCTATCCTAATTTATCCCTAATAGACTGTGAGATTAAACATTGTTATTGTATTACTGTATACCCGTCCACCAGCAGTTAGTTTTTAATAATATTCTGTGAACAACTTAATGTTTACATTTTAAATGATTTTCAGACTAAATCGCTAAGAAGAAATAAGATCAAATGGTTCTAGGAAAGGCATTATTATTTTTTATGATTGTATTAAGAATTTAGTGTTGGTCAGATTTCACCTTTGTGTTATCTGAATTGGATTATGTTTCCAAGCAGATGGTTTACACTGGTGTGCATGAGTGAACTGCTTAATCACCTGTAGCACATTGCAAAAAAGAAACACACACACACACGCGCACACACACACACATACAATTGTATTCCTCTGTATGAACAGTGATGTCTCGCCATATGTGATCTCAAGTTAGAAGCACACATACACTGTCTTAAGCTCAAAGGGTGTTTTATTTTATTGCCTAACAAGTCGTGGCCAGCACTTTATTTCTTTATTGTTTTGATAGCACTAAATAAACACGAGCATTTATTGAGCAGAATGCACAAACAAAATGTTTAGTTTAATAAAAGAATGTTACGTTCAAGGATCTTTGTGAGACATCCTTACAAATGTATTGGGTCATGAGTCATGAAGAGTCAGTAGAAAGTACCCACATGATTCAATAGTGAGTCTCCTACTGTGTAAAAAACACTTTGTCTGATACACTCCATATTTGTCTCTGTTTTAAGACAAAATGGCATCATGCTGAACCTAATAATCCTGTACATCTCCGTGGTTAAGCATTGTGTTAACAGTTCAAAAGGGCATGCGTTCGAACTCAGGGAACACGCATGCTGATAAAAAATGTATACCTTGTAAAGTCACGTCAGATAAAAGCGTCTGCCAAATGCATAAATGTAAATGTATTGCGTTGTAGAGCTTGTAGTGTATTGAGTTGCTTCTTAGCTGAGGCAATGGCGGTTTAGTACATTCAGTCAGTACAAATGAGCTGCAGTTGTACTCCATGAGGTTAATGTGTAGCATGCAGTGGACATTATGATAACACTTAATTACATTTGTCCAAATCAGAGGCGGATGTTTTTCATGGTATGACTTCTACCTCACAGCTTTGTGCCTCCTATCAGGCTGTATATATTAAACATGTATTAAGTCTTAAAGGGGAGGTTTAATGCTATTTCATGCATTCTGACTTATTAACACAGTTTAAGAGTTGTAGTCCTCATGCTTAACATAAGCAAAGTGTCAAAAAAGCCGTTGAGCTTGTAACAGAGTATTTCTGAGCCAAACTCACGCTTCCTTTTTCCTACAAGAGTTTTTTTCAAATGGGGGTATCCGTTACGACTGATTGACCCCATATTCCTTTTATGGGCCTTTACCCCCAGAAAAGCACGCCTGCCCTGCACGTCCAGTGAGAGCGAGAATGCGCATTAGCTTTGCTCCGTCCAGTAGAAGTCACCAGTATCAGTGCACAGCATGCGACAACTTTGTTTTAGCAAGATAGTTCGACAAAATAAGTGTGTTTTTGGGTGTAATGAGAAGAAAACCTTATTTAGCTTTCCCTCTCGTAAGACAACATTCGTAACAGTCATAATTGTTCCCCGGCTGCATTTCGGAGAGGACTGCTTTACAAACAAGGTTCAGTTTGACGCCGGATTTTCCAAATTTTTACAACTATTGGAGCGGTCAAAACTTTAAAAGACCCCGTTTAGGAGTCACAACCACAGGCATAAGTAATTCAAAATCTCACGTGTTTGTTTTGTTTGCAATCACGCATACGTGCATGTAATGTTAACAACACCGAAAACATCCCTTTGTACTGCATTTACAACATTTACACCTTTTAAAACGGGCAAATGCAGTTAAAAACTGGATTATGTTGCTTTTTTATTAAAATAGCGGATAAACAAGCAAGGATTAATTACCTGTTAGAGACGTCCTGCTGTAATTGTTGCTGCTATTGTTCCTGTTCGTCCATTACTGAATAAGTATCGGATTCTGGATCATATTTCTAATATAAAGCTGGTTATTTAAAAAAAAAGTTTTTTTAAAGTTTGATTTCCATATATGTCGGCTGTAAATCCAAAACTAGTATCTGAAGCTGCGCGTACTCGTAACTCTTCAGCTCTGCCTACCGCACGCCTTCAAGTGTTCGACCTTTTACGCCAAAAAGGCTGTTTTTTCTTTTATAAATTTGACTAAACGAAAGACTCTTTGGACATATGAATGATGAAATACCACTCTATATATAAGCAAGATTAACATTAGATTGGCAAAAACGTCTTGTGTTATGTCAGCTTTAAATCTACAGGCCAAGTGAAGTTTTGCAATTCACAATTTGTTAGCATTGTAAATGTATTAGCTAAGCTAGCATGAACTTACAATGAGCAATATAGTTTTAGAGCATTTAATATTATTTGTAAATGTTAGTTATTGCAAGTACAAATGTTCATGTTAGTTCGTTGTGCATTAACTAACTAATGTTAACAGTTACGACTTTTTATTTTAAAAATGTTATAAATGCTGATTATTAACACAAACTAAGAAAAATAAATGCAGTAGAAGTATTGTTCATTGTAAGATCCGGTTAGCTAACCTTATTGTAAAGTTTTGCCACGGGGGGTGGTGCTGGTCATTAACTGCACTGAACAGTATTTTGTTTACCACAACAGACAAATTATAGTTTGCACCCCATTTTGCACCGTGCGACAAACAACTGGGTTTAAAAACCTATGTGGTATGGGGAGTTTTGTGATGCAACTGATTGTTTTGTGGCATCTAAACACTGTGTTGACCAATCAGCGTCCAGGAACAGAACGATCTATTTTGTAATGCAGGGGTTTTCAAACGTTTTTGTCGGCCAAACTCTCTTGACCTAAATTCTTTACTTAAAGTACCCCTGAACTTTTAAGTAAATAATAATAGTTGTAATAACACATTTGCATGTTTAACTTAAATTTTTTAAATCCATTTTAAAGTTTTATATTTACATAGTTTTTGTTACTATTACTTGTTATTGACCTTCATCCGGTAATTTTCTTTTATTGATTAATAAAATCTGTCAATTTTTGCCTGAGTTTTCAGTTTTCTGATATATTGTAGTGTTGTGTAAAAGTCATGACATGCATATTAGACATAATGCACATAATAAAAAAAAAATATATATATATATATATATATATATATATATATATATATATATATATATATATATATATATATATATATATATATATATATATATATATATATATATATTATAATCAATTAAAATTATTTATTTACATTTTATGACTAAATTGTAATAAATGAATTCATTTTTTTCACGAACCACCCCAAATTCCTCTGCAAACCACCAGGGATTCGCAAACCCTAGTTTGGAAAACCCTGTTGCAATGTAATGGTGCTTTTGCATTGGATAGTACCCCACAAGGCAAAATATATATTTTTTCAAATATAATTTTAAATATATTTCAAAATATACCAACATTTTTAAAATATGTTTACAAAAATGTATTTTTCACCAAAATATTTTTTGGCCATTTTTTGGACATTTAAAAATAAATACATTTTAAAGCTTTTATATTATATAGACAGTTTCAGCAGTAACAACATAAACAAGCGTCTTTCATGGTCAACATGTAACTTCCGGTAAACTCTGCCAAGAATAAATAACAGCAAAGTCCTTTCAAAGTAGTTCATTTATATAACAAGCAAAATAAACAACACATAGATTATATATATAAAAAAAACATTTGTTATTTTCGACGAGGTATTTGTTCAAGAGTTCAGTTTAACAACTCAGACCATTAAAAAAACTGAAACCGAAAGTAAAGTTCCGCACGTGCACGGTGCATCTGATGAAACCGTCACAAATCTGTAAACAACAGGTTTGAAAAGGTTAAAAATAAATGTATTTTCAACTGCAAAAATATACTTATAACTTTATATTTTATACATACTTTTATATTTTGGCGAGGAGAAATATCTATTTTTGCTGTATGGGTTGTAAAATTAGAAATGTATTTGTTTCGCCTGATGTTAATATATGAAGGTTACAACTAAATATATTTTAAAATTCTAAAATATATTGAATTAAGCTTTACTTTCTACAAAATTTATTTAGCATATATTTAGAACAAACATTTTTTGGTCAAAGAAATGTATTTTCTAGTTTTTTAGTATACTGATACTAACTGTAAACATTGCAGATCACTGATTGGTCAGAGAGAATCGTCACTACTAGCGACTTCGCATTTACAATAATGTCACGGTAGTAGAGATCCTGCAACTGTACTGATAAGTCTATAATCGCATCCACTCTAAGCGACACTAAACTGCAATGGAAAAGCAAACCGAGACAAAGTAAAGCCAGCCGAACCGCATGGTGTTGAGGCGGGTCATACCACACAATGGAAAATTGACTTAAGTTTAAGTCTTGAATGGGAAAAGTAATAGGCAGAGTTAGCATCTTTGTTAATTCACTTTTTACGAAAGATATTCTGTGCAGCCATCTTATGATCCTAGATATGTTAATAAGTTGCCATGTGGTTCAGGAATGTTTAAACTTCAAACTTTAAAATCAAAATGGTAAATAATACCAAACAATAATGCATTTGGAAATGTAGTTAACCATTAAAGTATAGGCTAAGCAATCTGTCCTAAAATAATTTTGTCTGGCTAAACATTGTTGAATGTGCTATAGCAAACAAAACTACAATAAAGCTAACATGACTTGTTTGTTGAGAGCTTTATACCAGTTGTGTAGAGTTTGCTTAGCGATTATTTCACAAAGAGAGGTTCTGTAGGCTATGCTATGCTAAGCGATTAGCTGATTGTGAGGTGCTAAGTGACAGGTTAGCATGTTAAGTGGTTGAGATACTGAATGAAACAAGAGCAATCCGACATCTTTTTTTCATGACCCGAAGCCTGTGCGGTTCAGAGACGCATAAATGAATGATCCCGTCTAGACGAAACAAGAGTCATCTTGTTTTCAGACGAAAAGATCTCGCTACTCCAATCCCTATAGCATCATGACCCGTTTATGACTCCTGTTGAGTGTATCAGTGCGTCAATGTTTGCAGTGCGGTTGTGCAGACGGGTAGCATGCGGATGGATAGATGCGATGCGATAAAGTTTCTCCGAATAAAATAAACGAGACTTCTATTCGGCTTTTATCTGACTGAGCGAGATAAGCTGCTGTAAAACAGTCAGTTTCCCTTAAGACAGTCAGGCAGACAGCACGCACACAAACACACACGCTGCCCTCCCCAACCCCTTTTCCTGTAGAGGTGTGGATGTTATGGATGGATGTTAGACACATGATAAGCCCCCTCTTCCTTCTTACCTCTCCATTAAGGGCTTAAAAACCTCGCAGATCTTGTCGTAGAGAATGACATGAATACCGTTTTATCTTCTAGTCTTCTCTTAGCCACTTTTCACCTGCCCTTGTTATGTGTACTGTTTTGACTCTAAAATATGATTGGTTAAGTCAAGTCCAAAGTTGTTGTTTTGATATTCAAACACCAGATTCATCATTTGAATACCATATAACCCATAGTTAGACTCCAATGCTTGGGAAACATTGGCACGTTGTTAATGTCTAATCTATTTTAAGCTTAATATTTAAAGCTTAATAATTGACCAATACCCAACATATCTATGCAAACAAGCAGATCATGCAAATCATAGACCGTAAAAAATATGTACAATGATCTATTATAAAAAAATAAAGCCAAAATATCTTAAAAATGGCCGCTGACATCTTGTGCGGTTATCATCTTTTGGAGCCATACCCCCTTTTAACCATATCTAATAACAAACTTAAACCAAACTAGTCAAGAGACACCAAAAAACAATGAGACTCTACATTATCGCACTACTTTACATTAATACACGACATATCGCTCACTAAATAAGCTTAAAATATAATTTTTCTTTGGACAAACATATTGTTTCACTTCTGAAGACCTATATTAACTCACTTAAAGGGACACTACCAGGTCCCCTAGAGTTAAACATTTGATTTTTACCGTTTTGGAATCCATTCAGCTGATCTCCGGGTCTGGCGCTACCACTTTTAGCATAGCTTAGCATAATCTATAGAATCTGATTAGACCATTAGCATCGCAATATTTTTCCTATTAAAAACTTGACTCTTCTGTAGTTACATTGTGTACTAAGACCGAAAGAAAATTAAAATGTGCGATTTTCTGGTCAGGTTTGGATAGGGACTATACTCTCATTCTGGCGTAATAATCAAGGACTTTGCAGCTGTAATATGGCTGCACGATGCGCAGTGATATTACACAGCAGCCGAAAATAGTCCCCTTAGTATCTTTCAATAGCAGGGGACTATTTTCGGGCACTACGTAATATCCTTGCCCCTCGTGCAGCCATGTTACAGCAGCAAAGTCCTTGATTATTACGTTAGTTTGAGAGTATAGTTCCTAGACATATCGGCCTAGAAAATCGCAACTTTTAATTTTCTGTTGGTCTTGGTACATGGTGTAACTACAGAAGAGTCAAGTCTTAAATAAGAAAATTTTTTAAACTCTTTGGTTATTTTTTTAGGTGCGATGCTAATGGTCTGATCAGATTCAAAGGATTATGCTAAAAGTGGTAGCGTCAGATCAGCTGAATGGATTCCAAAACTGTAAAAATCAAATATTTAACTCTAGGGGAGCTGGAAAATGAGCATAATTTCCAAAAAAGTCTAGTGTCCCTTTTAAGTCATTTGGATCATTTTAATGATGGATGTGTGTGGTTTTTGAGCTTTGCTTTATTGACCCCCAAATAAGAAGATAACATGAAAGCATTTTAATAAAAAAATCCTTTGTGTTCAGCAGAAGAAAGGAAGTTGTATACATCTGGTATGACATGAGAGTAAGTAAACGGCTCAGTTGGTGTTGAGCCGTAAACAAACCATAACCATAGGATAAAATCAACGCTTCACCTCTGGTAGTTATTGCCGTTTGTCACCCTAGACTCCTATATAGTAACCCGTTCTCCCAGTTTCACCCATTCCTGCTCTGCATCTCTGTTGAGAATTCAGCTTGCGTCTTTCCGTCCGCTCACAAGGTGTCATCCCTGACTCTGCTGACTCCACGCTTTTCTGACAAACACCCATCCATAAACACACAGAGAAGATTGTTTATTGGCTTGCGAATATGTCCTCTGTCTAAAAAAAGGACAGAGAGGAAGGAAGGTAGAGAGAATCAAATGTTTTAATATGCAGGAGGCAAAGAGGGCAAGACGGAAACTATGAGAGAAAGTATTCATGAGCTATAGGTAGAAACTGGAAATAATTCAGAGCACTATGGTGACTTAGTGAATACTGTGAAGGCACACTCTGAAAATTGTACAAGTAGGTTGTTAAAATATGAAACTCAGACATTAGATTAAATTAACCTATAAAACCACAGAAAACCCTCATCATTTTAATTTTTAGTGTACTACTAATCAGAGTTCAGAAAAATCAGAGTTAAGAAAATTTATGAAAATCTGACTTTTCCAAGTGCTATAACTCACGGTTCGGATCACCTTACGGTTTTTGAGGGATGGATTGGATCATTTTCGGATCAATTTCTTTTTGTCTTGGGTTGTTTGGTTAACATTAATGATGCAGACTTACAGTAAGTAGATTCATTGATGTTACTGTCCCTTTAAAGGTCCCATGTCACAAGACTTTTTTAAGATGTAAAATAAGTCTTTGGTGTCCCCAGAGTACATATGTGACCAGTCACGGAAAGTAGGGGCACAAGTTGGATCTGGGGCATTTTGAGTTATTCACAGATTCTGAAAGTGCAAAAAGCTTTCCAATGATGTGTAACACATGGAAATCTGATAAGATTTGGAGAAGTTGTGGCCATTTGAATGTAACACCGAGAACACTGAGAAAGCCGAGAAAATAAAGAAAGAAAAGTTAACACTTTTCCCTGCTGGGAGAGACAATAAGGGCTCATTTAGTTAAGCTGTAAAGCCGTTTTGAGATACAGATGTTCTAGCATCATATGTAGTATTTTGTGACAGAAGTCCGGGTGACAACATGCAAAAATAAACAGGATTTTTTACCTTTGTGTTGATCACAACTCAAATCCAGTCTGTTTCAGATGTGTGAATCATCCAATGACCATTTCTGTCCACAAATGCATATAATCCGTGAAATATAGACATATAGGGGCGGTTTCCCGACAGGGATTAGACTAGTCCTAGACTTAAACACTTTTAAGAGCTCTCCAAACTGAAAACAACTTGCACTTACATATCTTAAAATACATCAGTGCACTTTGTTTTACCTCAAAATGCACACAGGTAATGTTTTTAGTAAGGCATGTTTGTTAAAACTAGCTATATTTTCTAATTAAACAAAGGCCTAGTCCTGGATTAAGCTAATCCTGGTCCGGGAAACCGCCCCATAGTCTACTGTTTACTTCAGATTTCGCATGAACGTCTGGTAATAGAATATAATATACAATCTGAGGACTATTTACATCGTAACATGTAAGGGTATATGAGATTACACTCCGGAAATTTACATTCCAGTAAACACATGAACCCGCCTTCAAAGTTTGTATTTAAAATAGGGAGGTAGTATAATAGATCATCCAAACAGCGCCATCGAAAGCGTAACGTCCTTTAGGGATGGAACCAATCGCTTGCTCGTTCCTCCATCAGCCAATGACTTCATGGTAAATATTGATAGACAAAACATGTAGCCAATTATATAACGAATTCAACGATCTCTTTGTGGCTTTTTTGTGTGTGTTTGACTTCATGCTGTGCTGCAAGAACTGACAGACAGATGACGTCAAAGTACCGCAGGAGCGAGTCGAAATTAGGTAAAGTCGAACTAGCCAGTGACGCGGCTAACATACGACGTGGCTGACTGTTATCTGTTCCACCCCAGCTTCTTTTTTTTTTCTTTTGTTTTGTGCGCCCGAGCTTCGTTTAAAGCCTTTAAAGTACTTTGATGATGTTTTTATTACTGGACATGAGAGGAGTCATTAATTACATTATTTTAATTTTTGGGCAAGCTATCCCTATTAAGGAGCCACGCTGTTCCCGCTTATCCAGTACACAGACAATGACGCCCCCCGCTGTACGCTAGAATTTCCGGAAAAACAAGCCGATTTCAACCTCAAAATGTACGCTTTTAAATATACAAAAACTGCTATCTGAAACATGGAGAGGCTTCTTCGTGATCTCAACTAGCAGTTTCTGCAATAAAACGAAAATCACAAATTTTGAAAAAAAAAACTTTGTTTCTCATTATCTCGAAAGTTGTGCTGCCGACTTGTGTCACTGGTTTTTGTGACGGGTCACATATGTTAAGTTTAAGCTCAAAATGCCCGACAGATAATTTATAATAGCATATTAAAATTGCCACTTTGTAGGTGTGAGCAAAAATGTGCAGTTTTGGGTGTGTCCTTTAAAATCCAAACACTGATCACATTGATGATGGTTTGTTGAAATTGAAACTCGATTGTGCTGTCAATGATTTATTCTCTCTCTCTCTTTCTCTCTACACTAAATGGCAGTGCCATGGTTGGATAGTGCAGATTAAGGGGTGGTATTATTATAATAAGATCGCCTTATGACATCATAAGGGGAGCCAAATTTCAATGAGCAAATTTTTCATGTGCTTGCAGAGAATGGTTTACCAAAATTAAGGTACTGGGTTGATCTTCTTCATGTTTTCTAGGTTGATAGAAGCACTGGGGACCCAATTGTAGCACTTAAATATAAAAAAATCAGATTTTCATGCTATGGGACCTTTAAGATAAGCATGGACCTGGTTTCTGCCTCTAATCTATACATATTTTTAAACACATAAACAAATGCTTGTATTAGAAAAAGAGTACTGTGTCCTGTCAAGAGCAGAAAGATTTTATTTCTCGCTTGCTTTTTGAAACGCATCTCTCCGTGTGTGCACTTTTGAGTGCACTTAAATGCGCGCTCACAAATAGACGGAGGGTGCTTCGGGAAGGAGATGCAGCATAAATGGTCGCTCCACATAAAGTGAAAATTACATTGTTTTTCATTGCTCTATTCAAATTATAAAGTTTTCCTATTTAAGTGTGCGTAGTATTCTGCGAATCGCATGCAAGCCGAACCGTGGGTCGTGATCTGTACGGATCATGGATCAACTGCGATAAAATTATGATTTCACCATAATTGATTGAGAAGCATAGCAAGCATCATCGGCCGATTTATCAGTACACCCCTAAATATGATCCCTTTAAGTTGTAAAGCTATGTCTTCCATCACATTTTTATTGAATATAAACTAAGAAACTTTTACACACATGCAAAAATCCACATTAATGTTTAAACAGAACACTTATATACATTATATACATAACAGCACAATGTTTTGAGATGATGGATTAAATACATTAAGTGTGTCCACGCTCTTATGACACAAAGTACAATCTCTTGGTCTTTTTGTCTCTTTAAAGGATTTCTATATTTACATAAGCAATAATAAAGAACATGCTTGAAGCCACCAGTTGTGTCCTTGTGGCCGTCTTCCTCTTTCACTCTATGAATAGAAATCAGCATTTATTATTTGTCTTCTGTGTTTCTTTTTAGAAAGCGAATGAATGCTGTCTTTGTGCGGTCTCTCTCTCTTTCTCTCTCTCACTGATATTTCACTGGCTTTAAAGAAGTCAGATGTCCATTTGTTAACCCTACATTTTGTATCTTATACAAAACTATGTTGATAAATATTTAACATTTATTTTTCAGCGTTTTTCTTTTTGTATTAAGGTTACATTAAAATTCTTCTTCTTTGTTGGATACTCTTTAGAGAATATGTAATTGTGAATATGAGCTTTGTAAATATTATTAATTATTGTAATTACTCGTACAAAGTCTTCATTAACGCACCCTTGTGTCATTCAAATGACTTTTATAATCTTTTAAGGAACAAAATAAAAGATTTGTTTGCGCCGAGTGACTTTCATTATAGACAAAGGCACCTGAAAACGTTCTTGTGTCAATGATAGTAAATTAGTTATAAATCATACATTTTATTAAAGCATTATTATTATAGTTATTTTTTCAAATAACATTACAGCCTAAGGGCATGATCATTTAGTTCTGTTCATACTGTCCTCTATTCACACACAGTATAATACAAGTGCTGTATTCAACGCTTTTGTAGTTCTGTACGAATATAAAGTGTCAGGGGATGTAAATGATATTGGTTCGAGCATTGAATAAATTCAGTCTCAAATAGTCTCGTGTTCTCTTCTTCACTTTTCTTTTGTTATTTCTGTCGCAAGCTTTTTTCGTTTCTTTTTGGTTCTTGTCTCTGTCATCTTCTGTCGGCTCATCTTCTTACTCGATTGAAAATGAGAGACCGTAATTAGCCCTGCTGCAGTCTATACAAAACCGGCCAGAGAAAGATGGAGCTATTGTATTTCTGAGAAGAAAGTCAATAGATGTCATTGTGTATGTGTGTGTATATATACAAGTGTGTAAATGTGTGATTGAGCTTGCATGTGCGTAAGCCTCTGTTTATGTGTGTGCTGCTTGTCTATTCTCATTATCATATGTGATAGCAGACTACATAAAGTCAATACCTTGTTTGAATTCAAAGAAAGAAAGTAAGAAAGACAACCCTAACCAATCAATAAAGGGAGGGATTCCCTTCAGAACTGAACTCTGTGACATCATAGCAGAAAAAACATTTGAGAAACAAAGAAACAGATGCTCTCAGTTTTGAAAGACAGTCCTTTGGACAGCGGTCCGGTTAAGGTCAATTCAATGAAGTGGACTATTTGATCAAAAGTAAAATTTACTCGAGATCATAATCCACCCCCAAAACAAAACGTAAGGAATAAGAAATGTATGAAAAATGAGGTCAATACTTGTAAGATCATTATGATTTGATTGCGCTGTGATGCAAAATGCAATAGGTTTCCATTAGTTAACTACATTAGTTAACATGATCTAAAAATCAACTTCTACAGAATTTATTCAAAGTAGGATATTTTCATAATTTATTAAATCTAAATTTGCATCTGTTAAGTCAATGCACACAAACAATGTGTATTAAACAATTAAATAGTGTTTATTGGTATTAAATAGCATTAAAACAGTACAAACAAACATTAATAAAATCTATAAAAATTATATTAACCATAGTTAAAAATTGCTATTGTAATGTGAAAAAATAATAATTGAAATAGTGAATTATATTTCACAGCAGTATTTGTTGTACTGCCTTTACTGTTTAGATTCAAATTTTCTTGAAAAAGTTTACCTTAACAATAAATTGTTTTTGTGGTAAAATGCAAAGTGGACATTTTTCTTGAAATGCACCTTTAACAGTTATCGAGAGAGGAACTACAATAATGACCTTTGGTAATGCCTATGACAGCTGCCTGATATCTATCAGAGCAATAAATAGCAGAACTACACTTTGTTTGTGTGTGTGTGTTTAGACAAAATGGTTAGTTGTTGAACTGTGTGTGTTTGCCTGAGCTTTAGTAATATGTCTTTGATCTCGTGGGGAATCCACCCCTGTCCTCCATCTGCCACCAATCATCACCGATGACACAGTATTGATTGAGAAGACGTTACTATAGTTACAGGCTCCTGGGTGTGATCCGATATATGTTTTATGCAGAATGGGGGGATAGTCTTTGATGAAATATAATTATATTTCTACTTGGACTCTTGGGCAAACACATCAATATCGAAAGAAATATTGTTTTGTATTCATTGCGATACAACAGATAACATCAAGAAACTCACAGATAGCTTTATGTGAGGGAGTCTACTGCACATACAGTATATATGACAAATTTTACATACAAAATTGGTAAGTGAATGCAGTAGATTTTTTAAAGGGGTCATATTATGAGATTTTTTTAAAGATGTAAAATAAATATTTGGTGTCCTCAGAGTGCATATGTGAAGTTTTAGCTCAAAATACTCCACAGATAATGAATTATAGCATGTTAAAATCGGCACTTTTTAAGCCTGAGCAAAAGTGTGCCGTTTTTGGGTGTTTCCTTTAAAATGCAAATGAGCCGATGAAATGTTGTCAATTATTTTCTCTCTTTCTCTCTCTCTCTCTCTCTCTCTCTCTCTCTCTCTCTCTCTCTCTCTCTCTCTCTCTCTCTCTTAGGATCGGCACAATGTTTCAGTATAATCCTGCTGTGTGTCATTTTTTTTATGTTTTTTTTTTATTATTATTATTATTTTTTTATGTGGTTAAATGAATGTGTGTTTTTTTTGTGTTTATATTTGTAAGTGTGTGTACACGGCTAATGGCTATATGAAACATTTTACCTTGATCTAGTGTTGTGGAATAAAAGGTTTTTAAAAGTCAAAGTCTCTCTCTCTCTCTCTCTCTCTCTCTCTCTCTCTCTCTCTCTCTCTCCCTCTCTCTCAATGGTTGGATAGTGCAAATTAAAGGGACAATCCTCTTTATTTGAAAATGTGCTCATTTTCCCAGCTCCCCTACAATTAAACATTTGATTTTTATCGTTTTGGAATCCATTCAGCTGATCTCCAGTTCTGGCAGTACCACTTTTAGCATAGCTTAGCATAATCCATTGAATCTGATTAGACCATTAGCATTGCGCTAAAAAAGAGTTTCGATATATTTCCTATTTAAAACTTGACTCTTCTGTAGTTACATCGTCCACTAAAAGTTGAGATTGTCTATTCAGATATGGCTAGGAACTATACTCTCATTCCGGCATTATAACCAAGGACTTTGCTGTCGTTCCATGGCTGCAGCAGGTGCAATGATATTACGCAGTGCCCGAAAATTGTCCCCAGCTATTAAAAGTTACCAAGGGGACTATTTTCAGGCATTGCATAATATCATTAATATCAGACTTTTAATGTTAAAATAAGCATTAAAAGTCCATAACCAGTAGTTTACATGAAAACTGCCTAACTAACCTATCTAGTTCCTAGCCATATCGGCCTAGAAAATCGCAACTTTTATTTTTCCGTCTGTCTTAGAGTTTTTTTGTGATTGTTGCGGGCAAAAATCCTCGATTTTGCGGCACGTTTTCTTAAAAAATGCGATGGAATATGCGGAATATTTATGCGATGGAATTGCGGGAATTTGCAAAAATTGCGGAACTTGCAAAAAAATTCGGAAACTTGCTAAAGCTGCAATGATGTTCACGTCACATAATCACGTCACTTCATAAAGTTCCCATGGCAACAGAGGACACGGCTGCGCTTGTGTGAAGTAAATGCAACATTTTTCAACTTTCTGCTAATATATATATGACTTTTTGCTACGAAAATGCAGGGATTATGAAATCATGCAAGCCCCGCATATTTTGTGCGCGGAAATCTATAATTAATGCGGCGAAAGTACGTCAAATTTGGAAAAAATGCAGCCCCGCATAAATATGCGGACTTTGGTTGATTATGCAATAAATCGTGCGATCGCACAATCGCGTTTTTCTGGAGGGACTGCTTAGTACACGATGTAACTACAGAAGTGTGAAGTTTTAAATAAGAAAAATATTGAAACTCTTTGGCCATTTTTGAGCGTGATGCTAATGGTCTAATCAGATTCAATGGAGTATTCTAAGCTTTGCTAAAGTGGTACCGCCAGACCCAGAGATCGGCTGAATGGATTCCAAAACGGTAATAATCATATGTTTAACTCTATGGTAGCTGGAAAATGAGCCTATTTTCAAAAAATGTGGAGTGCCCCATTAAGGGCCTTAATTATTGTAATGGCCCTTGCTACCTACCTCACAAAACAGCCGAAATCTGAACGATCTAATCTAGGTTGATAGAAGCACTGGGGACCCAATTATAGCACTTACACATGGAAAAAGTCAGATTTTCACGCTATGCCCCTTTAAGTGAACTAAATAAAATAAAATACAAAATGTATAGATTTATATAAAGCAAGTGGTCCCGTGTAGCCAGCTAAATATGGTAAAGGAATGACGGCAAGCACTGTGGTTGTATCAGATAGTAAAGCCATAGTACATTGATGTACCGTAAAACTTCAAATAATAGCCGAGTCCCAAATAGACGCATGTCTCTTTTAGACGCCTGGTGTGACGACAGGTTTGGGTAAATAAACGCCTGTCTCTAATAAAGGCCTGCTCTGTTTTTTAGTTTCGGGTTGTATTTAATCTTCTAAAACCCGTCAGATAGTCTGTTTAAGACAGTTCTATGGTGCAGATTGAACACGCTAAAGTTTTTTTTGCTTACCGGTAGATGTCACGTGACAGACGCAGTCGTTACTTTACTCATCACTATGACAACACAACAAGCTTCGTCGCCAGAATTGAGGTGATGATGAGAGTAGCGAAGTGGCAATCGAGGGAGTCAGTACTTTTCCCCGTGGGCCGGTAGTGTTTTGGGGCCGCTGATAATAGCCGGGCTTTCAGTCTTTTGTCATGCATGCACTCCCGCCACACATTGTATTTCTCACGCGGAAACACTATTTATCATATTTAATATGCTGCAGCGCCTAAAATGTATCTGGCCGCACTGCTCTCTCTCTCTATCAAGCCCGTCTTCCCTAGAGTTCTAGTCGAGCGAGCCAATACAAAAAAAAGAAAGAGGCTACACAACAGCCAATCAGAAAATAGCACTGTTGAATCTGGGTAAGATTTCACGCAACAACCAATAAAAAAACATATCATTGTTTGCTTTATTTATACTGCCAATAATTTAAGACTAATTTGTTAAACACATTCAAATTAAAAATAAAACGTAATATGTGGTAACCTCCTGCTGTCATGCTGGAACAATTAAATTAAAAGCCTGTCTCTTATAGACGCCTGTCTCTTTTAGACGCCTGGTGTGATGATAGGTTTGGGAAAATAAAAGCCCGGGCTATTATTTGAAGTTTTACGGTATACCATGGTACTAAAATGCATGTTCTTCAAGTCCTCTTGAAAGTATTTACTATTAAAATTTACTATAGTTAAAGCTGCCGTCGGCAACTCTGGAGGATTGAGCAGTTTCCAAATGTTTACAATTTCATGTTCCTCCCCCACTACCTCCGAGCAACCTCCCTCAGAGCACGTTCTCGTAAGCGCGTGTGCAAAAGTATTATTGTGAACGCATACTTAGCACGAATACTTAGATTACTTGCATAACACTCCGAAATACAATCAATGGTTGATAAAGCACAATTACCTGTTGAGAAGAAATGTGGCAAGCTCTGCATCCAGCTTGAAATCTCGTAGATTCCTTTCAAATGCCAGTCCGATATTGATCCTAGTTTTAATACGGTCACAGTCGCTTTCTATCTTTGTTTCCTTCTTTTCATTGGTTGTTTTCCTAGCTCTAGTTGTTAACTGAGAAATCGGAAGTTTGTTACTGAAAGTTCTCTCCGCCATCACGCTGTTCAAACCAAAACACCTATGAATTCAGGCGGATGCACGTGATATTGTAACGCGCGCGAGGGGGATGGGGATCTGTGGCGCGTGCAGGTACTGTGATTGACAGGCAGATTTTACACAGCCCTGCGCTGATTGGACCAAATGAACCGGGAGCGGTGGATTTTTGCAAAACAAATAACAGGCTCCAGGTGGAGCTAGAAGCGCAGGGTTTTTTCTTAAACAGTCTAGTTGATTTTGTTCTATTGGAGCATAGTGTTGGTTTCAGTGAATATGATCAAAAAATATGATAAAATAAGTTGCCGACCGCAGCTTTAACTGTAGTTAAATTCCTTAGTGTAGTAAATATAATACAATACAAGTTGACTATTGTATGCTTTATCAAGTTGTAATACTGTATTACAGGTAATTAAAGAATACTATAGTACATTACTATAATATAATACAGTATACTACAACATTTTTTCTATAATATAGTACAGTATACCAGTGGTTCTCAAACTTTTTCAGCGTGCGACCCCCCGTCGTGTACAGTGGATTTCTTTGCGGCCCCCCAAAGAAAATTTATGACAAATTTGTTCTAAAATGTAACATTTTAATTAAACAAAACATATAAAATTATTCAAAGTAGTGCTGTTGGTTAGTAGCCTTATATATTTTTTTTGTTTAATTACAGAATTCATGATAAATTCATGTATTTTATAAAATGTCATAAAACTGAGGGCCCCCTGGCTGGGGCCGCGGCCCCCAGTTTGAGAACCACTGCAGTATACTACAGTATTTTTTCTATAATATAGTACAGTACAATACAGTATTTTTTCTATAATATGGAACAGTATACTACATTATTTTTTTTTCAAGTAGGATACTTTCAAGAATACCATGTCCAGATGCTTTTAGTAAGATAATTGTTGTGATATACCGGTAAAAAGTACCACAGTATTACTATTTGATGTCATTTCTATAGGTGTCAGTCATTTTTAAAGAGTGTGTTTCCAGTCTCTAAGCTTGGTGTTTCACTCATTTTTATGAGAATTGATAACTTGTGTGTGCAGTGAACTCGGCGTGACTTCATCGCTTCATCGGTTCGCCCTGACGTTCAGTAAGAGAGAGAGATTCCTTTTCTCTCTGATAATACAGAACAAAAGAGCCGTTGTCAGTAGATCTGGATTAGCTTTGTTGCCCTTCTGTATGTGCATAGACAGAGCAAAAGAAAGACAGACTGAAGTGGTATCAAGAGATGAATGCGTCTCAGAAAGCCGCATTACTGTAAGCTTTGTAAACAGCGTTCTTCCTTTTGTCTGCGCTTTTAAGAAAGAGGAAACCATTCGCACCCCCGTACATCAACAAACTGTCCCACACACACACACACACACACACACACACACACACACACACACACACACAACGCACATTCCTGTTGGGCTGACACAGCAGGTTAGTGGATGTATAAACATCACACACAGGGATGAAAAGAGAGATATAAATGGATGGATCGCTGTGGAAATGCGTTTGGATTTATCATCACATGCTTGCTGCTTTTTTAGGTGTCAGACTAATTAAGAGTACAAGCGTACACAATCCTTATCCTTATTGTTTTAAAATCAGAATGTTATCTAAACACCCTCATTAACTGGATTTTGGAACCGGAAAATTGAATTTTCCTTGTTTTTGGATGCCCAAAAGAGATGTTGGGTGATACGTTAAGGCCCAGGTTTATTCTTCTTCCTATGCTTATGGGTAGATAAGTTTGAAACAGCTTAGCAATACTATACAGCTGCTTAATAATATTTAAACACCATCTCCAAAAGTCATTTAAATGCAACTGAGAAAGTCTACCTAAAGGGCGAAGTATTTTAAGGCCATGAGACCAAATGTCCAGATGAAGTGCGCCATTTGGGACAGGACCTACGCAAACCTACAGATTTGTTTAAACCCGCGTAAATTGTACGTGTAGGTCGCGTATGCGCGCCATCTTAGACTCCTCTGTATTCAGGAGAGAGTATTAGCGTAGTGTACGCACTTTTCTTAGTGACTTATTATAAATTCGGAGGGCGGGGGCACAGAGCAGCAGCAGCAGAGTAACCTCTGTACGCTGCATAAAGCTTTGATCTTGAATGCGGACACGACTGGGATGGCGGCATTACCGGATGCGGGTTGTTTTCGTTTATAAAGTTTTAAATGTGGATATTTCTACAGCGAAACTGTGCGGATTGCCCTCGGGGGGACTTTGTTTGTCATCGTGGAGCCGTTTGGATTTATTTTGTGAAGGATGGATGCACACTTTTTTACTTGAAGGTCGTGGACCCCATAACTTTACATTTGATTAAATGAAAGATCTAAAACATTTTCTAAAATAACTGAAAATGTCATCGTCTAAAAAAATGATGGACATATGCATCTCTGACGGCTTCGGGGTGGGTAAATCATGGGTTTGATATCATTTTTGGCCGAACTATTCCTTGAATCACACCCACCTGTTACAGACCAATACTACACTCAAAAAAATGATGGGTTGTTTTAACCTAGGAATGGGGAATCCTGGTCCTGGAGGGCCACTGTCCTGCAGAGTTTAGTTCCAACCCTACTAAAACACACCTGAAAAATCAAATCAAAGTCTTCAGGATTACATGAAAATGAAATACAGGTGTGTTTAATTAGGGTTGGAACTAAACTCTGCAGGAAAGTGGCCCTCCAGGACCCAGGGTTCACCACCCTTGTTTTAACCCACAGTTGGGTAAGATATGGACAAACAGTTGGGTTTGTCCATATTTGACCCAATTATGGGTTGAAAAAAGACAAGCATTTTTTAGATTGTAGTAAGAAATTTTCCCAAAAGTTTATGCTGGCATTTCGAACCTCTGAAAGAACCTTAAAGCACCTTTTTGTTTTGGTTTAATTTTGTTTAAAATGATGTCACACCTTTTGGTTTGGTTTTTGTTTCACTTGTGGAAAAAGATTAGGCCTTACAGCCTTAGTCATCATTGTTTTAACTGCATGGACAAAAGAGAAAATGAAAGTAAATGGTGAAGAAATAAAATGATGTTTGAACAACATAAAGATGAGTAAATGATGTTAGGGTTTTTTTTAGTCAACTTTCCCTTTGAAATATGAAAGCCTGCTTACATTTCAACACTTTTTAGCAATATCTTTGCCTGTCCCGATATACAACAGTGTGAAGTACACTGATATGGATTATAATGTTTCTGTAGCTCAGTTGACAGAGCATCGTGTTAGTAATGCGAGGCCGATAGTGTAGTGGCCAGTGCTCCGACATAGTGCAGATGAACAGTTTTGTTTCAAAACGAGAATCTTGTTGTTTGATTGTGCATTGTTGGTTTGTTTTGATTTAAGCCTTCATAAAAATACAGCTAAGTAGCACACTAAAACACAACAATAACATAATAATAAAGATGTTTTGACAAAAATGTAAAAAACTGAGTTATCTCGTTTTGGAACCAAACTCAGATGCACTTTCGGCGACCCAAGTTCGATTCCAGGCTCGTGGTCCTTTGCCAATCCCGTACTTCACTCTCCACCCTGTACTTTCTTGTTCTAATCTTACACTGTCTATCAAATAACGGCAAAATGGCCCCAAAAAAGTAATGCCAAGATCGTGGGTTACACAAACTGATGTACACCTTGAATGCACTGTAAGTCACTTTGGATAAAAGCATCTGTCAAATGCATAAATGTTACTGTCATGTACAGTACTTGGTTAGCCATCCTGAAAGGGACTCTCCACTTTTTTGGAAAATATGCTCATTTTCCAGCTCCCCCAGAGTTAAACTTTTGATTTTTACAGTTTTGGAATCTATTTAGCCGATCTCCAAGTCTGGCGCTACCACTTTTAGCATAGCTTAGCACAATCCATTGAATCCGACCAGACCATTAGCAACGCGCAAAAAATAACCAAAGAGTTTTGATATGTTTCCTATTTAAAACTTGACTCTTTTGTAGTTACATCGTGTACTACGACCGACGGAAAATTGAAAGTTGCGATTTTCTAGGCAGATATTGCTATACTCTCATTCTGGCGTAATAAAGGACTTTGCTGCTGTAACATGGCTACAGGAGGCGCAATGATATTATGCAGCAGCTGAAAAAAGTCCCCTGCCATTGAAAGTTACTAAGCGCATTGCACATTGGTTGGATAGCATTATCCCCTTCTGACATCACAAGGGGAGCCAAACTTCAATGACTTATTTTTTCACATGCTTGCAGAGAATGGTTTACTGGGTTACTGGTTTGATCTTTTTCACATTTTCTATGTTGATAGAAGCACTGGGGACCCAATTATTGCACTTAAACATTGATAAAGTCAGATTTTCATGAAGTTTAAAGGTATAGTATGTTGACTTTAGGGTCCGACTGATTGGAAAATGGCCATGTAGTGTAAAACTACATAAGGATTGTTAATGCAATACATTATAAATGGAGCTGAAATACAGTAACATGCTAGAAAAGTGTATTAAATAATAAACATGCCACCTAGAGTTTTGCAAAGAACAGATGCTCTTTTTTTGAAGTTTACTACCAACGCTGTATAAATCAACGGTGGGACGTTAAGCTCAGTTGTTAAAATCTGTTCTTCTGTCAATCACAGGCCTCTCTCTCGCTTGCACATTCTTTGGGCCAAAAGGGTCTCAGTGTCTTTTAACCTTTGACTGACTCTGAAATGGTGTCTGTACCCCTTAGTTGAACCTCTGGAGTTATAAACAAAAGCTTGACAGGCAAGAAGAGCTACTGGCTGTCTGATCTCTTTCTCCTCTTGTTTCCCCACCACAGTGAATGTCGAGCCAGTCTATATATTCTGTTTCGCCAATTTCAACCGAAATTGGAGGTTTATTTGGTCAGTAATTGATTAGGTTGACCTGTTAGGATGTAAGGTCTCGTGATTGTTTGACTGAACAATGGAAGACATAGTGGGTGGGAAAGGATTTGAAAACTCCCATTTTTGCAAATTATGTGATGCAGAACTGACACACTGTCACTTTAAGGATGGCCACAATATTAACACACTTTTCCCCCCTCACAGCTCTCGCCCTGGCCGACCACCGAAGCGCTCCTACGGGGTGAGTGTTCAAGAAAGCCCCAGAATCCTCCACCACAGAGCAAACAACCTGCTATCACCAACCTTGCTGTCACCCACAGGTAAACCCAACCAGACACACAAGTCTCATTTTTCACCTTGTAATAAATTAAGATGAGCTTTCATTTACTCACTCACAACCCCCTTCAGCGCACATGAAAAGTATGTTTAAATCACTCCCTTCACTGGTGTCCTTGTGCACATCTTTCATTTTCTCTCTCTTTCTCTCCATCCCTCTGTTTGGTCATCTTTCATACGCACCTTCTTTTATGGGTGACAGTGATTAATGACACGCACCAGCGGGATCACTCATCCATCTGTTCATCCTTCTCTGTTTCCCCTTTCCTCTCGCTGCTTAAAAGCTTCACACACCCCCGTCATCTCATCTCAACTGTACTGTATCATATTTGAAGGGGTTGATCTTGAAAATTTGCCATCTGATACAGTGTGTCTTATTTACAGTAACTGGGAGGGACGTGGGTCACTGGGGTCACTTTCGAAATTTATGAATATGGTGCCATTTTGCCAGAAAATTTTACTTTTATTGTTATCATCTTAATTGAAATGGTTACTGAATTAATTATATCGCTATTCATATCTGTATGTGTTTTTTTTTCTTAAAGGGAACATTTCACAAGACTTTTTTAAGATGTCAAATAAATCTTTGGTGTCCCCAGAGTACATATGTGAAGTTCTAACTCAAAATGGAACCCACAGATAATTTATAAAAGATTAATCGCATACAAAATAAAAGTGAGTTTTTGCATTATGTATGTGTGTGTGCTGTGTGTAATTATTATGTATATTTAAACACACTCACATACATATATACATTTTAGAAAATTTGTATATTTTTTATTTATTTATATACAATTTAGAATATATAAAAATATAAATAAATATATATACACATGTAAATGTTTCTTAAATACATACATGAATAAATGTGTGTATTTATATATACGTAATAATTGCACACAGCACACACTTGTATATTACGCTAAGAATCACTTTTATTTTGTATGCAATTAATCGCAATTAATCTTTGCCCAGCACTATTTATAATAGCATGTTAAAATTGCCACTTTGTAGGTGTGAGCAAAAATGTGCCATTTTGGGTGTGTCCTTTAACATGCAAATGAGCTGATCTCTGCACTAAATGGCAGTGGCATGGTCGGATAGTGCAGATTAAGGGGTGGAGACAGATTTCAATGACTTATTTTTTCACATGCTTGCAAAGAATTGTTTACCAAAACTAAGTTACTAGGTTGATCTGTTTCACATTTTCTATGTTGATAAAAGTCCTGGGGACCCAATTATAGCACTTGAACATGGAAAAAGTCTGATTTTCATGATATGTCCCCTTTAACAGAATTGAACTACTGAGTATATTTGAACCATGTGATCAAACACATTTATGATCTCATAATATAATCTCAGAATAACGAAAACATTGTAAAAAGATAGTGGCACAACATACGCAAAAACTGCATAGACATATCTCATTTTTTTCATTCATGCATGTTTTGTGCATTTGCACCCACTCGTGGTGGGCAATTGATTTAATATATCATATTTTCGTTAATCGAATAATATATAGTCAAAGTTCAATATCTATGTCATGGCACAAAGTAACATAGTTCCCTTTTATCCAATGTTTGTTCCCCTCACCTTTTGTGTATAGCTATTTCGGTATACTGTTCTTCATGTAAGTTTATTAAAGCGTATGAGCATGTTCATGTACATTAATGGCATTCTCGTCACACAAACACAAAGTTGTGGGGTCACCATGGAGGATGCGTTAGACTGTGCAGCGATACTCTGCCGTGTTTCAGCAGTTACCGTGGAGATGTCACTTAGAGTCTTGGCATCGCCAAGTGCCAGATGTCAGGACTCATTAGGAATGAGAGTGGAGCAGTTTGCTTTGATTTGCCGAGTGCTCAGTCATTGTTTAGGGCTCTGACAGTTGGGTTCGAAAAAAGGTGTTGGCACCATTTGAGTAATTCAGTGATTATATTCTGACTGCAAAATGCAACAGGCCAGCAAACCCAGGGGGGACTTAAACAAGCTTTGTATTTTGCTAAATAAAACATGGGATTTTTTTAATATCTCACTTGGTTCTTTCATTTAGAAATGACATTGGATGGTTAGAAAATTAAGAATTCCTATAGCTAGGTTGGTAAAGTATTATTGGATTGGATTAACTTAAAAAATTACTTCAGTTAACCCTTCACAAAAAACCCGCCCTCTTGCTATGTCCAACAAGCTATGGCATCAGCCATGGTGCTCTCAGCGTCAACTTGTGCACTCCCTAGTTAAAAAATTGCTGGCAAATTTTTGGGAAAAATTACATGCTGATTTCAGACAGAAAGGTCTGCAATTTGCATTTGAGGGATATATTCAGGAGGTGAGCGTCAATTGAAATAAAAACAAACTGAACTACCACACCACCTCGCCATTGAGATCAACACTGTTCCTGTAAAGCTGTGTATGTAGCTCTCTGTTCACAATTACAATCATTAAAAAGCAAAAACAGCATGTATTTATAACAACACATTCAGTAGGTCATCCCAGCTAGCTTTACAGTAAAATTAGCTTATGGCATGCTTGTTGTAACCATAGATATGTATAATAAAGGCTAGATGTCTCGTCCGCGCTGCTGGCCAATAGGCTTTATGCCCAGTTGCACTACTTCCTGAACTTCAGTCAGCTCCTTGTTTCCTGTCTGCCATTATTGGACAAAGTGATTAATCCAGGTGTGTCTGATTATTGTTGTTGTGACTACTGAGGTCAGGCACACCTGTATTAATCAGTTTGTTTGTGACTGCTGAGGTCAGGCACACCTGGATTAATCAGTTTGTCCAATAATGGCAGACAGGAAACAAGGAGGTGGCTGACGTTCAGGAAGTAGTGCAGCTGGGCATAAAGCCTATTGGCATTTGGCGGCCATCTTACCACAGGCGCTCGGTCACTCGTAACATTGTGTTTTAATGCTGCATGTACTTTTAAATGACAATAACTTGCTTAATTTTCTACCGATTTTCAAACGGTTTGGTTTGTTATAAACGTCAAGGATGTACCTATGACACTGCATACTTGTACAAAAAATAATAATTTTCATGAAACATGTTAAAGCATCCACAATTGTAGTTACTTTAATAACGTTTGTAAAAAACCAAACCATTTGGAAATCTGTAAAAAATTGAGCAATTTATGGTAATTTAAAAGTACATGCATCATTAAAACACATGCTACGAGTGAGCGAGCGCCCTGTGGTAAGATGGCCGCCAGGTGATGCCGTTAAAGACTCCGTCGTAAGACATTTAGCCTTTATACATATCTATGTTTTTAACAACACATTCAGTAGGTCATCCCAGCTAGCGTTACAGTAACATTAGCCTATATAGCATGCTTGTTGTACTGACATAACATGTGGTTAGCGCCACTGGCTTCTGTCAGGTTTAGTGAACAGATTTTACCTATGATACAATTTTGGCAGTGTCAGAAGTTTTGAGATGCTCTCCTGTGGTGTGGCTATGAGGTAACACTCCAGATGAGTCTTCGTGTGCGAGTCTGTTATAATGAGTCCTTTATAAGTCTTAATTGTTATACAGTGACAGCTGATATAAAACAGTATGACACTTTTAGCTGCGATTGTGTTCGTACAGAGTGACAACAAACAAATATCGCAAAGGACTATTTAAAATCGCATGGGGGCGGTTTCCCAGACAGGTCTTAAAGCGGTCATATTATGAGATTTTTTTAAAGATGTAAAATAAGTATTTGGTGTTTCCAGAGTGCGTATGCGAAGTTTTAGCTCAAAATACTCTACAGATAATTTATTATAGCATGTTAAAGGTAGGGTATCACATTTTGAAAAATGCTAACGGTAGCCGACTAGAAATTAAATCATGATCCCACCCTCCATTCAAATCGCCATCCAAAGTCACGCCTCTTTCAAAACCAACCCATTCTCACCAAAAAGCGTACAAATGACACGCAGTGTGATTATCGTGCAATACATATACCAAATTCCGATTTTGCGTGCATATGATACGCCAGTCCTTCCCATTCACTTATATGGCAAATCGTTTCGTGACGTTTTATTTATTGTTTTCTCATTTGTCTATTTCTGTTTTTTTTTTTACCATTTTTGCTTGGGTGAGTTTAAATTTATAGAGGAATGCATATACACAAAAATGTACAGCATATAGCTTGAATGCACTGTTAGTTGCAATAAATAAAATCGTCTGCCAAGTGCATAAATGTAAAAGTCTCATGCTCCTCCGATTTTTCTCTCGAGTAAAATACCCTTATCTCACATTTCTCCTTTAGAGTTCAGAAGACATTTGAAGAATGTCTCAAACTGTGCGTAGGTTTTGTCTGCAATTAAAACGTCAACAACTGTGTCATTTGTTTTAAAAGGATTTTCTCACGAGACAAAGCTGAAATGTAAATGAAAACTTCATGGAATTCTCAGTTGTGTATCAGAGCTATGGAAGAGCAATAAAATTTTCCTCTGGGATCTGAGCAGATCGTTCTGTGTTATATGACCAAGGACATTGATATTGCTTCTCGCAGTATGAAAGCTTAGTGAAGTGTAATTTGATTGACTGGGACATTCATCTTAAAACTTTCTAATCTGGTTCTTAATCTGCAGCTGCTGTGAATCCATGGTAACATTACTGGCCTTGTTGGCATGTTTTTGAATTTTTGGAATTGTTTATCATGTGACAGACAGCAGGGGGTGGAGCCAAATGAATAAGGGATGAATGGAGAAAATATTTGACTTCCAAGTGATGTGTTCCATATCATGAATATACCACAATTGTTGACCAATCAGCATCTTTTATCAAGTGCGATAAAAGACTAAGTATATTCCAAACATTTCCAAAGCATTTGATAGCTTTGTGTGAGGAAAATATAAAGTCCCCATGATATAAAAATATTTTTTTTGTTTTAGTATGAATATGTTGCACTTAATTATATCTATAAACTGGTGTGCACCAAAACATTGAGAAAGACGTAGGCAGTCGAAATTTGCGGTCTCTTCTTTCAGTACAGAATTTTATGACATCATTCTGCACTTAAAGGGGTAGTTCACCCAAAATAAAAATGTTATCATAAATAACTTACCCCTGTGTTCTAAACTACTCATTAGTTTTTAATCTGTAAAGTAAAGTAAATACTACTAGATATTTTAACTCCTTTCCCACCAGTATTTTTTTTTAAGTTGCCAGCGCCAGCATTTTTTAAGGATTTTCACAAAAGTTTAATGCCTTCCAGAAAATGCTCCTTTAAATAAATAAACATACAATATATTACAATTAAAAACAGACCCTCTGTGTTTAAACAAAAACAACATTTTAATTCTTTGTCCATTTGTTCTCTTTTATCACCTCTCAAGTATGGGTAAATATATATATTTTTATAAAAATAAAATACCAAATTTTAAACAAAAAGTTTAGATAATTGCAGTTTTGTATAGGACTTTTGTTGGAGATCAGATTCAGAGCGATGATCGAAACATACACAGAGTTTTTACTGTTTTTGGATCCATGGATGTTTAAGTGTTTTATAAGTTGGGTAAGACCGCCACCTAGTGGATAATAGCGAAAATATGGATTGCCGTAAAAACTCCTCATTGGCAGGGAAGCGTTTTTTCATAATTAAGGAGATAACTCGTCAATTATTCTGTGTGTTCAATAAAAAATACTTTTTTGGGTGAACCATTTCTTTATTTTAGTTCACCCAAAATAAAAATGTTATCATAAATAACTTACCCCTGTGTTGTTCTAAACTACTCATTAGTTTTTAATCTGTAAAGTAAAGTAAATACTACTAGATATTTTAAAGGAATAGTCTACTCATTTTCAATATTAAAATATGTTATTACCTTAACTAAGAACTGTTGATACATCCCTCTATCATCTGTGTGCGTGCACGTAAGCGGTGGAGCGCGCTGCGACGCTTCGATAGCATTTAGCTTAGCCCCATTCATTCAATGGTACCATTTAGAGATAAAGTTAGAAGTGACCAAACACATCAACGTTTTTCCTATTTAAGACGAGTAGTAGTTATACGAGCAAGTTTGGTGGTACAAAATAAAACGTAGCGCTTTTCTAAGCGGATTTAAAAGAGGAACTATATTTTATGGCGTAATAGCACTTTTGGGAGTACTTCGACTCGGCGCAGTAACACTCTCCCTCTCCCATTATGAGAGGAAGAAGGGGAGCGGACTTTTCAGGCGAGTCGAAGTACTCCCAAAAGTGCTATTACGCCATAAAATATAGTTCCTCTTTTAAATCCGCTTAGAAAAGCGCTACGTTTTATTTTGTACCACCAAACTTGCTCGTATAACTACTCGTCTTAAATAGGAAAAACGTTGATGTGTTTGGTCACTTCTAACTTTATCTCTAAATGGTACAATTGAATGAATGGGGCTAAGCTAAATGCTATCGAAGCGTCGGCGCGCTCCAGTGCTTACGTGCACGCACACAGATGATAGAGGGATGTATCAACAATTCTTAGTTAAGGTAATAACATATTTTAATATTGAAAATGAGTAGACTATTCCTTTAACTCTTTTCCCGCCAGTATTTTTTTTTAAAGTTGCCAGCGCCAGCATTTTTTATTGATTTTCACAAAAGTTAAATGC
This sequence comes from Misgurnus anguillicaudatus, assembly GCF_027580225.2. NCBI lineage: Eukaryota > Metazoa > Chordata > Actinopteri > Cypriniformes > Cobitidae > Misgurnus > Misgurnus anguillicaudatus. The sequence continues at coordinate 40,241,152 of NC_073339.2, read as the reverse complement.
CTTCCAGAAAATGTGCTCCTTTAAATAAATAAACATACAATATATGACAATAAAAAACCGACCCTTGGTGTCAAACAACATTTTAATTATTTCTCCATTTGTTCTCTTTTTATCACCTCTCAAGTATGGGTAAATATATATTTTTATAAAAATAAAATACCAAATTTTAAACAAAAAGTTCAGATAATTGCATTTTTGTGAAGGACTTTTGTTATAGATCAGATTGAGAGCGATTATCAAAACATGCACAGAGTTTTTACTGTTTTTAAAACCATGGATGGTGTAGTGTTTTATAAGTTGGGTAAGACCGCCACCTAGTGGATAATAGCAAAAAATATGGATTGCCGTAAAAACTCCTCATTGGCAGGAAAGTGTTTTTTCTAAATTGTCAACTTGTTAATTATCATGTGTGTTTAATAAAAAAGACTTTTTTGGGTGAACCATTTCTTTATAACATTCTTGGTGAGTTGAAGGTAACAAGAACCAAAACCGTACCACATAACGGGCATCATTTTCTGCTTCGTTTTGAACACAACAGAAAACTTGACAAATGAATGACTGGCACTATATTCTTCTAGTTGTATTAGTATGTAATGAAGCTAAGCTTTGTTTCTGTGTTTCTGATGTGCCTTCAAAGAATTTTCCCTTCAATAAAATTATATCACAAACAAGCGGTTTCTCGCTTGCGTAACTCGAGTCTCTGTGGATTACCTTTCCCGGGAGCCCACAGCAAAGTTTAAGTTTACTATGGACTACTTTTTAGAGCCCTTCAGCATTCACAGAGATGTTAAAGCCATGATTAGCCAAGTAATGTTCTCTTCACTGAATGTGCCCAGTTTGTGTGTGTTAATGGTGCGTTATATTTTCTCCGTCTCAGTGGTTTAGCAGAAGAGCATTGCAGGTGTGATCTTGTTTTGAAATGGAGATTTATACATCATCTGAAAGCTGAATGAGCTTTTTATTAATGTATGATTTGTTAGGAAAGGACTTTATTTGGCTGATATACAACTATTTTTGAAAATCTGGAATCTGGGTGCAAAAAATTGAAATATTGAGAAAATTGCATTTAAAGTTGTCCTAAAGAAGTCCTTAGCAAATCATATTACTAATGATAAATACATTTTTGGTATATTTATGGTAGGAAATTTACAAAATATCTTCATGAAACATGATCTTTACATAATATCCTAATGATTTTCGTTATAAAATATATCGACCTTAAACTATCAAACTTATTTTTGAATGCAGACGTACAGTAAGTGATATGACACATTTGATAATTTTTTGTGGATTAGGTAGATTATGGTCAAAACAAATATTTTGTAGAGATTTACTGCGTTTGTACCAGCTATTATGGCAATCCATAACTGCACAAATAATGGATTTCATAATAAACCTTAACTACTGTAGATCAAAAAGTCAAAAGGAAGATGGATAAGAGAGAGCAATTTTAACATCAATCACTGGTATTGATTACTTACTTAGTCTGTCACTAATCAATCATTTTATTTATTTATTTATTATATTTATTTATTTTATTTTTGTTGGTGTCCAGAGTAACCAAGGACAGAGCTGTTAGCCTGGCTACTGTAAATGTGCTGGCAGTGGGAGGGGTTTAATATGATTGATTGGCAGATGGTTATTTCTTGGACCACTTCAATGATGTGCTTATATAAATAATACAGTTCACCTAACAAAGAGCTAATTCAGGTTCCTTATCTCATCGCAACCCTCCCGTTGTTTGGCATAAACCATGTCGATGACAACAATATACTATCTACTGAGGAATTTATTGCTGTCACATCTCTTAGCAGCATGTAACTAGTATATTAATAGCCTGAAACCAAAAATTACAGGCCAGATGCGAGAGTTTGCTCTTTCCACTATGCTCTTTAATACTTGCAATACTACTAGAAATTCAATACATTATTTTATTACTTAACTAAATACCTGTAAGATACAAAAGAGTTTTTTAGTTCATTTAGAGTTCATTTAGGCAGAGGATTTGATCGAAAGTAGCTTACAAAAGTGAGAAAAACAATGATAACAGTAATACAGTATATAACTGTAATATGACTAGCATAGGACACATAACTTCACTGTAAAATGATATCATATCAACATATATTTTTATGTTACTTTAACTTAACACACTTAAGACAACTTTGTTGTGTCAACATATAATGAATGACTTGTATAAATAAGTTGCTATTATTCACAAAAAAACTTATTGCACACTTTTTTAACAAATTAGTGCATAGGTTGAGACATTAACATAAAACATTGAACCATGAACTTTTGAGATCACAGAGTATTTTTCTCAAAAGAAAAAATCTGAAAAGCAGGAGACGTCATCATTTGAATATTATGGAGATCATATTATGAAAAACAGTATTTACAGTGTGTGCACATTTATTGTATGATTAATTTGGCTTGCGTGTATAGCAGGTATGACGACGGCAGCGATGGCCGAAGCTTTGAAAATCCAGAAGATAAAGATGATGATGGATCTACACAAGAACCACAACGGCTCTGAATTTGATTCGGATGAACGGAGCGCTAATACAGGTATATTTTGCATATCATTTGCATACTGTATGTGCAAATGTGTGTGTGTTACGTGAGCCCATCTGGGTGTCTGCTCGTGTTTGTGTATGTTTGTGTTTCTTTAAGAAGCTTGTTTAAAGTGCAATCTGTAGATGTGCTAGCTAGACAGATGGCCTCGCAATAATAACCTGGGCCTTCTGGGTGAGATGAGCCCCATCACTGAGCTCGCTCAGGGGGCCCATGTCACAGGGCTATGCTTGGTTTAGAGAGACTAATGGTGACATTAATGACTGCTGCCTGACTGTGCATTTAGAGAAGACCAACAACAGACAGGAGAGCAGTTAATTGTACACCAGCAGTCTCGGAGATGAAAAAAAGACATTTGGTGGAACGGGACACGCGTGTGTGCGTGCATGAAAGCCAAGGGAAAATTGCATTTTTTTTACATTTTGTGTACATAGTTCTTGTATTTTGTTTGTTAAGAGAGCGAAAAAATATGGATGCTCATTAAAACAACAAGCTAAAGGTGGCCTAAGACTTTTGCACAATACCATATGCATGAGGTGCTACATTCATGCTCATGCTAGACACCATAATTCATGACAGGCACCATTATTCAATCCTGGATCTTCACACGCTTTAGCAGCCACACACTAATTCAGGCTAAAACTAACACAGATAACATCGACATCAAAGGCCACTTTCTGGAGTGTTTGGCGTTCCTGTTGAGAACAGCTGCGGATGAATGAAACCGACGAGAGAATTTGGGGGAGGAAAAAAGACCTTCATCAGAAAGATGGAACGCAGTCAAAGAACATCAGCATCAAAGATGACATCAGAAGAGAGGAAAGAGACAATGAGATACGCTTTTTCCTCACGCGTTGACAAGTTGAACGAAACATTCCATGCATTATTTAACAAGATGGCCGAAAGCTGTCATACGGGTGATTGGCTGCGTTAACAGAAACAGGTGTGCGATGTGTGTACTGGTACGGGTGTATGGTAGCACATGGATGCTTGTTTTCACGTCTGCATGTGCTTAGCGGGGAAGTCATGTATAGTTTAACACACACACACATCATGTATTTGCCTCACTTTCTCTCTGTGAGCATATGGTCCACACGCTTTCTCTTTCATTTTATCTGTTTGAAGTCGCCCTCATCTTTTAGATTACTGTCACTGCTGTTTAAATCAGTAGCTACGAGGAAAGCAAACATTGGTCTTGATAAACTATATCGAGGCACAAGTAAAAATGCTTCTCTTTTGTGTTTACAAATGCTTAATTTAATTCAAAAGTTGAAAAAAATGTACACAAATTTCATATTTGTTAGGAACCCATACTATATTTTTACATGTTCTGAAGATAACGGGTCTCATATATTAATCTAACGTATCATCCAAGATGTGCAAATATAATCTTGAGACAGAATTCATGCAAGATTTGCGAAACCTTTGTATGCCGCCAATTTCATTGTATGATCTTTTTTTGTCGTATGCTCTTTCCTTAAAATTGACCATATGTGTGTTCTTGCGTAGTTGCCGGATGTTGTTAGCATGTTGAAAGGTGGCTGCTACACTGTAAAAAGATTTGTTGGTTCAACTTAAAAAGTAAGTTACCTCACTGTGAAACCTGATAAGATAACTCGACTTAAACCATTTGCGGAAACCGATTGCCTCAAACCGTTTAAGTTTTAGAACACATACGTATGAGTACTGTAAACTTAAATATTGAGTTATACGCACATACACTGTAAAAAAAAATTCAGCATTTTTGTCAAATCAACACATATTTTTGTGTTACTTTAACATAAAAAATTAAGTTAAATAATTTCAACTTGAATGTATAAGTTATGTCAACTTTTTTAAGACAAAAGTTTAAATAGTATGTTGAATTGACTTGAAAAACCAAGTTGTTTTAACTTTATTTTTTACAGTGTATGCTCCTACAGTGTTTACACTTGGCATTAACATGCGTTTTCGTCGATCAGATCACAAGTGGACGACGTTAATGCCAGGTGTAAACGGTGTTCAAAACGTTTTGAGCTCGTCCACTTTCAACCACATCCAGAGGTAGTCGAAACCACTTTCGATCGGATCGCTTTGGAGTTGCGGAACGCACATGTGGTTAAATGTGTTCGAACAGCCACACGCGACCGCCTTCTCTCCGCCCATTTATCTAATTTGAGGTATTAAACACAAGTTTTACGTCTTTTTTGACTTCTGGCGTGAACATACGGTGAACAGTGCTATTTTTAGCCTTTCACTGATCAAACTAAAGCGGCTGATATCCGTAGTTTCGTTTTGAAAGCGTGTGAAAGTTGCGCGATCCTATTTCATCAATTGCGCTGAAAATTCAGAGAATGTTCTTACATACACACGTACAAAACTCTGTGCAGCATGTTTACTTGCTAGACATATACACAGACTCCGACATAATATAAGTTTGCGTCCATATAAACTCATAATTACTCCCACTCGGGTTTGAATGACAGGGGAGAGACTCGCCCACCGTACTCGCCCACCGAGACCACCCCCTCACAGTATTCAGGACAGAAGCGGTCGAAAGTGGACAAAAGAGACCGATTTAAATACCAGGTGTAAATGTAATGTAGAGGTCTACACGGAAGACCCGAGACCCGAAGACCCGGGACCCGACCCGGGACCCGTACGGGTTCGGGTCTATATTTTAAATGATCAGCCGGGTCCGGGTCGGGTCTCAATCTATTACTTCGGGTCCGGGTCTGTTTAACATTGTGGGTAATACCCGAGGTCGATCGGACTCGGAGAAAACACACTCACATTTAAATAAAATATTTCTCCAGCAACAAAAACTTAGATGAACTGTCGCATAAATTTTTTCTATGTCGCTAAAGTTGCGTTAAAAAGTTTATATTTGGTTGCTCCAACCAGGCAGCTAACGCGCATGCGCTCTTGTAATGTTTATCTGGCTACCAGTCAGGAGCTTCTGCAGTGAGACGCAATGGCTTTACCTTTGACAATTGGCTATTTTATTTAGAAGGCGGGACCTATTCCGCCGTACCGCGCATTTTGCACTGACGTGACTCCTATAATTTTTTATAATAATATTATAAATTGACCGTCTTGCTGTTATATCTAAAGTTTTCGCGACTCTGCTCAAAGAGCACAGAGATGATAGCAAAGTAAAGCTACGAAAGCAGCTATGACACTGAACGAGCAATCGTTATTATAATCCAAATGGGCAAACATTAAGCAAGTTGACCCGATACACAACAAAGTGGACTTTTAAAGCTGGAATAAGCATTAAACATTTCAATCGTCAAGAGAGGAATAACATGGATGGAACTTTCTTGGAAATAAGGATTGTGCATCACACACAGTCAGGTACAAGGAGGGAGAAGATTAACTTCTAACGTTATGGGTAAGACAAAAAGTTTAATTTTCGCTACTTGTTTATTGACTTATTAATAACATTTAGCTAAAGAATATTTGCCGGTCGGGTCTGTGTCTTCCCGGACAAGTTCGGGTCCAGCTTTTAAATAATAGACGGGTCCGGGTCGGTTCCGGGTCCAGCTTTCAAAACAACAGACGGGTCCGGATCGGTTCAGTGTAGCACATTTCCGGGTCTGATCGGGTTCGGGTAGGAATTTTTGGACCCGTGTAGACCTCTAATGTAATGTGTCTTTCTCGTCCACTTGTGATCCGATCGATGAAAACACATCTTAATACCAAGTGTAAACAGCCCCTTAAGTTTACAGTACTCATATGTATGTGTTTTAAAACTTAAATGGTTTGAGGTATTTTAACTCTTTCCGCGTCATCGTTTTAAAAAATAGTTGCCAGCCAGCGGCAGCATTTTTTATAAATTTCACAAAAGTTGAATTCTTCTCTTTTATTACCTCTCAAATATGGGTATGTTTCTTCAAAAATACAAAATTTTGAGCAAAAAGCTGAGATAATTGCGTTTTTGTGGAGGACTTTTGATAGAGATCAGATTCAGAGCAATGATCAAAACATACACAAAGTTTGAACTGTTTGCCCTAAGGGAATACTTCCGGGTTTTATAAGTTGGGTAAGAGCGCCACCTGGGGGATAATACCGCAAATACGGATTGTCGGAAAATCTTGTCATTGGTAGGGAAGTGTTTTTTTCTTACATTGTAAACTAACAATGAACAATACTTCTACAGCATTTATAAATCTTAGTTTGTGTTAAATTCAGCATTTACTAAAACATTAATAAAATCAAGTGTAACTGTTAACATTACTTAACCTCTTAAATAGTCGGCTCGTTACATGATGAAAAAGTTCCTGCAACACGTCTGTCAAAAACAGGGAAGCTCGATAGTGAATGGTCCAGTGAGCAATAAAAAAATCCACACCAGGAAATAAAATGTGACAAAAAGATTGTTAGATTCGTTATCTAATTGACCACACATTTTGTCGATCAATATTTTCCATGAAGTCATTGGCTGGTGGAGGAACGAGCGAGCGATTGTTAACGTCCTGAAGGACGTCACGATTTTTGTTGCCGCTGTTTGATATTATGTATTATACTACCGCTCTAGTCGCTCTAGTCAACTTTATTATATAAGTTGTAGCAACTCAACTTTTGTCAAGATAAATAATAGTAAGTTCAAATGACTTGTAAATCTGAGTTAAACAAAAAAATTTAAAGTAGCAAAGAATTTTTTACATTGTAGTTAAAACGAACATTTACAAACAGCAATGCAACGTGCTTGTACCTACAGCTCTCTACCTTAGGTTAGAAAGTTTCACCCGTATGCAGTCTGTCAGCCTGTCTGTCAGATTTCTCACATCAGAAAAACTTTTTTTGTCTATGTTAATGAGCTCTGACAAATTTCAGTTTTTGCATAAATTATTAGTTCAACACTTGCTTGACATCATTAACACGTTTGTATTGTGGAAAAATAGAGGTGCAACAATACCTTGTTTTTCAATACAGTGTTTTCAGGAAACAGTGGTGAAGTAAATTTCCTCAGCGATGCATCATACTGTGGTGTGAAATGTACATTTGATACTTATTATTTATATTTTGATTATATTATACACTATTTTGTTGTTTCATGTGAATGAGTGTTTTTTTTTTTAATTTTTATTAGAAATTCTCAACATCTCCAGCGCCCCTAAACACTCTCAGACCCCAGAGGGTTAAAGCTACAATCCGTAGCGTATGTAGCTATATTGCCATCTCTGTTTGAAACCAAAAATGACGTTATACTGACATTTCCCCCGAAAACAGCTCAAATATAAATCATTATTAAACGCTTACTGTTTGTTATGGGGGAAAAGGGAAGATGCTAGTTGTGTTTCCATTAAAGATTTGCGCAAAACTTTAGCGTTATTTTCTAAAAGTCGACAAAAAAACTATTGCGAAATGACAGCGTTTTCATGAACTGATGTTATGCGACTAAAAGGTAACTTTGTTGACTCACGATAAGTCATTCCATAAACCACGGTGACGAGTATGTTTGACTTCATACGGCGCCACACAGACCGAAAAATTTACTCCCAAATCGATTTCGCTGTTTTTCGATGTTATGCGCATGTCGGTTCAATATATTCCTTTTTCGAAATGCCTGAAAAACCACCTTACACGAGCGTAAAACTTTTTTGCAATATATGAGAGTTTATGCAAAATTGCTATGTTTCCATTGGGCACATTTTTAATTTGCACAATTTGAAGGTTAATGGAAATACAGCTATTGTTTTGAACACTGATTGTTAGGTATTTGCTCAAGTGAATTTAGTTTATTTCTTACCAAAACAAAGTTATGGATTGCAACTTTAAGCGTTTTTAATACTTTAAGCAGTTATACTGTTTGTATTCTGGTCTTTAGATGTTGCTTGGTTCAATTTAAAATACAACAATAACACCAGCACTGTGTATTATTATAAACGTAGTCAGTTTAAATTTCACGTTGACAGTTCACAGGATAACCTGCCATCGGTTTCTCCTACACAGGCTCGTTTCAAAGATGTCAGTAATCTAAAACAAGGCCGTTAACAACATCCATCAAAATCTGAATGCCGTATCTATTTGAGGACCTGACGCTGGAGAATATACGTGCCGTGGCGCGTGTGTTTGCGTACTCGTGTGTATGTTTGTGTTTGTTTTAGCGTGTTTCGCAGCACAGCTGCGTCTCTTGTTGTTTCTGATTGCTCCTGCTTTTCGACCTCTCATCCATCTTCATCTGCCTGATTACCGTGAATTAGCACCCTCTCACTTACGGTAGAGCTCCAGTCCCAGAAGATATATGAGTGTGTGTGTGTTGACACAGTCTTGATTTCCACAGACGTGCAGATCAGTGCACAGATGGCTGCTCCATTGTATAGTTTCATGTCGTGGTAAAGGGTCCGGGCTGCTAAGGTAGTGTTGTAATGTAACTCTTGTGTTTCGCAGTAATGAGGGAGCTTATTGTTTTTAATCAAGCTATTTTTGTCCGGTGTGAAGACCTTATTGGCTGGAGCATGCGAACGTCTTCAGGGGACTGACTTTATTCTGGGTTATCATTGATTCCTTCACCACAATCTGCCACCTAAACGCCATCTGCTCGCAGTGGCACTGACATGCATGCAAATGATAGATTATATCAGCCTATTGTGGCTGCTGCTTTTTGGTCAGTTTGCTTGTTTTCCTAACATTTCTCAATATAAAAAAATGTCTTTACTGCACTGTATTCGCTGTATGATATAAATATTAAAGTATAATATAAAAATATAATTATGGGGAAGTTTTCCAGACAGGGCTTATTCTAGTCCCAGACTAAAATGCATGTTTGAGCTGCCTTATAAACACCTTGTTCTGACATATTTTACCATACTGTATATAAGTGTAATTGTTTTGTTTCAAAATGCACACCAGTATTGTTTTTGTAAGGGGTTTGTCTGTAAAAACTACTTAAATGTCCTATTAAGGTCTAGTTGTCGATTAATCTAAACCCTATCTGGGAAACCGGCCCATTAATGTAAAATTAAATTAAAGTAAATATATTTTTAGTAATTTATTGTGCCAGTTATTTTATGGTATTTTTCCGGCATCCTAGCCGTCGAGAATTTTACAGTTTTTTACCGAATTTTTTTTACAGTGTAGGAATACTTAAACTAAAACTGAATTCGTTGTGTTTTGTGAAAAATTTAATTTGCACTTGAAAATAGCTCAGATTTCTTCATTTTTGTTCAATTGTAACTTTATAAAGTTTTACATTTAAAGAAATAAATGGTAGTCTGAGCTTACATTCAATTTGACAGTTAATGGTTATTGGTTATTTTTTAACCCTGCGTTGGGTCAAAAAGGGACAAACCCAACTTGCTATGATTGGGTCCCCAGTGCTTCTATCAACCTAGAAAATGTGAAAAAGATCAACCCAGTAACTTAGTTTTGGTAAACCATTCTCTACAAGCACATGAAAAAATAGGTTGTTGAAATTTGGCTCTCCTTATGATGTCATAAGAAGCTTTTATTATAATAATACCGCCCCTTAATCTGCACTATCCAACCACAACACTGCTATTTAGTGCAGAGAGAAAGAGAGAGAAAGAAAATTATTCACAGCACAAATGAGTTTCAATTTCAACAAACCACCATCATTGTGATCAGTGTTTGCACTTCATCTGCTCATTTGCATTTTAAAGGACACACCCAAAACGGCACATATTTGCACACACCTACAAAGTGCCAATTTTAACATGCTTTTATAAATTATTTATATGGTATTTTGAGCTAAAATGTCACAAATGTTCTCTGGGGACACCAAAGATTTATTTGACATCTTAAAAAAGTCTTGTGACATGGCCCCTTTAACCCCAACAGCTGGATTTGATCAGCCAACAAAGAACCATTTAAAGACCTTTATTTTTAATAAGTTGATTTTATATTTACAATATTCGTCTTGTGTGTTTTCAAAGGACATAGTGATTCGTCCTGGGAAAGAGAGAAACATTCGTCACCTGTTTCAGAGAAAACACAGCACAGTGTGAATCAGCTCAATCCTCTCCAACACACCCATCTACTGGCCAACAGTTAGTATTAAACATTCACATTTACGCTGTCGTTCCCTGATTTATCAGTAATGATCAATATCTCTCTCACACATCCTTCTGTTTTCGGTCTTTTTCGCAGGACTGGATTTGCCCTTTATGATGATGCCCCATCCGCTGCTTCCTGTTGGACTTCCTCCTGCATCTGTTGCCATGGCAATGAACCAGATGAACCACCTTAATACAATTGCCAACATGGTTGCCAGCGCACAGGTGCACAGTCCTGTCTCCAGGCCAACATCTGTCATCAAGGTAGAAGACACACAACACTCGGATGTGCTTTACCGGCTCTTCTGCCGCAAGGTCATCAGGGATTTCTCAGACAAACTCATAGATATTGTATAGCTGTAGTTTGAAGTTAATTTTAAAAGGTCATAAGAATTTAGGATTGTCAATGCTGGTCTAGAGAAGCTTATGTTTACTGGTGTATTTGATGGACCATCATGGTCATGGCATATAGCCACATGGTTTCTAGCTGTTGACAAATCAAAAGTCATCGCACATCCCTGTCAAAATTGCTCAAAATGGGTGCTTGAGTAGAAAATATACAGTACTGTGCAAAAGTCTCTGGCTGCCACCACCACCAAACTTGTTGTTTTTAGAAGTTTTAATGTCCATCCATATTTATTTTTCAGTCTATTTTATTAAGATACAAACAGAAAATATGGACTAAATGTTTTCTTTAGGCATCGTCAGTGTTTAGTGTGACCTCTCTTGGCACTAAACACATCTTGAGTGTTTTTGAGCAGAATGAAGTAAAAAATTCAATTCAATTCAATTTTATTTTTATAGCGCTTTTCACAATTGTTAATTGTTGCAAAGCAGCTTTACATGAGTAGATGTAGGGGAGAACACAGAAAATCAATAGATAATATAAGAAGTAGAATATTGCGTTATTGCGTAAGTAGTAAAGTGCAAAGTTAAAAAAAACCCTAGGAGAAAACCCAGTGGGAAAAACTCCTAGAAGGACAAAAACCCTTGGGAGAAATTAATATATATATATATTCATATATATAAACACGGTATGGATAGGAAGCGGGTAAACGGATTAAACTGGTTCAGCTGGTGGTCGTTGGTCGGGCATCAGCTGGGCATCACATTAAAAGACTAATTTCTTTAAAATTAGAAATTAGGATTTAATTTTATTTACGTTTAAGAAATCCTGCAGTTTCCTTATTAATTATATATGATCCCTATTACATTGCAAAAACAACAAATCTAATTGTGGCATGGTGGCCTAAGACTTTTGCACAGTACTGTACATCACAAAGTAAAACAAGTCAAAGTCGGCAAAAGATGAAATTTCGAAACTATTCAATAAATAAATAAATACATCTTGTTTGTGTCGCTGTGTTGTGCTGACTCTGTCTCGTTTCACTTTGACAAGTTATTTATGTCCATTAGCTGGTCCAGACTGATTTGTTTGACTGTTCGCTGGTTTCAAATCCAAACCTGAAATTGTATTTGCTATATTTAAAAAGATGAAAATGAAAATTTCATAATTTACTCACCCTCATGTGGAGTTTCTTTATTCAAACAAGTAAGATACTTTGATAAATGGCAGTAACCACACGGTTGGTGGTATCCATTGACTCCCATAGTAGGAAAAACAAATAGTATGGAAGTCAATGGTACCGTCAACTGTGTACTTAGAAACTCATACAGAGAATAAATAATACAGCATTTTCATTTTTGGGTGAACTATCCCTTTAAAAGCATTGTTTTATTATTTACTTACTCTGTTGCGAACAAACATCTTTGAATAAACAAAAAAAAATAAAATGTCTAAATTTTTTGGAGGTGAACTAGCCCTTTAATGATGCAGTTACTATTTACTGTTATTTTTGTAAGATATTGTGTATTTATATGTGGCTTCCCTATGAAAATGCAGCTAAATTTTTTTTTTAATTTACTGTTATCTACATAAAATCACCCTTTATAATATAACCTTGATATCTTTAATATTGACTAAGTAAGATCATGTCAAATCAGCACTGGCGGCTCATGACTGCTCATCCGAGGGGCGCTAATTCAAAATAAGTGTTTGGAGTGTCATGTATGTTGCTTGCGTTTTCAAAATATGTGTTTGTTGCATCATGTGACCATGTGCATGACGTGTTTTGTCAAAATAAGTGCCTGCTGCACATGAGTCAAAACCGTTTATGATAAAAGAGATGCTCACGTTCACAAATTACATGCAAGACACTTCCTTAACACTAAACTCTGATTACGCATGAGATTATGCGAGTATCTGGCAAACGCGAGCGTCTCTTTTATCATAAACCCTTCAGACGCGTCTGCAGCAGGCACTTATTTTGACAAGACACGTGATGCACATTGGATCTCTCGATGCGCAGAACACATATTTTGAAATTACGAACCACACACATGACGGGCTACATACATGTTGTGACGAACTTTGCATCGAGCGCCCTCGAAAAAATAAGTCACTGGCCGCCACTGGAAATCAATGAGTAAAATCAATCTTCTTCTGTTTCATTTTAGCAGGAGTGTTTTGAGGAGAGTCCCTCTTTGACAGCATCTGTAGAGGGAACGGTTCCTCAGAAACCTGAATCGTCACCTCAACAAACCAGTTCAGCTCCCAGCAGCCCCACAAACTCACACACACAATCTCCTCAGAAAGCAGGTGCATTTACACATTTAGACATGATATTACACATTAAAAACACAAGGTGAGAGTGAGATTTGCAAAGGCAAGAACCACTCGCCATATCTTAAGGAAATGTCGTTTTTGAATCGTAATGGATTTATGTGAATTCTGTTATTGCACTGTGATATTACTCTTGTTTCATATCATCTTATGCAAATCATGCCTATAGCAAACAACATTATGTGGTTTACATTGAGGAACCATATGTCTTAATCTGATCAACAATTATTGCAATGTTTTTGTTGCATACTGTATGCAATAACAGCACAAAGCAATATACGTTCGTAAAAAAGGCTGTACCGGTCTTAAATCCTTTGATTTTATATATTAACTATTTTAATATCTCTCTCTCTCTCTCTTTCTGTTGAGCGTACGACATTCATGACGAACACAAAGAGACAAATCCAGCTCTGCTTATGAACCGGCTTTCCAATGACAGAGGTGCGTTCGTTTAACATAACGTTAATAGTGACAATATTACATAATATAAACAAAACTCTGACCTCATCTACTTCTAATATTATAGTTCAAATATTACACACAGTTACATCATCTATGTCGAGTTCTGTAATGCAATATTTTATTCGGTCCGATACATAGGTTAAAAAAACAACACGATTAAACTGGCATGCTCATAATTCATATCCTCTAATGGTACATATATAAAATTTGTAAACCAACAGATTTTGATCACCAGGTAATGCTTAATGCTTGATATTAAGGGACATTAAAACTATTTCCAAAGGTTGCATTTCAAAAAATAAACAAAATGTTTTATTTTAATGTTAAAACTTCAATAGGTCATGTTTCTTGATGGTATTACATGTATGAATATGTATTATTATTATATTATAAGAATATGTAATAATATTTAAAAAAATAACGTGTAAGTTAACCTGTGCTGGGTTTTTTCGATCCATGGTTCCTGCAGATATGGACATTTTTTTGACAATAGTCCCTTTCACACATACAGTCTTTACTGGTAATTTACTGATAAATTGCCGTTAACATGTCATGTGTGAACAGAACCAGTGCTCCCAATTTACCAGTAAGACAGGTTGTAAGTTTACCAGTAATTTACCGGTAAGCGCTGTGTGTGAAAGAAAATTATAGGATTACCGGCATTTAGAACGGACGACGTCAGACCGTGCTGACAGCTTCGGGCCAATCATAGCGTTTTAATACAGATGACGCGTATACCCCCACAGTGTTTACTGACGTTTCCACACACATGCTGCTTGAAAGTTGAGCACACCTGAAGTTTACGTCCACATTTCTTCACCAAAGTTGTTTAAAACAGCTTACCGCCGAATTGCCGACGTCCTTAGCACGCTCTCTGTGAAGCCTAAAGTGCAATCAGTAGTGTTGTTAAAAACGCATTTTCGGTTTGACGTCGTCTCATTCAATGTTGTTTGGTCATGAGCAACTTCGCGACTGTTTACCACAGACGTCAAAACAACAAAATACGGACCGTGGTTATGAACGACGTGGATTGTTTACAAATACAACACTGAGCTCACCGCGTGCTACAGGTACTTCCGCTTTCTCAACGAATTTACCGGTATTTTGATACTGATGTGTGAATGATGTCTTACTGGTAAAATAACGGAACGCCACTGCGTGTGTGAACAGCACATTTTTGTATTTACTGGTAAATTCATTCTGGTAAATTCATGGTAATTTACCAGAATTACTGTGTGAAAGAGGCTATTGTTACAATTTCCTTGCACTTAAATTTTCAAGTTTAAAGGGGTCATATTATGAGACTTTTTTAAGATGTAAAATAAATCTTTGGTGTTCCCAGAGTTCGTATGTAAAGTGTGAGCTCAAAATGTGCTGTTTTGGGGTGTGTCCTTTAAAATGCAAATGAGCTTATAAAATGCAAACACTGAGCCCCATAATGGTGGTTTGTTGAAATTGAAACCCAATTGTGCTCTCTCTCTCTCTCTCTCTCTCTCTCTCTCTCTCTCTCTCTTAAATATGGAAAAGGACAGATTTTCACGCTCTTTCCCCACCATTGACGAGTTATCTCCTCAATTAAGAGAAAAAATTTGCATAAAAAAGTGTTCCTGATGAGATTTTATGTTAATTTGTAATACCGCAATTATCCACTACTTACCCAATTTATAAAAAACTGAATTTTAAACTCTGTGTATGTTTTGATAATCATTCTAAATCTGACCTCTTACAAAATTCCTTCACAAAAATTATTATTTTAGCTTTTTGCTAAAAATTTTTTTTTTTTTTTAAGAATAATACCCATATGTACGAGTTTATAAGCAGAGAAAAAATATAGATAGGATGAAACGTTTTTTTTTTCCCCGGTTTGTTTGTTTGAAAGCAAAGGGTCTGTTCTTTCATTTGATATATTTGTATGTTTATTTTTAGAAATTTTTTTCCTGGAAGGCATTTTGTAAAACTTTTGTAAAAATCACAAAAATGCAACTTTTCAAAAAATGGCTGGCAGGGAATGAGTTAATCAACTCAAATTTACAATTCATTTTAACTTTCTTAATCATAATGTATAAAAAGTTATTTCAACTTCATTTTATAATTTATAGCAACTCCTCACTAGTCAGAAAAGTTGAAATGAATTGTAATTTCAAATTGATTCAACTTTAATAAAAATTTAAGTGCAACAAGAAATCTTTACAGTGTATGTTACTGTTAAGTTTGTCTATATTTTGCTCAACCATGGATTGAAATGAATTTTTAGGGTGTACCTGTCAGAGTAATTAAATTCTTCGCATTCTTGATGTGCAGTTGAGCAGAATGCAGTGAAGCCAATGGTATTTGACAAGATCCCTCCTCAAGTGTTTCCCTCGGGCTTCCCTGCTTCCCTCCTATTCACAGATGGTCTTTCCTCTGTTGAGACACTGCTCACTAACGTCCAGGTACAGTCATGGAGGAAGAGACGCAAACACATACATACAGTACGAAACCGCGTCCAAAATCATATGTAACATGTTTGCGTGTACTTTTCAGGGCCTGCTGAAGGTGGCTTTGGAGAACGCTCGTCTGCAGGAGAAACAGCTTCAACAGGAGAGGAGAGAGCTGAAGATGGAGCTCTACAGAGAAAGAGAGATGAGGGAGAGTTTAGAGAGACAACTCACATCCGAGCTACACAGTCGAGGTATGAAGATTTTGAGAAGAATACTTTTGGAGTCTGTTGAAAAAATTTGGAGTCTGTTGTTGACTATCATTATCATCATCTATTGACTCACTATCAGTGTATTGGGTAAATAAAGGAGAAATTAAGAGTTTGGTTCCAAAACGCAATAAATCAATTTTGACAAATTTCTGTAAAAACGTGTTTTCTATACCAATGAAGTGACAAGATGAAAAACACTATTTTCTGTTACAAACTTTCACATAGCATCTTTAGGTTATAAAAAATCTTTGGTGTTCCCATTTGTAATACCGCAATTATCCACTACTTACCCAATTTATAAAAAACTGAAGCAAAAAAATTTTTTTTTACTAATTTTAAACTCTGTGTATGTTTTGATAATCATTCTAAATCTGACCTCTTACAAAATTCCTTCACAAAAATTATTATTTTAGCTTTTTGCTTTTTTAACATTAAAAATTCAAATCCGGATAATTTTTTCGGCAAAATGCATTAAATCCATGAAAGTTTTATTTTTTCAAACTGGTATAAATCTATTGAAATCTATTATATAAATGTGCATTCATCTTTGCCGTGTTATATTCGTTTAGTTGACTAGTGGTATACACTGTTAAAAAAATAAACATTAATGACATTAATCAAAACACTTACTTTGTCATATTAAGAACACTGTCATTGCTGCGGTCATCATTGGGATGTCGTCGCTGAACTTTTTTAACAGCAATCAGCTGTAAAATGCTTTGGTCCTGCTCGATTTTCGTTGACTTGGAGTAAAATAATGGAAAGTTTATTATAGATGCCCTGGGGTCATTGTGTTAGCATGACAAAAGCTTAATGCAGTCGTATGAGAACAAACAACGGCCGGCATTTTTCCATCGCCCGAGTGGATATTTTTTTATGTTTCTTCCCCGCTACAGAAAACCACCACAGGTTTATCCCTTCCAACAAAGGTATTTTTTTGTTTTTGTTTGTTTGTTGATCACAAAGTTCGAAGTAGATGAGGAAAACTAGGATTCTGTGTGTATTCAACGCACTGCCGTTGTTGTTTAAAGTGCGTGGAATGGTGTGCTGTGATTTGTTGAGCGGATTTATTGCATTTTGCAGAAAAGGAGGACTGGCATTTAGTGCATTTTGGAAAAAAGGGGAAAAAAGATGACAGAATAACAAAGCGGATATTGGATTTTGCATAAAATTAAGAATTTAGTTTTTAATACTGACCAGATACAATACTGAAAATGGCGTTTATCACATTTTGGAACCAAACTCTTAAAATATCTTTTAATTGCAATTTATATTGCTATGTAGTAAGCTGTGCGTACACCTTGCGTTGCCTGACACGCACCTCACCAAAAATGTGACAAAGCTTCAGTTCTACGTGGGCCATAAGCGCTGTGATTGGTCTGCTAGAACCGCTCTTGTCAGGTCAAAAATATATATGCAGAACTATAAATCATGCTTTACTCACATGTTATTTTTTGTTATTTGTAACTTAACATACCCACCAATCAGTTATTTCCCATACAATAAAAATGGATGCCAAATTTAAAAAAAGCACTATAAAAGTGTGTATATTTCTGATCCTCTGATGTTAGATGGAGCATTCTGTATTTCAAATCCCTAAAATTAGGTGCATTATGACAAAATGTTTATGTAAAACTTTATCGATTTGCTTTGATTGTTTCTTATTTGTGAGTCCATTGATTGAAAGCGTAATGCAAACTTGACCTAAACCCTACTAAAAAGCTGGTCTCCCAGACTTGTTTTAGTTTAAGCTGGTCTAGCAGGCTGGTTTTAGAGGGGTTTTGGACACTTTTTAGCTGGTCAGGCTGGAAGACCGGCTGACCCACCAGCTTAAACCAGCTTGACCAGGCTGGAAGCCTAAGGTACATGGGTGATTCTCACGAAATCCATATTTAAAAGGTGTCCAGCATCAGAATTTGTAAAAAGCACATATAAGATTACGGTCTGAACTTACTATAACCATTTTTAGAGGATTTTAAAAAATATTTCCTATAGAATTATTTAAATTTTTTTGATTATCATTATCAAAAATTATCATTACCACAACATATTAGGCCACATTAAATATATGCATTTACAAACTCATGTTTCGGTAATGAGAACTAAAAAGTTGCCTAGGACCAAACAAACAAAATTTTAACTTTTATCTGGGAAGAAAAAATAAGAACTGCTTACCTGGTAGCCATCTTGAGTGTCACAGTCAATTATGTCCCTTCCAACAAATTTTTTTGAAAATTTTAGTTCCTTGATGGCTTAAACAATGATTGAAAATTGTTGCGGAGGCGAGAAAATTGGTCTTGGACACATTTATATTCCTTATTATTGTCTCTACAATTACCAATGATCACCAAACACCACATGTTTCTTTACTGTAAATGTTTATAGACTGAAGCTTTTATTTTTTAGATTTTTTAATTATAAATATTTCCATGTCAAAGAACCCAAATCCAGTCATGGACAAGTTGCGGTAATGAAACTTTTCAACTTAAATGTGGAAAAAACAACATAATTGGTTTGTATGATGTCATTTGAAATCATGTGCAAAATAGTACATGAAGAGATGTTTGTAACTGTATGCTTCTTATTTTGATAGCATAGACCTTTTTATTAAAATGTTTTATGACACCTCATAAGTCTTGTAATTTTGCGAGAATCACCCACATATTGGTATCAACAAGTGCATATTAGTACCTCAAATGTACATATTGGTACCAAATGTATACATATCTGTACCTAAATGGTATATATTTTTTAAAGGATACTACTAGTGACAGGTGGGGACAAATTTTTTACCTTTTATTCTGATATCGCTTTCCTAACTTTTGAAGTTGCATTAGAGATAAAAGTCAAATGTAAACAATACCTAAAATGTAAACGTAAAAACTAAAATGCTATGTACAGGCCTTTCAATTCTGTCGTTCTGTCTGCAGCCAGCATTCAGCGACGTTTAAAGAAGGAAAAGAAGGCAAAGAGAAGGTTACAAGAGGCGCTGGAATACGAGTCCAAAAGGCGAGGGCAGATCGAGCAGGCGTTGCAACAGGCCACTTCAACCGACTCTCTCATACACGGTGAGATTCACAGACCGTCTCAGTGTGTTTTGTTCAGAGTCAAACACTTTCAGCAGGCTTTGTCACCTGTTGCTGTCTGTTAACACAGATCCAGTCAGTCTGGATATGGAGACAGGACACTGCAGAAGCCCAAAGGACAACTGCATGTTACAAGGTACAGTATTTTATTCACAATAAGGAGAAGAACTGGCCTGTTTTATATGCCATATTTTTTAATGCACAACAAAAATCTGACCAAAGTTGATCACCAAACTGGAAGAGAAAAAGTCACATGCAGTATATTTTAATGCAAAAGTTGCAGTGGGGGCCCGTGACTGCTCATCCGAGGGGCGCAAATTCAAAATAAGTGTTCGGAGTGTCATGTGTGTTGCTTGTGTTTTCGAAATATGTGTTTGTTGTGTCATGTGAACCATGTGCATCACGTGTTTTGTCAAAATAAGTGCCTGCTGCAAACGTTTCAAAACCGTTTATGATAAAAGAGACACTCACGTTCACAAAATACACGCTTGACACTCCCTTAACAGTAAACTCTGATTATGCATGAGATTATGCGAGTATCTGACAAACGCGAGCGTCTCTTTTATCATAAACCCTTTAGACGCGTCTGCAGCAGGCACTTTTTTTGACAAGACATGTGGTGCACACAGGTTCACTTGACGCGCAGAACACATATTTTGAGATGACGAACCACACACATGACGGGCTACATACATGTTGTGACGAACTTCGCATCGAGCGCCCTCGAAAAAGAAGTCACCGGCCGCCACTGAAAAATTGTATTAACCCAATTCTGAGTTGTTTAAAGCTAGGGTTAGCTAAAATAAATAAATCCAACTGTTGGGTTTAAATTAAACTATACTCAAAACCCTAGATTGTTTAAACTCCAACAGTTGGGTTCGTCCATATTTTATCCAACAATAGGTTTAAACAACCCAGCATCTTTTAGATCATCAAATCTGTACTGCACCACTCAGATCACATTTCTGGTGTGTTTGTGGGATTAGTCAGATGCTAAAACAACACGGTCAGGGCATACAAATAAACAACGTTATGGGAGGACAGTTCATTTCTCCAAGCAGTCCTTGTACGAAACGTATAAACACACTTACAAATGTAGCATGTATTTTTACAGACATGCACAATTTCAGCAGGAGATTAAGTGGTTTATTCACATTTGATGTCTTGACCTCATTTACCCTTTCCCATCTCGACATCACCGCGGACCACTCATCCGCATCCTCCAAACAGATGACATCATCGGCTCCCACTGTCTCCGAATGAGACCATTAGCAAATAAACACATAGATGAATCAAAAGACCGGGGATTAATTGCAAGTTTCCTGTGTAAGCAAAGGCTCACCGCAGGAATATTTCTGCTGCACATATCTATTCGCGTATCTGCAGCTGGTCACTCTCTTTTTTTATCTAACCCCTTGCTACTATAGCCACATAATAAATTGCTTGAATTAGACATCATGTTGATTTTAGTAAAATGAATCCTTAATACAGAGAAAATATGTTATATACAATTAAATTAATATCATTCAATTTATTTAGCTAAAACATACATTTAGTTGTAGCTAAAACATGAAACGGAGTTTTATTTATTAGTGCATTCCTCTCTAGTGGAAAGGATTTGACTGACAACTGAACAGACATATGAGCTAATCGACACTTGATCTCTGGTCTTGACTCGTCCTCGATTCCAACACTGGATTGATTTCAATATTTGTCTTCACATTGATTTTAAACTTTTAAATATTGACTGATTAAGATTTGAAATCAAGGTTATATGCCTTATTCTGTCATGCCGCAGTTTTGATTCCAAACCGAGCCTGTGAGGGATGGACGTCCAGAGCGCTTTAAACCTACTTTTTGTATCAGGATGCTGGTCATTCAGCCATCAAAACACTGAAAATACATTGTTTTACAAAGTTCCACAGAACAAAGAACCTCAGAAAACGTGGATTGTTAAAATTAGAAGGGACATATGACCTCATTTGAAATGAGAATGGCGCGTTGTGTACATAATATCCGTTTTGGATATTAGCCTGTTAGCTAATCGCTAATTTTGAACAACTCGTGTTGTAAGCATGTTTACTTATCTTTAAACTTATCTTTTTAGTGCAACAATACAATATTTTATGACAACAAGTCTGCATCTCCGGTTTGTATTGAACATAAGCGTATGTCCCATGTATTTTCTTCGTTATGTTTTTTTAACATTGACTTAATAAGAAATTATTGATGTGACAGTTCGTTGTGCAAGTATTGTTAGAGGTAAAACCCCATATGAACCCCTATAGTTGAATAAATCCTCCTTCTGTTGATTCCGGTCAATGTGCTTAAAAAACTTACAGAAGAAAAGGTTTTAAACATTGCCTTGCATTATTTGTAATCTTTACGAATTGGAGATATGTACTTATAGGACTATATTAGTGTTTTAAAGGGACACTCCACCTTTTTTTGAAAATATTCTATTTTTCCAGCTTCCCTAGAATTAAACATTTGATTTTTGCCGTTTTGAAATCCATTCAGCTGATCTCAGGGTCTAGCGCTACCACTTTTGGCATGGCTTGGCATGATTCATTGACTCTGATTAGACCATTAGCATCGCGCCTAAAAATAACCAAAGAGTTATTTTTTTAATTTCGATATTTTTCCTATTTATGACTTGACTCTTCTGTAGTTGCATCGTCTACTAAGACTGGAAAGACTAAGGAAAAATATCGAAACTCTTTGCTTATTTTTTTAGGCGCGATGCTAATGGTCTAATCAGATTCTGCTAAGCTATGCTAAAAGTGCTAGCGCCAGACCCGGAGATCAGCTGAATGGATTCCAAAATGGGGAGCTGGAAAATTGTGTCCCTTTAAAGAAAAGTAAGCATGCTTACAACATTCGGAATTAATGATTAGCCAACAGGCTAATAACAGGCTTTTCTTTTTAACAATCCATAATTTCTGAGGTTCTTTGTCTTGTGGAAATTTGTAAAATAATTAGGTCCGGGACTTTAACGCGTTAATTAAGATAAATTAATTACACAAAAAATAACGCGTTAAACATTTTAACGCATTTTAATCACACTTATTTTTGCACCGCGGAACATTTCTCATTGGATGAGTTTCAGGGGACCGATTATACTGGAGCACCAACTAGCGTTCATGACTTCAGACAACAACAAACCACAGTGACCATGAACGAAGAAGCTGATGAGATCGCTTTGGTTGGCCCCGTGGATGGGAATTTTTTTAATAAAAAAGAACGGATGGAAGCGTCGATAAGAGCATGGTAAGCTATGCAACAAGGAATTCACATATCACCGCAGCACATCGAGTCTCAAGTATCATCTCAATGCAAAACATATAGCAGCTAGCGTGGACGTTAGCCCGACTCCGAGTACAACGACTTGGTTAAACAAATATAAACAATATTTTGATGCTTAAGCTTATGTATTCAGTCATTATTCGTGGTATACTAAAAATCCATGTGAAAAAATAACTTCTCAATGTTTTCAGGTCAAATATTTATATGTTATTAAAATGTGATTAATTTCGATAAATTAATTACAAAGCCTCTAATTAATTAGATTAATTTTTTTAATCGAGTCCCGGCCCTAAAAATAATGTATTGTCTGTGTTTTGATGGCTGTCTGACCAGCATCCCAGTACAAACAATAGTTTAATGCGTGCGCTCTGGACATCCATCCCTCAAAGCCTCGTTTTGGAATCAATAAGGCGGCAGGCTGAATAAGGCGTATATTTCACAGAATTTTCTTGACATTATGTAGAATGATTTTATGTAGAAAGCAGTAAATAACAAAAAGACTTAAGTTGGGTTTTTACAGACAGGGTCACGACCCAGCATCCAGCCAGAACACAAATCGGTAAATTGGTGGCTTTAAATCAAAATGTTGGTCGGATATCCCCATTTTTTACTTTATTTCAATTCTGAACATTGCTGTTCTGGACTGATCTGATATGTTGTTTTCTAACATTTGGCTCATTTCTTCCTTACAGAAAACAGAACATTTACAAAGAACCCACTAATGTATTAAGAAGAGGCAAACTTCCAGTAATAGTTCTCCAAATCATGGATACTCTCTACACTTTTTAAATGTTGTTACCAAACTATAGAGGACCTCCTTTAAATAATGGATATATGAGAGAGAGAGAGAGAGAGAGGGATGAACTCTTCCACTGAACCTCACAGCATTCCAGATTCTTTTATTTCTTTTAATCCACATCCATTTAGCTTCACTTCCTGTTTTAGTTCTGCTGCTCTATACAGGTAGTAATGTTACTTGTTTGGAAGTATGCTGTTATCACTGATGAACATCTTTACAATGGTGACCTTTACTCTAATACTCAAGAGAGATGAAATGTAAATAATGGAGGATAACAGTGGGCCAAGAGAGGAAGATGAAAGGAGGATACGTCTTGGTTTTGGTGAAGAAAACTTGAGTGTTTCTCAAATAAAGTGTGAGAATGTTTCCCTTTTTGTTGCTTTTCTCTCGTACGTCCATGTATGTCGTATTCATCTGTCCGTGTTTCCTGTTTATCTTAATGATACTTTAAAGCTGCATTTTGTAATTGTTTTGGGTTAACAAACAAAAGCAACTACACTGTAAAAAGTAAAAGTTGGATCAATTAAAAAATTACTTCAATTGGTACCGCCTAAACATTTTACGTTTTTAACTTCACTTAATGTGAGATACAGTGGCAAGATGACAGAATTTGTTTGTGTAATTATTTAGGGACATTATGTTTGGCAATACCCTTGACTTAGATGAAGATCCGATTTTATGACCAAATTATTCAGAAAACCACGAATTTCCAAAATGTTCACGTACTTTTTCTTGCCATTGTAATTTAAGTTACCAATTAAAGTATGTTTTTAAGTAAAGCAGTACATAAAAGACCCCATCTCACAGAAATTCGTGTTATAGTCACGAAATATTTGATTAATGAGGAAAAAATATAGAATTACACAATAAAGAAAGTCGTGCCACGGACGAAAAACTATTTATAGAAATTTGTGCTGGGTGACACGAAAAAGACATTCATGCTCCAATGGCACGTAAAACAGCGGAAAATCTTGTCAATAACACGAATAAACTAATCAAATATTTATTGACAATAACACTACTTGCTGTGAGATAGGGTAGCAAAGATCTGTGCTTACCTTACCCTGATTTACAACTGTAAGCTTAAAATGATTTATAATTTGATCTATCAGGTACGATTTCACAAGAATTGTTAGGTTTTTTTACATTTGACTCAACCTCACGTAAAGAAATGTAAAGTTACCTGCAGATCACGGTATAGATGCAAAAGTGACCCATTGCAGCTTTAAAGGGGACATACTGTATCATGAAAATCTGACTTTTTCCATGTTTGACTCATTCCCCGCCAGCCTTTTTTTTAAAAGTTGCCCAGCAGCATTTTTTTGAGTTTTTAACAAAGGTTTTACCAAATGCCTTCCATGAAATTTTTCTTATATAAATATATAAACATACAAATATATCAAATGAAAGAACAGACCCTCTGCTTTCAAACAAACTTTTTATAACTTCTTAAAGGAAAACACCACCGTTTTTCAATATTTTACTATGTTTTTACCTCAACTTACACCCATTGGTACATACCTATATTTTTTCAATGCCTGCACTTCTGGTCTTTGTGCAGCGCCTTGTGAATGTGTTAGCATTTGGCCTGGCCCCATTCGTTCCTATGGCTCCAAACGGGGATGAATTTAAAAGCCACCGGACACTTCCATGTTTTCCCTATTTAAAGACTGTTACATGAGTGGTTGCACGAGTAAGTATGGTGGCACAAAATTAAACTTTTTTTGGAGCCATAGGAATGAATGGGGCTAGGCTAAATGCTAACACATTTACGAAGCGCTGTACAAAGATTAAAAGTGCACCAATTGAAAAAGATAGGTATGTATTTATTCATCTAAGTTGAGGTAAGAACATAGTAAAATATTTAAAAAACGGTCGTGTTTTCCCTTAAAGGTGCAGTGTGTAAATTTTAGCGGCATCTAGTGGTAAGGTTGCGAATTGCAACCAACGGCTCAGTCCAATGCTCACCCCTCGCATTTGCAACACATAGAGAAGCTACAGTAGCCACCACCGGACAAACATGTCATCTTCGGAGACAACTTAGTAAAAAAATGTGTCCGTTAAGGGCTGTAGAAACATGGCAGCACAAAATGGCGACTTCCATGTACACTGAAAAAAAATTATTCATTGAATTTTATCGATTTTTTTAAGTTTTTTTTTAATTTAAGCTACATTTAAACAAAAGTTTTATATTTGATTTTACTTATCTATTTTGTTTAGCTTAAATTAATTAATTACAGCCACTTAATATAATAATACCGCCCCTTAATCTGCACTATTCAAGTACGGCACTGCCATTTAGTGCAGAAAGAGAGAGAAAACATTATTGACAGCACAATTGAGATTCAATTTCAACAAACCACCATCATGGGAATCAGTGTTTGAATTTCATCAGCCCATTTCCATTTAACAGGACAAACCCAAAAAAGGCACATTGTGGGGTATTTTAAGCTAAAACTTCACATACACACTCTGGGGACTCATTTTACATCTTAATAAGTCTTGTGAAATCTCCTCTGTTAGATGTTTGCCTCCAACAGGTCACAACTATTTTTTTCAGTTGTATATGACTTTGTTTTGTGAATAATTTTATTGACTTTGAGTCACTGAGTCCCATCCCCAAAGTTTTTCTCAATGAAAAATGAAACCATTCTTAATATCATTGCGATTTGAATTATTCTAGTCATATGGTATTGATTGTGAATATTTCAGCCAACTTTAAAGTCTACGAAACTCAAATCATGCTGACCAGCCAATGGCAACTGGCCTAGCGACAAGGTGCTTTTTCCACCTGATTTTGTGTTTGTTCGAACTGTTTAGTGCCTAGGTTTTTTTGCTGCCATTTACAAAATTGGCAAGTGTGTGATATGTAGCATTTAAACAAGAGCAATAAACAAAGCAATGCTCATGTCATTGGTGTCACCTTTATCAATGCGATCCCGTATGAAGCAAAAGCCATCAAACAAGCCGATTGATTCAGATCATGCAAATGAGACCCCATTAGATCTTAAATGTCTCTTCACAGCAGAGGATTGGCCTTTATTGACAGAAATCAAAGTACTCATTTACATTCATATTGTAGTCTGGTTCTCTCTGGATATATTAAGTAATTGTAGATTGGTATAAAAATTGAATGCTTCCAGTTTAACAATTTAAAGAGAGCTAGCAGTTTGATTTTAAGTAGGTAGCTTAGTAAAGCCAAGGACTTTGGCATTGTAGTCAAAGCTGACTGATTATTCACAGTAATAGAAAAAACTCCAGCTGTGTAATATCCTTTTCCAAACAAGGATATCATGAATCAAAGTGCACACTGTATTGTGGAATTGTAATCTGTTTTTTAATATTTTTTAAACATCACTAGAGACCATAAATCTGTGGGAACCATAAATAGTCTCTGTTGATGATGAAACCGTATTTTTCCGTTTACTCCGAATTAGAATCAGTCTCTAAAAAAGGGAAATGGCCACTTTGGGACGTGGGAAAAGTGTGCTTTATAAAATACAGCAATCAAAGGGCCTGGAAGGAGCCGTAAAACAAACATGTTTAGGACACAAGAAATCCAGATGTGTTTCAAAATAATTGTTCTGTGAGAAATATATCGATACATCTGTGTAAACCTGTTTGTCTTTCCAGTTAATCTTAATGTCCTGTGATAATGTTTTCTACAACTTACACTCTCAGAAAAAAGGTAAAAAAGTTGTCACTGGGAGGGTATCTTTTAAAAAAAAGATCTTAATATGTACCATTTAGGTACAGATATGTACCTCTAATGTACATTGAATGAAGATAGGTATGTATTAATTCATTTACCTTAGAGTTACCAGTATGCACCTTTTAGATACAAAAATCTACTTTTTGAAAAAAGGTACCACCCCAGTACCACCACTTTCTTGTACCTTTTTTTCTAAGAGTGAATATATTTAATATATTTATATTTTCTTAGTCAACCTGAAATCAAAATTGACAATAATTATTGAATGCTTTCAACCTCTTTGTGAACTATTGATCTGTTGACATTTATGTTGCTGTTTTTTGCATTTTTTTTTTTTATTAATTAATATGTTGTTTTGCTCTTAAATACATCCTTTATATATGCAAAATGGCTTTAAGAATTGATTTAATTCACTATAAGCAATTATACAAATCACTATTAAAGGATAACACCACAGGTTTTCTAATGTTTTGCTGTGTTCTTACCTCAGCTTGGACGAATTGATACATGCCTATCTTTTTTCGGTGCATGCACTTAATCTCTGTACAGTGCGTCGTGAATGTGTTGGCATTTGGCCTAGCCCCATTCGTTCGTTGGGATCCAAACAGGGATGAATTTTGAAACCACCAAACACTTCCATGTTTTCCCTATTTAAGGACTGTTACATGAGTAGTTACACGAGTATATGGTGGTAAAAATAAAACGTGGCAATTTTTTAAGCGGATACAAAATGAGAACTACATTGTATGGCAGAAGTGCGTAGGTGTGTAGGTCCTACGGCGTAGCCGCGACGGCGTAGTTTCCGCGTCGGTTGTCATTTATACTTTTGCATCGTCGTCCGTGTCATCATGCAAACACACATGCAGACCACTGGTAGGCAGTATCACGCATGTAACCACAGTAGCAGCGCGACCGTCAAAGAAGAAGAAGCTTGGCAAGTTAACCCACAAACGAAGTAGAACCAGCAACTTGTTGTGTATGATTTGAGAAGACCAGCAATGATGGAAGTAAATAAACAGCGACTTTTGTTGCAGTTTGAGTTTAATCACTCATCAACTAGGCCATTCTTTGTTTTTACCGTCGCAAACTGAAATATCCATGACGCAGTTTTTTTACCTGACGGGAGGGGTTCTGGTGGACCAATCACAGCGCTTGCGGTCGGCATAGAACTGACGCGCTGTTAAAATTTTTGCGAGGTGCACGTCAGAGCTACGCACAGGCTACGGATAGCCTACTGTAGCTACGGTGTAGAACTTACGCACGACTATAAATCGGGCTTTAGTTTACAGCACTTCGACCTCGGCGCGGAGTAACATCATCACTCCTGACTACTCCTCCTCTCGCTCAAACTTCGTTCAATAATACTGCGCCCGAGGTCAAAGTGCTCCAAACTAAGTGCTCTTCCGCCATACCATATAGTTCTCATTTTTATATGTTAAAAATTGCCACGCTTTGTTTTGTGCCACCATACTTACTCGTGTAACTACTCACGTAACAGTCTTTAAATAGGGAAAACATGGAAGTGGCTAAAACATCTAAATTGGTGGCTTCTAAATTCATCCCTGTTTGGATCCTAAGAAATGAATGGGGCTAGGCTAAATGCTAGCAGATTCACGGCGCGCTGTGCAAAGGTTAAGTGCAAGCATTGAATGAAGATAGGTATGTATTAATTTGTCTAAGTAGAGGTAAGAACATAGTAAAATATTGAAAAACTGTGGTGTTTTCCTTTAAGGTGCATTTACCTGAAGAGGCTGATGTTTTCTTGGGGTGGTCTATAGGTCTCTATGGATCAGATGCATCAATATATTGATGTGCCCATTATCCTCAAAGCAAACAGAAGTGTGCGTTTCTGATAAAAGGAGAAAGCGGAGTCTAAACAAATATGCGACCCTGTCTGTGAAGTTCAGGCTAATGTTTTATAATCTAATTGTGAGATCGGGAGCATTAATCTTACTTTAATTTCAATCTTACTGTCAATATTAAAGATATCAAGGTTATTTTTTCACAGAATATTATTTACGTTATTTATGATGATTTTGTGTACAGTAAATCACAAAAATGACTTTGAGCTGGTTTTTCACAGGCAGGGTCACATATTTGAAGCAGCGATTGAGAGATATGTGATTTAAAGGTTGTTGTCTCAAGTGAGATATTGGCCTATTTCACGCACCACAGCTTTCAAATAAAGATACATATTGTGAAGGAGGCACTCAAAAAGACATGAATGTTTGTGTAACAAGATTATCCATATTAGGGCACAGTGGAATGGAAGGGGAGGAAATGGTTGAAAAGGAAATTATTAAATTGTGATTAAGTCATTGAACCCGGTAACAACATTTCTCATGACATCTAAAGATAACAGGATGTTTTCTCTCATCTTCAATGACTAACATATTGCTCTATTGATGTATCGTTTTGGTTTAATTAATACAAATAAAATGGTCAGGTCAAAATCTCTCACTTGGCCACTGTATATTTTTTGGTCATTTTCTGGTTGTTTTTTAAATCAGTATCTGCATTACTTCAAAAATATTCTTGATAGACTTTAAGTAAACATATTTCCTAAGAAGATGCTATTTACACAGCAGTAAACTGTGTAGATGTGTTTCATGAATATAATGATTCTTATACGTTCATAATACTTTTTAATGATCAATATAAGTAATTAAACATAAATTATTTTACTATTTGTTATTCAAAGTGCTTAAAGATCCAATAGACTACTTCTTGTGCTTGGGACAACAGTTTGTTTATCTAAAATAGTTTGTTTGCCATATAGTTCAATATTTCGATTGATAGGTAGAGAAAAAAGATTCGTTGAGCATGACAGCTTGCATGTTGCTGCACTTTGAAGTACTTTCCTATATATTTTTGTTTGTTTGTTTTTGGACAGGATCAAATAAGATGTGTTACAATTCTTTCATTTACCAGCATGCAGTTAAACACCATGTCAATAATGCACAACACTGTAAAACTCTGGAGAAGATGCACTAAAGGAAACATCTGAAAAACAACAAATAAATAAACAAAGACCCAGAAGAGAGAGATTTATATTCTAGCTCACACTGTCTCTTGTGTAATACGTGGTGATTGCAATGTAAAAAATCAATATTTCAATTTCAGACTGCATTTTTATCCACAGAGATTAGAGAACAATCAAATTCTGGATTTTCTCCATCTGCCGAAGGAGGAAACTCTCGGCCTTACTGATAGCAAAACGAAAAGGTTTTAGCTTGGGTGCGAGATGTTTGTTTTTGTGAATTATTCATCGAGATCTGTTTGTGCAAGTGAATAGCCACTTGCTCCAATATCGAAGGGCAAATAATGCAGATTGCTCAAACACAACAGAGCAGGAATTTGACATTGAAAAGTAGCAAGACGGACAAAGACTTTTGCACTGCAGCAGGGTCACTTACTGATAAACAGACTTGTGGCAGCAAAACTGTATTTTGTATATATTTTAATATCCACTAGTCCTTTTACATTATTATTTACTTGAGAGAAAGTACCATTGATCCCTAGCCTAGGCAAAAAAGTACAATAAAACACTTTAAGGTACACTTTGCAAATGTACTAGTATGTTCACAAACTAATTTTGTACTCATGGAAGCAAAACATGTGGGTGGGTCAAAAACATTTACTGGAGTAGATGTCATTTTCTTGTATTCTGGTGCCTTTTAATCAAACTGCTTTTATAGCCTAAAATGTTTGTTTACCTTGTATAGCAGCAGGCGAAAGTTGTGAAAACACGGAATGGTCTCTAAATGAGCCAAGTGGAATGGATTTGAATCAGCAGCGTGGAGGTCAAGCCTGTATAGCTAAAACGAGTGGTTCTCAAACTTTTTCAATCTGTGGCACCCCATGGCGTTTATGACGTACAATATTCCAAAACCTTTTGCAACGTTGTATGTTTTTTTTTGTTTAGTTAAAAAAATGGAATTAAACAAAACATATTCAATTATACAGTGTAGTAGTGTTAGTAGCCTTATTTTTCATGAGATCAAATTACAGAGAATTTATGATAAATGTATGTTTTTTATAAAATCTCATTAAACTGGGCCCCCTGGCACCATCTCGGGATCGCCCAGGGGGCCACGGCCCCCAGTTTGAGAACCACTGAATTAGGGCATTCCTCGAGTGGAATGGATTTGATGACGGCGCGCTGACAAGAAAACAGACAAATGCGCTAAATTAAAAAAGTGAGTGGGTCCAATAAAAGTGGGTGGGTCTTGTCCCACGGATGCCCATGTTTGTACTTAAATGATACAAAAATTAGCTAGATAAAGTTAAGAACATCTAAGTGTATTCTACCATTTATTTCAATTCACTAAAAATCTAACCTACTGATATTTACTACACTTTTCTCAAGTGCACTTAAGTACTCCTGAAAAACAACTATACTTTTACTGTGCGTTCACACCAGTGGCCTCATTTATAAAATGCTGCGTAAAAACCATCCTACATTTGATCTTACGATCATTTAACAAAAATGCGTACGTGTGATTCATAAACCTGAATGTACGCGCAGAAAACGCGCGTAACCCTTTCAAATCTATATATCGCAAATGAACTTGAACTTGTGCGGACAGCCGAGAAGTTTCAGATCTCCGCCTTTAAACGATGCATAATTAATGTCAGACATAAAAGAGCGCTTGTCAATGTTTAAACCCAATTTCAAACAGCAAAAATGACTTATATTTTCAAAAACCTGCAGCAATCAGACAAGCAGAAGTTCACATCTGCTCAGACCCTGACGTGGCGCTAAGCACTTTTCCACGTCAAAGAGAGTTTTCATAAATATGGACTTTGCCATAGATTTTTGCCTATGCACACTTTACGATCAAATCTGTGCGTACGCATGCTTTATAAATGAGGCCCAAGACGCGGAAGAGGCGGCAAGCGTGAGTGATTTGTTAAGTCAATGCAAAGACGCAAATAGCCATCCTGCGGCGTGGTACGCGCAAACGTTACTATGCGTTCACACCAGACCCGTAAGAGGCGGCAAAAACACGTTATTCGCTCATAGTTGGACGCTTGAACATTTTGAGTTTACTCACAAAGCCGCGCGTGAAATTCTAGTCATTCGAGACATTCACTCAGAAATTCGCATTATGGGAGGGGCTTCTTCTGCCTCCGGTTGCTTCCTGTAATCACGTCACTACTAGAGCAAGCTCCTGATTGGTTAACGCTGCGCGAATATATGCCAAAGTTCCGATTTTTCAACTCGCACGTTTCCTCACGTCAACACTCAATTCTTGCAGAACGCGCCATCAGTGCCACGTTTTGCGCCATTCGCGGGAACCGCACCACAGGATGCCTATTCGCTTATTTGCATTGACTTAACATGCAAATCGCTTGCCTCTTCCGCATCTGGTGTGAACGCACAGTTAGCAGAATTTGAAAAAGAGATTGCACTTTCCCGAGAGTGAGCGTGGTTTCGTGGTAACTAAACCCCTGGTCAGAGCCTGACTCCACCCACAATATTTGAAAAATTCAAGAAAATTGGGCAGACCCCAACGTAGATAGAGGGGAAGAACTGAGCTTGTAACAAGCGTGTGGTGAGATCTTCAACTAGGGCGTGGTGAGTTTGAACCTGCTTACATCACATCGTACCGCTTACGTCACGTAGTACCGCAACATCCAATAGGAAAATTCAACTGCAGTAGCCACTGTTCAACCTGAAGAGGGCAGCACTCAGACGTTTTTACACCATATATTGTAGCACTGAAACACTTTATATGTACCCAAATGTCAAAAAAGTTACTCAAATCAATGAACAGCACTAATAAAGCCCCATTCTTACACATCATTCTGTAGAAACACAGGGCTCCAGACTGCCACCAAAATTTGAGAGTGTGCCACTGAATTTTTCATTCAGTTGCACATGTGTGACCAGTAAATTTGACCTTTTTTTGTGATGTGACACTGAATTGAAAACAGCACATTGTACTTTCCGCATCTCTTATTAAAGTATTTATTAGTAATACAGTGGAAATTAGTTGAAATGTGAATGTTTGGTTAGCATGTTGATTTACAGTGTGTGCCCCTAAATTTTCTGATTGCGCCCCTAAAACTTTCAGTTGGGGACCACTTTGCTCTAATGAAAAAAGTTAGTCTGGAGCCCTGACCAAGATCCGCTTTCCTCCTCCCATTGATCCTAACTCCACCTTGTGGCGAAGACTGCAAACCCATAGCTTAAAACATCTACTCATTTACTCATGAAAAGTTTATTATAAAAAATAAGAAATTCATGTTTTAATTATTTTTTATTCGCCTGCAGTTATTCGCCATTCATCAAAATACTCATTAAAAGCACCAGCCACAGTAATGAGCTGATGGACACATCCAGCATATTTTCACCCATACATTTGCATATACAGTTCAATCTCAGGTCAATAACTTTTGTCCACATGCTTCACGGTTCACAATTCAAAATAATGGGTGCAGGCATACAGACACCTGTGGAATCTCTTACAATAACACTCACACAGCTTTTGGAAAAAACAACATTGGATATCAGATAAACATTTTAAGTAAACAATACTGTCCAGAAAAATATTAGGGAAAAACTGCACTCAAACATTCCCGGAAACCCACATCACATATGTAAACACTGCAAAAGCAAAAACAAATATGAAGAGATCAGACAAACTTCGTGCCTTATTTGGTTAAATAAAAACAAAAAGGTCACAGCTTTCGTACTGCCAAACCGCTTTCTCTCGATTTATAATATTATCCGTATTACAACATTACTGACAAATTTATAGGCTAATACAAGTCTAAACTTGCCAAGTCCAAAATCTGCATTGCAGGGATGTGTTAAATCACAAAACACATTTAGCATTTGTGTCATCACAAAGTATTCTTTTAAAAATAGTTTTTATGAAATAGGTAAAAGATTAAATAAGCTCATATATCTCAGATCTGTGTGATTTTAATATAGCAATACTGAATGAAAATATGCAAAGACAGCCAAACCAAAATGGTGTCTGGATTTAACACTTCAAGTATGCAAAAACAAACCGTGAGCTATATCTTCCAATAAAATACAATTAAAGGTGACATTAGGCTTGCTAGAGTATTGTCATTTTAACACCTCCCAAAAAAGTCTAAGCCAAATTGATATACATTTCAAACAAGAATTGGGCGAAGAAAAAGAGCAAAAAACACTAAAGGTTAAGTTCAAGAGGCAGTTTTTTTTAAAAACGTGTCCATGTACCAGCATGTGTGTAAACCCAAGCAAATGTCTGAATCAAAGGTCTGATTTGATTGGTCAACAAGCACATAATGTACCTGCTTATAGCTGCCATTTGTTGGATCTGTTAATGGCATCTTTCCTGTACAGAGTAAATGTAACATTTAATGTAATAAAATGTAACAAGTTATTTCTTGTACAACTAACCTAAAAGTCAACTTACACCTGCTCAGAGATTTAGATGTCAAGGGGACAAAAGTCATCAAAACAAAATGAACAGATAGTCTGCAAAGAGACACATCATAATTCAGTTTTATCTTGCCTAAGAGGAACTTTCTTCTGAATCTCCTCGTCCGAGCTGTATTCAGCTTCCTCGGTTTTCCGCTTGCTTTTCTCAGTCTCAGGAATTTTGGACTTTTTCTTCTTCTTCTTCACCTTCTTCTCTTTATTCTGACTGCCCTCGCCATCTTTGCTCTTCTTGTTCTTCTTGCCCTTCTTTTTCTTTTTGTCCTCTGCGATGGCTGCTGTATCCCCCTTTTTCGCACTCCAGGACTCTTGAAGACAACCTGCCAAGAGACGCACACGTACACACTGTTGACAATCCCTGCTTTTGGACCGACTGTCCAAGTGATCATATCAAAACTGTGTGTTCAGGAAATGATACAACTTCCTGGCGGATCTATTCTGGTTGCTATAGTAACACAATAGGCGTCAGCATCACCTCAAATCAATCTGCCTTCATATCACCAGCTTGCTGTTTCCTATTATAGCAGCCGACAGCTGAAATTTGTGCTCCCTTGGTATTTTCACACAAGGTTCCAATATATTTAATGACTCTGACTCATTATTAGGGCTTGGATGGATGACAAAATAGAGTAAACTTGTCAACTGGGAGAGATTTTACTGTGGTAAAAATATTTTTGGATGGTACTAATTGAGATATGATATAATTGTTTACCGGGAACACAACGCTGTAAGTGAAGTATGTTATGAAATAAAACAGCTGTGGTTGTGGTTGTGTCAGCGCCACCGTACCCAAGTCCTGTCCTTTCAGCACGTGTTTTTCACACAGGTAGGTGGTGAGATCTTCCTCCTGGTTTCCCTTATACCAGTCCTCAATCACTTCTTCATACTGCTCCACCATCACATCACACTGAAAGATAAACACATACTGTGCTTGTGTATTCATCTTTTATATACATTATCATATATGTGACCCTGCACCACAAAACCATAAGTGGGTGATTCTCATGAAACCATTGAAACACCACGGCACTAATGATTTTAGCTTTAAAATGTGTAATATAGTAACATTAAAAAGCATCAGAATTAACACAATACTGTGTTCTACCTTGCACAATGTGTGATTTCAACATAAGAATTTATAATTGTAAATTTTATCTCATTTTCTGCTGAAATTCTCATTACCGCAATGTGTCCGGCTGTGTTTGAACATGCGTTATGTTGTAATTTAATCAAATTAACACAAAAATATTTAAAAAATAAATAAATGGATGTTTTGCTAGACTACTTTAGATGACAGAAAAAAATATTTACTGAATATTCATGTATAATAATAATGAAGAAAAATTAGGAAAATGATGTGTCCATGCCTGATGTTCTCATCCTCCGCAACACTTTTTGAGAACAGTTTAAGCACACATACAGAATTTTAATAAAGTTTGATTTTGAGTGACCAAGCACATGGACCAGTTACTTCAAGATGGCTACCAGGTAAGATCATTTTTTTACAGTTAATTTGAAATATTGTCTTGTCAGAATGCTTACACAACATTTTGATTATCATTACCGCAACAGATGCTTATTAAATGTTAATTTAATTAATAGAAGCATAATACTTTGATTTTAAATGCATGTGCAGAATCTCCAAATTATGTTCTTTCAGGTTTGTCATGTCATTTTGAAAATATGTCAGTGTTGATGTTTTCTGACTGTTGCGGTAATGAGATTTTTTAGGACTAATTTTTTAAATTATGTTACAAAAAGTGTTAAATGATAAGTAAAAGTTTTTAAATTAATGTTCCCATTTACTCCAGACTTTGTTTTTCAATGTCTGGTGGGAAAAAAGTAAATTTAAGCAATTTTTACATTTTCATGCTTGACATTTTTAAAACCAAGTTTTCGTGAGAATCACCCAAGTAGCATGCGTATATTTGTAGCAATAGCCAATAAGACATTTTTATGCCAAAAATCATTAGGATATTAAGTAAAGATAATGGCCCATAATTAGTTTTTTATTTGCTACAGTAAATATAAAAAAATATATTTATCATAAGTAATATGTGTTTGCTAAGTACTTCATTTGGACAACTTTAAAGGGACATTACACTTTTTTTGAAAATAGGCTCATTTTCCAGCTCCCCCAGAGTCCAACACCTGACCTCCACCATTTCTGAATCCAATCCAGCCGGTCTCCTGGTCTGGCGGTAACACTTTTAGCATAGCTCAGCACAATCCACTGAATCCGACCAGACCACCAGCATCACGCAAAAAAATAACCAAAGAGTTGAGAATTTTTTTATATTTTTCGAAAATAGTCCCCTTGGTAACTTTCAATAGCTGGGGACTATTTTCGGGCACCGAGTAATATCATTGTGCCTGCTGCAGCCATAGTACAACAGCAAAGTCCTTGACTATTACGCCGGAATGAGAGTGTAGTTCCGGCTTAGAAAATCGCAACTTTTAATTTTCAGTCGGTCTTAGTACACAATGTAACTACAGAAGAGTCAAGTTTTAAATAGGAAAAATATCCAAATTCTTTGGTCATTTTTGAGCGCAATGCCAATGGTCTAATCAGATTCAATGGACCGTGCTAAGCTATGCCAAAAGTGGTATCTGGAGATCGGCTGAATGTATCCAAAACAGTAAAAATCAGATTTTTAGTATAAAAAACAGAAAATGAGTATATTTTCAAAAAAAGTGGAGTGTCCCTTTAAAAACGATTTTCTCGATTTATTTACATTTGGCCAAATATTCTCCTATCATAACAAACCACACATCAATGGAAAGCTTATTTAGCTTTTGGGTGATGTATAAATCACAATTTCAAAAAACTGACCCTGGTTATGACTGGTTTTGTGGTCCAGGACCACATATACAACTTTAAACCGCAGGTTTAAAGCATTTACACATTTACGTAGCCCAGGGTTCTTCAAATCTTACCCTGCAGGGCCTGGTTGTGGAAGAACACAGTCGCTACATAATCTTCCCTCCGAATCTGTCGGATCTTGTCACACCCCTACATATTAATGTTTTGTTTCCTTGGTTTTGATACTTTTTTGAACCAATTATTATTGCATCAGCATTATTATGACTACTAGGTTTTTGCTCTTTTTTATTACCCAAAAATATCAAATGACATTATCAATTACCAAAATAATTGCTAGGGACAGTCCTAGATTAGTTACGTCCTAATCTATGCCATAGGACCTACGCACAACTATAATGAGCCCTTAAAGCAACACCAAAGAGTTTTTTTTACCTTAAAATAACGTTTACAAAAAAGTTTCAGTGGTTCATCCACACAAAACAGGGTGAATGGCACTTTCACATTCGCTTTGCAGCCCTCTATCAGCCAAAACCGCACTAAAGAAGTTTCCAACCGTCGGGTAGTGGTCCTAGTTCGAGTGAAAACTACAAAAACTTGCTTTACGGCAGACCTACAATCCAATCAGAGCCAGCTATGCTGCAGTATTTACGACAGTGGTAATGAACAATTACGCTTCTAACCTGTAGGGGGTGCAAAGAGCCAGAGTTCTTTAGTGTTGCTTTAAGTGTCTCGTCACACCCCTAAATAATTTTTACATATATTATAATATTTCAAGAAGACCTGTTTCTTGAGGTCAGCCACTTCTGCACTGGTTTCGTTCCAAAGTTCATAGGGAATGTCCATGACCACCTTCACTCCTTTATGGACGAGGTTATGTAAGGTGGAAAATGTCTCAGACATACCCTAAAAGAAGAGTGCAAGGGACTGTCATAACCTACAACCAATATTGATTTATTACAGTTTTACATCACAGCACACACATTTTTCAATCTATGGTATAAGCATATCATCAGGTTTTAGTCATGTATATGAAAACAGGTCAAAGTGATTCAGACTTCTGTACCAAGATCAAATCATCATTACCTTTGCAAAGCGATTACTTCCATCTCTTTCTTTGTGTAGATTGTACTGCATGATTCTGGAGCACACATTCTCCATGACCTCTATGAAACGAATATCACTAATGCAAAAAAAAAACAGAAATCAAAGTCAATGGCAGAGCGGTCATTTTTGGTTACACTACCCTTATAAACTCCTAGTCGTGAATAAGAGGCTTACGATTTGACGTATTTGATTGGTGGTGAGCCTTTATCGTCCAAAAAGCGGTAGTTGGTCTCTATAACTTCTTTCGTTTTGCCCGTCTCTTCGAATGCAGACTTCATCTCAATGCTCACAAATTTGCATACTATAAAAACACATTCAGAAGATTAAAGGGAACTGAAAGTGGCTGTGTCTCATAGCTTGTCATGATGAAGCCTACCCTACTGAAATACACACATGGACTATGCACAATACAAGCTTGACATGACAGAAGTAACACATGAATTCGGTTGAAAAGAGGAAATCTGCTTTCTAGATTGTGTGTGTGTGTGTGTGTGTGTGTGTGTGTGTGTGTGTGTGTGTGTGTGTGTGTGTGTGTGTGTGTGTGCATATACTATCTTTGTGAGGACCATTATTTTTTAATACTGTACCAGGTAATACCATGATGATCCAAGTGATGGACAGTGAGGACATTTTGGCCAGCTCTGACTTTATGGCACCCCTTTAAAGGGCTGTTTGAGGGTTAATAGGTTTAGGATTAAAATTGGGTTAAGGTTGAGGGTGGGAATAGCATTGTCTATTGAGTGTCCTAACAAACGAGTGTGCGCGTGCATAAATGGCACTTCTGTGATATCTTCCTGTAGCTCATTGGTAAAAGAGTCTGCCAAATGCCTAAATTTACGTTTACATTTATGCCAAAGCGAATTAATGTACAATACATTCAATCCATACATTTATTTTAGCAGTATGTGTGTATATCAGCAGGTGGTTGTAAAACTGTATTCACATTTGTCAACATGAAATTGGGCAAGTAAGAGATTGCGTACCTTCTTTTGATGCACAATGTTAAAAATAAGTATTTTTTACCCATAAAACCGATCAGTCTCTTGCATATTTCTTGTATAATACCCATATTACAATAGTCTAAAACAGTTATCTGTGAAAGCGATAGTGATCTTTGTCTGATGTATCTGCAGCAGAATAATAAATAAGACAATTATTGTAAAAAAGGACACTGTTCCTACCTTCACATTTATTAGGCAGATGCACCCATTCATCGTCTCCGCTTTTTTTCCCAACTGCGGCATTTACAAGAGCTAACACGACGTAAATAAAAACATTCATTGTTTGATAGTGTCAAAGACTTAACACGATGATTTACAAAACACTGCACATCCTTATTTCACTGGCCGCTATTTCTGATGGTTTCACTTCCGCTTTGGCAGGTTGACGCAGATGCTGAGCAGTGGACCAATCGGCGACGACGGAGTGGCATCGCAGAACCAATGAAAAGCGTGGGTGGGGTCGAGAACTTGATTTCATTAGGCGCTGCGCAGACTTATCGTGCTATGACATCAAGGTATCGCGAGAGCTATTCGAAAGCACAGCTCTCGCGGTACTTTGCGCAGAGCTTCAGATTCACCTCATGTATTTTAGATGAGAACGTTATCATATGACTGTATTATCAGACATACTTTTTAAGTTTAAATTAATTGAGATTTTAAAGACAAAGGTTAATGTAAATAAAGAAATGAACAGTACGAGTACAAACGCATGTACAGTATTTACGAAATTGTAACACGCGTGTTTGTATAAAATGCGTTACATAGTGCACCAAAAAAATCAATCAATCAAATTTCAATAAACTCGTGTCTTTTAGCACAGTAGTTGCATTTACTGTATACTGGAATTATGTCTATTCCTATGAGTTGTTTTTCCAATTGTGCATTTATGCAATGGAAGCATGCAACCACCAGAGGGCATCACACTTCAGATAATCATATTTCCTCTACTTGAAATTGCTCTCATAAATTTCCATGTCATGTTTACCAATTACTACACACCTGTTACAGATCAGCACTGGCAGTATTGGCTCATCTTGCCAGGAGGAAAGAAATCAAATATTAAAATATAAATCCATTAGAACTGAACCAGACCACCTAGGCTTCTTTTTAACCCGACTTCTGGTAGCTATTTCTGTTATATAATAGCTATTGCATAATGATTTATTTACAATACCAGAAGTTTCAGGGTCACTCATTCTTTGTTAACATTTTTCCACATTTTAGAGTGATAGTAAACTCATTCAAACTATGAAATAACACAAATGTATAATGAATGAATAAATACTAAAATTAAATAAAAAAAATATGTTATATTTTAGCATCTTTAAAGTAACCACAATTTGCACTTGAGTGAACAAAATTGTATTTTCGGGTCTCTGTCTACCGGAATCTTGAGGTCTTACCCTAAAATGCTTTCCATTTCACATGCATTTTATAATGAATTATATCATGAAAATCTGACTTTTTCCATGCTTAAGTGCTCTAATTGGGTCAACTTAGAAATAGTGAAAAAGATCAACCCAGTAACTTAGTTTTGGTAAAGCATTCTCTGCAAGCATGGGAAAAAATAGGTCATTGAAATTTGTCTCTCATTGTGATGTCAGAAGGGGATAATACCACCCCTTAATCTGCACTATCCAACCACAGCACTGCCATTTAGTGCAGAAATCAGCTCATTTGCATTCAAAAGGACACAACCAAAACGGCACATTTTTGCTCACACCTACATAGTGGCAATTTTAACATGTTATAATAAATTATCTATATGGTATTTTGAGCTAGAACTTCACATATGTACTCTGGGGACACCAAAGATTTATTTCACATCTTATAAAGGTCTTGTGAAGTCTCCCCTTTAAATAAACACTTTTATTTTGTTTTGTAATAAAATAAATTATGAAACGTTTTAATGATAGAAATATATTAATTATGATAGAAATATGTTGGCAAAATTATATTTGTCTTTACATTACTAATTTAAAACATTCAGAGATATCCCTTAAGAACAAAAGTTTTTCAAAATCATAAAAAAAATGTTAGTCAAGCCAAGCAACCTCAAGCACCATCTCACCCCCCCCCCCCCCCCCCAGATCCATCCAGATCTACACACTAATATCTCGATCAAGAACTGGCATCAAATCAAACACATTACTACGATTATTCTGCTTTATTGAATCTGCATATTCGGCATTCCCTTGAGTTTAGCTTCTGGCTGTCAGAACTACGTTTTAATCTTATTCATATGTTCACACGTTTCCAAGGAAAAGTACAAACCGATGTAAGAATCATACAAGATGAGCGTGTATATCATTCAAGTGTTTACACAAGCATTTACAGCGCCTTGACGAAAGTACTAAGACCTCCAACCAAATCTTTCATTTGACTGAATTACACAGCCCTACACTGAAATTTTGTGCTTTGTGATTTTTTATTTCAAGGCACTGCAACACTGCACTGTAACTAATGTAACATTCCTCTACAGTGTGTTATATAATATTCTTAACTCAAAGTATTTACTCCCAACAATTTATTCTCTTTAAGAAGCAACCTGTTGCAGCCTGTGAATTACGGGTCTATATTAGTTCACATTTTCATTTCATTAACAAATAATCAAAAATTATATTGATGAAAACATGAATCAATGCCAAATTCAAGCCATTTCATATTTAGATCTTTGAAAAAAACAAAGAACCCATTTTTCAAAATTTACTGCGATAACATGAAAGAGTTGGTTAAACGTCAAAATGCTTTCGCGAGGCACCGTACATGTTTCGTCAGCATTCATCATCGCACAATAGGGGGATTTCATATTCGATGCATGTCCCTGGACATTTCCCCTGTACCTGATTATTATAACGTACTAATTGATATTCACACACAGTAAAAACTAAGCAGCCAAACAAAAAGAACTTCAAAAACATTATATTAGTATACTGTATAAATAAAGTCTGTCTAGACTAAAACAGTCTTAAATTAAATCATTTATACATGCTATTCAAAATACAAAAATAAGATTTCAGTCATGTTAGATTCTAGCATAACTTCAGCCCTCCGGGTGCATAACAGGAGTAATGCCAGACTATGATGTGCGTGTATTATAGCACTAAAGTGAAAGATCTTACGGGTACACCAGGTGAGCGACGCCTTCATCTCATTCAGAAAGTACAGCAGAAAATATCACATTTTTATCACGAGAGATGTATTAACATCATATCAGATGTTTCTTGCCCCGTACATGGTCCATTGTGAACTTTATCTGAATGAAACACATGGTTATGAATTGACATTGCTTTCAGTGCACATTCATGATGCATGTAAATGATAAATGAAACAAATTGGCGTATCGGTGTTTAAAGTCAACATGAAATGTCTTTCTGTAACGTAACAAAGGTTAGGAAACACAGGGCCTTGATTTATCCATTTGGAAATGCTTGGATCATTAATTAATCGTTAATTAGTACTGTACATGCAGGCATCTCAATGTATTCCTATGATCAATGTACATTTCATGCATTTAGCGGTCGTTTTTTCCATACATGGTTGGAATCCGGATTCAAACCGAGGGGCAACCTTCCGATCTCTTTGATAAAGCCAATACGGAAGTGACTTAAATTGCAATTCATCGACTGGCAGCTAGAGACTGGTTTCAAAAGGGAGTCAATTCCCATAGACCCGCATGTTAAAATGCCCAACTTTACAGTACACTGAAAAAATGATTCATTCAATTTACTCAATTTTTTAAGGTAAGAGAGTGCAACCAACTTATTCAAGCCACATCTAAAAAAATATATATATAAAAACAAAACGAAACAAAAAATTTTTTTTTTAAATGTAGCTCAAATAAACTAATTGCGACCACCTACCTTAAAGGATTAGTCTATTTTCTTAAAAAAAATCCAGATAATTTACTCACCACCATGTCATCCAAAATGTTGATGTCTTTCTTTGGTCAGTCGAGAAGAAATTATGTTTTTTGAGGAAAACATTCCAGGATTTTTCTTATTTTAATGGACTTTAATGGACCCCAACACTTAACAGTTTTAATGCAGTTTAAAATTGCAGTTTCAAAGGACTCCAAACCATCCCAAACGAGGCACAAGTGTATTATCCAGCAAAACGATTGTCATTTTTGGCAAGAAAAATAAAAAATATGCACTTTTAAACCACAACTTCTCTTCTTCCTCCGGAATGATGTGGAAAGGTCACGTGTTACATATATGAAACGCACATTTGCGGACCATTTTAAACAATAAACTGACACAAAGACATT
Organism: Misgurnus anguillicaudatus; assembly: GCF_027580225.2. Taxonomy (NCBI): domain Eukaryota; kingdom Metazoa; phylum Chordata; class Actinopteri; order Cypriniformes; family Cobitidae; genus Misgurnus; species Misgurnus anguillicaudatus. Next base: position 40,197,201 of record NC_073339.2, on the reverse strand, counting down.
AATAAGTATCATTTCACATACAACAACGTCAGAACGGTCCTCTTTCTCCACACTTGTAAACACTGGGACGTAGTTTCGCTTACGCCATCCGTGACCTCTTGACGTAATGACATATTAGGTGAGGTCGCACTGGCGCGTCACAGGACTGGAGTAAGACAAGAAGTTGTGGTTTAAAAGTGCATTTTTTTTCTTGCCAAAAATGACAATCGTTTCGCTAGATAAGACCCTTATGCCTCGTTTGAGATTGTTTAAAGTCCTTTGAAACCTCGATTTTAAACGACATTAAAACTGTTAAGTATTGGGGTCCATTAAAGTCCATTAAAATGAGAAAAATCCTGGAATGCTTTCCTCAAAAAACACAACCTCCTCCCGAATGAACAAAGAAAGACATCAACACCCTGGATGACATGGTGGTGAGTAAATTATCTGGATTTTTTTAAAGAAAATTGACTAATCCTTTAAAAAAAATTGTAAATTGAATGAATAATTTTTTTCAGTGTAGAAAATAATGTTTACAGCCTGTTTTTGGTCTATATAGCAAATTTTCCCCTCACGACAACTGTGAGAGGGGTGAATTTTTTTGTAACTCACCCGTTTAAATTATATTAAGCCTTAAAGTTCTGCATAATTAAGGGCGTGGCCACTGGAGTGATGGGTGAACTGTCACTGCTGTCACTAGAGTCGAGCTAGGCGGGCGTGGTTTCAGCAACCAGCCACCTCAGCTTCACTCACGTCCCACCTCTTTACCCATTTTCGGTTATCCGTAAGTGATGCACGGCCAAAATGGCGACGGCAGGCTCCGCCTACAAATTGGCTTCAAAAAAGCTCTTCACAAACCTATTTTTTACAGTCTATGGTTCAAACCAGAGATCTTCGCCTTAGGAATGCACTGCTTTATCACTTGAGCTAACTATATGCTATTATTGCTGTAACCTTTATTACCTTAAAGTCAACCAGCATTCAATTTGAGAAGATTTTAGATTAACGTTCACCAAGATGAAGAAGTCACTTTAGAGGCGGAGCAAGTTATTACAATCTGCCATAGACTGTAAAAAAGATCTCTCTCTTCCATTGGTGAAAAGTGAAGCCGCCTGTGTCCCAATACGGCGCTGACATCTTGGGTCTTGAGTCTGCGCAGTAGCCATTTCGGGACCAGTCCTGCACAGTGCTGAGCAGAAAGTAAAGCCGCAAAATTAAGGCCCCGCCCTCGCTCTCGCAGAATGCGCATATCACAGCTGTCTATCATGACGTGACACTGTTTTCATATCATTAAAGGTGCAGTGTGTAATTTTTAGAACGATCTCTTGACAGAAATGCAAAATAATATAGAAAACTATATTATCAGGGGTGTATAAAGACCTTTTATAATGAACCGTTATGTTTTTATTACCTTAGAATGAGACATTTTTATCTACATACGCCGGGGGTCCCCTTACCTGGAAGTCCATTTTGTGCCGCCATGTTTCTACAGAAGCCCTTAACGGACACACTTTTTTTACAAAGCTGTCTCCGAAGATGACATGTTTGTCTAGTAGCGGCTACCGTAGCGTTTTGAAAGCGGGAGGTGAGCAGTTAACTGAGCCATTGGTTGCAATTTGCAACCTCCCACTAGATGCCACTAAAATTTACACACTGCACCTTTAAATAACTAACTAAAACAAACTTTTGAATTTACATGAGCGTGATAAAAACTACAGTAAATGACAGAAACCAGCTTTGGAAAAAAGATAATTGAAGTGTAATTAAATTGTTTAGTTGATCTCAAGTCCCATTGAATAACATGGGGGAGGCGGGGTTTATGACCTATACTAGGACCAGTCACAAGGGGGCGATCGAGACGTTTTGGCTTCACTTTTCAGGGCTTGTGTGGCACGCTTGCATTCTGCAGACAAACAACTCTTCCTCTTTGGAAAAGCGTGCGCTCATGAGTGTGCACTAAGACCTAGAACAGGCGATTTTGATTTCATGTTGACTTTAAATTATTGTCATTTCGACACTGTATGACATCACCAGCATCTATTTGCATCTTTTTTAAATTCTGTCTGAAAAAAAAACATGCTGGCTTTGAGTTTGAACACAGCATGACAAAATGAGAGAGAGAGAGAAAAGAGAGAGAGAGCAGCACTAATAGGTAATGAAAACGATAAATACATTTCTTGACTCAAAATTCTTGTCCAAATATTTGTGTACCTGGCCTGCGGTTCACAGAACATTTCCAATGAAATGTTTCGTCTGTTCTGCTGGTTGTGACATGTTTTGGTTCCTTCTAAATCTATCTGTCGTCCATCGTTTTATTTGCTCATCCCTTCTGCCTTGTAAATAGCGCTCGATTTGGTTAAAATACAAATATTGCAGCAGCAAACTAAATGCGATAAAACAGAAGAACTGGTCGGTTGGTAATCGTTATTGATATCGTCACTGATTATTGTTATTATCAAAGTGCTGTACAGTACATACTAGCGATACTATAGCTGCGTGGTCACCGAATCGTCCTGTTCTGTTACCCAATGGGAGGAGTCTTGCCTTAGTACGTCACAAGGCCCGACCAAACCCTGGAACACGTCCTCGCTCGAGTCCAAGAGTCGGGAACTGGAAGCTGAAAAACTGGAAGCACAGTGGAGGGAGGTGGGTGAGGACAGGGGTCCTAATGTCAGCAAAACATCCCTCCCGTTAACTCTCTGTCCATTTGTTGCCGTGGCAACACTGTCGCCCTCGTTTAAAGTGGCCGCATCCACCCGATTAAGGTTGGTCTCGCTGCGGGTGACGGGACCATCACCTCTGGTGAAGCCTAAGTCCTGCCAAGCCCCGGGCGGGTGAAGCAATCCGTCTGAGATAGTGTAGGTTGCCGCCGTAACACCTGCAGGCTGGGGAAGGTGACTGCCCATGCGTGAGAACAGCAGGCCGAGCCGTCTGAAAGAGTTCTTCTTGGAACTGGAGAAGCGCGAAAAACGCCTCCAAGTCCGTGAAAGTGCAGGTCTCGCTGGAGCCACCGAGGACAGGGAAGAGGAGGGCGATGGGTTCTTCCTTAATCCGTTGATCTTTGGTTTAACCTCCCTGTACGTTGATGATTCTGCAACCTCTACCCCGGAGATAGACCGAAAGAGGGCGGAGACCCCGTAGGCCGGATCCGAAGGCGTGATAGTCTTAAAAGACACGCCCTTGGCTCCTATGCTGCCGGCATCGCTGTGGTGCAAGTTGTTGCTCGACGCTTCGCCGTCATCGCTCGCCTCGTCTCTTAACGTGGCCTCACTGCTGGAGGAGTAGTTCCTACGTGGCGGCTTCCGGTTGCCGAGAAGGTCCAAAACTTCATAGCGGAAACTGGAGATGTCCTGTTTTAACTCCTACAACGAAGATGTATAGTAATAAAGTTTCACAGGATTAACCGTACCGTACGTTAGTGCATTCTTTATTTTTGTGATGATGTTGGTCACACCAAGGTCTGCTAAATGCGAAATTACCTTAAAATTCTCCTCCGTCAGGCCTTCTTTCGTCTTAGCGCTGCGAATCATGGATGCCACGTACCTCTTCACCAGACTACGGATGACTTCCTGGTAGGGTGAAGGAAAAGAGAAGGTAATCAGTGATATGAAACAGCATCTCCTAATCTTGTTAATCTGATAATGTACAGCTGCATGTTTGGTATGATGGTGCAATGAAAATAAAGATTAGGAAAACAAAGCCAGGGGCGCATCAGCGTAATGCAATTACATGCACATTGTTTGTATACTCGCAGACGTGTGTTATCGAAGACCGCTGGCATACCTGATAATGCTGATTCTGGATCAGTCTGTCGGCATGCTTTTCCTAAAAGGAGAAAAAGATATATTCACACTGTTTATGTTGAGTAATCGATCTCATAAAGGCTCCATTTATTTGTTTGTTTAAGGGATAATTCACTACAATAATGATAATTTTATCATAAATCACTTACCATTGTGTCGTACTAAAGCACCAAGTGCTCCGTTTGTCTTCACAACACATTTTATTTAAGATATTTTTGATGAAAACCAGGGAGGCTTGTGACTGTCCTATTGACTTCATTAATTTCACCATTCTTTTCCAAATAAAAGAATAAAAGACATCATCAAAAAGGTCCATCAGTAGTTCAATAATAATATTATGAAGCGACAAGAACACATTTATGTGCAAAAAACCCCCAAAACAAACAATTTTATTAAACAATTTGTTCTCCTTCAAGTCATTCAGTGCATGTTCACAAGCAGACTACGCACATGCTGCTGATGTCACCTGCTGCTGTAATTGCCAATGTTTAATTTTTTTGCTTTTTTATTTAAGCCATTATGCAAACCTTGTAAACAATACTTAAACAGCTGGTATAAATGTGCAAATTACTTGCCAGCGTATTCTGTGTCTGTTCTGTGTCTACGTCAGCAACAGCATGCGCTGAAGTCTGCTCGTGAACACGCATTGAACAACTAAGGAGGAGAACAAGTTGTTGAATAAAATCGTTCATTTTGTTTTCTTTGCGCACAAAAGTGTTCTCGTCACTTCATAATATTATTATTGAATGACTGATGGAACATGGACCTTTTTGGCGATGTCTTTCAATCTTTTCTGGGAAAAAAAGAATTGTGAAACTAACTGAAATCAATGGGACACACAGAAGCCTCCCGGTTTTCATCAAAAATATCTAAAAATGTGTTTTAAAGACAATCAAAGCACTCGGTGGTTTAGAATGACACAGGGAAAAGTGACTTATGATCAAATTATCATTTTGGGGTGAACTAACACTTAAACAATCCATTTAAATTCCATGATATTGTTATTTTCTATTTAGATATCTGTCGGGAAAGCTTAAAGTAGAGAAGTAATAGTAAATGAAAATGTTCATATTATCAGTGGAGGCTTGGATGTGTGTCTGACCTAACAAAAGCTCACTTATATACATGATGATATATGACCATAATAGGGCGGTTTCCCGGATGGGGTTTAAGTTTAGTCCTGAGCTGCCTTAAAGGCAGGGTGCATGATCTCTGAAAGCCAATGTTGACATTTGAAATCACCTAAACAAACACGCCCCTACCCCCAAAAGAATCTGGACCTTCATTTGATAGACCCGCCCCACACATACGCATCCCAGGCAATGATGTCGGTTAGTAGACACGCCACTCATTGCTGATTGGCTACAAGTGTGTTTTGGTACTCGGCTCGACTCCCTTTTTCAAAGTGTTTTTCAAAAATCATGCACCCCGCCTTTAACTAAAAACAGCTTGGACTTGCCATTGTTTTGACTCAAGATGCACACCAGTAAAGTTTTTTTAGTAGGCATGTTTGTAAAAAAAAAATTATGTCACAATCTCTCTCAATTTTCAATTTCAAGTTAATGAAACTTTACTGGCATAATTATGTGTGCATACAATATTACCAATGCATTATACATACTAAGGAATAATCCTGGTTTAATCGAAACCCTGTCCGGGAAACGCCGCCAATATGTTTTTGACACATTTTTGGACTTCTTTCAACATCATCAAATCTAAAGTGAGTGACAGATTTTTAAATCCAATACCTGTCCTTGTAAGCCCCACAATGTCTTTGAGTTGATGATGTCATGTTTGTAATTGTCTTGATGTCACAGTTGAACATCTTGAAGATGAAATCTTGATCTTTAGCACTTTTTATGTATATAGACCCTTAAAGGGAAATGAGCATTTAAAAAAAAAAATGGCTCATTTTCCAGCTCCCCTAGAGTAAAACATTTGATTCTTACCATTTTGGAACCATTCAGCCAATCTTAGGGTCTGACACTAGCACTTTTAGCATAGCTTAGCATAATCCATTGAATCTGATTAGACCATTAGCATCACGCTCAAAAATAACCAAAGAGTTTTGATATTTTTCCTATTTAAAACTTGACTCTTCTGTAGTTTACATCATGTAATAAGACAGACAGAAAATTAAACGTTGTGATTTTCTAGGCACATATGACTGGGAACTATACTCTCAATCTGGCGTAGTAATCAAGTTGCTGACGTAACATGGCGGCAGCAGGCGCAATGATATTACGCAGTGCCCCGAAAACGACTATTTTCGGGGAGTGCATAATATCATTGCGCCTGCTGCAGCCATGTTACAGCTGCAGAGTCCTTGATTATTACGCCAGAATGAGAGTATAGTTCCTAGTCATATCTGCCTAGAAAATCTTTTAATTTTCCGTCTGTCTTAGTACATGATGTAACTACAGAAGAGTCAAGTTTTAAATATGAAAATATCGAAACTCTTTGATTATTTTAGCGCGATGCTAATGGTCTAATCAGATTCAATGGATTATGCTAAGCTATGCTAAAAGTGCTAGCGCCAGACCCGGGGATCAGCTGAATGGATTCCAAAACGGTAAAAATCAAATGTTTAACTCTAGGGGAGCTGGACAATGAGCATATTTTTAAAAAAGTGGAGTGTCCCTTTAATGTTTAGTAGTTTTATCAGATATTACAGAATAACTGCTCTTTACTCAGCTCGACATGTAGGCAGGTTTATATAACGATTAAGGTTTGATAGCACTGCCTGAAAACATGTGGGAGAGTGCTGAGTGAGGAAAGAGAGAGAGAGAGATTTGTTACTATTGTGTTATTGTATGTTTCTTGTTTTATGTATAATGCTTTAGCAATATTGTATGCACACACAATTTGAGAGAGAGAGAGAGAGAGAGAGAGAGAGAGAGAGAGAGAGAGAGAGAGAGAGAGAGAGAGAGAGAGCAAAGTACACCTGTATTGATGTATTCTATTAAGGGCCGTGCTGAGAGATGAATTTGTAAAAGAGAGAGAGAGAGAGAGAGAGAGAGAGAGAGAGAGAGAGAGAGAGAGAAAGAGAGAGAGAGAGCAAAGTACACCTGTATTGATGTAGGCTACTAAAGGCCGTGCTGAGAGATGAATGTGTAATAAACGCATGGGGCGAACAAGCGAGGTTGTAATTGAAACAAAGGTGACAAGCAGACCTGGCTGTTTCAGGGGAGTTACATGGAAACACAGGAGGAGGTTGAACTCCACACAAACTCCGGCCATCTTACGCCTTATTACATCATCAAAGGAAAAACAAAAAGAAATCTTCCTTCGTAGAAGTTTTATTAATTCATACGAAGTTCCACTCCACTGATTCAATTGAAATTCAATTTGCTATGACTGGAACACGTTTTGAACATGTGTGATGTCATCAAGTCGCAAAGATTCATCTCATGAATATTAATAAGTTCTGGCTGACATCGCTGGGAACCGTCTGTGTTACATAACCAAATTATTCTAGCGCCAAGCTTTCACCATAGTAGGATTAACAGCTTGGACACGTAATACTTTTGAAAAGCAGCCGCATCTTGTGGCGTAACGTTTTGAACTTCTTAATCTAAAACTATGTAAAACAGCAGTTTAATATGCATGCAGTTTGTAAAACAGCTCTGTATAATTGTAAATTAAACATCAATTTAGCTTTTAGTGCTGACAAACGGTGTTAATGTTTTGCCCACACTGCTGTTTAATGTGTTAAATCAAATGCACAAATTGCTGTACGCTGTCTGAAATTTACATAACATTACATTTACACATTTAGCAGATGCTTTTCTACAAAGCAACTTACAGTGCACTTAATGTCACTGGAAATCGAAACCAAGGCCTTTGCACTGCTAACGTGAAGCTTTACCAATTGAGCTACAGGAACACATACAGTTTGGTTTGTGATGAAAGAGTCATGTAGCTTTATTTTCTACTTTTCATCGCACTGTCAATGTACTGCTTAGGATAAGCACTCTTGGGATAATTCACTTTCATTCATTTATTTTCAGTCCAGGGATTTTATAGGTCAGTGGCTATACATGGTCCAAACAAAGTGAAATTTCTTTCATTTTGCGACTGTGAAATTCCTTTCATTGTGACCTTTTTAAATAAATGCATTATATTATAAATTCTAATATTATCATAAGAATTTGAGGAAATAATTCAGGATGAATGAACTTGACAACAGGCATTTGGATTGTATTAACTCCAAATGCCAAACCCGGTGTTATCCGTGTAATGTCCAAAGAGCATTTTTACTTCAATGGAAGCAGGGAAACATGAATTTCACAAGGAACATTTAATCTAATGTATAAAATAGTGCACATTTCAAATAATATTATCCAATTTACAGTAAATACAACCATCAAATACATTTTTTTATATTTGCAAGATTCCTCAAAATTCTGGCCTTTCTTGTTAGCAAAACGCTCTCTTTACTATTTCAAAATAATATCAGGTGTTTAAACTATGGTAAATAGCAGCTTATTATAAGAATGCACTTACAATGTAAGCCAACAGAAATAACTGTGATCCTGGACCACAAATCCTCATAAGGTAAAAATTTTTTAACATAGCTAACAAAAGATTAATCCCGATTATTCGCATACAAAATAAAAGTTTGTTTTGCATAATATATCTAATATATAATATGTCTTCACAGTGTGTAATTTTTTGTGTATATAAATACACACACATGCATGTATGTATTTAAGAAACATTTACATGTATGTACATTTATTTAGATTTTGTTATTATATATATATTTATTTATTTATACCTACTAATTACACACACACAAATATATTTTGCAAACACAAACTTTTATTTTGTATTCGATTAATTTTTTACTGTAAATAGTATAATTTGTCTATAAAATTACACATCTGCAAAACATTGTATCCTTATTAACATTAAAGAAAACACAAAAAAAGAAATATCAATCAACTTACAACAAAGAATGACTTTATTAACATTGTTTTTTAGTCTGTAACAGTAAAGACTTAAAATGCATCAATTTGCCTGAAATAAAAAAATCAATCCTTATTTACAGTATATTTTTTGACCATTTGATACTGAAAAATTAAATTAAATAGAATCAATAAATAATAATAAAAAACTCAAGCGGCTTATCAGCGTGTTTGGGGTGTAATGTCTTTAAGTGACGGTGCAAAGAAAAAATCACTTCCTGAAAAAGTATTTTCCCCAGGGTCTCGCGCGCCCCCCCTGGTGTCACTTCGAGCCCCCCCTGGGGGTCCCGCCCCACTATTTAAGAAGCACTGGGATAGGACAATATTTGGCACAATATTAGTACAACTATTTGTAAATCTGATATCTGAGGGTGCAAAATATTGAGAAAATCGCCTTTAGAGTCCAAATGAAGTTGATATATTTATGGTAGGAAATTTACAAAATATCTTCATGAAACATGATCTAATGATTTTTGACATAAAAGAAAAATCTATAATTCTGACCCATACATTGTACTTTTTTTAGTGGTCCATAGTCACAAATATTTTTATATCAGTCAGCTAAGTTAAATTAAGTACAGTTTGGGGGTCTTGACTGAAGTTCTGTTGTTTTGAAAGTCGTGCAAGATTTTTAAGCCGTTATTGTTCATGTCAACGGTTATTATGTACATATTTTATCTGAACGCGATGCATGTTGATGCAAGTCTAAATATAATTACTGTATCCTGCCATGAGTCAACATCACAGTAGCTCAAAAAACAATAAAAATGTAAATCAGGGCCATATTTTATCTTACAACTATGAGCTCCCCTAAATAGCAATAAGAGTTTCCTTCTTAAACCTATTGAGAAAGCTGCTGAGACCAACTTTTACTAAAGAATAGATAGAAATCTAAAGCTAAGAGAATGGTTGACCTTGTTGTAATAAATGTGGTCATCGAGATGACTAACTATGGCCACAGTGATTGGCTGATATGGGTTTCTGTGAATGATTAATTTATAGATATAGTGCCCTCTATAAGTACTGGGAGGCAAAATTGCTCTTGGTGCCAAGTCAGGAAATATCTAAACATTAAAAGGTGACAAAAGTACAGAAGTAACATTTTATTTTTCACCTGTTTTAACATATAAAATTTAAATACTAAAGTAAGCATATTGAGACAAGTATCATAGACTTTTAATGAACAGACGATAGTAAGACATGCAAACATAAAAGAAAACCAAACTGGATAGAATAACAGCTGTTACTTCTTGCTTAACTTATACATGAAAAGAAGACAACAGCCATTTAAGTATTGTTTGTGATTTGGTCTTAGTGACTTAGGAGTCCTCTTGACTACCCCTAACTTTAGCAGATTAAGGAGCTAGTTTTAGCAAGAAAACACTTAAATACTCTTAAAATTTAGGAGTCTTAAAATTAGGACTGACACAACCATTTTTAAGAGTTTCTCCTAAATCAGCAAGTTAGGTGCTACTTCTAGCCTTAAGATGTTTTGTGAACATCTTAAATGAACACCAGCTCTTTAAGCATTCTGTGTGGTAAAGTATATTAGGGCTGGGCGGTATGTCGAGTTTTGGTAATATATCTGTATTTTTCCCCAGCGGGATATGGGATGAAACAATACCGTCTATATGGGTATGGTCTGATATGATTTCTTCTTTCAACAGAAGCTTTGTGCACTGAGGTCAGATGTAAATTTTCTAACTTGTATTTTGTTTGAGCTGTATATTGTCAAACAGGGAGAAAAACCCATCTTTGAATGTTTTTATCATACATTGTTGATTGTGACATCTCACATTGGGTTTTGACTTGCATGTAAAAATACAATTCACTTTGCAGAAATACAGAGATGTATACGGTATATATCGATATGGACCTCAAAATTACAAAGACATGAAATTTGGTCAGTATCGCCCAGCCCTACAGTATATGTGTGTGACAGTGCTGTTAGTTGTCGTTATGGATAACATTTTAAAAAAGCAAGCTAGATTGTTATTAAAGTGTCATTTAAAACACACACACATTGATGGAATGGCAGCAATAAAGTTCGAATAGATTTAGGATTTGTCCTTACCGTGAACTCCTTCAGGTTCTCCGGTTTGTGGGGGTCTTCGGGCAGAGCAGCCTCTGACCCGCAGAGACGCTTGTGCACCCATCGACACAGGTACCAACATGACTTGGGACTGGGGATGACGTTGAAGGGAGGAGGGAGTGTCCCACCCTCATCACAGTAACTCATCCACAGCTTTGTCCGAGCAAACTTCCACTCAATATCAGCGTGGTCCTGAAAAATTATTACGTGATATTAAGTGATAAAGTGGTAAATAAGTGAAAAATTATTTCAAGTGTAACAGACCAGTATAGGTTAAACATTCTGAATGTTGAATATTTACTAGTACTGGCAATACTAGTAAAGCAGTGCTGTACTGGCAAACCAGGAAACCAGTCCGGTACTATAGTGGCAAACACTGTAAAACAGAGCTATGCTGGCAAAACCTAAACCACCGCAGTATCGGCAAAATTAGCAAACCACTACAGTACTAACAAAACCAGTAAAGTACTGGTAAAACTACTAAAGCAGCGATGTACTTGCAAAAACAGTAAAGCAGAGCTGTACTGGCGAAGCCTGTAAACTACTGCAGTATCGGCAAAACCAGTAAACCAGTACTGTACTGGCAAAACTACTAAAGCAGCGTTGAACTCGCAAAAACAGTAAAGCAGCGTTGTACTTGCAAAAACATTAAAGCAGAGCTGTACTGGCAAAACCAGTAAACTACTGCAGTATTTGTAAAACTACTGCTGTATTGGTAAAACCAGTAAACCAGTACTGTTCTGACAAAAACAGTAAACCAGCACTGTACTTGCAAACAAGGAAATCAGTGCAGTACTACCAAAAACAGTAAACCAGTACTGTAGTGGCAAAAACAGTAAAACAGCACTATACTGGCAAAACCTAAACCACTACAGTATTGAAAAAAAACAGTAAACCAGTACTGTACTGGCAAAACTACTTATGCAGAGCTGTACTGGCAAAACCAGTAAAGCAGAGCTGTACTGGCGAAACCAGTAAACCAGTATGGTAGTGGCAAAACCAGTAAAACAGCACTATACTGGCAAAACCTAAACCACTGTAGTATCGAAAAAACAGTAAACCAATACTGAACTGACAAAACTAGTAAAGCAGAGCTGTACTTGCAAAACAGCAAACCACTACAGTACTAGCAAAACCAGTACTGTACTGACAAACCAGTGAACCAGTACTATAGTGGCAAACAGTAAAACAGCGTTATACTGGCAAAACCTAAACCACTGCAGTATTGGCAAAACCAGCAAACCACTACAGTACTAGCAAAACCAATAAACCAGTACTGTTCTGACAAAAACAGTAAACTAGCATTGTACTTGCAAACGTGGAAACCAGAGCAGTACTAGCAAAAACAGTAAACCAGTACTGTAGTGGCAAAAACAGTAAAACAGCACTATACTGGCAAACCTGGAAAAAACAGTAAACAAGTACTGTACTGGCAAAACTAGTAAAGCAAAGCTGTACTTGCAAAACCAACAAACCACTGCAGTACTAGTAAAACAAGTAAACCAGTAATGTACTGGCAAAAACAGTAAAGCAGCACTGTACTACCAAAACTAATAAACCAGTACTGTTGCAGCAAAAACTGTAAAACAGGGCTATTCTGGCAAAACCTAAACCAGTGCAGTATCAGCAAGACCAGTTAACCAGTATTGTTCTTGCAAAACCAGCAAACCACTGCAGTACAAACAAAACCAGTAAACAAGTAATGTACCAGCAAAAACAGTAAAGCAGCACTGTACTGGCAAAAACAGTAAACCAGTACTGTACTGGCAAAACCAGTAACCCAATACTGTACCGGCAAAAACAGTAAAGCAGCGCTGTACTGGCAAAACCAGTAAACCATTATTGTATTGGCAAAATCAGTAAAGCAGTGCTATACTGGCAAAACCAGTAAACCATTATTGTATTGGCAAAAACAGTAAACCAGTACTGTACTGGCAAAACCAGTAAAGCAGTGATGTATATGCAAAACCAGTTAAAGGAATAGTCAACTCATTTTCAATATTAAAATATGTTATTACCTTAACTAAGAATTGTTGATACATCCCTCTATCATCTGCGTGCGCGCACGCAAGCGCCGGAGCGCGCCGCGACGCCTCGACAGCATCCAGCCTAGCCCCACTCACTCAACGGTACCATTTAGAGATAAAGTTAGAAGTGACCAAACACATCAACGCTTTTCCTATTTAAGACGAGTAGTTATACGAGCAAGTTTGGTGGTACAAAATAAAACGTAGCGCTTTTCTAAGCGAATTTAAAAGAGGAACTATATTTTATGGCGTAATAGCACTTTTGGGAGTACTTCGACTCGCCTGAAAAGTCCGCTCCCCTTCTCACTCTCATAATGGGAGAGGGAGGGTGTTACTGCGCCGAGTCCGCTTAGAAAAGTGCTACGTTTTATTTTGTACCACCAAACTTGCTCGTATAACTACTCGTCTTAAATAGGAAAAATGTTGATGTGTTTGGTCACTTCTAACTTTATCTCTAAATGGTACCATTGAATGAATGGGGCTAAGCTAAATGCTATCTAAGCGTCGCAGCGCACTCCAGCGCTTACGTGCACGCACACAGATGATGGAGGGATGTGTCAACGGTTCTTGGTTGGGGTGATAACATTTTAACATTTTAATATTGAAAATGAGTAGACTATTCCTTTAACCGGTGCAGAATTGGCAAAACCATTAAACCAGTGCAGAATTAGCAAAACCAGTAACCCAGTACTGTATCGGCAAAAACAGATAAGCAGCGCTGTACTGGCAAAACAGCACAACCAGAAAAGCAGTGCTGTAATGGCAAAACCAGTAAACCAGTGCAGTGTTTTCAAAACCAGTTAACCAATAATGTACTGGCAAAACAAGTGAAGCAGCACTGTAATAGCAAAACCAGTAAACCAAGTGCTGTACTATCAAAACTAGTAATGCAAAACTGTACTGGGAAAAACAGTACCATGGAACCAATAACATACTGGCGTAGCGCATGTTTCTAGCCATAGGTTACAGAAGTAATGCTCAGTACTTACAGCGATGAGCTGGTAGGAGTTGTTCATCATAGCGATGAGCATGTTAAGCAGAACCACCAGCGAGATGACGTTGTAGGTGCCGAACATAGTGGCGCCAACAAACTCGGTGAACTCATGCCGAGCCTTGACGTTGGTCACGTACAGATTCAGGAGGCCGAATATCGACCAAAACAGGGACTGCAGTGTCTCAAATAACCTGAAAAGCAGACAGACTGAAATGAGACACAGTTCTGAATGATCTAAAAATAAAAGTATCAAGACAATATCCCAGATGAATTTTGGAATGGGCCAGAGATCACAAGGCTCCAGGGGTAAACAGTTTATAATCAAAGAATGAGAAATGGATCAATTTAGAAAAAAATGAAAAATAATACTAAAATCTTGTGAAATGCAGTGAATATGAGATATTATGTGTAGGGCAGACCGGAGGCAATTACGAAGCACTAAATTTCTTTGCAAAACACGATTTGCAAATAATGACTTTATACGCACATGCTCATTAGATTTTTCTCTCTTGCCTGAGAAAAAGAAGTGATCGTTTTCAATAAAAATTAGATTTTGAAGTTATTGTTTTGGAACACTGTAACTTTTGTTTTCAAATTCAATATTATGATCAACTCAAACGTTTTATTACTTTTTGGCACATTAGGTATTCATGTGTTCTTAAAAAAAAGATGGCAGGAAGATTTGAAATAGTTGATGATTTATAAATGAAAATGTCAAAACTATAACATTTGCCATCTATAATAGAAATAACAGAAAGGAAATGGAACAAAAGAAAGGAAAACAGACAGACTATCAATCAATGTTTTAATGCATTTTGCTGTTGTTTTGATTTATAATACTTGCGACTTGAATCAGGGAATGAACTATGTTTCTGCACTTTTATATTTATTCTTTTGCGGTTCATTATTCTCACTCCAAAAATGTATTTAATGATTAATGAATCTCACAAACTAATATTAACCTTTGCATGCACATGACAAACATGTCAGCCTGATCCAACTGTCTGAATAACCTCGCTACAAGCTATCACAATGTACAGCATCGAATGCCGCGACATCTGGTCTGCCTCAAAGATTCACCGTTTGTGTCTACGTGCACCCTTAGGGTGAAAGGAAATGTGATTTTTTTATTTTCATCGCATTAAATATTCAACGGCGTCAGCTTTCATCAAAGTCTCGGCAGAGATAAATACAACCTGGTTTCTTGAAAACAGGAAAAAAGGACAGAACGGACGCAGGAATGTGTACAAGCTAAGCGTATGGTATCTGGAAGCTTTGGGAGGAACACACAAGAAACATGCAGCCTTACTATTGTGAGAAAGCTGACAGAGAAATGTGCCGTGCTTGGGGATGCAGGTGGGCGAAACACTGTTTTATTTTCTGTTTGTCACAGATTTGTAACATCTCACTGACTTTAATTCCCAATAGCACGTGCAGGGGCGTCATTCAATTTTTTTTTGTAAAGCCTAAAGCACTTTGTGCTCTGGGCACGTTAACCCATGACTAAAGAAAAAATAAACACTTGCTATTGGTTGCAAACTACACTCAGAAAAAGGTACAAATGTTGTCACTTGGGCAGTATCTTTTTAAAACGTATACTTTTGTACCTAAAAGGTGCATATTGGTAACTCTAAGGTAAACATTGTTACCTTAGAGGTACATACTGGTACCATCTGTGCCAAAATGGTAAATAGTTGGACCTTTTTAAAGGGTACCGTCCCAGTGACAACTTTTGTACCTTTTTACTGAGAGTGTATGTGCATGGTATAGTTTTCAAGTTTTCATGTAGTGTGCAAGAGGATTGTGACCTAAATACATAGTTTAAAATTTCATTAATAATACATTTTATTATTTATTCATTTTTTTATTATTATAAAACCAAATATATAAAATGTAACTATAGGAATTATGCTGCGACTAAAGAAACTTCTTAACAAAGCAAAAATATGTTATATTTTAGCATCTTTAATGTGGTCATCCTTTGACTAGAATATATTGATTGACAAAATTATTTATTTAAAAAACATTTTTTACAAAAATGTTGGTTTTGTACTGAAACCATACATAACCAATGTTATGTTTGCATAATTATATTTTTGTTTACAAAAATAGTTTTAACAGCATCAAATTAGCATTCAGTCAAGGGACCTTAACATCTTTTAAATGTCCCCCTTAAGACCCCTTCAGTTTAAAGGAAAACACCATAGTTTTTCAATATTTTACTATGTTCTTACCTCAACTTAAATGAATTACATACCTATCTTTTATCAATGCGTGCACTTTTAATCTTTGTTCAGCGCTTCGTGAATGTGTTAGCATTTAGCCTAGCCCCATTCATTCCTATGGCTCCAAACAAAAGTTTTATTTTGTGCCACCATACTTACTAATGTAACAGTCTTTAAATAGGGAAAACATGGAAGTGTTTGGTGGCATTTAAATTCATCCCTGTTTGGATCCTAAGGAATGAATGGGGCTAGGCTAAATGCCAACACATTCACAAGGCGCCGTACAAAGATCAAGCGCACGCATTGAAAAAATATAGGCATGCATTAATTCATCTAATTTGAGTTGAGAAAATGGTAAAATATTGAAAAACGGTGGTGTTTTCCTTTAAATAAACAAAACTCTACTGAGCATGTGCATAGATGAATGCATTATGCATGCAATCCTTAAATTTCCACTGTATAGATTTTAGCGATATATCTAATGATGAGACTGTGACCCCCCCGCATAGTGAAACTACGGTTGCCGTCGCCAGACAAACATGTCATCGTCTGAGACGACGTAGTGACAAATAGCGCCCTATAGAGCAGTTTGTCCATGTAGGGCTACTGTAATAACATGGTGGTATAAAATGGGACCCGCGGTGTATGTAGATAAAAGCAGCTCATACTAAGGTAATAAAAACAATACAGTTCATTATGTAAGGTCTTTATACACCACTAATAATATAGTTATGTATATTATATTGCATTTCTGTCAAGAGATCCTTCTAAAAATCACACAATGCACCTTTAAGTAACAAGTCTCCATTCCTAACACCTGAGGCAGATTTTGAAGGCTGTGTCCATGCTATACTGTATTTTGGCATATTCTATGTCACCTGTACAATCAGCGAATAACAAATAATGCTCGGACAGCACCTTAACCGCAGGGCTGCTGTGACAGCTCTTGTTGTGGAGCCCTAATAGAGGCACACAGGTTTGCTTCTAGCACCTCACAGAGTCGTAGAAACAGTGACATAACTGCCAGCCCACTTCAGCCTACAGCTGTCCACAAATAAGTCCAGTTCCTGTGCCACTGCGGACGACATTTGTAATTTTGGCTTACGAACCGAGAGGACAAAATATCACTCTGGACGTTCTGCACTGGTGTGTGTAGGATCCCTGTCAGCGAAATCTCTTTTGCCTCTCTGTCTCTTTGAATTGGCACAGACCCTGTGGAACGTCGAGCCACTTAATCTGCGAAGGGCCGTCTGGATGACTGCACATTGGAAAATCAGCACAGGAAGTTCAGAAAAGCTTGTTCTCGGGAAGGGATATGGGTTGAGGGATTTGATATGGGACGTGGCATATGGAAATGTAACGTTGATGGGAATGTAAAAATGTCCCTAGACGTTTCAACAACATGCTGAGGATTTTTGTTTTAGGGGTTTACGTGTCACCGAGCGGCTACGGTTTCTCTGAAGAGCGAAGCAGGATATCCTTTGCAACAAATTCCTCTCATGAATATGTATGAGGTGATTTTACACCTGTTGTGCTGCGTTGGAATATTGTGGGTTATTGACGTGTCAACAGATCATTGGAAAAGCATTAGGTCCTTATGAATATTCAAAATGCCATTAGTTCTGCCCAATCACCATTGAGCTACAGCTGCAATGCAGGGATGAAAAATACTAATGTTTTACTTGCAAAAGAAAACAAACATTTTGCAATAACCTGGTAAGATTTTAAAATTTTCACAAGTTCTGTGTGTATAACTGGTCCTACTTGAACCGCCGATTGATCTGGCATGAGAGTTGGATGCTCCAACAAGGAGGCTAAAGTCCAATACAATAACTTGTAATTTAGTAGTTAAATAACTGTACCATTTAGTTCAACAATGATTGTAAAAATGAATGAAGATACAAATAAACTAAAGGATGGAAGAGAGAAAAAGAGAAACAAGCCAAAAACTCACGTAGAGAAGGCATTGTTCTGTTTCTCACAGCGAATCCCCTTGCAGTGGTTAGGCTCATCTGAAGCCTTGGTCTCGTAGTAAAAGTAAAGCTGGTTAAGTCCGTTAGCGAAAGCCAGCAGCACCAGACAGTAGATGAAGAGAAACTTGAGGATGTCCAGCAACATGCGGCCCAGTGAGATCTGCAGCGGCCCCAGGTGCGAGTTGGCCGTGAAGAGGGAGATGAGCCGCAGCGAGCTGAAGATGTTAGCGATAGCGAACAATGCTTCGGCAATTAGCGTCGGATGCCACATCTCCCATTCCTCTCGAGGACGAGAACTGTTATACTGCAGGGATAAACATTTAGAAAAAATCTGATCACTTATTATTTTATCATTCGATTTCATTGTTAGAACTGAAAGGGGTAAGCGAAACCTTGTATCTTTTGAATGCACTGCATGAACAACACAAAGGTCACCATTTCGATTACCAGGGAGCAAACATACTGATAAAAACATACAGCTTGAATGCACTTTAATGCTCTGGGGTCTTGGCTGATGTTGCATCCCTGAGCAGTTTTGACCAGCACTGACATTTGTGCTTTTTTCAGGTGCTTAAAAACATAATAATGGCAAAAGTCTCATAACACTGTGTTCAGCACAAGCTGGGCTACATGTACATGTTTGTATTTTTGAGGAAAAAATTTTTATGTTTGGTTTTTGAAAAAGCAAAATTCACTGATATAAGTCCACAAAACAAATTCTAAACATGTTTTCACAAGACTCCTGAAAGCTCCTGAATAATCTGTGATTGACACCTGAGGAAAAAAGACTCGCATAATGAGCCTTTTGTTTGTTCATTCCAATTAATATAAATTAAACTGCAGTTGGTTTGTTTTGATCTAAGCCTTCATAACAAAAAAAATACAGCTAAGTAGCTAAATAAAACACAACAAAAATATGATAACATAATAATAAACTTGTTTAAAAAAAATTTTTAAAATTGAGTTATCTTTTTTTGGAACCAACTTTGCAAGCAACACCTCAGTACACAGCTAACCCCCTTCTTTCGAAATCAAGGAGAAGCTAAGGTTGCCACCACAGGGCAGACATGTCATCGTCTGAGACACTTAGCTCGTTTACATGCACAACAATAATGCGATTATTTCCAATAATGCGAGTAAGGTCTTAAGCGCAGTAAGATGTTTACATGACTGGAGCTAACCTCTTCACTCCGGTTTACATGCAGTTTTTTTTTTCGGATTATAGCCCAATGCAGAGCACAAATGATGAACTCACATATATGGTCCAATGTTTTAATTTACTTACGTTAAATGAAAAACACGTTGTTATAGATGTATTTCATTATCCGGTGCCGTGATGAAGATATAAATATGACCGTGCCTGTAAAGGGCGTTCACATTAAAACGATATAAAAATATAGTTTTAAAAATAGTTTTTTTTTAAGATAATAGCAAAGTTCACACAACAACTATAACAATAGGGATTTTGGCACATGATGAACGATAAACCATTGACAGCCAATCAAATCTATTCGAACTTGCAGTGCACGCGCACTTAAAATGCAGTAGAAAGCTCATTCGTTGCTGAAGTCCATACCATAAAATTACCTAAAGTTTTTAAAGTTTTTATTACAAGAAATATCCAATATTAGGTAATGCTGCGCTCGTTGAGCGAATTAGCATGAAGTTATCATTATGATG
Source organism: Misgurnus anguillicaudatus (assembly GCF_027580225.2). Lineage (NCBI taxonomy): Eukaryota > Metazoa > Chordata > Actinopteri > Cypriniformes > Cobitidae > Misgurnus > Misgurnus anguillicaudatus. The sequence goes on along the minus strand of NC_073339.2, from coordinate 40,177,458 downwards.
TGGTCACTAATATATTTATCGTTATAATTATCGTTATAATGTCCCTTAAAGGTTTTATACACTGCTGTCATGTTATTTGAGCTGTTTCTGAATGAAGGCAGACTGCTGACAGCGAGTCGTGATGGCAGAGTTCATGTAAAACTTCCTAATGTCAAGTTTAAAATGAATTTGTGCTCAAGGTGCGTGACTAAAACACACGCGCACTTCAGTTAGTGCGGTATAAATGCGATTAAAGCGTTTACATGGACACATACTGCGATTATAAACAGCGTACGCCACCTCTTTTAATGAGATTATACTTACTGCGATTATGAGCTTAATCGCATTATTTTTATCAAACTATTGCGTTTACATGAGTTAAGGTATAATCGCAGTATTGCCAAAATCCCATTATAATAGCATTATTGGTGTGCATGTAAACGAGCTCAGTGTAGTAACAAAACACACTCTATAGAGCAGTTTGTCCATTTAGGGCTAGTGTACAAACATGGCAGCGCGCAAAATGGTGACTTTCATGCAAGGGGACCACAGTGTATGTAGATAAAACTAAAGATGCACTGATATGTAATTTTTCCACCGAAAGGCGATTATTCAGGCTGATATATGTCAATACTGATGCCTATACCATTAGTCTGGTGGTTATATTAACTTGCATTAACTAAATTCTAAAGATTACATGTTATTCATTAATATAATGACTTTACTATATAAATTTTCTATACACAGAGCTCAGATTTTCCTGTTCTCTACCGATTGACAGGATATATCGGCCATGACTATCGGCTGTTTTTAAATATCTGCCGAAAGCCGTTAGTGTAAAAAGTTGCTTATAAAACGGCTCGTTCTGGTTCTTCATTCTGATTGGTTAAAACGCGTTCTAAGCCGTGATGAAATACACCGGTAACCCCACGGTTCAGACCGCATCACAAGTATCACTGCGCCACTGTTGCTGCGTACTGATTTATGAAAATAAACACCACAGTCTTTAATCATTTTTTTATTTTTCTACCTTTGCACAATTATGGTGATATCCAGATAAATGTCAATAAATATTGTTGAGTCATTTCGTCAATAAAGAGAAAACGTTCTCTGAGTTGTTTTTGTCTTATTGATGTTTCCGCTATTATCCACTAGATGGCAATCTTACCCAACTTAAACACTGACGCATTTAGCGTGACGTGTACGTTTTGATGAGGCTCTGAATCTGATCTCTTACAAAAGTTCTTCACAAAAATGGAATTATCTCCGGCGCAGTAACACCCTCCCTCTCCCATTATGAGAGTGAGAAGGGGAGCGGACTTTTCAGGCAAGTCGAAGTACTCCCAAAAGTGCTATTACGCCATAAAATATAGTTCCTCTTTTAAATCCGCTTAGAAAAGCGCTCTGTTTTATTTTGTACCACCAAACTTGCTCGTATAACTACTCGTCTTAAATAGGAAAAACGTTGATGTGTTTGGTCACTTCTAACTTTATCTCTAAATGGTACAATTAAATGAATGGGACTAAGCCAAATGCTATCGAAGCGTCGCAGCGCGCTCCGGCGCTTACGTGCACGCACACAGATGATAGAGGGATGTATCAACAATTCTTAGTTAAGGTAATAACATATTTTAATATTGAAAATGAGTAGACTATTCCTTTAAGGCAGTTCTGAAGGCGAAAGGGGTTCAAACACTGTATTAGTATGGCGTTCCTAATAATCCTTTAGGTGAGTGTATATTATATTGCATTTCTGTCAAGAGATCTTTCTAAAAGTTACACAATGCACCTTTTAGTAACTTTGGATAAAACCATTGGCCAAATGCATAAATGTAACACGTTGCTTTCTAAAATGTCATTACACGGTTCATAATGCAGTACAATTCATAATTTAATGCAAGTTTGGTGAGTCGTAGGCTAAAATACAAATGACGCTAATAGCAGACACAACTAATTCATTATTCGATTATGAAAATGACAGTCATTATATAATGCGCTGAACTAGCCTATTTGCCTGACGCACTTAGCAATGCGCTATGACTGCATATAATGACTGTATTTTATCTAAAGTAATTTTTTGTTTTCATTTCTAGCAATCATGTCTGCAGTAATTTATCAAAAGATGTTAAAATTGCATTGAGAAGCATTATAACTCTACACTTTTTTAATCACACTGTACAGTATAGTCAAGCTTTCTTTTAACATTTTAAAGAGCTGATTCAACATTATGACTTGCAGTAGTGAACTTAAATTGTACAGTATGCAAAACCATGACTTTCTGCTGCAACCTATAACCTATCACTTTTAGCACCCAATTCTTCATTTAGTGAAGCAGGTGCAATAACAACCAAATAGGGAAATCAACGCTTATACACATATTGACATAAGCCAGGAGGATTCATTAAAGTATCAGCTTTGGCTTTCTCCCCAACTGACTAGGAGAATTAAACCAGTCAGAACTGAGACCAATGTAAGAGTATAGATTCTGAGAAAGCGTAACTTCGGGTTTGTAAAGAACGAAAATATACTGTAAAACCAAAAAATAGCAAATATATTCACAAAGTGTTACTGCTAAAACCTTTCAGGTTTGGGATTTCCAAATCCTTTCCTTCCTCAGCCCTATCCCATAATTCCATGTTTCAGTGGGCAGAGAAATGAGGCCGGTTTGCAGTGCCAGGCATGACTGAGCTCAACTTGTTAAAAGTCTGCTCTCCTATACATTACCAGATTCATCCTTTAAGATTTTAATCATACTAGAACATAAGAACACATCTGTAGACGCATTTCACACAAACATTTACAGCTTATCAGACGCATGCTTGACAAACTGACCAAATGATGCAAAACCAAACGTAAAGTATGGACCACTGGGACATTTTTATCTCATACATGTACACAATATACAGTGTTGTACTGTAAGGGCTTGGCACCTTCTTCATGCAGGCTGACTAAAGTAGTCCCAGATGGTCATGCAGTCTGGCATGCGTGAGTGTTCATACATGAACATGAATGACTACCAAGATTAGAAGCTCACCTTGACATAGGCGACGATCTTTAGGGATATCGTGGCCAAATAGAGCGAATTCATTGCAAAGTCCATTAGGTTCCACCAATCATGGACGTATTCATTAAAACCTCCGTCCCACATCTCCTTGATCTCAGCCCAGATGAAGCCTGTGAGGAAACCCACACACACACACACACAGGTCTAAACACCTGTATACGTAACAAATCAGCATATGCATCATAAAAATAGGCACATATAAAACCAAAAATCTGGTTTTGATGCTGACTTGTTAACATACAGTTACTATACGACCTGTTCACAGAGCTAATTGAAGTATATTTAGCTCTATTATTAGTATCTTACTGCTTAAATATATCATGTACTGTAAGCTGGTTATTATTGCACATTATTGTTGCATACAAAAACATATTTGACTGCGCAATGCCACAACTGACCAATCGGAATCAAGTATTCCAGAGAGCCGCACAACATCACATTACATTTATGCATTATGCATACAATATGCATTTTTTTTCTAATATGTGTGTCTATTTGGTTGTGGTTTTACTAACATAATGCTCTATCAATTGAGCAAAACAATATGCAAACTATACAAGCTACATTAACCACAATAGTAATACTCACCCAGCACCCAAGGTAGTATCATCCACTCCACCACAGTGGGCGGAGGGCCCTGCATGTGTAGGTTGGTGCGTGCTATGTGCTGCGAGGCCAGCAGGAGGAGGAAGAGGAAGGTGAGGTAGGAGGCCGTGTGGCAGATAAATTTGATGAAGGGTTTTTTAATGAAGAGCCCTAACGTGCTCTTAGGAGCCAGTAGGTAAATGATGGAGAAGACAGGAAAGAGGAGGCCGATAATGAAGCACATCACCAACTTCACAGCCCAGTGCCTGCGACGCCAGCCTGGAAAACCGTCGTACCACAGTGTGGCCAAGAGCTGTTGACAGTTTGGCTGAGCCACAAACTGCAGAAAAGGAAAAGAGAGAGAGATTTGTAAATGATTATAGATAATTAATTGAAATGACTGATTTACTAGGAGCAAAATTGGACAGATCAGTGTATAAATGCAGGAACACTTTGGCAGTGTATAAATGCAGGAACACACCTTTGTACCTAAGGAGTGCCTATTAGTACCTCAAAAGTACATATTGGTTCCAAATGCATACATATCTACAACTAAACGGTACGGTAGATACTAGGCATGGGCCAGTTACCGGTTTCAAAGTATACCCGGATTTTAAACAGTCAAGGATTCAAAACCACTAAAATATTCTGTGATACCGTCTCCAAGGTATGAGCTGTGTTATACAAAATTCATTAAATCATGTGATTGATTTGACATTTACATTGAATATACACTACGAAAATATTATATATTTTTCGAAAGGGTTTATTTTTTACCTGGCATTTGAAAATAACACATTTTAGTCTTGCAATGACAATACGGCAACACAGTGCTGACTGAAAATAGCTGGATTTCCATTCAAACGTGAAGGTCATCTTTTCAAAATTTGCAAAAAAACAATGTTTCCATCAAGTTGTTTGAGCGAATGAAAGAAGAAATGCAGAATTTTTGATGCAGGCACTAGCAGCAATGGCATTGCGAAGACGTCGAGCCCCATATATGGGAAAGACAACGTAAGCGGAAAAAGCTAGATGTCAGTCGGCAAAAGCTTTCCATCTCCCATTATTCTTCCATTTACTCTATTGTATAAGTAAAAAACCAACCCAAGTGCACGTAAAGGCTTTTTGCAAATTAAAGATGCCAAAGAATGCATTGTAATAATATGTTAAATTGTTGTCTGATATCTACATAAAAGGTATGTGGCTTTATTAAGTGCAAAAATTATCCAAAGATGGTTTTACATGTACATTTACATTAAGATTTGTCTTAAAGGAACATGGCAACTTTTTGGGACTTTAGCTTATTCACCATATCCCCCAGAGTTAGATACTGTAAGTCCAGCCCAGTCTCACGAAATTACGTACTAGGCACGTAATTTTTTTATTCTTTTTCATGATACTGTCAAGAATTTCCGCGTTTTTCGTGATTGTGAATTTCTGTTTACGTGTCATTGTCACGTATACTCAACTGTTTTTCCTACTTTCTTACCATTGTCGCTTCGGTTTAGGGTTAGATTTACATAAAATGATGTCCTTACCCAAACACAACTCTAAACCTAAAGCCAGGCAACAATTGTTTTAAATTTAGAAAATATAAAAAAATCTGAATTTTTTTTATAAACCAATACTTAAAGTGACATCCGAATGCAAACACCAAATGTAACCCTAAACCGAAGCAAAAATGGTTTGAAAATAGGAAAAAGCAGTTGAGTAACCAATACGTGACAATGACACGTAAACAGAAATTCGTGATACCTTTTTCATCTCCGTGCGTCCTGTAACTCTGTCTGCCACACCCACCCACCCCTAGCTTAGCTCAGCACAAAGACTGGAAGTAAATGGCTCCGGCTAGCATACTGCTTTCAATGAGTGAAAAATTACGGCAACATTTTCCTAAATATGTTGTGATTTGTATAGTCACAGAGTGTACAAATAACAAGGTCATAGGCGACACAGCCATCTTTTTAAATGTATGAACTATATTCTCAGAAGGCAAAGCACTGCTACTTGGGCAGAAATGGTCTATTATTAACTCATTTGAAAGGGTCATGAAAAATAATGTTGAGCTCTGCTCTGATTGGTTGTTTCACAGAGCAGCTCCTTCAGTAGCTCTCTGTGTGTGTAAACAGACCTTATGTTTAAGCCTGTATCAGACAAAGATATGGAATTTGAAGAATAATTAATTGTGGAGTTAATGGACGTTTCTGAGTGGTAAGGTTGCGTTTTTCGGCATGGACCTGCAAAACGTAACTATAATGTCAATAGTAGAACTTTAGCCTAAATGCTAGCATATAGCATTAACAACCATATAGCGCTAACTCAGCAGTCACAACTTTGTTTAGCATTGTAACAACATTGTAATTAATTTAATGTGTAATTTCATGTTGGGGCGTACATTGCGTTATGTTAAGACTGGCCTGTTTTCCAGCTGTCTTTTGCATACACAAGGTTTATAGTAGGAGGAGGGAACAATTCTACGGCACAGGTTTTTTATTTGAAATTTTGCGTTCCCATTACTCGTTTCTTATGCGATACTTCAAAATGTGCATAAAATCAGGGTGATGGAAACCCAGCTAATAACTGAACGTAAGGGATTGTGTTGTTCCTTCAGTTCGACGTGAGTCAATCTTATTTAACCTGGAGAGAAATCTGCAGAAAAATGATCTCAATTATGAATGTGTAAAAATGACTGATGATTATACTCAATTATATATACTCAAGGATGTTATTGAAGCTCATAATTCAACTGATAAAAGTCAAGCCTAGTAGCTGACAAAATAAATGGAAAAATAATGGATCTGCTTTGTTTTATTATTTATATACAAAACACTAATGATGTCAATATTTCTCAAAACTTATTTCACAGAACTGGCTCTCAAAGCAACTGAATGGCACAATGATGCATATTTTTATTGCTTTAACCATGTACACATTAAGCTCTGAAATGTGATTGCATCTGAATAGGAACAGGGTGAGAAAAAGACAAATACAATCGGCAAATGCAAATCTTAATGCATCATTATTATTCTTAATCGTCCTCAAAGCAGGAAGCGGAAGACAAATGAGGAAAAGCGTCTTCGGAGCGCAAACAAAGTTAATTACTAAGTGTTTCGCTGCAGGACGGCGACCCTAAAACATCTGCTTTGAAGCAAAGCGAGCCAAGAACAGACTTGCCTCATATTTCATGGCACATTTATTGTTAAGTTATCCAGTGGCTGTAATGGAAAATGTTGCGTGGGATGACAACATACAGCGTATGATAGATGAGTAACAACTCTTTCTGAAATTTTCAAGTTTCCTTTGTTGGAAATTTCCACAGTGAGTCTCAAGTAGGTGATGACTTCTGATTCAGCCATTGCTCTGTGAACATCCGCAGAACCCAGAGACAATTCCCGGTTACCCATACATCACAAAACGTCCCTTAGGAAAAGACAATCAACCTCCACTTAATGAAGTAAGCTAATAGAAACACCCAGACCCCGGGGAGGGGGCGTGGAAATGTGGAAAAAGGACTCGGGAGTGAATTCAACAAAGAGCTCAGGGAAAGGAGATAGGACATAGTAATTTGTTTTATAATGAAGAGTTGAGCTTTAAGGCCGTGAGAGTGGGTTGTTTTTCCATACCTGACTTGTTGGTATTTCTTCCCTGGTCCTATGGTAACTATACAGCAATAAGCTAAATTCCCTCTCCATCCATCAATATCAGTACTAACCTTCAGGCTGCCCCTTAGCTAACAACACCATTCCTCAACCTGCCCACGAAATGAGACTGATAACATCTCAGACAGCGTGCACTGCTGTGCGCATTAGCAATGGTCAACAAGTGTGTGGCTTGCAAGCACATCTATTGTATCTTAGTTTTTTAAGTATGCTTAAGTAAGCATGATCTCTGAACACAAATGCTGACATTTGAAATCACCAAAACAAACACGCCCCTACCCCAATAGAATCTGGACCTTCTTTTGATAGACCTGCCCCACACATACACAATCCAGGCAACGATGACGGTTAGTAGACACACCCCTTACTGCTGATTGGCTACAAGTGTGTTTTGGTACTCGGCCCGACTCCCTTTTCAACATTTTTTTTATCATGCACCCCACCTTTAAAACAAATATTGGTTTTGCAAGTCAATTCGAATTAACATTTTAAAGCTTGTACTTGCGATGTACATAACTTATAAAACAAGTTGAATTTAATTTCATATAATTTTTTACAGTGTATGTACAGAAACTGTGTTTAAGGCAAAAGCGAATGCGAACAGGCATCTTAACCAGGGTTTGCTGCCCGAAATTGATCAAACATATAAACTTACTAATCGTTCCTTTAAAGGTGCAGTGTGTAAATTTTAGCGGCATCTAGTGGTGAGGTTGCAAATTGCAACCAACAGATCATCCACAGCTGACCCCTCCCTTTTGAAATGCATAGAGAAGCTACGGTAGATGCCACAGGACAAACATGTCTACATCAGAGGCAACTTATTAAACAAAGTTTGTCTGTTAAGGGCTTCTGTAGAAACATGGTGAAACAAAATGGTGGCTTCCATGTAAGGGGACCCGCAGTGTATGTAGATAAAAACGTATTATGCTAAGGTAATTAAAACATAATTGTTCGTTATTTGAGGTCTTTTTACACCCCTGATAATATAGTTACGTATATTATATTGCATTTCTGTCAAGAGATTCTTCTAAAACTTACACACTGCATCTTTAATTCGACATGTGCGTCAATTTTGCTTAAATTGGAGAGAAAGGGTGCAGAAAAATGATTGTGTAAAAATGACGTTAAATGTAAAAATGACTGATGATTATTCTCATAGATAATAAGATAAGAACGTTATTAAATCCCATAATTCAACTAATAAATGTCAAGCATAAAGAATAATAATAGATCTTTTATTGTTTACATACAAAATGCTAATGGTGCTCAGACGATATTTCTTGAGTCTCTTGGTAGATCTACCTACATACATTTACACATTTCCTTAATAAATATATCAAGACTTGTTTTGGTGACAATGACTTAAAGGGATAGTTTGCCCAAAAACGAAAATTACCCCATTATTTACTCACTCTAATGCCATTCTCGATGCATATGATTTATTATTTTAAAACGAACACAGTCGGAGTTAAATTAGAAAACATTGTGGCTGTTCTATAATGGTAGTAAATGGTGCTTCTGATTAGAAGCCCAAAAGTCCATCTATCTTTCACAGAAGTATGATTCAAAACCTTTATATGAATTCAATTCACCATTACAGGCTAGCACATTTACATGGAAAGGCAGATTTATGAGAAAGGTCAAAAGGTGAACAGAAGGACAGGTTACAGTCTGAGGTAAGATGTTGTTCATCTGCCTTGTTTGACAGAAAGTGATTACAGTGCCACAGATGTCCTGTTCATTTTCTGGTTGCTAGGGAGCAGTATGCTAATGTGCATTGATCTGCCTCTGATAATGCGAAGAGTTTGGGCTGCTGGTTCACTTGAAGAGTCACTGACTTTAATGCAGACTCAAAGAATATATTAAGCTCCTTATAAGATATGCATCTGACCTGCGTATGCATTGGGTGAACTGCAGTCAAGTGATAACGGTTGAGGTGTGGACCAGGCGTTCGAGAAACGTAAAGCAGGGGTTTGGCTTAAATATTGAGTGGACACTTAAAACAGTACTAACACTGCATACTGCACACTAAAAAAGTAAGTCATAAGTTGCACGGGTATATTTGAAGAGTTTGGTTCCAAAACGCAATAAATCCATTTTGACTACTTTGGGTAAAAATGTGTTTTCTATACCAAGAAAGTGACAAGATGAAAAACACTATTTTCTGTTACAAATTTTCACATAGCATCTTTAGGTTATAATAACATTAAACATTTAAATCCATAAAAAATCCAGCAATCAGCTGTAAAATGTTTTTGGTCCTGCTCGATTTTCGTGTAAAAAAATAGAAAGTTTTTATAAGATCCCCTGGAGTCAATGTGTTAGCATGACAGAAGCTTGATGCTGTCGTGTGAGAAGAAGAAAACCACCACAGGTTTATCAATTCCATTAAAATTATTATTTTGTTTTTGTTTGTTTGTTGATCATATAAATACAAAGTAGATGAGGAAAACTAGGATTCTGTGTCTATTCAAACCACCGCCATTATTGTTTACAATGTGTGGAATGGGGCGCTGTGATTGGTTAAGCGGATTTATTGCATTCTGCAGTGAAGGAGGACTGGCGTTTGTCGCGGTTTGGAAAAAAAGAGAGAAAACAACGAGAGAACAACATGGCGGATATCGGATTTTGCATAAAATGAAGAATTTACTTTTTAATACTGACCAGATACAATACTGATTTTGGCGATACATTTTTGGAACCAAACTCTTCATTTGTAGCAATAGGCAAAAATACATTGTTTGTTATAAATTTTTCTTTTCTGCCAAAAATCATTGGGATATAATGTAAAGATCATGTTGCATGAAGATATTTTGTACATTTTCTATGGTAAATATATTAAAATTTAGTGGATGCAGTGCAGGACTTCATTTGGACAGCTTTAAAGGCGATTTTCTCAATATTTTGATTTTTTTTATTCCAGATTTGCAAATAGTTGTATCTCAGCTAAATATCGTCATATCCTAACATTTAGCATAACCTTTTTAATTTAGCTTTAAGGTGATGTATGAATCTCAATAAAAAAAATACTCTTATTACTTTGTTTTGTGGTCCAGGGTAACAAATGAAGAGTTTGGTTCCAAAACGCAATAAATCCATTTTGACACATTTTGGTAAAAACGTGTTTTCTATACCAAGAAAGTGACAAGATGAAAACCACTATTTTCTGTTACAAACTTTAACATAGCATCTTTAGGTTATACAAACATAAAAAATTCAAATCCATAACTTGATTTTCAAAGATTTATTATAAAAACAGATAATTTTTTCCACAAAATGCAATAAATCAATGACAAGTTTTTATTCAAAATGCTATAAATCTATTAAATCAATAGCCTATATAAATGTGCATTCATCTTTGCCATGTTATATTCATTTAGTTGACTAGTTGTACACACTAATTAAAAATATAAACATTAATGTCATTAATGAAAACACTTACTTTGTGATATTAAGATCACTGTCATTGCTGTTATACTTGACGTCGTCGCTTAACGTTTTTCACAGCGATCAGCTGTAAAATGTTTTGGTCCTGCTCGATTTTTGTTGACTTTGAGTAAAATTATGGAAAGTTTTTCATAAGATCCGCTGGGGTCAATGTGTAAGCATGACAGAAACTTGATGCTGTCGGCCCGGGCAAACAAGCGATCGTCTCCCGAGTGCCTCTTGCGTAAATTATTAGATGTTGATGGCTAACGTTTCTTTCCCGTCACAGAAAACCATCACAGGTTAATCAATGCTATTAAAGTATTATTTTGTTTTTGTTTGTTTGTTGATCACGAAGTACAAAGTAGATGAGGAAAACTAGGATTCCGTGTACTCAGCGCCCCACCATTGTTTGTTTACATTGCGTGAATGGTGCGCTACCTGTAATCTGTGGAGTGGATTTATGGCATTCTGTAGAAAAGGGGGAGTGGCGTTTATTGCATTTTGGGAAAAAAGGAAGAAAAGATGACAATAACATGGCGAATATTGGATTTTGCGTAAAATTAAGAATTTACTTTTTAATACTGACCTGTTATAAACTGATTCTGGCAGTAACTCATTTTTTTCAAAAATGGCGTTTATTGCGTTTTGGAATCAAACTCTTCAAATATTCTTAAAATCAATTACTGAAAGGCACAGAATTTAATAAAATATAAAAAAAACACTTGCACAGTGTGATTAATCTTATGCAGTTGTGTACTTAAATTATCCCAAAAGTTCCCAAGGATTTGTAAATTCCACATTTCCACATTTCTATAATGGCTCTTTCCTTGTCACTGGTGCCTATGATGCATTATCTGTGCTATCCTTAGTTTCTGCTTGTAGAAACTATGCCAACACACATGGACAAATGCGGAGGTGGTGGTTATACAGCATCTAGCATGCTGCTGTTGTGTTGTTCAGTCATTGTGGATCACGATTATCTATTGGCAATACAGAAGACCAAAATTAAATTAATTTATTACCTCATCCATAAATATGATTCATGAATTCCATAAATGTCTGGATGGTAAAATGACATCTCCTATTGTTTTACTCTCCTACATTGCCTCATCAAGCTTCGCTTTCATCATTGATTTAAAAATGCGACCTCTGGCAACGAAAACGTACATATTGTGCCTTGAAGTGTCTAAAAATGACAATAGAATCATTCCAAAAACAAAATCCAAAAGGGCAATCCTCTCTCACACGAGGAAAAGCATTTAATGCGCGTTAATGTCGCAAGTGCAGGTTTTGCGGGAATGTTAACTCATTCCCCGCCAGCCATTTTTTGAAAAGTTGCCTCCCAGCATTTTTTGTGATTTTCACAAAAGTTTTATAAAAATGCCTTCCAGGAAAATTTTCTATTAAAAATATATAAACATACAAATATATCAAATGAAAGAACAGACCCTCTGGTTTCAAACAAACAATAAACACACAAAAAAAACACAAAAAAAAGTTTCATCCTACAGTATCTATATTTTTTTCTCTGCTTATAAACTCTAAAATATGGGTATTTATCTTTAAAAATACTAATTTTTGAGAAAAAAGCTGAAATAATTGAATTTGGTTAGATATCAGATTTAGAATGATTATCAAAGCATACACAGAGTTTAAAATTAGTTAATAATGTTTTGGTTTCAGTTTTTTCATAAATTGGGTAAGTGTCTAGTGCAGTGTTCTTCATTGCGCGGCTCGTGAGCCGCATGCGGCTCGGCAAGCTTTAATTTGTGGCTCGCATGGCAGTAAATAATACAGTGATATGATCATGCAGGCATGCGTTTTTTCTGTTTTCTCTGCTCCGGACGCTAACTTTGTTAGAAAACCATACCTATTAGATCAAGATACACGTCGAGAACCGTGTTCAATCACATGCAGCTCTTGCACAGAGCGATCGTCATATGACATCAAAGTACCGTGAGATCAGACTGCTTGTTATGCTTTCGAATTGCTCTCGCGGCACAGATGTCACTCGCCAACCGTTCTGTGCAGCGGCGCATGAAATTACGAGAAAGGTGGCCCCCTGGTGGTTTGGGGGTACTGCATAAGCATATTATAAGAATCCTTTTTTTGTCATTAAGGGAAATCATATTGTCTCAGACTGGTAAATGATAAAGAATGATTTGCCCTTGTATTTATTGCATTGCAACAGATTGATGGATTGATAGGCAGACATGCTGTTTATGACTGCATGTAACTTTTGATACTTTGCGGTAAAGGCGGCTCTCCTATTGACCCTGACCTATCAGTGTGGCTCTCATGAAAAAAAATAGTGAAGACCACTGGTCTAGTGGATCTAGTGGATATTGCGGTATTGTCGATAGACAATAGTATCGTCTATTGACACAACCCTAATGTTACGTGCACACCAAATGTGAAGCATTGCGTTCCTCGCTCTACATTAGTTGCGAGATTTAACTTCGTGTCATGCAAATCTTTTGCTTGAGTTTAATATTTTCAACTTGCGTGAAGACTCATTTGAGGTGAATAGTGCCTGTTTTCACATCAATCACGTCACCCAAATCGTGTCATGTGCATTGCCCGGCACAAGTTCGCATCTATTTGGGTCTTTACATTGACTTTGTATGTAACTTGCGCAAAATATTGAATTTGCGTGTTTACTCCCCATTATGAAGGTACTATTTTTGCACTGTGGTCAATAAAGAAAGCCAGTATCTCAGCTTTCAATACTTTTAGGAACAAATCAGATTTTCAAATATTTTCGAGTTTTTGACTCGCTTTGGGACTTATTGTATTTTGTATTGTATTTTGAAATCATGTTATATGTGGATTGATAAATGCATGAACAATAGTACAAGTGTGAAGGTTTTTTCAAGGTTTTTGAGGTTTGATGGATTTCATACTGTATGACCTGCTCTTATCAACAGTTAGAAGTCAGCTTCTACCAAGTATCCAAATATAGAGTCTTTGACACCAACTATAAAATACATGGTAGCGTATCCTCCACCCTTTAAAAATTTGATAAGCTTCTTTCATATCTGCATTGTTTTCTTTCTCTACAACCTTATCCGAACGAACAAGTAATGCATTTTCCATCGCAAACCATCAAATAAAAACAGCTGCATCGTAACACATAATATTTCCCTTAAAATAACATTTATATGTCTCCGTAAATCAATGTCAAAGATAGGATGAAAAGCATACTTGTGAGGGAAGCGCCCTGTGACTGATGTCTTGCTTGTTCTGCCAAATGACATCAATTCTGTAAAAGTGTTGGCAACTGGCCAACACTTTTACAAAATTGATGTCTCGCATAAAAGTGGATGAAACTTCCTAAAGGCATGCTGAAGCCGTTTACATCTCTTGCTATTGTTAGGATGCTCATTTGAGAGTTCTGCTACGTAAGCAAGTCACGTTTATACTGATGACTGTATATAGGTGAGCTCTTTTAAAAATAAGCCTTGTCTACAGAATCGTCTCTTTAAGGGTACATTGCAAAATCCCCCTGAAGCCCTCGGTGATAAAAAAAAGCTTTGTGCATCAGTTTCTCAAGCTTAAGAAGCAAAACTGCATATCTGGCAATAAAGTGTGGAGCTTCATCTAAGGTCGTAGTTAAGTTAAGGCGCAAGGGAAAGAAAACATTGTGTTCATTCTCCGTGCAATTTGATAATGAGTTTATGTGGTTCAGAATGTTGCAAAACAATCATTAAAATCACATTAAAAAAAGGAAAAGTATTTTCAGACAATTCCAGGCGAATAAACAAAATATTAACTCTGAAGTATGTATTTTGCCATTAATAAAATTTTGTTTTCTTTCCTTATAAAAAGAGATGGTAACCAGAATGAACTAAAGGTTATTCATGTGCATAAGCGCTCCCTGTGGATTAGAGGTTGAACAAGGGCTATTAAACTGCCACTATGATTTTATTTGAGTAATGGAACTCGCAGGCTTGACAGGGCACCGGGTCAAGCCCACAAGAAACTTTAAGACCCATTAGTATGAACTACTGTATATGCATATCAACGGCAACTACTGAAATTATGGTCTTAAAAAAAGTTTCTTTATGTTTTCTCAAATCAGAACAAAACAAGTGTGAAAAGTTGCCTTCAGCATCAATCTGCTTTGGTAAAACAGAAAGTTTCTGTGAATGTTAAAGGTTCCTTATGGAACAAATACTATTTTAAGAACCTTTATGTATTACCAAAGTAATACATTTCTAAATTTGAATGATATGAAAATGTAACTCAAAGAATGCCATGGTACTAGGGGTGGACAATGTAACCAAAATCACGATAGGATTTATTTTATATCATGATAATGATATGTATCGCGGTAGAGTTTTTTTATGTTTTAATAAGGTTTTTCTGTTATTAACTCTTTCACCGCCATTGACGAGATATCTCGTCAATTAAGAGAAAACGCTTCCCCGCCAATGACGAGTATTTCCGTCTTTCCACAACTTTTTAAACCCGGAAGTATTGCCCTATGGCAAGCTGCTGCATGTCCATGTCTGTTTTAAAGATCGCTCTGAATGGGATCTCTATGAAAAGTCCGTCACAAAAATGGAATTATCTCTGCTTTTTGCTCAAAATGTGGTGTTTTTGCAGAAACCTACCCATTTTCAAAAGCTGATTACAAAAGAACCACTGAAGGTAGGATGAAACGTTTTTTTTTTGTTTGAAAGCAGAGGGTCTGTTCTTTCATTTGGTATATTGTATGTTTATATATTTAAAGAAGAACATTTTCTGGAAGGCATTAAACTTTGGTGAAAATCATGAAAAACGCTGGCGCTGGCTGGCAACTTTTTAAAAAAATGCTGGCGGTGAAAGAGTTAAAATCTTTTAATACCATGGAAATGTTATGTCTCACAAAAACCTTATACAAGCATAAAAAGAAGATAAAAACAAACAAAACTTAAATGACAAGTTTGGTATTTTACATTTAAAGGCCTGTTTTCAGATTGTTTATGACTGAAATTTGGACATATGATGCTGGCCTGAGAATTTTCGGGTGTTTGTTGTATTACTCCCCACCTTTACAATGGCTGCATGGGTGCACTTCTTCCTAAAATGCATTAAACTTTCGTTTACAAAGACGTGAAACTCACCGAGTGGTCAGGGGTGTTCACTGATATGCTCATACAAAAATCGCTGCAAAAGATTTGCAGATTTGCATCATGGTTTACAAACAGTAAGTAGAACGATACAAAAGCTCTGGTCTCTAAAATGTACTTGTTTTATTTTAACAGGAGATACAAAAGACAAACGTTTCGGCCATTCTGCCTTGTAGTGGCTGTTCAATTTTGATCAAACTTGAAGTGTGTAATTCAGACCTTTTCACATTATTTAAACTTTAACATGCAAAAAAATTACACACTTGGCCTTTAAAGCAAAGTGGTCCAATTTAATCATCTTATTAATCATACTTTTCATCACTGACCTTTTTTTCTGTGGATTACACTATTGTCAGATTTTTATGTAAATTTTTATGTTAACTTTTTATATTAACTTCAAGATGAACTCAGGAGCTAATTTGGAGGCAAGGACTCAGGATCCGACCAAGGCAACATTGCATATTCAAACTCTACGCATCTAATTTCCCCCTCCCCACCTTATGGATCTCCTTCAGCTTCCCCCCTTCCCGTAATAAGCGATATGCTCAATTTCACTTTGCACAGTTCGGGTCAGATGTGATTTAAATGCTAATTCACTTAGCCTCTCCAGTCCCCCCAGCTGCATTGTTGCTGCAGAGCCACTGCAATATTGTAGTGCCCAGGCAGCGCTCCAAACAAGACCACAAACAGTGTTAGCACAATGTCATTGTCCTTTTAGCCGAGCGTGAACGACCGGGAACATAATGCACCGCTGGCTCCGGAACACTTTGGACACGTCTTGAGCCAAAGTTGTCAAACTCATGATTGCTGATTTGATTTAATCTGCTTTGCAGATTAGCTAAATATATGTTAGTCACAGTAAAATTGAAATTAAAATAATAATATTGTGGTATTTTTCCCCACAGGATTTTGAGACTATGGCGATGATGACGTCACACGCTAATTAGCATATATGTGATGTCATTGCATCGTGTTTGCATTTAATCTAGTGTTGGCACCTGAAATATGTTTCACTTCTACTGTTTGATCTGTCACATTATATTGCATTTTAACACAACTGAATGCTATTTTTTACATATTATCTGTTCTGTTGTCAGACATAAAACAAGTAGGCTATAAAATAGTGACTAAACACAACCCAGTAACACCTCGTGTTTAATCCAACCAGCTGTTCCTTAAACTGCTGCTAAAATCCTGATTTATAAACGCGACATAATCTGACAAAATCACCATACATTTACATTGAAGCCTTAATGCTGTTGCTCTTCTCATCAATGTGTTGTTGTGTTATGAGCATTTTTTAAATTTTAAATGCGAGTGATATTTTTATTGTATATCACCTACAGCACACACAATTCTATGCAAATTCAGAATTAATACACGAATGCGATTACAGAACACACATGCGTGCATACTGCATCATAGAGAGGGAAAAAGCTCCCACACAGACTCACACCAAGAGAAGAGAACTGGTGTGTGTGGGAAACACTACTGCTAACCTTTCGTTAAGTCATGATAAACTCGATCAGTCGTCTTCTCTGTAAGTAACATCCGTGACTGTTGATGTTTATGTGAAAAAGAAAGTACACAGAGAAACGCACAGTGATAACACTTTTCGCTTTTATAATGGTTTAAATTATCTTGAATTTAAATCCCTTGCATAATTTAGTATATGCGGACATATGAATATGCAAATTAGTCCCTGCATTCACTCCAGCACACCGGCTAAAACCATAGATATACGTGTACATAGATGCTGCGTTCGGCAGTTCCAAACACGTAGGTACTAAGGTCAGTTTCACAATACATACATGAGTTGCGCGTTTGCAGCACAAATTTTTATAGGGCTGATATTAGGGCTGCAACGATTAATCGAGCAAATGTGCGTTATCTCAATGAATGAATTTTAATGAATAACGGTGAAATCCCGGCACATCCAAAGCCAGGGGGCGCTCTCGTGCAGAAACTCCCTTTGTGCCACAGAAGAAGTAGCATTACAAACGCTATTCCAGGAAATTTCTATAGGAATATTAATATCGCTGTTCTTCAAATTGTTTCAGGCATTTTCATGATAATAAAGAATATTTTGAATGAGTTTGTTTAACGAGTGTTGCTTTTCTTAAATGCACGTTATAAAAGACTCAGACTCATAATGATTTTAGATTGATAAGGACTTCCTACTGACCAAATGCCATAGTACACGTACAAGCTGTGCATGAAACACTGAATCGATTCTGATTCGACTTCAGAAGCATTTTTAATGGGACAAGGGTTAAGACATTCACACTGCATGTGTAAGCAGCGCATGCTCACGTCGCAAAAGCAGAGTTGAAGCAGCAGTGCTGCAATCGTTTGTGGGGCAATTTAAAACCGCAAATTAAAAAAAAACAGCTTATTTATGGAGAAAATACTCAGCAATGGTGTTTAATCCTAAATTTGCACATGGTTTGTCTTAAAGCATATTAAAAACACCATAAACATATAAACAACAATAAAAACTTGATTTTCACAACAGGGGGACTTTAAATAATAAGTTGATACTGAAACACAACTGAGAACTCCATTAAATTGCTATAAAAAAGGCAACATATCAGCAATAAAATGTTCCTCTAGGTAGTCCTTTGGCTTGCTTAGTTGAGGTTTTAAAGACACTTAACATTCAGAAATATTATCGATTTGGCTGCACTGACATTGAACAAAACTTAAAAATTAATTGAGCTGGATGATACGAGCTTTAGTTTCATAACTGACAAATATTCATCATGTTTAACATACAGTGTACATCTCTGTGCTCCAAGGTTACAAGATTTTAAGGTTTTCAAAATTAAAAGATGACATGTATACCACATCAGTATTGCTATTGTGTACATTAGTGAATGCTTAACTACTTCTGTGCTTTGATGATGATTGTATGATTTATCTGTGTTTTGTCTGTCTATAGAAACTGTACTACAGTACATAGTTTTGTGTTATGCTATTTAACACGTCATGTGTTGATTTTGTGTTCAAATAAATAAAAGGGACCACACAAGATGTGTTAAAACAGGGGTCTCAAACTCAAACTAGCTTTGGGCCATTTCTGAGATTGACATTTCATCGGAGGGGCGCAGAGCTATTTTAAAGTACAATATTTCTGTAAATGTACTGTGTAAATTATATTATTTAACATATAATAATACTTAAAAAAATATATGCAGTGTTTTTTTATCTTTTTAATATACATTATTTATTAAAAGTAAGTAAATCTTTTCTTAACCTTATCTTAATGACTTATTAAAACGTTGCACTAAACTAACAAATTAAATTCCTGAATACATTTAATAACTATTATACTATGTATTATTTTCAGTCACAGTTATGACTTTGTTACATTAAATCTCTGTTATGCAACAGTTTTAATTAATTTGCTATTATAGTAATATGTAGAAAAATATTAATAATAAGTGAAAGTGATCCTTTTGAATGTGTAGTCAATGTTGCATAAATGAATATTACTGCTTTATGTGTAATTGCATAGCAAGCTACATAATGATATATTAGATATGCTTCATTATATACATATCATAATCCTACCCGTTCTCACCAAGATGCGTACAAATGACACGCAGTGTGATTATCGTGCAATAGATACGCCAAATTCCGATTTTGCGTGCATATGATACGCCAGTCCTTCCCATTCACTTATGTGGCGAATCGTTTCGTGACGTTTTATTTATTGTTTTCTCATTTGTTTTCTGTTTTTTAAACAATTTTTCGCTTGGGTTTAGGGTTAGATTTCACATTTGTTTAAGCAGGTTATTTAATATACAGGTTTCTCTATGTTTTTGTCTATATTTAAGCCATGGTCGCTTGGAGTTGGGGTTAGAGTTAGGATGTCATTTTTATATAACAAAAAGTTGTTCTAACCCAAAACCCAAGCGAAAATGTAAAAAAAAAAACAGAAAACAAATGAGAAAACAATAAACAAAACGTCACGAAACGATTCGCCATATAAGTGAATGGGAAGGACAGGTGTATCATATGCACGCAAAACCGGAATTTGTCGTATCTATTGCACGATAATCACACTGCGTGTCATTTGTATGCTTTTTGGTGAGAATGGGTTGCATAATCATATTGAGATGAGTGACATAGCAGCATACTTTCATCCTTTGTACGTCCTGATCAAGCGTGCTGCACAAGCCCTGAAAAGTGAATCCAAAACGTCTCGATCGCCCCCCAGTGACTGGTCCCAGTTTAGGTCATAAACCCCGCCTCCCCATGTTATTCAATGGGACTTGAGACCAACTAAATTAATTACACTTGAATTATCTTTTTTCTGAAGCTGGTTTCTGTCATTTACTGTAGTTTTTATCACGCTGATGTAAATTAAAGTGTTTGTTTTTAAAATAAGTTTGTTTTTAGTTAGCAATTTAATGCTATAAAAACGGTGGTGTTACGTCATTTACTTCCTGCTCACTACTGCGCAGGACTGGTCCCGAAATCGCTACTGCGCAGACTCAAGGCCCAAGAAGTCAGCGCCGTATCGGGACACTGACGGCTTCACTTTTCACCAGTGGAATAGAGCGAACAGGCGTTGTCTATCTTATTTTACAGTCTATGGCTCTTTTTCTCATCCGTAGTTCAATATGTGTTGCATTACATCTCCCGCTATCGCTTCCTTCCGCTACCGCCACTGGAACATTAAATGTGTTGTCCTTAACTAGACACAAAATGTGTTGTTTTAACACAACCGTTTTAAGAGACAACAATTTATCAACCTAACTGATGTCAAGTTTATAATGCTTTAGGTTAAGTTTTATAATGCTTCCTCCTTCATTTGTACGCCCCTAAAAAATATTTTCTTTAAATAAGTTCTTAAGTTGTAAGCATCTGATTCTATTTCCTAACAAGCTGTTGTAAACACCGGTTTAACATGTCAGCAGTGAAATCCCAGTGCTATACTGTATGACAACTTTTTTGCAGCTATGCTGTAAACACTGATTCACTCAGCAAGGAATCATCAGGGCAGATTCGGTGAGTCTCCAGGGCGCAATCCACCAGCAAGTACTTGGACAACCTGCACACTCACTGCACAACAGCAAACCCACAGACCAGATAAAAATAACCGCTGCCAGTGATGGAGTCCGAACAAGAGGGAGAGATTAGGAGATGGAGGCGGAGGCCAGCGAAAGAATGAGGGATGCAGAAATGCAAGTGTAAGACTCTGGAGTGAAAACTAATCGAGATCCATTGTCCCTGGTTGTACTGTAACAGTATATGAGAAACAAAAATGGAAGGCAAAAAGTAATTTAGATTGCAGATTAATAGTTAATCTGCATTATCCCATTTATATCACAAACCTTGTCACAGCATTTCCCTAATGTAAATATCTGGAAACCACAGCTTGAGTACATTACTTTTGGCAGACGTCACGGACGCTGTCCTCACAGGCCTGAGAAATTATGTTTCAGGGACACATAAATTTACATGGTACCACTCCAGTAAGCTATGCCCACTGGCATGTTTAAGTGTAATCGCACCCTAGTGGAAAAATGACTTAGCACACAGCAGGTTCAAGTGTTCAGCTGTACAATACAATATTTACATATTCTATCTGGATACTTTCAAATGAATTATGAACAATGCTTATGTATAATTCAACCATGTATATGATGAAATCCCTCATAATTCGTATTTAATCTGTTGACAAACATCTTTAAGCAACTTTTAGGAAACCAGCAATAAATGTTTCATGGGCATAATTGGCATTACTTGGACAACCTGGCATTATTGGCATTAAATCGTGAGCAGAACAATACTGTGATTCAAATAAAAATATGCGATGTTCGCATTCGTCCACTGATGTAGACAGTCAAATTTGTTAAATATCGATGCATTGACTAAATGTGACAGTTACAAAAATAAGTCATTTCAATTACTGACTAATAACATTTTCATTGCAATTAAGGGGCTGTCCACACGGAGACGCGTATCACTGTATACGTATAAATTTGTTATCGTATTGGCGTTTCATCCACACGGATCCGGCGTTTTGGGAGACTGAATCCGCTATTTTTTGAAACCGGGTCCTAAAGTGGATAAATCTGAAACCGACACCCTTGCGGTTTTGTCTGTACAGCCAATCCGTATATTTTGTGAAGCGAAAACGTCATCACATCACGTGTCGAAAGCGTCACACGTAACAGCAACAACAATAACGGCGGACTACGTGATTGTGTTCGTGCTACAGAAGCTACTAAAGCCTACTAGCTTTATTACAGCAAAATCTATTGCTTCTATGCAACTGTGGTGACCAACAAGCGATAATGGACAACACCATACGTTGGTTATGCGCATGCTTAAAGTCTTCTTCTCCGTGTATAGTGTATATCTGTGGCAGAATTACAGCACCCCATACTGGTCCGGCATATATACTAAACCGCTTTCAGTCGGTTTCGTGTTTACGGATAAATTTTTTAGAGCAAGGAAAAAAAATTATCAGATAGGGAATGCACCGGCTTCGTGTGGACATAGCCTAAAGTACAATTTCTAAACCTAAACCTGAGCCTGATACATTTTCTTTTTTGAAGAAAACATGTTACATACATAAAAAGTTATTTTTTTTGTCATTTACTGTTCTTTACATAAAATTATCCTACATAATGTAAAGAACATTCTGTGGAAATATAACCTTGATATCTTATATTGACTGAGGAAGGTCATGTTGAAATCAATGTGAAATCAGTAGGGATGTGCATCGATGCATCGCGTTGCCATTAAAAAGACCTGTCTAAATCGATTCTGAATCGCAAGGCTCCGATTCTGTGTTTCATGCACAGCTTGTGCATGCACTACGGCTCCGTGATCAGTAGGAAGTTCTTATCAATCTAAAATCACTACGAGTTTGACTCGTTTATAACGTTTTATTTAAACGTTTAATTAAGTTTATTTTAAAAAGCAACACTCGTCAAACACAATCATTCAAAATATTCTCTATTATCATGAAAATACCTGAAACAGAATCTGAATACAGCGATATAAATGTGCCTCTAGATATTTCCTGGAATAGTGTTTGTAATGATACTTCTTTTGTGGAACAAATGGAAAAAGCGCCCGAAAGCGCCCTCTGGCTTTTGAATGTGGCTGCATTTCACCGTAATACATTCAAATTCATTAATTGAGAAAACGCGCATTTGCCCGATTAATTGTCACAACCCTAGAAATCAGTGATTGAAAATCAAACTTTGATGTTCCTAATCTCAAAATTAGAGTATGAAACATATATATGAAGAGTTTGGTTCCAAAATGTAATTTTTTAATTTGTAAAAATCTTGTTATTTGATTGTGCATTCCAATTAAAGGGACAATAAGTAGGATTTACCCCATCTAGTGGTGAAATTGTTTTTGCATTCAAACGAATAGTGCTCTCTAGCGCCTCGCTTTTCCAAATGCGTGTTGCAACTACGGTAGCCATTGTGTAATCGCTGATCTCCTTGTCCATTTCAGCTAGTTCACATGTTCTGAATGAAAACGCATTGTGGAAACGCGTTAGTAGGCTAGTGCTTTTTGTCCCTCTCTGCTATTATAGTTTATTAGTATGGCGAAACGATATGGAAGCCACCTTGGACTTACCCATTCAATGTAAGTAAAGAGAAGAAATTATAAGCTTACAAAGAAAAGTCAGATCACTGGCAGAAGTCATTTGACACCAACAAGGACATATTTATGAATAATGACATTGATTTTGATTAATAAAACACCTAAAACCCTACTTACTGTCCCTTTAATATCATTCAATCTGCATAACTTCATAACTAAAAAATACAGCTACGCAGCACAAAAAACCACAACAAAAACGTGATGATAACATAATAAAAAAAATTTGACCAAATTTTCAAATATATATGAATATTCAACTTTGGAGGAAAATCAATGTCAGCTCTCACACGGCCGTCCAATCACAGTGGAAGAGGGGCGGGACAAATCACAGCACATCGTTCAATGACTGACAAACAAAGCAAAAATATCACAGCAACCAAAGCGCTCAGCTAAAGAAAGCTGTCAGTCGGCTGAAATAAATCTGTCCGCAGGGCGTTTTTCAGCCGTGTAAAAAAGTTTTGGTGTGCACGCCGCCTTACAGTTAGCGCTGAAAAGGTGTGGTCTACTTATTTTGCGACTGATCTTGCTGCATAAGCATTTCTAGGAGTTTCCCTTTCAAATGCAAAATTTACGGAAGGATATTATTTAAATGATTTACGTACCGCTAGTATTTACTAATGTTTGCACGTTTGATATTACTGGTATTTGCGCCATTATTTAACGTTATCTTAAATCCTTTTGCGCTTAAAATGGCTGTAATTGTTGCTGATAGAAGAGGCATCACAGAGATCAGAGAGTGGTACACGGGAGAGGAGTTTTTTAACACATAACAGATTATTTGGAATGCCAGAAGAACATATTATTCAAAAATATTGTTTGCCAAGCCATGTACTTTTTATTTGTTGGAGGACATAAGAAATCACACAATACCAGGTTTTTAAAAACTTCCTTTTTTGTCCCCCAGTTCTTTTCAGTGTCCTACGCCTTCATTATCTGGGACTTCACACCACAAATTTTCAGCTGAGATGTCCGTGGTGCTGAACTTAAGTGCATCAGGCGTTAGTAGATCACCCACACCTCATCAGCTCTCCTTATTTGAGACATTAAAAAAGTTTGCTGCTCTTAGCAGATTTGCGTTGGTCATTATGGAAATCAGCTTTTGCGCCTGTGTTATTTAATTTTGCGCTTTTTTGGTAAATGACCTGCAGATATTACCATTCCCATCTGCGTTTTTTTGGAATTGCGCTCTCACACTAATTTGCCCTGTTACGTAAATCTGGCCCTTAATTTAAAAATCAATTTACATTCATACATTTGGCAGATACGTTAATATTTACAGTGCATTTAAGCTATAGACGGTTTCATCGGACGCAAGTGCGCTGACGCGATACACGTCTGGATCCGAACTTTACTTCCGGTTTAATTTTTTTTTATGGTCTGACTAGTTGCTAAACTGATCTCGTCGAAAATAACAAATGTTTTGGTTTTAATCCATGTGTTGTTGTTGTTTTTTGTTGTTATATAAATAAACTACGTTTAAAAACTTTGTTGTTATTTATTCTTAGCGGAGTTTACCGGAAGTTACGTGCGGACCACGACAGCCGCATGTTTATGTTGTTACTGCTGAAACCGTCTATAAATTTTTTTGTCATTTTTTATATTCAACAAACTGCATACAGTAGTACATACTGCACACACGGCACTACAGTACTGTAGTGGCTAAAACTAGCAACTATCTCTGTTAAGAAAAATGTAATAGATGGGTCAAAAGCTAAGATAACTGTTTGCTTAATGGGTTGTTTCAGAGAAATCCCCTGCCACCAAAAACTTATTTGTGTGTTTAAGGACAATCTGCTTGTCAAACAGACACCGGAGTGCTGGTTAATTTATACAGCCTGTGCTATTCTTACCAAGTGAGATGAATAAATGACAAGAGAAAGGATAAGCATGTGTGTGGACACAGGCAGCCAATGAACCAAATCTCCGGTTCACACGCAAGCTGCTGAGGATAAGCCTGATCTTAGCCAGATCTTATTCTTGCCAGTTTGTTATAATTTTTCTTCTGGGAATACTGTAAGCTCTCTCTCTCTCTCCCAGTACCTTCTTGCAAAGTCGAATTTACAATCCATATAAAGTTTTATAGGGTTATGGTTAAACTCCTGTTAGGACTCTTGTGTGACATTTTAAATAAGTAGGATTAGGTTGTTCACAGGAAACTTTCGTTATTATAAAAAATCGTACCATATGTTGAGAGTCAGGGGTTTGATGCCATCTTGGATGAGGCATCATTATGAGGGTCAACTTTAGTGAGCCAATCACATGAGTCGCATTTACCATGTGACTCATTTCTCTATATTAGAACTTCTTGCATCAGACGGGGAAATGCTATTCTTCAGTGTTAAGATCCCTCCAAAAATGTTGAAACATATTTTTGAGATTCATATGTTGCTTGCAAAAGGTTTTGTGAAAAAGGTGTCTAAAAAAGTAGGCACACATTGATTAGGCATTGAATAAAAAGGATGAATTAAAATGCAAATGAAAAAGTTGTTTTGCCAAAGTTATCAGATAAATCCTTTGGACATAAAACAATATGTCATTATCACAGCTGAGTTCATTGATTTGCACAAGGTCCACAACAGCAGAAAAAAGAGCATCTCTCTCTCTCTCGCTCTCTCTCTCTCTTTATCACACACACACAGAACAAAAGAAACAGTGCTGAGCAATTGGCCATGAGCGATCCAACCTGCCGAACAGGCGGTGAGAGAAATTGATTTGTGCTGCATTATTCTACAACAATTTGTTCTCAGTCAGATCTTCTCTCACCGTCTTTATCTTTCACTCGTCCTCTCCGCCACCCCTCTATCTCTGTGTGTTTGACTTGAAAGCAAAGCAAGCATGAGCATGAAGAAAATAATCCCAGGATGCCGCTAGTCAGAGAGAGGTAAGAACACAGTCAGCAATTCTTCCGGCAGAACGCATTACCAAAAAATATAGGGAGAGATCTGATGTTCCCTCGCCGCGTTCCTTATCCAACTCAGCTGGAACAATAGTGTGAAAATCTGTATGATATGGTCTCCTTGAATTGACCTGGATTGCAGATTGAAAAACCATCTCTTTAAAAAATTGAAGGTGTGCGTTCTGTGAGTGGTGACAAAAATGTCTCAGTCGCTCAAACATGAAAATTTTATCTCTTCAAACCTTCTATGACCAAATTTCCTTTAAGGAAAATATATCTTAGCGAAGCCTGTGCTGCTATTTCAGTCAAACAAAACCATCTACTGTATCTACTTGAATGGGGAAAGAAAGTTCTCTTCATAATCGATCACCAAGGTCACAATAAACCATCTTGCTGTATTTCAGACCAATCGCCCCTTCAGATGCTTTAAGCAAACAAACAACTAAGCTAATATACACTCACTGTGCACAGACAAACTCCAGAAAAATCACAGTCGTAACCAGAGAGTAGTTCATCTTTATGTTAAAGTGTTGGTGTCCAGGATTCAGTGAGCCTGGAGAATACAGTGTACCACAAGTTTATAAAAGTATATCTTAAATGTGTGCTATGAATAAATAGCACTTATAAACAGCTGTCTCATAACAGTGAGTGAAAGTTCGACCCGGAAATGGTGCAATCATAAATGACTTAATTGGATACCACTGCACCATCTTATATTCTTTAGATATACACAATATTGCATTAAAAGTAAAATAATATGCAAGTTCTCTTATAAAATACTAAAAGTGAATAAATAAACAGAATATTTTTAAACCATTTTAAACCAAAGTCGTTTTATTGTATATATAAATACTTTTTTTGTATAAAAACATATCTTTGTATCATATCACATACTGTATCATATATGCAGTACCTTGAATTTATATACACTCATAAAATAAAGTATTTATATATAAAATATTTATTTATATTTTATATATTAAATTTTTTTATTTTACTAATAAAATAAAGGTATTTATAAAATATTAAATTATTTGGTAACACTTTACTTGAAGGGGTGTTCATAAGACTGACATGACACCTTCATAATCATGACATGACACGTGCCATTAACATTAAGGAGGTTTTATACACGTTTATGATAACTGTCATTCGTTCAAATATGTAATTTTTAAATGCAAAGATAACACTGTTTGAGATGTCTTTGTTATGACAACTTGACATAAACCAGTACATCATAACTTGTCATTAAGTCATAAAATGTCATTAAGTGTTAATACTCTGTCAAATAGTTTTATAACAACGTCATGAATATTCTTCAGTTCATAATGTTTTTTTTTTTTTAAGTTTTCTCTATGTTTAACAAATAAAATTAATCAATTAATAATAATAATAATTAAAATTGCTAAAATTATATTTTATTGTATTTGGAGTCCGATTCACCTAAAATTCAAAATGAAAACAGTACAATAATGGGTTAAGCCATGCACTGTTGGGTCCATATCACTGCAAAGTTTATTGCATTAAATTAAATGGATTAAATGTTTTGTTCGTTTTTTCTTCTATCAGAAAATTTCGATGTGAGGAAGAACAAGTTCTGTTAATTGTCCGTTTTTTATGTATTGTGCACATACATAAAGTTAAGTATGATATTTTGAGGTGTCTGTGCTTTTTGTTAAGGCATTTAAAATTATTTGACATAGTATTATAGGGATGCATAACGATTAATCTAAAGCAGAATAAAAGTTTTTGTTTACTTTGTATAATAATTATGAAGATATAAATATGCACACATGCATGTATAATTTTAAGAAAAAAATATTTATATATTAGGTATTTATATTTATATATATAATATAAAGTATACTTTATATTAAAGTAAAGCATTTCTATATACATGTCATGTCATGATTATGAAGTTGTCATGTCAGTCTTATGAACACCCCTTCAAGTAAAGTGTTACCAAATATTTATAAAATAAAAATATTTATATATATTTTTTAATGCAATAAATAAATCAGTTATTATGCCTTTTAAGAAAACCAGTAGCAATTTACAAAAACGTGGTTGTATTAGTAAAAATTAATGCATAACCTGTAGCTAACATAAACAAACAATGAACAAAAAAGATTTTCAGCATTTATTAATCAGCATGGATTAACTAATGTTAACAGTTGCAATGCTTGTTTTTATAAATGTATTAGTAAATGCTGAAATTTACATGAACTAAGATTAACAAATGCTGTAAAAGTATTGTTCATTGATAGTTCATATTAGCTAATGCATTAACTAATTGTTAACAAATACAACCTTATTGTACAAATCTATACTGTAGCAAGGCCTTGTCATGACCTGAAGTCATGATGAACAAAACAAACTGCATCTAAGTTAGAAGATCCGAAGTACACGATGCACCAACATGTACTTTCCCACAAAAACATCAGAGATGATTAATACATCACATAAACTTTATAATTCCAGCACAGGTAAGACTTTTGGGCCCATTAAATAATGAGTTTAGTACATTACTTTATTAATTAAAATTGTTTGGCTTCCGAATTGTTTTTATGATTACATTTGCCCAGAGACATTTGCCCAAACCATCAAGGCTGCTATGATTTCCTGCAAACTTCGATGAGCTGAGTATTAAACAGCACAAGCTGAGACCCCTTCTGTACAGTAATGACCTGGCACAGCTGTGTCTGTGGATGTACATGAATACAGCATTGCTTTGAAGCAGCGGTTCACATAAGAGCCGAGGTAGGAGATTGAGCACAGCAGAAAGCCGCAGTGGGTATATTGAGTATGTAATCTTTATCGATTCAAAAAAAGAGAGTGAGCAAGAAAAGGGGGAAGGGGGGTGCTGACACCACCGATGTTCCCAATCAACTTGATTCCCTTTTTCAAAATTACAGCGAAGAGGAGGCTGGGGGTGGAGGAAGGGGTTGAGGAGAACTAGAGATGAGCGAAGAAAAAGGTGAAGACGAAATGAGATCAGACATCTGCCAGCACACTACGGCCAAGAGCACACTAGAGTTTTCATATATGTGTTTCATTTAATGTTCATATTGTGAGAGAGAGAGAAAGAGATGGACAATTGCTAGACAATAACATGTATGTGGTCAATAGTGTAAAATAACTAACAACAGGTTAAATTGGTGGCACCCATTATACAGTAGCTGCCCAGTAGATACCAAAGTGTTGGTATGGTTATCACTACACAATGTCTACCATACTGACATTTGGGAAAGTGTTAGCAAATTTTTTTATTCTGTACACACACACATATTAATCTTGCACCAATAAATGTGGTCGTCACTTCTAAAAATGATGTAGTGTGTACACAGCCGTACTTTCTAGTACTGTACACGAGTTGACCATCAAGACTTTTTCCTGACATACTGTAGATGAGCATAAGCTGTAAATAAATGTATCCGCACACGTTGCATTGATTATCTTTCGATGTCGTGTCCCATCAGGTTGGTCGATTCCCATTAGGAGCAAGAACAAAAAAGATACCAAAAACCATGATCATTAGAGTACAGCTCCAAGCGAGCCCTTGAGTGAAGTTTCAGGCAAACTTGGCATCTTTAGCACGACACCAGTAACCATTTCCTCAATGTTTAAAGGTACAGTGTGTAACCTTTAGAAGAATTTAATGACAGGAATGCAATATAATATACATAAATATATTATCAGTGGTGTATAAAGATTTTACATAATGAACTGTTATGTGTTTATTACCTTAGAATGAGGCGTATTTATCTACATACAGCGCGGGTCCCCTAACATGGAAGTCGCCATTTTGTGCCGCCATCTTTCTATGGTAGCCCTAAACGGACAAACTGCTCTACAGAGCATGTTTTGTCACTACTGTGTTTTGTCTTAGACGACAACATGTTTGTCGTGTGGTGTAGCTTTTCTATGCGTTTTGGTGGACTAAGCGGTTGGTTGCAATTCACACTGCTAGATGCCGCTAAAACACACTGCACCTTTAACCTTATTGTATGAAGCGTTTATCACTACAAATTAAGAGTTTGGTTCCAAAACTCTATAAACGTCATTTATTTCTTAAAATTAGTTACAGCCATAGTGGCATTCATAAAACTGTGGTGGTTTTCTGTGGTGGGAAGAAACGTAAGCCATCAAAATCGAATAATTTACGTGGGAGGCACTCGGGCGAAGGAAAAATGCTGGCTGTTGCTTGTTCTCACACGACTGCATTGAGCTTCTGTCATGCTAACACATTGACCTCAGGGGATCTTATGAAAAACTTTTCATTATTTTACTCAAATTCAACGAAAATCGAGCAGGACCTTAACATGTTACAGCTGATCGCTGTCAAAAAAGTAACGTACGATAACGTACGAAAAAATGAAGAAGGAGGAGTTACTTTCGCAGGAGGAGCGAGTACGAGTCATGCAACACTATACAACACTGTTTTAACTTATGATTCACTACATGTTCGTGTCATTTATATAATATGCACGCAACTATTTCCAACATAAGACAGAAGTCTTACTTACCGCGTGCAACTCGTCATGACCCGGTTGGGAAAATCCACTGCATCAAACACACACGCAAAACTCTGCTGCTACCCCGGATAATAAACTATATCCATTGTTTCCATAAGGCTGGATGTCTTCTCCTTACATCCAAAAACACACTTCTTCTTTCGTGCAATTGTTGACTTTTGAAATTAAACAAAGCTGTGTGGGGTGATATGCTTTTAGCAGATCTAGCGTCTCCTTTTTTTTGAGGGGTGGGCGGGCTTTCCGGGGGAAGTTTTCCGGTGGAAGCCCATATAAAGAAGTGATGCGTATCGAAAACCCCTGAAACGTCAGTTAGAACTGTAATCGAAAAAAACTTGCCGAAACTTGTACGAACTCAGGCGAAGTGCATTCGGCACAGAAATACTCTGTAACACGTCCAACTGCTGTTTTGACACTTTGCCTACGTTTGGCATGAGGAAACAACTCTATAACTGTGTTAATAAGTAAGTCAGAATGCTTGAAATACCATTAAACCCCCCCTTTAAACACAATACAAGTCCCCATATCTGTCTTGACTAGGATGACCATACCTTCCGTTTTTCCCCTGGGAAAAAGGTACGCATGGTCACTTTAGTCTTGACTGACCATTTTGTTGAGGGCATGTGTTCAACGTCCTGATCTGTATTCACAGCTTTTTTCCTTCAGACACACAAAACAATTTAAGCTAATTGAAGGTGCGTCACCACGCTGATAGATCCTCTGTGTGAAAAGTTGAAAAGCTCACTAGAATCTCCCTAGAGAGTTTTTATAATAAACTACGCTGTCTTGCGAGGAAATTGTGATTTAGATAACAAGCCGCTTTACGACCATGATTCATCACTTGGTTTTAACCTCTTCCCTAAAAAGTCCTTCAGTGTATCTTTTATGACTTCAGCTTTGCACGTTATTTTATTTTTAGTTTAGTAATAAAAGTATTAGATTAACTATGCTGTAAATTTATCTGGCTTTTACTTGCTGACATTTGCTGTGTTGTACTAGGTATGTTAGCATGCTTACTGAAAACAGAAGGCTAAAACAGAAGATCATTTCACTCGATTACCTCAGTAAGTTACGCTTGTCTGCGTTAGCCTGGTAAACTTCTACTGTAGCTTACCTGATAACAACGCCAAGGTCATGGGTTCGATTCACACACGCACACTAATAAAATTGGTACATTGTTTTTTGAATAAAAGCACTTATAAAGTGAATAATAGTATTTTTTTTTACTTTTACTTCTGGCCCTGTTTACACCTGATATTAAAGGAATATTCAATTTTCTTAAAAGAAAAATCCAGATAATTTACTCACCACCATGTCATCCAAAATGTTGATGTCTTTCTTTGTTCAGTCGAGAAGAAATTATGTTTTTTGAGGAAAACATTGCAGGATTTTTCTCATTTTAATGGACTTTAATAGACACCAACAATTAACACTTTTCTCAACATGTAACAGTTTTTTTCAACGGAGTTTCAAAGGAAACAATCCCAAACGGGGCATGGGGGTCTTGTCTAGCGAAACGATTGTCATTTTTGACAAGAAAAAGAAAAATATGCTCTTTTAAACCACAACTTCTCGTCTAGATCCGGTCCAGCGCGACCTAACGTAAATGCGTAGTGACGTAGGGAGGTCACGTGTTACATATATAAAACGCACATTTGCAGACCATTGTAAACAATAAACAGACACAAAGACATTAATTAGTATCATTCCACATACAACAACGTCGGAACGGTCCTTTTTCAACACACTTGTAAACACTGGGGCAGAGTTTCGCGTTCGTCTTCTGTGACCTCTTGACGTCATGACGTATTGCGTGGGGTCACCTGGCGCATCACGACCGGATCTAGATGAGAAGTTGTGCTTTGAAGGTGTATATTTGTTATTTTTCTTGTCAAAAATGGCAATCGTTTTGCTGGATGGGACACTTGTGCCTCGTTTGGGATTGTTTGTAGTCCTTTGGGACTCCGTTGAGGGAGACTGTTGCGTGTTGATTTGGGTGTTGATTGTTGGTGTCTATTAAAGTCCATTAAAATGAGAAAAATCCTGCAATGTTTTCCTCAAAAAACATAATTTCTTCTCGACTGAACAAAGAAAGACATCAACATTTTGGATGACATGGTGGTGAGTAAATTATCTGGATTTTTCTTTTAAGAAAATGGAATATTCCTTTAAGATACGTTTTGGTTGATTGGATCACAAGTGGACGACGCAAAATACATCCCTGCATTACATATTGTAAAAATGGCCATAATATATGCCCTTTAATACCAGGTGTAAAAGTCCAGTGTTTCCCATACATTCATTTACTTGTGGCACCCCAACACAGCCTTTTTTGAAACTTTGTGCGCGGCTCTGCGTCTGAAAATGACAGATGTGTGGCTCGTCATTTCAAAATATGTGTTCGCCGCATCATGTGAACCTATGTGCAACACACGTGATGTCAAAACGCGACTGCTCATCTGAGGGGCGCAAATTCAAAATAAGTGCTCGGAGTGTCATGTGTGTTGCTTGCGTTTTCAAAATATGTGTTTGTTGCGTCTTGTGAACCATGTGCATCATGTGTTTTGTCAAAATAAGTGCCTGCTGCACACGCATCAAAACCATTTATATTAAAAAAGAGACGCTCACGTTCACAAAATACATGCAAGACACTCCCTTAACAGTAAACTCTGATTACGCATGCGATTAAGCGAGTATCTGGCAAACCCGAGCATCTCTTTAATCATAAACCCTTTAGACGCATCTGCAGAAGGGATTCATTTTGAAAGACACATGATGCACACAGGATCTCTCAATGCGCAGAACACATATTTTGAAATTACGAACCACACACATGACGGGCAACATACATGTTGAGACAAACTTCGCATCAAGCGCCCTCGAAAAAAGAAGTCACCGGCCGCCACTGAATTACAATATCTGACCGCCCTGACGCACCTAATCGCTACAATGACATATAAAGGTTTCTACCGCGAGACGGCTGAGATGAACCATGTTCAGAGAACATTCAAAGTCTTCTAAGAAGCCCACAGTAGCAATACAGTGCAAGAAACGAAACTTTCGCAAAAAAAATCATGTAAAATAAATCAAAAGAAAGCTGTATGCTTAACATGCTCAAAAAGAAGTTACATTTCTTGCACACACAGCTACAGAAGAACTCTGCTTCTGTCTGCAAACATTATAGAGCTACACTTCTTGTCTTTCATCTGCCCTGTTCTCCTCTCTCATTCTTTCTCTATCTCCTGTCTTTCTAATCTCATCAAGCCTCTGGCCTTTAACACCCATCTCTCTCACATATCAGTGTGGATCAGTCAAAGCTATTCAAGAGACTGAAATAGGGACGATCCGTTGTTGCTTTAGGTTTGGCGAAACATATTTTAGAGACTACGCTGAGGGTCTTCTGCAATACCCAGACAAGTAATTCACTTTCTCCCTCTAGCAGGGCATTGTGGCATTGAATTGAATTTCAGGTGAAAGAAATCCTTTATGCAAGTGCACCATGCTGTATTTAAGTGCTGGTGTAAAAAATGACTAAAAATACTTTGTAAATACAGCTCTTCTGCTACTTTGGTAAGGTGTATGTCCAATGATCCATTAGTGATAAAGAGTTTAAAGTTTATATGTGCAAGTTTAAAGCTCAGTGTGCATAATGTAACACTTCCAAAGTATTTAATCAGAAAATCACTTAAAGGGGACATTTCATGGAAATCTGACTTTTTCCATGTTTAAGTGCTATAATTGGGTCCCTAATGCTTCTATTATTTTAGAAAATGTGAAAAAGATCAACCCAATAACTTAGTTTTGGTAAACCATTCTCTGCAAGCATGCAAAAAAATAGGTGATTGAAATTTGGCTTTTTGAAGTTCAGCACTACACTTTTACAAATAAAAGGTTCTTTTAAAAACTTTACTTTTAAGAGTGTACACTAGACGGTAGTGACCAGCAATAGGCATACTAAAGAAGCCACTCACCTCTTTCTGGTGGTATTTAATAGCCAGTTTGAGTTTGGCCAGATCCCTGCACTCTCGCGGGTCCAACTCCTCGCTCTGGTCGTCACGGTGATTGAGTATGGTCTCCAGCTCACGGGAGCTACGCGCCTGGTCCAGCAGGTCTTTAGCAAAGAGCTTACACTGTTGAGAAAGTTCCTCGTACTCCTGCCGAAACTCGTTCTCCACCTTACTGAGTTCCTTGAGTTCCCAGCCCAGCCTGAAGGCAGTCAGGATGGGATCTTCGCTGGACAAGGCGATGAGAGAAGGGCTGGCCAGAGCTTTGTAGATGTTGAGACGAGATCGAGAGTGACGCAAGCTGTCCACCTCGGAGCTGGACACGCACTCCACACAGTCGCATCGGATTTGGTGCGGCCTAGGGATGGTGACCTTGCGCTGAACCAGAAGTTTGATGATCTCGTAGTTGTTTGTATGGGCGGCGAGCATAATGGGGGTGATGTCGGGTGTGAATTCTGAAAACTGGGCGTCCATCATTAGGGATGGGACCTGGGAAAGGGAAGCCAAGAAAGAGAAAAGTGTTTAATAAATACTAAATGTATAGACTGCCTTACCCGCACAAGCTGCAGAGTCTATCAGTGTGGCAATCCACCCTTCACAGAAATGCAAACCGTGCTGCTAGGCAGAACAATAGAGATGACAAGAGAGATCAGGTCTTCCCATAGGAAAGATAAAAAAACTCAAAATGAGATCCATATAACAAAATAATTGTTAAAATCCTAGGAAGCTATGAGACTCGGAGCAAAAGGAGACCTCCGATGAAGTCTCATGATTTTTAAATATGTCTCCTGAGAAAAGGGCCTACGTGTGTCCTCTCTACAATATCTCATCTTAATAAACTGTGCTTAGATTTGCTGACAGACCACAGTGCATAACGAAAAGTAAAAATTTTAAAGAGCACCTATTTCATAGCTAAAAAACAATGTTATTTTGGGTATTTGGTATAATACAATGTGTTCGCGTGGTTTATGGTTAAAAAACACATTATTTTACACATACCATACATTTTTGTAGCTCCAGATTTCACTATCTTCCTGAAACGCATGGATTTGAAAAGCTCTGTGTCCCTGATTGGCCAGCTAATCTTTACGTTGTGATTGGCCTGAATACCTCTGAGGTCAGCCGGAAACGTGACGCTCCTTACCATGTTTGAAAGATTTGGTTGCTAACAGGAGTTAACTTACAGGCTGTGAGTCCGAAGAGAGAGGAATTATGATAATGTCGATCTTCTCTACATCACCAATCACAGGAAATAAACTGTTGCCTACAATCCATGTGTTTGTTGTACTCTAAGAAAAGAGATTTTTGTTGGAGACGATAACTCGCTTCATTTTTCTTTGGGGTATGTACCTTTTGCATATCTTTAATGTACTAATACACACTTACACGCCAAAGGAAATTTAAAAACGTGAATTTGGACAATAGGTGCTCTTTAATTTTTTTCACAATTTTGAAATTATTTTCCTAGACCAAATTATCAGCGCTACACAGTCCACACAATGATGTCTTTAGAATACTTAATTCTGGTATAATCTGGTATTATGGGAATTCATTTATAAAGCATGCACATGCACAGATTTGATCATAAAGTGTGCATGTTTGACGTTTAAAAGTGCTTAGCGCCACATCAGGGTTTGAGAGACGTTTGCACTTTTGCTTATCTAATTCTTGCATGTTTTTTGAAAATATAAGCCATTCTTGCTGTTCGAAAAGGATTTAGACATTGACAGGTGCTCTTTTATATGTTAATGACATTAAAGCAACACCAAAGAGTTTTTGCTCTTTGCTCCCCCTACAGGTTAGAAGCGTTATTGTTCATTACCACTGTCGTAAATACTGCAGCATAGCTGGCTCTGATTGGATTGTAGGTCTTTTTGTAGTTTTCACTCAAACTACAGGACCGGGACCCGACGGTTGGAAACTTCTTTACTGCGGTTTTGGCGATAGAGGGCTGCAAAGCGAATGTGAAAGTGCCATTCACCCTGTTTTGAGTGGATGAACCACTGAAACTTTTTTGGAAACTTTATTTTAAGGTAAAAAAACTCTTTGGTGTTGCTTTTAGGCATTGTTAAAAAAATGCTGATCTGCAACTGTTTAGCTGCGCACAAATTCAAGATCATTTGCGATTTATAGATTTCACATCTAAAAGTAATCCGTTTACGCGTTTTCTATTCCTTTTCGTTTAATCACACGTCTGCGCTTTTGAGAATTGATCGTAAGATCACATTTTGGACAGTTTCTAGCATTTATAAATTAAGCCCCTGGTGTTTTTGTATAACAACTGCTAATCTGTTTAATTTACAGTCAACAAAAAAGTAGGTTTTTTATTAATTTCTATAGTAAATAGTAATGTAAGCCAAATAATATAGTTAGTGAGTCATTATAACAAAAACCTTCAGGATATTTAAGACCCCTCTTCACATTGATCATTTGTAAATTTAAAATATAGCTGTATAATGTTACTGTATATCAAAATGATCTTTTTATGTCTTTATGCAATTTATCGTAATTTTTTATCAATCTGAGACAAACTTAAGTCAAGTTGAACATAAATATAAATGCTATTAAATTGCCTAAGCTATATGCAATCATCCTCTAAGTTATGTTGGAATTTTTTAATTGTAACTATATTCTGGGGCTTAGTGTCTCCTTTTAAAGCTTATGCCAGATGAGAAATTTAATGCCTAACGTCTGCATTTTTAGCTTTAAGGACTTAATGGCGCTGATCCTCTAGACCGGTGGCTTTCAAACTGAGGTTCGGGGACCCCCCAGGGGGCCTCCAGGAGGTTTTAGGGGGGTCCCCAAAAATTTCAGAGAAAAAAGACAAAGATAAAATTGTAAAGTTAATTTATTAGGTATGTATATATTATTTCTAAAATATTTGCTTTGTATCTTTATGTGTGTGTTTTTTCTTAGAGTCCGAATTATCTTACTCTGGTTCATAAGGCATTCCTGTAAATGTAGTTTTGGAAAGGGGGTCCCTCACAAAAGGTTTATCATATTTGGGGGTCCTTGGAATCATAAAGTTTGAAAATGTTACATAAAAAATGTTACACAAAAGTAATGCTGAGACAAGTTAATTTCGTATTTAAATGTGCTTTCTGGTCAACCTAATACTTCACGTTCATGTGGAAATCCCAAAACTGTGATATAACTGCAAATCTGTGTACAATTTGAGACATTGTTGAGATCTCTTCAAAAAATCTCTTCTAAATTAAAATAGATGAGAGAGTGTGTCAACACATAGAAACAAAAGGAGCAAAAGACATCATTAAAAGTTTCCGACAAACAGCTAAAATATTAAAAACATCTTGATTGTGATTTTTATTTCATAAAACAAGATAGAAAGGATTAAAACTCCAATAAACATCTTTCACATGACGCATATTTTCAGAGAAATTTAATAACAGTAAAGTCCAGAACATGTGTCAACCGGAAGCCCCGCCTCCTCTGCCTCACACTTCACCTATCACAGATATTTTACACAGACAGAAAGAGATGACACATGAGCGACTGTGAACAGAAAGAAAGAAGAGGAGAGACTTGATAGAGGAGAACCACATATAACAACACCATGAGCTGCTGAGGGAGCTGAACCCTGTCAGAAAGATGAATCACAAGTCAGTCAGATC
This sequence comes from Misgurnus anguillicaudatus, assembly GCF_027580225.2. Lineage (NCBI taxonomy): Eukaryota > Metazoa > Chordata > Actinopteri > Cypriniformes > Cobitidae > Misgurnus > Misgurnus anguillicaudatus. The sequence goes on along the minus strand of NC_073339.2, from coordinate 40,138,923 downwards.
CCTTCCTCTGTTTAACCTCTCCTTCTTGCTGTCTTTCACCTCTGTTTCTATCTTTTCTACCCATATATTACATACCCACACGTCCAAAGGTCTTTTCATGTATCTTCTTTCCCGTAGCTAAACTGGTAGAGCTCGGAGTTTGGAACGGCAAGGTCATGGGTTTAAATCACATGCATGTGCTGATATACCGTATTTTTCGGTCTATAAGCCCCTTTTTTTTTCATAACTTGGCTGGTGCTGCGCCTTATAGTCAGGTGCGCCTTGTAAGTCAGTATGAATTAATTTTGACATTTATGAGGCAAGAGACAACTTTACCGTCTACAGCCGCGAGAGTCCGCCATATGCTGCTTCTGTATTTCTGTAATTCAATGGATTCAGTAATGTGGAATGACGAGCCTGCAAACTTCACGCTAGTTGGCTTGTTCGGGTTAATTTAGCCGATTCAACCGTCCAGGTAAGTTCTGTATGCTATGGGTTATCGCTTTAATAACTGATAATATTACTTTAACGTACAGCATCTATTTAGCCTGCTGTTCTGTCTGCTATTGTTTAGTCGTATAACTTCCCTTTCCAGATTAAATCTGTTCTTCGGCTTGGATTTTGTGAAATCATTTTATAAATAAACGCAACGTATAGTCTACTGTGACTTATGTGTGTTATTTCGTCTTAATGAGGCATTTTTGAATGATGCAGGCTTATACTCAAGTTCAATTATGAACTATGAAAAAAAATTCAAAACACAACAAAGCAAGGACACTTCCGTACAAAAGTGAACCATAGTTTTAGTAAAAGTGTGGTAACCATTATTGTTTTTTTGGCTAAGTAATAAGTAATAATTATTAAAACTATGGTTACTATAGCAAATAATGTTTTTTGGGGGGTTATATTTGTATTATTTGTATTTATTTTCAAGTTTTTTTATTACTATGATGAATTTTGTCAGGGGTATGCTTACATTAGACATTCAATACAGTAGTTTTCTCTGTTTTTAATTTGCATACATCATTGCATAAAGTTAGCTATTTTTGCTAAAATTATTTTTTGGTAAATTATTCTTGCTTATTTGCATATTACATAAGTAAAATCTACATTAATTTAACTGACTAATCCGTTGTTGGAAGACTAGTTGACCATTGTCACAAATCCTTCCCCCGTTATCCTATTTGTTTTTGGAGATAAAAACCATGATATATTTTTTAAAGGGGCCATGGCATGAAAATCTGAATTTTCCCATGTTTAAGTGCTATGATTGGGTCCCCAGTGCTTCTATTAGCCTGGAAAATGTGAAAAAGATCAACCCAGTAACTTTGGTAAACCATTTTCTACAAGCACATGAAAAAATAGGTCATTGAAATTTGGCTCTCCTTATGATGTCATACGGACCTCTTATTATAATAATACCACCCCTTAAGCTGCACTATCCAACCACAGCACTGCCATTTAGTGCAGAGAAAAGCACAATTGAGTTTCAATTGCAACAAACCACCATCATTGTGATCAGTGTTTGAATTTCATCTGCTTATTTGCATTTTAAAGGACACACCCAAAACGGCACATTTTTGCACACACCTACAAAATGGCAATTTTAACATGCTATAATAAATTATTTATATGGTATTTTGAGCTTAAACTTCACATATGTGCTCTGGGGACACCAAAGATTTATTTGAAATCTTAAAAAAGTATTCTGCCATGGCCCCTTTAAAAGCAGATGGCCCTCACTTGACAGCATGCGAACAGGTATTCATCATAAATCAAGTCATAATTCATACATTTTTAAGTGGCCTATATGGCTAAAATACTCAAACCTCTCATAAATTCACCCGCATCTGCCATGAAAACATTACGGAAATATGATTTGTGGTACGGCAGTGTTACAAGCCAGCGAGTGAGTAACTGAGGTTTGCAAACGCATTTTATTTTAAGATTTATTTACAGTCCATTAGTATAACAGTCCTCCCCCAGAACTCCCGAGTGGCTGCAAGGGTTGCTATAGTGATAGCAATGCAAAATAGCCCATGCTCTGAGCGGCAGGCACACGGTAAATGGGCAAGATTCCAAATTAAGGCCCCACGGCACTTCCTGCAACAATCTCACTTGATATATCTGCACCGCCACAGTTCACTTCATAAGATCAAATCATAAAGCTTAAACACAAACTTAGCTACCGGCTTTATTTTGGTTAATGCACTTACGTTTGATGCATAGGAAGCCCTTTTTTCAGAACAGCTTTAGTTTTATTTTAAAGTCATACAATTATGTACGTCAAATCCATCAGGGAATGGGATGGCTCGAAATGCAATGCAACTGAGTAGATAATTGCACAGCGATGATGGCTTAATACAGTGTTTCCCTAACTTTTTCAGCGTGCGGCCCCTCTTGTGTACAGTGCATTTTTTTGAAAATTTATGACAAAAACAGTTTTAAAACGTAATATTTTAATTAAACAAAACATATAAAATTATACCTAGTAGTGCTGTTGGTTAGTTGGCTTATTATTTGTTAGGTTTAATTACACAGAATTCACGATAAATTAATGTATTTTATAAAATGTCATAAAACTGGCGAATCTCGCGGCCCCCAGTTTGAAAACCACTGGCTTGATAAATAAACTTAGTAATTTTTAAAGGGAAAAACTGTTTCCTATACAGTACATTTTATTGGTAATGTCAAAAGCTGTCTGCTCAATTCAACTTTCACTGAAAAAAATTATTCATTGAATTCAATCAATTCTCTCAAGGTAAGTGGCTGCAATCAATCCACCCAAGCCACATTTAAACAAAAGTTTTATTTTTTATTTTACATTACTAATCTTTTTTGTTTAAATGTAGCTCAAACAAATTGATTGCAACCACTTACCTTAAAAAAATTGATTAAATTCAATGAATAATTTTTTTCAGTGTTGCTGTATTTTGGTGAAAATACAGTTAGATTTGTCAATTTATACTTACATAAAAGACAGACAGGGATTAAAACAATGATGGATATATGAAATGTTAATCAACAATAAGTTTAGTTATTTTTAACTGATCAGGAATTGAAAGACTAAAAAAATACAATATTAACTAAAGTTTTCCTAATGCAACTGCTGCGTATGAATAACATGATTTAAAAATCAATAAAATCGTTTAGTGAGAGTTTCTGCAAATTCTACACTTCATCATTTCTATCCATTCAGCTGGAGATGAGACATAAATGATTCAGATTCTCCTTTAAAAATGTCATTAACTTCAAGCACTGATTCAAGCTTCACGCTGTATGCCACTGTCACTTGTCCTCTTTCAGCGTATGTTACCAAAACTCGCTTAAAAGTCCATTTCCCCTTCATTCTCTACTGGCGACGAAATGAAGCATGTGCCCACTGCTGACCCAATGAGTGAGAATACAGGAACTCAAGCGTCTGATGTTAATCTACCCTTGAATGGGGTAAAGATTAGAGGATAACAAAATGCAATCCAATAACGATTTATCGTGCTACGTGAGGTGAAAATTAAATCCGAAACACAAATCTCTGCCTTCATACTGTACCTTTCTACTAAAAAACCACCTCATCCAAACACATGTGCATGTTACAACCACACATATGAACAGTTTCCAGCCGCATACACGCTGTTAGGAAGCAACAGACACACAGTCTGCATACAAGTTGTACAAGCAACATTTCTGTTGCACAAAAGGACGTACGTAGCCTACAACAGACTATAAAAAGGTGAGAAAGAAATGAAGATCTTAGCAAAAGCCACTAAACCCCAACTCTGTCAAAAATGAGATCATGATATTAACTGAATGCTCTCGGCATGTCTTATACATTCATTAAAAACTTTCACTCCAAATCCGTTTAATACCGGCCTCAGGTCAATCAGAATTACAGAATACATTAAATGCTATGACAATTTTTCAGGAAGTACCTCTAAGGCACGGAAGACGAATTGTATAAACAACAGTGCACGTACATAAAGGTGCAAGCGTTTTAACCCTATATAAGGATTGCAACATGATCTCACAAAGTTCCGTGGTATAGTCACGGAATATTTTGCAAATTTTTCCTTAGCATTGTCACGGATCTCCGCATTTTTCCATGGCCGTACCACAGACTTTTTTTCATGTCATTGTCATGGATTGGTTACTCAACTGCTTTTTACTATTTTCAAACCATTGTCGCTACGGTTTAGGGTTATATTTAGGGCTCTATACACCTCACGCAATGCAGCGCAAAGCGTGCCGAAAGTGTATTTTGCTATTTTCGACCCGGCGCAATTATAATTTTCACGTTTAGCGCAACGTTCTTTAAATAGCAAATGCATGTGCGCCCATGTTTGTGCCAATGGGCGTTCTGATCTAAAAACTAGGTGCGTTCAGGCGCATTGTTGGCGCGTTGCTATTTTGAGGCAACTAAAATAGACTAGGCCATTGACCAACAAAAACCTGGGCTGTGTCCGAAACCGCATACTGTATAGTAGGTACTGAATTAGATGAAGTACCTACTTACTTGGCGTTAAAACAGTAGGTACTGTATAGTATGAATCCTGGTAGTATGAATGAGATTCGGACGTACTACATCCGCCATGTTGCTACGTCGTAATCAAGTCATGTCATTTCAGCGCGAAAATAGCTGCATGCCTCTTCTTCTTCGTTGGATAACTCCTCTCCCGGGGCATCATGGGATAGTGAAGCGTCCATCGTATGCGCACTGCAAAATCTAACCGGAAGTAGTAGGTCATCCGAGTACTTTTCGCATACTGTTTTACGAATAATATGTATTCGGACATACTACTCGCCTCGCCTACTGCTTTTCGCGTACTATATAGTATGAAGTAGGCGGTTTCGGACGCAGCAGTGGTCTAAAGTCTAAAGTCAATATGCAAAATATGTTTTTTGTTATTTAGAGAGCGCGTTAGAAATATGCGCTATATAAAACGGGACGACAACGCAGGTTTGCTTATCACAAATGAATGCTCAGCAGCACAAAAACGCTTTTCAAATATAAAAAGATTAAAGGATTGAATGTGAAAGATTATTATTGAGTCTCTTGGACATAAATGAGGACCGATTATGAGACGTTAGAGGCGCAAAGAGCAGCTTCACCTGTAGCCTGGTAAGTAAATAAATGGTTTGCTTTAAACAAATGCATTTATTTTAAAATGTTTTTTAAATGCTACCCACAGATTTATTGTATATGTTGACTCTGCTCTCCACACGTTAATAAATTCTTTATCGCTTGTTTGTTACAAATAAAGTAAGCTTTTCTTGCATATTTGCAAATTATTTTATGAGATTACAATGATTATGTAGAATATCAATACATTTACAGCAATTAATAGCCTGCTATTTTTACTTCTATGACTGAAAGAAAACGGCTTTTAAAAGTTTTAATAAAAAAAAAAAAATTTCAATACATTTTTTTTAACATTATTCTTAAACTGGGGGTTTTCTTCCTCCGCTTAGTTTTTCAGTTTACAAAGTCCGTCATCAAAATAGGCATTAGACATAGCGCCAGCGCAACTGGCTTTTAAAGGGGATGAAAAAATAAGACTCTCATTGGTTTATTACACGTTACGCCCAAAACACACCCATTACTCATAACTAGAATGGGTACAACCCTTTTCGACCATGCCCTCGGCGCACAAACCATTTTTCCCATCGTTAAATTAGCAAAAGTGGATTCGGACACGCCAATTTAGACAATGCGCCGTGCACTTTAGACAATGCGCTCAGATCGTTAAAATAGGGCCCTTGGTGTTTGCGTTAGGATGTCACGTTAGTATTGGTTTATACTATTTTTTCTGATTTATTCTTTTATATTTTCACAATTTTAAACCATTGTTGTCTGGCGTTAGGGTTAGAGTTGGGTTTGGGTAAGGATGTCCTTTTTTATGTAAATCTAATCCTAAACCGAAGTGACAATGGTAAGAAAATAGGACAAAACAGCTGAGCAACCAATCCGCGACAATGACACGGCAAAGAAAGTCCGTGGTATGGCCACGGAAAAAGAGCCTGATAAAAATGCTAATTTACAAGAAAACATGTCAGATGCACTTTCAAATGGTACTTTTAAAAGGGACATTTCACAAAACTTGACTAAGATGTCAAATAAATGTGAAGTTTTAGCTCAAAATATAACAATGTGCCATTTTGGCCTGTGTCCTTTTGAATGCAATTGAGTTGATTTCTGCACTAAATGTAAGTGCCGTGGTTAGATTAAGGGGCGGTATTATCCCCTTCTGACATCACAAGGGGAGCCAAATTTTATTGACCTATTTTTTCACATGCTTGCAGAGAATGGTTTATCAAAACTTAAGTTACTGGGTTGTTCTTTTTCACATTTTCTAGGTTATTACAAGCACTGAGGACCCACTTAACTCCTTCCGCACCATTGACGAGTTAACTAGTCAATTAATAGAAAACGCTTCCCTGCCATTATCCACCAGGTAACTTATAAAACCCGGAAGTATCACCCTAGGGCAAACAGCTGTATGTCTGTGTATGTTTTGAGGATTGCTCTGAATCTGATGTCTATCAAAAGTCCTTCAAAAAGGATCTGTTGATTCATTATTTTGTATGTTTATATATTTAAAGAAGAACATTTTCTGGAAGGCATTAAACTTTTGTGAAAATCATGAAAAATGCTGGCGCTGACTGGCTACTTAAAAAAAAAAAAAAAACGCTGGTGGGGAAAGAGTTAAACATGGAAAAGTCAGATTTTCATGATATGTCCCCTTTGAGTACTTTAGACTGGAAGGTTTCTCAGGGAACCAAAAATTGTTCTTTGGCATCGGTGCCATGAACCATTTCGTAGGACCTTAATTTTTAATGTGCAAATAAATTAAACCACATCCTATTGTGTGTGACGGGTTAGAAAATAAAAATCAATGGATGCACACAAAAAAACATTGAACTAATGATTTTCATGATGCTTGGTAAAATTAATGGTTTTTAACATCTGTATTTTTCCAATAAAAATGCAGACTTTACAAATTACTTAGAGCATTTAATAAATCTGGCTGTTATTTTTACTGTGTGATGCTAAAAAGTCAATAAATACACAACACACACTGTTCTATAGCTTTTCCTCCCTAGCTGCATGAAACAATTTACATACAGCACAACCAATAGTCTGCTTAATAAAGCAATTACTGTATTACTATAATTAATCGTTCAAAAAATGATTTTCAAATGAATTAAACTCATTAATTATTGACGTTCGCTTACTGCCTTGTGTAATAGGTTGAGCTGGTTAATTGACTTACTAAGCTATAATTATTTAGGCAGGGGGGTAATGTAATCAATAAGAAACTCATTCAATTCAGTACAATTCCCAAGGTCTGGCTATTCTGTTCCACCTGCCAGAGCCGCACCAACCAGCACTAAAAATCAGAAACATATCTGGACCAGCATGTAAATCTATACCAACTGGTCTTTTTAATTGGTGATATGCATATAAAGCCCCAAAACACAAACAGACCTGTTTCTCTCCACTGGGTTTCCTATGGGACAGCAGTAACTCCACAGCCCCCACTACTTCTTTGCGGATGGCATAGAGCAACGCATCTCCGGTGTTCACCCCGTGGTCCAGTAGAAGCTCCATCACCTCCAAGTTCTCGTTCTCTATAGCGATTAGCAGCCCACTGCGGCCTAACGGATCCACACAGTTCACGTCGATGTTATAATACACCTCGGCCTCACGCAGGGCATGCTGGACACCTGCATAGTCGCCCTTTTCCACGGCGCAAAGGAAAGAACGCTCCTCTGGAGAAAGTTCTACCTCCGCCCGGACTATCTGGAGCGGGATCCGGTCGCGGTATGGAGAGTAGCTGGTCTTTTTGTAGTATAGATGTGACATGGGATTCATGATGGATGCTGGAAGAGAGGAAAACAGAGACAAAGTCAGAATCATAGAGAATGTGACATTCTCAGAAATATGACATTAATTTTTATCTTTTACATGACCTTACTCAGTCAATATTACATTAAACATGTCAATATTTTCACAGAATGTTCTTTATATTTTGTGAGATGTAGAAAACAGAGTTTTCACAGACTGGGTCACATACGCAACTGGATGCAACTCTTACTATCATTTTTATTTAGGCATACCCAAAATCTTTCACACACTTTACCTCATTCTTCCATTTTGAATAAAGTGCTTAGTCTGTGTAAAGTCCGATATTAAATGTGTTCTCACAGAAAAATGTGATATTAACCACACAGCCAAATCTGAATAATTAAAAAAACTGCCAATTAAATAAAATAAGAAAAATCTTGGAAAAACAGGCACGATTCTATGCTATCAAATGTTGGGGCGTGTCTGCTGTTGGCGCTGAAGCCACGCCCACTCCACTACAACCTGAATGAATGTTCGTGATTATGTTGTGGCGGGTCATGATCGATGGCTCCAGTGCATCATCGAGCCACCGTTTTAGCCACAATTCACACAATTCAGTACTACATAGTTCACAGTCTTTGTAACATGTTTCAGCAATACATTTATAAAATTTTCAATGTGTTAAAAAACAATTCTCTAAAATGACTTTACACAGACTTTAATGTACTTTGTGATATGTATTGTCAGATCTGGGTACGTTTAAAACAGTTGTAAATGATCTCTAGGTCATTTACATATAAGGTCATATTACAAAATGATAAAATATTAAAAAATAATTGTAGTCATAGACAAATATGCATTAATAGATGAACATTCCGCTTGTTTCATTAGGAATCTTTGTTCCGAAATGACTTTTTAATACATTTCTGCGAGTGATTGATGCCGCAAGACATTTCTCTTAATAGCACAATGTGGCCACAAGCAACAGCTACCTATCAGTCATCATAATGCAGTGCTGTAATTCAGCGATGCCAAAACCAAAAGAGCATTTGTTGTGCTTTTTGTAACACTTAGCACATCTTGCAACAAATGGAGGTAGATGTGTTTGTGTTGCTTTAATGGTGAGATCATTATACAGTAGTGTTATGACAGTCTCAGCACTGTTACTTTAATCATTTGGGTAATGGCACTGGTTGATATTTTGTAATTATATAATTTGAGATTCACTGTTGACAGTGATAACAGAGTAGTTTTCGCACTTTTTAGTGCTATTTACTTGTGTGTATGAGGCTAGTGTGTGTATACACTGCCTGATATTTAATCTGACAGATATAGAGTGTACAGTGCCATAAATAAAGCAATACAGTCATTGTAATGATAATCTTGTGCTAACTTTAAGTGTAACTGGGACTGGGTTGACAACATTTTGTGCAAAAGAAAATTAGGGGCTCGGCGCAATGCAGCGCGACGAAAGTATGTGTTTTTTGCTAGTTTCAACACAGAGCAAATATCTAGCTCCACTTAGTTTTTCAATTTACAAATTCCGCCATCTAAATAGGGAATCAGTATGATGTGAGCAACTGTTGTTGCCTCAAAATAGCAACTCGCGAACAATGCGCCTGAACACACCTCGTTTTCAGACCAAAGCCTATGACCGCAAAATTGGGGACCAATGCAACTGGCTTTTAAAGGGGATAAGAAATGAGACTCTTATTTGTTTATTGCATGTTACGCCCAAAGCACAACCATTACGAGAATAGGAACAACTTTTTAGGCCTTTAAGCTAGGCGCACAAACCATTTTTCTCGTCGTTAAATTAGCAAAAGTGGATTCTGACACGTCCTTTTAGACTGCGCCATGCGCTTTAGACCAAAATTATCAAATCAACCAATCACATGGCAGTTGCTTCAATGCATTTAGGGGTTTGGTCCTGGTCAAGACAATCTCCTGAACTTCAAACTGAATGTCAGAATGGGCAATTTTGAGCGTGGCATGGTTGTTGGTGCCAGACGAGCCGGTCTGAGTATTTCACAATCTGCTCAGGTACTGGGATTTTTACGCACAACCATTTCTAGTTTACAAAGAATGGTGTGAAGAGGGAAAAACATCCAGTATGCAGCAGTCCTGTGGGTGAAAATGCCTTGTTGATGCTAGAGGTCAGAGGAGAATGGGCGACTGATTCAAGCTGATAGAAGAGCAACTTTGACTGAAATAACCACTCGTTACAACCGAGGTATGCAGCAAATCATTTGTGAAGCCACACACGCACAACCTTGAGGCGGTTGGGGTACAACAGCAGAAGACCCCACCGGGTACCACTCATCTTCACTACAAATAGGAAAAAGAGGCTACAATTTGCACAAGCTCACCAGAATCGGACAGTTGAAGACTGGAAAAATGTTGCCAGGTCTGATGAGTCTCGATTTCTGTTGAGACATTCAGATGGTAGAGTCAGGAACACTTTAGGGCCCTTAGTGCCAATTGGGCATCGTTTAAATGCCACGGCCTACCTGAGCATTGTTTCTGACCATGTCCATCACTTTATGACCACCATGTACCCATCCTCTGATGGCTACTTCCAGCAGAATAATGCACCATGTCACAAAGCTCGAATCATTTCAAATTGGTTTCTTGAACATGACAATGAGTTCACTGTACTAAAATGGCCCCCACAGTCACCAGATCTCAACCCAATATGCATCCCATAAATCTCCATCAACTGCAAGATGCTATACTATCAATATGGGCCAACATTTCTAAGGAATGCTTTCAGCACTTTGTTGAATCAATGCCATGTAGAATTAAGGCAGTTCTGAAGGCAAAAGGGGGTCAAACACAGTTTTAGTAGGTGTTTCTAATAATCCTTTAGGTGGGTGTATGTCTAGTTTGGTGCTCCACAACTTATACATTTTTTTTTAAATAAATGTGATGATGCAATATATTGTAACAGGGGTTGACAGAGTTTACAGTTGCCTTGGAGCATTTCTCGAATCATTTTTATTTCAATTTTAATTTCTCAGAACAATTCGTACAAACTGCCCAACATCATGCATGTCTTGCAAAAGACAGTAACTTGTTCAAAATCCTTAGTTCATCTGTCAAAAGTTTTTTTATGTCAGTGAACATGCCTGCATGACAGTCAAAATGTTTAGCCATATTGTCAATATACAAAGTGTACACAATTATAAGTGTATTTTCTGATGTAAACTATGGACGAATTCACATTTTCACCTTTTTTCTGTAAACAAAATTTACTCACATTGTGATTAAAAAACAAACATATTTTATATTTTTATAAATAAAATTTTACAAAATTAGAAAGGTTCTCTGTACACTGTAAGGAATAACACATTGTCTGTAACTCAAAATTTCAAGATTCACCTGATACCAATTTATCAATTCAGTATACATTTAAAAAAAATACTAAAAAACCTATAGAAAAAATGCTTCAACTAAAAACCAGTATAATGCATTTTGATGAAAATGACATAAGAAACTGAAAATTTAGAAAACTGGAGACAACTGTACATAATCATCTGCATTGTATCAAAGCATTTGCAATTTGTCCAAACAAAGAATTTGATTTTATGTTGTGCACAACTGAGTTAATTTTGTGGAAGTTGAGCAAAGTTAATTTCTGATCTGAGAAATTCTCCAAAGCGACTGAGAAAAACTGTAAACTTAACCCGCTTTGTTGTGTGTTTTACTTTCTCTGCTGCTTTGTGTCTGTATAGATAACGTATAATGTGTGGTTGGTAAGCAAATCATTGGACTGTTCAGTGGCTTTATTAAGATGCATCAATTAATCAGCCGTTTTGACATCTCGACTCATTCCAAAGTTTACAGATGAGCGAGTGAAAAATATCCCGCTAATTTCTAGAATAAACGCTACGGGTAATTACGGTGATTGACTGTGTGATGATGTCGCTTCTTGCTTTGATCTTTTTCTCTAAAGATGATCAGACACACCAGGTGGTGTCTTCCATATGGTCTTAACTGAACTGACACCACACACACACATAAACACACACAGTTATCAATACGCTCAGACTCATTAGCACCTCAATCATATTACGCTGAACTTGACATTTTAGTGTCTAACAGACGTAGATGCACTACGAATATATCATATTATGAATATATATTGTTATATATTTTACCCAATAGCTGTTCCTAATAGCTATATATTTTTATAACCATGTAGCTTTAACGTTAACTAATAGCCTACAATTTAATATGCAAGCTATATAGATAGATAGATTTTCAAACAGCATAGCTCCAACCGTGATTTCACCGGATGGGTTGTTACAACTTTTCTCAAACTCATTTCTGTTTTCTAATGTGGTAAAAAATTTCCACAGCTTGTAAATCCCATACTGGCGATCACATCAGCGCTCAGTGCACTTGCCCTCACTGCAGCTGATACACCCACACTGCTTTCTGCTCCTTAATGCTAATACTGGATAGGCACATGGTGCAGGGCTGCAGGCCAACCTATCCAAGATCAATGCTGTTTTTAAAATGGATCCTGGTTGCTTCAGAAACAAGTCATTTTGGTACAAACCCATTGGTTTGTGTGTTTGAAAAGCAAAAATCCTGCATGTTGTTGCTACATGGAAAACCTGATTGCACCAAGCACAACATTTTCCTTTGAGGTTTGGGGTAATTGCTAGGCCTTTTCAGTAAATTGTAAATAAAATGAGCAGTACGTTTGACCGGACAGTATTACAGCACCAGTCACTCTTAACAAAGCACCAAACTGACCAAGTAATTATCTCTTCAGTCTAATCGCAGATGGCTTAATTGTGTAATGAGTCTGTGGTCGTCGGTTCTCTAAGGGCCACTTCTCTAAGGAATATCATTATTAGAGTAGAAGATGGGCTCAGCTGATGAATTCGACGTACTGTAAACTAAGTGTTTAGAACGATCCCCAGTGATCCATTTGAGGTGGAGAGCGCTTCAGTGGTAAAAACTGGAGTCATTTCGGAGAGCCCGAACTCATTGATATTTTCTTCAGTACCAACTCAAGCCTTACTGACGTATATGCTGCAATAATAAACAATAACTCTGTTTTAAAACCTAATGAGCTGCCTCTTAAAAATAAAGCTTCTTTACAACAATGCCATAGAAGAACCATTTTTTGTTCTCCAAGAACCTTTTGGGCCCTATTTTAACGACATGAAACGCAAGTGCGAAGCGCAAGTGACTTTGTGGGCGGATCTTGGGCGCTGTTGCTATTTTCCAGGCGGGAGAAATAACTCTAGCGCCAGGCGCAAATCAATAAGGGGTTGGTCTGAAGTAGGTTCATTATTCATAGGTGTGGTTTGGGCGTAACGTCAAATAAACCAATCAGAACGCTATCCAACATTCCCTTTAAACGCAAGGGTGCAAGTTCCATGGCGGGTTGCTATTATTATGACGGATTTACCAGGCGCACGCCAGGAGCGGTTCACAGCCGAGGAGACCGACGTTCTTGTAAGAGCAGTCAAAGACAGAGAAGTTGTTTTGTATGGGGATGGGAGAAACCCGCACAAATCAGCGTCGGTTAAACAGGCGGGAGAGGAAATAGCCACAATTGTCTCATCAGCTGGCATCCCCATCGTTGCACCAAGCGCTACAATGATGTCAGGAGACGGGGGAATCCCAAGCTTGCCAGCATAAATCGGGCACGCCGTGTAACGGGAGGTGGATCTGCCTCTACACATGACCTGACGCCAGCAGAGGACATCGCTGCGTCCACCCTCACCGCTGAAAGGGTTTGGGGGCTTTGAAGTCGGACCCAAGAAACGCAAGCAAGGTCCAACCCCAAAGTACACTTACAAAACAAGTTCATATACATTAAGGTTTCTTATGAAAACATTTTAATTATTATTTACATAAAATAAACGTAATACAGCCACACAACAAACTTATGAAAATATTTTAATCGTTATTTGAGCGAGAATTTTTTTACGCAGCCACACAATAAATAAAAACTATCACCACAATGCTCACCACTATGATTTCCCTTATCTCATGTGTTAATATTTTTTTATTGTAACAATTTATGATTTGCAAAAATAACTGTTGCATCTGTGTAGATTAGATAAGCAAAGTGTGTGGGCGTTGTGCACGCTATACATTATGGTCAAGCATGCGCCCTTAAAATAGCATAATGAGCACGTACGCGCAACGCGCCACTGACTTTAGACTAGTTTTTTTTTTGGTCAGTGGCGCAATTGTTTTTTGAAACTGCAAAATAGCATCAGGGATGGTTTGCGCTGGAACACGCCTCCTTTTTTGCACTGAACCACCCAGGGAGCGCAAGTTCATTCCCTAGTTTGCCGACATGCGTGTGTGGAGGGAAAAACACGCTGTGCGCCGGTGCAAAATAGGAATGATACATGCGTCACTGACAAAGTCAATTGCGCTGGGTGCAAGATAGGGCCCTTTAAGTCAAAGTCAGGGCTTAATGCTAAGGGGGCATGTACACCAAAGCATTTACCCGGGCGGCCGGCGTATGTTTTCAATTGTTTCCAATGGAACATTTTTTTTCCGTGCTGAGCGCCCAGAGTTTAAAAATGTTAAACTTTGGGTGAAACGCTCAGCTCATCATTTTTACTTTTATTCTTGTTGTGTACACAAGGTATAATTAACGAAAAGCTTTGCGTTGTGCTGCATTACCACCTTCGATGTGCATAATTTTTTTATAATGAAACCCGTCGTCAATTATTCCTCTTATACCATGGTTACCACAAACATTGCTCTGGTGCCTATTTTTAAGACATTTGACAGATTAGGTGTGTGTTTTACAGAAAGATAATCAACACACATGGAACATTACTCAACCAATCAGAATAAAGCATTTAATAGGCCCGCAGTATAATGTACATTATCACCAGTGCCAAGTTTATTTGGGGTGCCGTTCGCTTAGGACATAATGTGCACGTATCCAATATGCTGTTATACAACTGTTAACATTTCGTTATTTACTCATTTTAAAAATATTTTTTTGTTTATTTGTTTATTGTTTGTTTGAAAGCAGAGAACGGTTCTTTCATTTGATATATTTGTAAGTTTATATATTATTAGAAGAAAATTTTCCTAAAAGGCTTTTGTGAAACTTTTTTGAAAATCACAAAAAATGCTGTTGGCTGTCGGGGAATGAGTTAAGGTACACAATACAGGTAGGTCCTTAGTTTACAATTATGAACAAAATTTAGGTACTAACTAGAAGTAACAAAACGGTACGCTCAGGGTACCACCCCATTAATGGCCAGTTGTAAAAGGTATTGCGTAGCACCTTTATTTTTAAGATTGTATGTACATCTTACAAAAATACAGAAATGAAAATATGTGAAATAATGTGAAAATAAAAAATACATTTATGAATATTTCCATTGTGGTCTCAGATTTTTCATGGCACTTTATTTTCCAAAATTATACATCATGATTTGACACTAAAAATTAAAGGTGCAGTGTGTAAATTTTAGCAGCATCTAATGGTGAAGTTGCGAATTGCAACCAACGGTTCAGTCCACTGCTCACCACTTGCTTTTGAAACGCACAGAGAAGCTACGGTAGCCGCCACCGTAAAAACATGTTATCGTCTGAGACAATTTAGTAAAAAAGTTTGTCTGTTAAGGGCTTCTGTAGAAACATGGCGTCACAAAATGGCGACTTCCATGTAAGGGGACCCTCAGTGTATGGAGATAAAAACGTCTCATTCTAAGGTAATAAAAACATAACGGTTCATTATAAAAAGGTCTGAATAAACCCCTGATAATATAGTTTTGTATATTATTTTGCATTTCTGTCAAGAGATCCTTCTAACAATTACACACTGCACCTTTAAATATTAATGCTTATTAATGCAATACTAAGAGATTGATACTGTTCTGCTGAAACTGCTTTCTGTTTCCGTGTTATCTTAATAGCAGTGTAGAAAAACAACATCCAAAAAAGTGACACTACACAAATCAGGGAAATAACTTTAACTTGCAGCATCGGTGGAAACCCGCTGACGGAGCCTGGAAGGGCCATCTGAACAAATCAATTCATCGACGAGTATTTTACTGATTAGATCAGACAGAGAATATGGATCACTCTGAGAAACCTCAGGGGAATCAAACAGATGCTTAAAGGAACTCAGCTGGGCTTGTCTGGTCCTCCGAGACGAGTAAATTAAATTACAAAAAGGCCCTGACACAGCACAGTGGTGCCTTTGTCACAATTCCCTAAATTACAAGAAGCGGTGAGATTAGCACATATAGCTCAAGTCGTAACTAAAGCAACATGCTGGGACGAAAGGCAGACGTTTACGGGTATTAAGGGCATCAGGAATGTAAGGCGTCAGGCATCTAAAAAAATGAAGGACGCAATGTTCACAACACTGTAATCCAATTAAGCTTTTGCTGTGTGTATGTTTAGAGACAGGCACAGTCTAAACCTGTCTGCGCGTGTGAAATAAATTGTTTTGGCAAAAACCATTTCACCTTATAAGCCCTGATGTGTCTCCCTAGTCGCTGTTTACGTGCAAATAATTTTGTGAAAATAAACCATTTGCTGTCTGATTACTGCAAATACCGCAGACCAAGTGTTATGTTTGTGCTTTACATTCATGCATTTGGCAGATACTTTTATCCAACAATGCATTCAAGTTTTACATTTAAGTGTTCCCTGGGAATCAAACCCATGACCTTTGCGCTGCTAACACAATGCTCTACCAATTGATCTAAAGGAACATTGTTATTGTGTGCTGTTGTAACCTTTGCAAAGGGCTTGACAAAAAAATCATGTTGGCCTGACAAAGCTATCATCCTGTTAGTGTAAACACAAAGGCTTTGTTTGCACTGTACCCAATGCGGTTTGTTTTTCAGATATGCCATTTTCAGAGCTGACTCTGCGAACTGTCATTTGCGCAAGTAATGAAATCAGATCCGATGCCAAGGGACCCGAGAGTAGCTCTCAGTATGGAAAAAGCGGACAGACACTGAATATTTAGCTTCTGGATGTCTATAATGATATCTCACTGGGGTTCAGGACTTGCTTGCTCATTCATTTTTTAATACATTGTAGTTTCCACATGTGATCGTACTGTGAAGACTGAAATACATTTTCCAAACATTTAGGCCCTCAAAGATTGAGAAAATAAACTTTAATTATGTAGGGGTGAGCGGGGCACAAATGCGGGGTTAATGGTTACCCGGCTACTTAACATATTTATAGGGCTGAGCAATCTGTGCTTTTGGTCTTTTCTCATACTGTCAGAAGATGATCTCCTGTGAAGTTTTGATGTGTTTTGGTTAAGATGTTGAACTAAGAGTGTTTTGGAGGTATGAAAGTAAATTTCTTCATCTTCATTTTTTCGATTTCTGAGTTTGGTGTCACCAAATTCAACCTTATATTATGTTAATCACTGTCTTGTTATCTAAAACATAACACCAATTTGAAACATGTCAGCCAGTCCTAGTAACTGATAGCTGGGCTTAAAAAAAAATTTACACAGCGGGGTTAGTTGTAACACAGTGTTACAACTAAGCCTCAGGTATGCAATGATATGAAATATGAAATGAAAACAATGTAAATACTGTTAATCAAAATGATTACTGATAAGACAATATCAGGGGAAATAACTGACAATTATAATTTTTTGTCTTGATTGGGCAGCCCTTTATGATGCATAATACAAGGCTGGGTAGACGAAGTATCATGGATGGATACATTTGTGTATATATATATATCTATTATAGGCAGATATATAAACAATATCCACCATATTTATATAGACAGAATTTTATTAAATTATTTTCTAGCAGGTAAATTTTCTAGCAGGTGTAACAACAAACCTGTTTGTTACAATAAACCCCACCTATGGGGTAAGTTGTAACGTTTGCACCCTTGTCACTTTCGGTTTAATTGTACGATAATGGTAGGTCACACAAACAAACTTTAAAGGGATATTTCACCCAAAAATAAAAATTCTGTCATCATTTACCCATCCTTATGTTGTTACAAACCCATATAAATTTATTTGTTCTGATGAACACAAAGGAAGATATTTTAAGAAACCGTTCGTGGACCCCATTCACTTCCATAATAAGAAAAAAAGAATACTATAAAAGTAAATGGGGTCCACGAACCCCATTTACAAACATTGTAACAACATGAGAGTGAGTAAATGATGACAGAATTTTCATTTTTGGGTGAACTATCCCTTTAAGTGTTCAATTGTAGCAGAGATGTGTGTGTTGATTGTGAAAAAACTTAAATATTTTTTGAATGATAGAGCCAAAGTCAAAAATCGTTAAGTTTGTGCTCCGCTCTCCTCTACTTTAGAGTACTTAATAAGGCTATTGTTTATTTTTTCTCCATTGTTTTCTTTCTTGTTTTAAGCATAAACCTAATATGTATATATTTTTTCAGGAAACAAAACTTAATTTTGCTTTTAAACTAAATGTATCTTGAGAATTAAAGGAACAGTATGTAAGAAATGTATATCAATTAATCATAAAATGGCCCTGATATGTCACTAGACATTAAGAAATCATTTTCATTTCAAATACTTTTATCACTGACAACAGCGGTCTGGCCAGGATATTGTCATTTAAAAAGTTGAGTTGCAGCCCTCAACTGATGTTTATGTTGTCATTTTGTGTATTGGCCACCAGCTGTGTAATTGCAGTACCAGTTTTAGCCACAAGTTTTGTGATTGCAATACCAGTTTTGGCCACAATCCTACATACTGTCTATAGGTTATTTCTTACTTATACCACGGGTCTGTTCAATTCTGTATTCTGATAGATTTTTCGATAACCGCACACCTAACATTTCAAATGTCTTAAAAATAGGTACCAGAGCAATGTTTGTGGTAACCGTGGAATAAGTGGATAATTGACTCCGGTCCGCTTCGCGTCGTGCCGCATTACCACCTTGGGTGTGCATGTGCATTATTTTCTTATAATTCAATGGCCCGTCGTCAATTATTCCTTACTTGGCAACTGCCTAACAACTGCTCAGTACTCCTTAGCAACTGCCTAGCAATTACTCAGGGCCCCTTAGCAACTGCCTAGTAACTGCTCAGTACACCTACTGCCTAGCAACTGCTCAGTACTCCTTAGCAACTGCCTACCAACTGCTCAGTACTCCTTAGCAACTGCTTAGCAATTGCTCAGTACGCCTTAGCAGGTGGAACCACTGTAGCAACCACACAATGTACATAAGCCCTAAATCCATCCATCCGTCTGTCTGTCCTAATATTTTCTTTATGTCTGTCTTCGCAAACTTTCCTTTTATGGTATCAGTTGTTTTCTCCAGCCATAAACTATCATCATGGTCAATTTGTCTTGTCCTACAGTTAACATTTATTTTATCAGGCAAAGGCAACTTCTGCCATTACTCAGCCGACAAACCCTAACAAACACTGACAGGTTGACGTATAATAAAAATTTAACGTACGTCTACGAGGAAGACAAATGCTTCCTCCTGTAAGATTCTCTAACAATACGAAGTGACGCCTCACCTCAGCGTATAGATATCCCTTTTAGCAAACCCACCCTCATGTCAAAAAGCCAGGAGAAAACCCATGAGGCTGTTTTGGAGAGCTTTAAAATTGTATGAAGAGCTAAGCTCTGCAATCGCATGTGATCCAAAACAAGCTCACCAAAGACATTGCTGGCTGTGTAAGGTAAAGAATGTGAAGACAAGAAGGGGCTACAACACCCGGGTGGCCGCTCATCCCAGCATGCCTGTCAATAAGCACGAAAAGCCGTGAAATAGCTCTCCAAAGCTTGTACAGTTACATCTGACAAGCATGTTAGTTGCAAAATGAGTTTTTTGCAAGCTATCGGGAGCTTTATATGTCAGATGATCAAAGATCTTCTTTTCTTGCTGTTTTCCATTTTACACGTCTCATAAGACACATTTACGTCACCTATTACGTGTTTAGAATCATTTGTGACTCGCAATTGTTTGTTTTTATTGTGGTTGCGTGAAAGCAAATAGGTTGCATAAAAAGAAACACTTCCGTAATACAGATCCTCTTAATCAATTCCCAACAAATTCAACCTTTCAGTTTATCAGCAAATTAACAACCAATAGTCTCCCTGACATTTGTAACACAAGCAATTGTATATCATTTATCCACGTCAACAAACTCGCTGGTCTGCGGCTCTTTAATTCAGTCGCGGTGATAATTGCGAGTAGAAAAAGCTGTGAGTGAGTTCATCTTGTGAATCATTTTCGGGGTTAAGAGCTGTACAGCGTGACATATGGAGACACCGTGGCAGTGATGTAGAGCTTCAGTGTGAGAGTTTAATATGCCAGGCACGTTGATTTACTCTTTTCCCGGCAAACTTGGGCTGTACTTCAAAGCCGCGCTTTTGTCATGTCTAAAGAATGTCTCGTCGATGGGATCAAATATTATCTTTTGCGTCTCTAGTCCTGTTCCAAAAACTCACCGACAACACAGCCCGCCTGCTTCCCTGACCGATTTGGAACGCTCTACACGTGAAGTAACTACTCACGTGAAGTTCACAGGTGACTTGCAAATTATTTCAGAGTTTGGCATTAGCATGCTGTGTGCTTTAAGTTTGTTAGAAGGTAGAAGCACAATACTCCAATAAAAATACACTGCACAAACAAATATCAGTGAAGTGGTCCTTATTTACACTTAAAGTGTATCTATATTTCTCAGTAAAAAACAAAAATGTTCATTTATACATTTATTTAAATATATGCTTTTTCAGTGCCGAATCTACATTTGTTGCTCACTATAATGCAGTGCTTGCGCCAGCCAGTGCATTCTGGGATTGCCAGGGCACAGAAGCATACATGGGTAAAGGGGTGGTCATACACTTTTCGTTTTATTGATTTTCATACATACGCATGCAAATGCATTAGACTGAAATGTAAGCTTGTGCGAAGATATTTTACATTTCGCTGCGTACCAAAGTACGTGGAGATATGTGACCAGTAGAAAACCGGAACGTCAAGGCGTGATCACTCTTTCTACTGAAAAGTTTGTTCATTCATGTGCTTTAACTATACTGCGTTTGATTTTAATGTGTTAGTAAATGCTTAAAGGGGAAATTTTACAAGAATTTTTTTTAAGATGCCAAATGAATCTTTGGTGTCCTCAGAGTACGTATGTGAAGTTTTAGCTCAAAATACCATGTAGAATTTTTTAAAGCATGTTAAAATTGCCACTTTGTAGGTGTGAGCAAAAATTTGCTGTTTTGGGGTTTGTCCTTTTAAATGCAAATGAGTTTATCTCTGCACTAAATTGCAGTGCTGTGGTTGGATAGTTCTGGTTAAAGGGATAGTTCACCTTAAAATGAAAATTTTGTCATCATTTACTCATTCTCATGTTGTTGTAAACCTGTATGAATTTCTTTTTTCTGATGAACACAAAAGATGGTATTTTGAGAAATTATGGTTAACACACAGCAGATAGTGATCATTGACTTCCATAGTAGGAATAAAAAATATGATAGAATTTAATGGGTACCGTCAACTGTGTGCTTACCATTATTTATCACAAAACTTCCTAAATAATTTTTCCTACTATGGAAGTCAATGGTCACTATCTGCTGTGTGTTTATCATAATTTCTCAAAATATCTTCTTTTGTGTTTATCAAAAAAAAAGAAATTCATACAGGTTTAGAACATCATGAGGGTGAGTAAATGATAGAATTTTCATTTTAAGGTGAACTATCCCTTTAAAAGGCAGCATTATTCCCTTCTGACATCACAAGGGGAGCCAGATTTCAATGATCTACTTTTTCACATGTAAAGAATGGTTTACCATAGGGCTGCAACAACGAATCGATTTAATCGATAAAAACCGATTACTAAAAGAGTTGGCAACGAATTTCATAATCGATTGGTCGTGGCGCGTGACGCAGAGACGTTTAATTTAAAAAAGAAAAAAAGAAAAACTTCAGTTAAGCGTGGAGCGGAGTGAACACACTCGCGCTGCGTCCCAAACCGCCTATTTCTATACTATATAGTAGGCAAAGAGTACGAGAAGTAGTGCTTTTTGCCTAATATATAGTATGGAAGTTTGGGACGCAGCGTCGGTCTCTCTCTCGCACTGTTGCTTGCAGAGTTCGGCGCCTCATAGACAGGGCGGAGAAAAGAAAGGGCGGCGGAGAAAAGATTAAAAAACAGCAAAGGTAGAGAAAACCACATGTCAGTGTTTTACTCATCCCAAACGCGTCACCTGGAAGTTAGCCGGCAAAGAGGTAAACAAACAAAGACGACACCCTCATGCTTTATGGAGCGACGACAGCGGGTAAAAAAACTTTCTAGAACGAATAAAAAAACTCCAATGACAAACTCCAATGATATTAAATAAAGAAATAAAACTTTGAGAGAGAGTTGTATGAACGCTTTTCCCCGTCATGGCCCTGTACGTAAAATCATTGCGCCGTCACTCTCCTGCTGCTCTTTACTGCGCCCTCCAGCTAATGCCGAGCAAGGAGACGCGCGTGCCCGGCCCAACATACAGTACAACATACAGTAAGTGCCGCCTTTTGATGCATAAACATCGTCTTACATTTTTTAAGGCGAAGTAATGAATGGTGTATTTGCATTTTGTGCGGGAGTAGAAGACACATTTTCCGTTTTCACAAGACGCATGTGGCCAAATTTAAATGGAACAGTTTAAACAAATGAGATCGCTATCTGATCAGAGAAAACGCATGAAGTCAAATATAAAGATACAAAGCTGTCACTGGGGCAGTACCCTTTATAAAAGGTCCTAATATGTACCATTTAGGTACAAATATGTATCTTTGAACTGCTAATATGCACTTTTTGGGTACAAAGGTGTACCTTTTTGAAAGGGTACTGTCCAGTGACAACTTTTGTACCTTTATTTCAGAGAGTGTACTCATCTTTTTGATCCCATCAAGAGAGGCTTCTATACATTTGGCAGATGTAAAGCATACATGTGTATTTTTTTGTGTTAGTCCATTTTTATTTTATTTTATTATTATTGTAACAGCTCAGGTATGTTCAAGGAGCAACATGTTTCAGAGATAACAATTTCTAAAGATTTTAGTTCTGTTTTGAATAAGGCGTTGGAAATGAATGCTTTTCTTGGTTTTTATCCGATTCATCGATTAATCGAAAAAAATAATCGACAGATTAATCGATTATTAAAATAATCGTTAGTTGCAGCCCTAGTTTACCAAAACTACGTTACTGGGTTCTTTATCATGTTTTCTAGGTTGATAGAAGTACTGGGGACCCAATAATAATTATTCCAAAAAATATTTTGGAAGTATTGTGATAAATGATGAAGAAAATATTTTGATGGAAACAACTTAAACATGGAAACAAGATTTTCATTAAATATCCCCTCTAAGTTAAAGGAATAGTTCACCCAAAAATGAAAATTCGGCCATCATTTACTCACTCTATGTTGTTACAAACCTGTAGAAATTTCATTGTTCTGATGAACACGAAGGAAGATATTTTGAGGAATGTTTGTAACCAAACCCTTCGTGAACCCCATTCACTTCTATTGTATTCTTTTTTCCATACTATGGAAGTGAATGGGGCTCACAAACTGTTTTTTACAAACATTCCTCAAAACATCTTCCTTCATGTTTATCAGAACAAAGAAATGTTTACAGGTTTGTAACAACATAGAGCGAGTAAATGATGACCGAATTTTCAGTTTTGGGTGAACTATCCCCTTTAAAATATAAATCGGCTTTGAAGTTGTCCAAAAGAAGTCCTTAGCAGCACATATTACTAATGTTTAATCATTTTTTTATATATTTACAGTAGGAAATGTACAAAATATCTTTACTTAATATCCTAATGATTTTTTGGCATAAAACGATCATTTTGACCCATAGAGGACGTATTGTTGGCTATTGCTACAAATATACCCATCCAACTTATGCCTGGTTTAGGGTCACATATATTAAATTATATTTTTCCAAATAGGTCCAGTGTGTGAGATTAGCAAGCAAAGTTTAATTCATAATTGATTTTTCATCACAGGGGACAATCATTTAAAAGTTTAGATGCAAATCCGAAACTAATAACAATCAACTTTGCATCTAAAGCACTTTCAGTAATGACCAAAACAGTATGGCACATTCCGTTTTTCCAATGATGGCACATTAATGCTAAAGAGCACTGGCAGTTTCCATAAAGAGTTTTGATCTGATAAACCACGTAAGCAGCTTGTGTCAGTCTGGGACTCAGTGACTTCTGCTGGTCTGAAACACTCAGTCACAGTGAAGCCAGACAGCATACGCCACCCTTAAACTCTATTAGATTTATTATCTTCTCACAGAATAAATCTGACCTTCTTCTTTTGTCCATATTTCTCTACATTTACTGTCTTTCTCTGACACTCTTTCACTCTTTATAACTCTAATGAAGATCGAGTTACTGCAGCCCCCCAACCTTTGAAGAACCTGTACTTTCATTCTTGCTAGCAAGTCTGTTGTGTCAACCTTGTGTTCTGACTGATGCCAAAGCCGAAGATGAAGATGTTTGGAAAACTTATTGTACACTTTGTTTTCCTACAGGCACCCAACATGGATTTAGTGATAAATCCCTCATAAGAGATTGCTAAAATGATGACGCTTCCCTGCACAAGCTATGTTTCCAATCATCTGCGTGCGCACCTGTATCTGCCTCCAGTCACCAGTCCAAAATCCGGTTGCCTTATGTAATGCATCATTAAGCGGTGTAATCTTTTTTGAGAGATTCACTCTGTCACTCACTTATAATCAAGAGTTTGTACGCTGGACCCTGATGGTTCCTGTGCAATTTCATTACAACCCCAGAGATGAAATACTGGGGACAAGGTTAAATCAATCCCTAGAGACATTAGCCCAAATGAACCCAAACTCAAAGCATCTATCACAGGCCATCAAACCAAATGTTAGTGTAAAGATTTTTCCTGTCACCTCCTAATAGCATAGCTCACACCAATTTCTCTTAATCCCCCTGAGGCAACAAACATGGGTTATCCATTGGGACCACCGCTGTCCAAATCCTAACCTCTGCATGTAACAGCACCTGGTATCGAGTGTAGAAATCGTTGTTTACAGTCCTCTTTACGCAACAATGAGCAGAATACAATTATTATTCTGTAGTCACCATTGTCTGCTTATCACATAAGTGTATGTGAAAAAGAATGATCTTTGTTTACATAACCAATACAATCTGGGAAGTTGAACTCAAACCAACACTGCAGTAATAAGCAATGCAGTGCATTAGAATAAGAAACACGGTTTTTATACCCAACACCATATACTGTAAGCATCTTGAAGTCTTTAGATGAGAAATCTAGCTTGGGTAAATGAAACATGTATGTAAAATCAGATTATACAAGTTGTCAACTGCTTGTAAAATCTTTAAAAAAAGAAAGATTAAAATTCTGCATTTTAGCAATATCGGATTGGATATCGGATGATGTGTCGAGTCTTGTTGATCACACGCTATACAAACGCATGGGCACCTGCATCTGCAGGTGCCAAGGCGCTGATGCGCTTCCACTTTTACAATGCATCAAATTACCCTCGATAAAAAAATTACCTCGTAACTTGAACGTAACGCGAGCCGAAAACGCGTCGCTTACCTGATGCGCTTTACAATTTGGATATTTAATAGCCCCTCGTATCAAACAGGGGTTCTCTGAGGAGGAGGAGGATCCGTGGTGCTGGTATCGTCTTCGTGTGTGACAGGGTCTGAAATACAATTTATCAGCCGCGTCCTCTGGAGATCCTCATATTTCCACTGCGAAATGAAGCGCAGAGCTCGTGGAAACCAAAATAAAGCCTCGTTTTCTTTCGCACTCTCTCACATACACTTACACGCACGTTTACACACACGCCCCAGTGGGTTCTCCACGCGTAAACGCCATGAGGGGCACCCAATACTCCAATGCGCATTTCATGGTTCCGTTGCTCGCAACAACCGACCCCTTATTTTAATATATGTGAAGCGACGACGCATCGGCGTAGTTCTTACTGCACTGATTTTTTTTACGAATTGCCCGTTCAGGGGTATCTGACTAACACTGTAACGGCCGTTAGATACAGGTGGTTTTGCAGATCTCCGACGTCCAAAAGTGCGAAAGGAGCTTAACGAAGGATATTTCAAGAGATGAAGTGCGTCTTGTGCGCGTACGGCGGCATCTTGTCTTCATAATATTCGGCTTGGCGGGAGCTGCACAGATTCCAGCGTTCGCGCGCTGCGGTTGTCATGGTGTCAGACTGATCTGACTGATGCTGCTGTGGCGCGAGCGGCTCGTGACATCACAACGACAAATCACGTAGAAAGTTTTATTCAATTGGTTAACGCTTAAGCTGTTTTTCTTTTAATTATTTAACCCTTAATTGTTGTCGTAAAATAATCTATTATTAATTAATCATTTTTAATTTTATTATTAGGGTTAGAGATTAGGAAAAGCTAGAAATCCGTATAGGCTAATTTAATTATTCAAGTTCATTTCTATAGTGCTCTTTACGGTTTTGCATTGCTACAACACACTGTGGAACAGACAATAAATATAGTAATAAACATTAAAAGTAATAATAATAATACAGAAATAGAGAAAACATTTTATTATTGTTATTATATTCTAGCAATGTGAATGAGTGAGAGAATATGAAAATAACCTAGTTCACCCCCTATTTTTTCATTTTAAACTTCATTGGCACTGGCACGTGTTCTGCCTACAAGTTTAAAGTCAGTGACACCATTGGTTCTTGTGTCTCATAACCTCAGGTGTCCCAAATCTGTTATGTAGGCACCCAAACAATTCATGTTATTGATGTCTCCCTTATCTTCAGATCATGGAGACCCTACTAATATTCAGTCAGATGTGTTTTATTAGACATCCTACATGTGCTCAAGTTTAAATACATAGAGATGCCAATGATATTGAAATGACATTAGGTTAAGTAAATGATGAGGACAACATTTTTGGGCGAACTTTAAGATTGCACCAGACACAATTAGGCGGACTGTCTTTAAGAAATGTTGACGGCGAAATATTTCTTTACTTTGGCTTGCCTGTTAGTGGGCGCTGTATTACATTACCAGCATCTAAATGCAGAATGTCTTTAGACAGCACTTCAGCAATTTGTGTTCCTGGGTATTGACTGGTGGTCGTAATTCTTCGAGCCCCCTAAAGGCATTGATGGTGTGAGTCACAAGAATACCTGTTTTTTCCCTTATTAGTTAAGAACCTGATGACAAGGGAAACATTACGAAGGCCGAATGTGATCTCATCACCATTAAATTCACACCTCCTCTGAGTTCAATCTATCATTAAAGAGAAATTCATCAAGTCACCACAATTTACTAATAAAGTCTAGGCTCTGCTTTTTCCACAAGCATCTACTTTTGTAAATATTCATTTCTTTTTAAAGTTTCGTAAATGCTGAATTTCCTGTAGTTTAATTAGTAGAGCATTCCATTTATAGCAGGTCAAAGGTAATGGGTTTGATATCAGAGAACACACATAATGATAAAAAGCTTGAATGCAAGATGTGTCCGTTTAGATATGCCAAATGTTAAAGTGCACATATTTAAATGCTAAAAAACAACGTTAGAAACGGAAGGAATGGGAGGAGTTATGATAATGTCGGTCTTGTCTACATCACAAATTTCAGGAATTAAACTGTTGCCTACAACCCATGTGTTTGATGTAGTCCAAGAAAATACATTTAAGTTGGAGACGTTTGGCATCGTTTACTTTAGTGTATGTACCTTTTTGCATATCGTTAACATGTACACACTTACACACCAAAAATCGTTTATCGGACCAGGTGCCCTTTAATATAAATAAATGTGGAGGAAAATAAACGCACCATTCAGCTTTACCCTAGTGTCAAAGGACACAAGTGACCCTTGTTTAGCAGTAGAATTCAAAAAGATAAAAAAATATACTACCAATGTCGCACCAACCTTAATGTCCGGCATTTATTGATCATGCATTTTCCAGAAATCTAGAGACCTTATTTGTGACAGCGAGGTGTAGGAACAATATGAAATGGAATAACACTATCGATTATCCTCTGTAAGATTTGGAAACAGAGTAAAAAATTTGTAGCAGTTGTCCATTTCTATTCTAAGCATTATTTCTATAATAGAAATCTTGCAGTTTGCAATATTACTTAATTTTGGGAAAGGGGGATTGGTTTTTAAGTGCCTGAATTGAAGGACAACTTTGCAATAGACTGCAACATAGCAAGTACTTTTAAGCCCTTGCATTTATATTATTGAAATGAAAGTGCCTCTGTGCTTGAAGCACACTGGTTATTGTGGACAATTCAGCCTGTTACTTATCTATTAATGCCCACATGTATGCCTAGTTTCTTCTGCTTTTTGTATTCAAGAGTAAGAGTAATAAATAATATATTTGCTTTTCCACCACAAAGGGATAGGCCGTTCTTATGGTGTTGTGCATATACTGCAAGGCCTTTTTCAATCAGAAGACATTCTCATATTGTTTCACTATCATTAATGTTGCTTTATTAAAAGCATGGACTATAGATTATGTCACATGTATAATATATATCAGATCATACAGTAGCTCTGTAGGTTATTTTTGACAATGATAACAGAGCACAAGCACATTTCTGAAGCGAAACTCTTCATAAAAGAAAAATTTTACATTTTGAATAATAAAATAATAGTTAGGGGACTTTATACATACCGAGCCCCTAAGGTGACATTGGAGTAAAAAAAATCTAAAGTTAAGTTTCATTAGTTTCATTCTCACGTGAAACTTCCTCGTGCTCACGTGAAACATCCGCGTGCTCACGCGAAACACCCGCGTGCTCACGTGAAACATCCGCGTGCTCACGTGAAACATCCGCGTGCTCACGTGAAACATCCGCGTGCTCACGTGAAACATCCGCGTGCTCACGTGAAACATCCGCGTGCTCACGTGAAACATCCGCGTGCTCACGTGAAACATCCGCGTGCTCACGTGAAACATCCGCGTGCTCACGTGAAACATCCGCGTGCTCACGTGAAACATCCGCGTGCTCACGTGAAACATCCGCGTGCTCACGTGAAACTTCCGCGTGTTCACGTGAAACTTCCGCGTGCTCACGTGAAACTTCCGCGTGCTCACGTGAAACTTCCGCGTGCTCACGTGAAACTTCCGCGTGCTCACGTGAAACTTCCGCGTGCTCACGTGAAACTTCGGCGTGCTCACGTGAAACTTCGGCGTGCTCACGTCAAACTTCGGCGTGCTCACGTCAAACTTCGGCGTGCTCACGTCAAACTTCCGCGTGCTCACGTGAAACTTTCGCGTGCTCACGTGAAACTCCCGCGTGCTCACGCGAAACTCCCGCGTGCTCACGTGAAACTTTCGCGTGCTCACGCGAAACTTTCGCATGCTCACGTGAAACTTTCGCGTGCTCAGAATTTTTTTAAAAAGTTTAGTTTCGTGTGCGCATGTGAAACTATCGTGTGCCCACATGAAACTTTCACATGCGCACAAAAGTTTAACGTGCGCGCGTGAAAGTTTCACATGTGCACGCGAAACTAAACGCGATACTTTCACGTGCGCACCCGAAACCAAACTTTATTTAATTTTTGCTCCATGTACCCTCAGGGGCTCCATATTACCATGACCTTACTGTACATGTACTAAACATTCCAGTATAGAGACCAGAGACTTTCCAAATAATTTTTAAGCCCACTGTATTTACACAATGAATGCAAATAGTTTTCAAAATTTGATTTTATGAAACATAAATTCTTAAAAATAAAGGTGCTACACGATATCATAGAAGAGTTTTTTTGCCTCTATGGTTCCATATAGAACCTTACTGAGGTGAAATGCAGACACTTACAGTAAGAGACTGTAAAAGAGCCTTAAAAAAGAGATGCACCAATATATCAGCTAATAATCAGTATTTGACGATAAAAGCAATTTTTCCACACTATTGGCCGACTAAAAACAGCCGATAGTCATGGCTGTCAATCAAAAAAGAACATCAAAAAAAGCAATGAATTTGGGCTCTGTGTATATAGAAAAGATTTTTTAAAGATTCTTCTCAAACTATTGTTTCACACTTATTTGAGGGGTAAATGGTTATGGGTTTGAGTTAAGGGTAATTTGTTATTAAAACGTTGATCCAGGATCACATCTTACTTTGTGAAATCACGGGGACCCTATAATGCTGATGGGGGGTAAGCTAGGGGACCCCTGATAATCTTTAACATAATTCGAACATGGTTCTTGAAAAAAAATTGGTAGCACCTTAATGTATAAATGAGAAAATAACTGACATTAACACTTACAGTCAAAGTTAAATTTGGATTTATTAAGTCAAACATATACAGTATTATGACAACCAAACCACAGATTCTTGGCACAATCCATTCTGCTAGTAAATAATAGATGCAAAGCTTAAAATCATTCCACTGCATAACAGACACCTACACCACCTCTCACCACTGATCATGAGCCACATTAACAATGGACAAGCTCTTCGGGCTCATTTGACAAAGTGATGCATTTTAACCACCCCAGATTGCTCTGTTAAATAATAAATTAAACACAGGTGTAATTTGGATGCATGCAAAGCGAAGGGCTAGAACAGATTAGATTGGTTTATCACATTGACATCTAATTATAAAAAAGAGAGGCTGGAAAAAGGTTCATAGATAACGTGAACTGGAAAACCTATTGTCATTGAAATGTGAAGTATGAGTACAGATACTGGCAATAGCACAAATGGGGCTGTTGACATTTCAATAACATTGCGTCTGGGATTATTTTGGTGTAACTAATTTTAAACTACCCTTTTACATAAACATCTCTGATTGACTATGTTTAGTTTACCGTATGTAACTTCCCTTTTACGTATACTGTAAACTTGTTCCCTGTTACTGTAATAGCATGAAAGCCAAGACTATTTTTGGACAGACACACAAAATGCTGTGTGATTGACTTGATTTTGTAAAACCTTAGTAGACCTAGAAAATGCAATGTTTTTGCTTTATGATGCAGATTTTACAATGGAATCAAATCATTTATCATAGAAAAATAACAAAAAATGTATTTAAAATGAAATTTAAAATCTTTAACTGCATGCCCATGTTACATTACAGTTAACGCTAAATTCAACCACTAGATGGCCATGTTAACACAAAGGTTACATGAGCAGAAATTAAACTGAAAGTAAACAGGTTTCAGGAAATCTATTTTTAGGATCTAAAAGTTTCCAAATGAAAACCTCAAAATTACCTGACTTACTTAATCGTCGAATGAGTTCAGAGATGCGAAAATAAAGGCCAAGGGGAGAGTCTGCATGATAACGAAACTGAATGTTGGCAAACAAGCTTAAATCAATTTGCCAATTTAATGCGAAAACATATAATTACAAAAAGTCTCAGGGGTCAAATATTGCGTCACTTCCGGAAAAAAATTGCGCGAATTTCAAATGTTAAACTGTTTAGGAAAGGCATTGTGAGGCTTTTAATAAATTAGAGAGGCACAGGCACTACAGACAAAACACCGTGACGAACTTCTTAAAAAGTTTATTTTTAGTCATTTTTTGAGGCAAGGTCACGCATGTCACACGACGACTTTTACATTTATTCGCTGAATGATTTCGTATATTATTCAACAAATTTCTTTTATATTGAAAATCCACCTCACTGATGGTTAACAGTTATTATTAGTTTTATAAAAAAATTATCGTCTAAAACATTTTTTATTCCAATTAAAGCATAGGCGTAGTTTGGCGTTTGCGCTTGGGGCACCTAGCGGCAAAGAAGGGTACTGCACTTTAAAAATAGTGAGAGTGCGGCTTCATGGTTTTTATAGGGGCGGTTTTTCTTTGTCTAACCTTTATTTTTTATTTAATTAGACTACTCATAGACTAAAATAAATGTAAGCGCTGTCTAGACTGAAACTTATATTTTTATTTAATTAATAGCCCAGACAAAATCATAATTGGCTATGGCCTGTGAGGCCTGAGCAACCTCCCCCCAAACCCGGCCTATGAATTAAAGGCCCAAAAAAATTATGAACAAAAACAGTAAATTTGCAGGTGGCCCACATTTGAAGCTGAGCAAGGCACTGAATTCCCAATTAGGCAGACTGTTCAGGTCATTCACATCTTTGGTTTATATTATTGCCCACAAAAGGGGCACAATTTTCAGTTACTGAACCCAGGTGTGCTGTCTGTTAATTTAATAACACACACTTCTCTCTAACAATAAATGCCTATAAATAGCCTACTGGAACCTAAATCACAATTTAACATGTTAAAGTCCCCATGAAATCAAAACTGACAATTCTTATTTTTTTATGGAATATTGTAGTGTAAACATCATACATTATAATTCATATATAGGTAGCTGGATGAAGCACTCTCAGCAGTTTTTCAAAGTATGCATTGTGCTTATACCAACAATCTGTGCGTGTGCTATACAGATGAGTGGTTTACTGTACAGTGGTTCTGCATAGACATGGCCGAAGGCAAAAATTAGCAAATGAATGTGAGATTGAAATGAACAAAGTACTGTAAAAATATGAAATAATGAATGACGACACCCAAATTTACTTGCCTCTGAAGCGTGATGACATGTCTGCTTTAAAACCATTATTGGACTGTCTGGATGAACTTAAAAAATGGCTATCGGGCAATTTTTTAAGTTTAAATGAAAGCAAGACTGAAATTATCTTGTTTGGCCCAAATGATCGTGGTACGCATACAGTTAACCTTCATTCACTATCACCAAACAGCACAAACTGTGTTCGGAACCTGGGAGTCTGGATTGACAACAATATTAAATTTGAAAAGCAGATAAGTGCTGTAGTAAAGTCCTGTTTCTTCCATCTCCGTTTATTAGCCAAGGTTAAGCCTTTTCTGCCTGGCAAGCACTTTGAGATAGCCATGCACGCTTTCGTTACATCCAGATTGGACTACTGTAACTCCTTATATATCGGTATTTCTCAGAAATACATGAACCGTCTCCAAGCAGTCCAAAATGCAGCTGCTCGACTCCTCAAAGGTAAACGCAAATTTGATCATATTACACCAGTTCTGATCTCGCTTCATTGGTTACCGGTTAAATTTCGAATAGACTATAAAGTTTTACTTTTTGTTTTTAAGTCTCTACAAAACCAAGCTCCCCAGTACTTATCTGACCTGATTCATCCAGTCCCCCAGCCAAGATCACTTAGATCAGGTGATTCCAACTTACTATCTGTCCCTCAAACCAGGCTCAAAAATAGAGGTGACCGTGCTTTTGGAGTCTATGGACCGAAGCTATGGAATAGCCTACCTTTACACATCAGATCTGCCCAAACCCTGACACTTTTTAAAACTTTCTTAAAAACTTACTTCTTCTCAAAAGCTTTTAATATTCCTTGATGTTCCTCTGATGTCCTGTGTTTCTCTCGTGTTGTATTTTTATTCCTTGCTTTGTTAAGCACTTTGGTCAACGTAAGTTGTTTTTAAAACGTGCTATACAAATAAAATTGTATTGTATTGTATTGTAATAGTAGGGTAATGAATTTAGCTAGATCCCTAATAATTACTGAGACATCATGAGTCTGTGGTGCACAGTGTGACACATTTACACCCATATTGGTATGACCCAAAACTGGAACACTTACTCCATGTGTGCAAGTATGTACCAACATTTAATCTATAATCACCAATGCAGTATGAACCTGTTGAGCAAATTAAGAAATTGGTGCAAATGGTCAAATAAAGAAAAATGAACGAAATGATCAAATGTGCTGGTTTTAGACCAGAGCTTCAAGTAACCTTTATAATTTTTTATTTTTGGATTTACAGAAATCAACCAGTAGCCTAACCATAAAGCCTTGTTTCAGCATCATGCCAGTAAACTTATATTTGTGGAGGGTTTTCACAACCTAGCTTTCATTTTCACCCACAGGTCTAGACCACTGCACTGCTAGTTCCACTTACAGGGTAGCACAAAAAACATCTACTATTTTAATACTCATTTAAATGTAATCTCGATGTCAACATGCTTTGAATATTACAATGACAGTGAAATAGAAATAAATATCCTAAATAAAACAAATCACACTGCATGAAGCTCAAATGAAAGTCAGTAAGACCAAATTGTTTCTGTCTCTGGTTTATTTAGAATAAAACATTTTTAAAATAATGTAAAAAAATAGATTCACAGCATTGGTGTGTCATATGCACCCTTGTTTTTGACCTTAATAACTCCATAAAAGTACAGCGACACTCAGTGTAAGCAAAGCTGTGTCCACCTTGCGCTGGCCGCTCCATTTTGAGGCTTTCGAATCTTTGTATGGAAAAACAAATTCCTAATATTAATAAAACTTTTTCATATAGTAAAAGAACAAACTAAAAATCTGAAAAAAATAGCTCAAATCTGTCACATTAAGGTGCACGAGATGGCCTTTGCCTTCAGTTCCGCTGCTGCATACTGCATTACACTGATAGTAGGTGGTGTCTTGACGTGTCAAGGAATTGAAGGTGACAAAAATTCTCCTTTGTCGATATTCTTTCTCTTCTGTCTCATTTACCTGGATTAGGTACCTGGATGGATTCGTGAGGTAAATACAGCGGTCTTCTTTGTTTAGACCGCACCATCTGGTCTGAATGTCTTTGCATTTTTCTGGTTCATAGTGCACCATGCACTTGAGCGTTAAAGTATCTCCTTCGGCTTTAATATATGGGTCTCGTGGATATATCACAGACACTGCCAATGGGAAATATTCAGTATAAACTCTTCAGAATTGATTACCAAAAATTACAAGACAAATTAGCATATTTAAAAAGAAATGTGTCATGTGAAATAACTAAAAAACGTGACACTAATTTAAGGTAATTTTTAATTTCTGATCAAAAACAAATGGTGAGACTTACCTCCTGCTAGACAAACCAGCAGATTGCAGACAACAGCAAGCAATAAAAGCACTGAGTTCGGGTGAGAGATATGCATTGTGCAACTGCAACGCTCTGACAGTTTGAGACGATGGCTGAACATGGCTACATAAGTTGGTCTAAAGCTTCACCACAATAGAGGACTTCCTATAAGCTTTGCAGAAGCAACACTGATGCAACACATACATCACATACCTGCTGAGAATGGAGGAAGCAAGGACTTAACAACTTTATGCTGGCCACCAAAAAAAGTCTCACTAGAATGCTAAATAGTCAATTGCAGTCAGTATGTTTGTGATTTGATTGTCCTGGTAATCTTTTAATACTTATATCATATAATAAGAGATATTGTGTAAGAGTTGTGGTTAACAGCTTAAAGTGCATTATTTTTCATTTGATCAGAGGATTTTGAAACACTTTGTGAATAGATATGCTAAGATTATTTAACAGCCTAGAGAAAAATTCAGAAAATTCTGATGCATTTTACGAGGTGGCTTATTCGTGTAAATTCATATGAAGTTGTACAGAAATGTACAATTATTAGAAAAAAAGATTATTGAAACACCACCCCTAACTCCGGCCTTAAACCCAAACTCACTGGGGCTAAAGATGATTGTACAAAAGTGTATAAAAAATGTTGGTCCTTGTACTGTACATAGCATTGTAAAATGCCTTTTAAAATTTGATAAAAACAATAAATATGGATGAGCTTTATACATCCAATAAATTCAAAGGTGAAGATGGCTGAATGAATGTGAAATGTTTGACAAAGTATGAATGCTCTATAGATCTAAAATAAACTTCAGTGTTCTTTACTGTTCCTTCAGTGGTTTCAGAAGTAACAACATAAACAAGCTGCTTTCGTGGTCAACACGTAACTTCCGGTAAACTCCGCTAAGAATAAATAGTTTCATAAGACGCACGCGGGTTACGCGTCTGGGCCGAACTTAAAGAGTAACTAAACCCTAAACCAACTTTTTTTAGTTAATGATATGTAAAAATGATGCTTTATTAGTGCTGTTCATTGATTTTAGTAAGTTTTTTGACATTTGGATATAAAGTGTTTCAATACTGCAATATATAGTGTAAAAACGTCTGAGTGCTGCCCTCTTCAGGTTGAACGGTGGCTACTGCAGTTGAATTTTCCTATTGGATATTGGGTCCAAAAAATGACTCGTGACGTAGGCAGGTTCAAGCTCACCACGCCCTTGTTACGATCTCACCACACACTTGGTACGAGCTTAGTTCGTCTTCTCTATCTCCGTTGGGATCTGCCCACTTTTCTTGCATTTTTCAAATATTGCCAGTGGGTGGAGTCAGGCTCTGACCAGGGGTTTAGTTACGCTTTAAAGGAATACCTTTTGCCATATTAAACTATGTTATTACTTCAACTTCAATGGGTGCACTGTACAGCGTGTTGTGAATGTGTTAGCATTTAGCCTAGACCCATTCATTCCTATGGTACCAAACAGGGAAGCCACCAAACACTTCCGTGTTTTCCCAATTTAAAGACTGTTACATGAGTAGTTATACCAGTAAGTATGGTGCCACAAAATAAAAAATTTTTGGCACCATAGGAATGAATGGGTCTAGGCTAAATGCTAACACATTCACAACGCGCTGTACAGTGCACGCATTGAAAAAAGATAGATATGTATTAATTCGTCTAAGTTGAGGTAATAACATAGTTTAATATGGCAAAAGGGTAGACTATTCCTTTAACTTCCGGTCTAATGGTCTCTGTTTAATGGTCTGGCTAATGGCTAAACTGAACTCTGGAATAAATACCTTGTTGAAAATAATGTTTTGGTTTTGACGAGGGGAGACGACAAGCATGGATCACCGCTATGTGAAGGAGGTTTGGAAGCTGATCTTTACATTGTATAGATTATACACATTTTAGACCGTAACGGAAGCTCAGTGTTGTTTTTGATATGCTTTAGCTATGAACTGAACTAAGGTCACAACGTACAGAATAGCTGGCCAATCAGCGACATAGTGTTTTTCAAATCGATTAATTTTATACAAAATCAATGCATTTGAGGAAAGCCGTATATCTGGAGCTAGAAAAATGTACAGTATGTGAAAAATTTGTTTTTTTTAACCATAAACCACGCGAACACATTGTATTATACCAAATTCACAAAATAACTCTAATTATTTGTGGAGTTTACCGGAAGTTATTTTTGTTTAACGAAAACCGTTTGCTTATGTTGTTACTGCTAAAACCATCCATACATATATATTCCAATAAAATATAAATTATTTCTTTAAAAAAGACCTCTTTCCTCCAAATATTTCATTATTAACTTGTACTGTAATTTACTGGATACTATAGGTCATTGGCCAAGTATTTTCAAGTCATTTTGTGTCACGGCTCTTAGAAATGCATTTGTTTGTAATATCATTTCCGTGTATTTAATTTGGGTGTTTTCCAAATGTATTCCTAATCAGGAATCATATCTTATCTTTTCCTGCATGCTAATTTGGTATCGTTTTATGTCACTGTCCTCTTTAGTTTCATATTCGGTTTGAGATTTTCACTGAATAAAAGAGTTTGATAATATAAACAAATTAACTTGAGCAATTGTTTTGTAATGACAGTCATAAAGCTGACACAATGCATCTTAGCACACTTTCTTGGAAATGAATAATAAAAAATAATGTAGGAGTATTAGTCACTGCCATGAGCAAATATCAGAATTTCCTTTGAGGAAACCACAAATTTCAATATCAATGAACCGCAACTTTCACTTTTTAGATTACTAAAGGCTGCATTTTCTCATTCTTTGGCTTTTATGAATGTAAACTGAGCAAATATTTGCTTTAGGATACTGTAACTGAATTTTTTTATTTCCAAATACACTTCTACAGATCTAGGGTTTAAACAACATCTGTGTTTAAAATCTTTAACGTGTAACATTATAAAATTCCCTATTACTAATATAGTCCATTTAAAGGAATGAGTGAATTCTATAGGGAGAGGGCCAATTTGGCATCTCCCATTCACATAACCTGCATGTTTTTGGCCGGTGGGAGAAGTCCAAACTACCCGGAGTAACCCTGACACAGGAAGAACATGCAAACTCCACACAGAAAGGCCACCTGACCTAGCTAGGTCTCGAACGGGGACCTTCTTGCTGTGAGGCACTGTGCCACCCTGCATTCGATATCATCAACTATTATGTCAGAGACCACTACAAAATGGCTGTCACTTCTGATATATGCAATATGTGTAGGGGGTTATTTCAAACAGAGACAATGCTTTATGAGTGAACCATAAACAATGAATGTGGACTGGTTCAGTTTACAGTTTACAGCAAAAAAACTTAAAAGCAAGAGTTTTATTTTTGCCAAGATTATTATCACCCTCATTGTTCAACATCAGGGTTGAGGTAAAACAGAAAGACAGCAATTGAACATACAGCATCGAACATATTTTTATTATGACAACACAACAAATAACAGCTTATAAGTTTTGAAACTTTAATAAAGATACTATGGGGTGGTTATCCCTGGCAGGGATTATCTTAAGCCAGGACTTACATTGGACAGATTTTATATTTATTTTAGTCTAGGACTAGTCTAATCCCTGTCCGGGAAACCGGCCCTATATAAATATAATAAATATAAAAATGAGACATAGAATATGCAGTTTATGGTTTTAAGGTGTAAGTGCATCATTATGAAAACTATAAAGTGCAAATTCAGAGCAAATTTGAAATTACAAGTAGGTGTTTGAAAACAAATATGATGCAAATACTCTAATAAAGTACCAAGTCTGAATCATTTATGGGCTGTGCGCACTGTGCAGTATGTAAACATGTATAAATAAATACGTAACATTGAATATAAAAATACATTAAAAAATATAAAACTATACGACAATATAACAAATATAACAATTCACAAGTCATTTAAATAACACAGAGGTAACACAAACATCAAAAAGGACATCCATGAAGGTCATTTGACAGAAATGTTGAGGTAGTTGAGGACTTTTAAATTTCATTCAGCATTATACAACTTCATCATGAAGCGATTCTGCAGAAGTAAATTTCTTCATTAAATTGGCTCCTTAAAAAAAAAACGAAGTAAATTTATTAAAAATATTGTTTAAATAATTAACATTTAAGACTTTAAGTGTTCATTCAAAAGCTAAATGGTAATTGGTTACTTACCTTTTAGCTTGTTGTAAAGACAGATGATGACCAAAATAAGAATAAACATGAAAACGACGATGATAACTGTAGTGATATAGGATCTTGATGTAATATTGTTTCCTGTAAAAAATATATATAACAGTGAGGTAAGGTTTTGGGGGGTTTCTAAATGATAATATACATTACACTGGAATTTTTTCTGTGTATTTTACTGTAAAAGTGATTTATAAAGTAAAGTGAGTTTTATTACTATTATTATTATCATTATTATATAAAATATTTTATTTTTTAGAAATTGAATTTGGTAGAAACTGTTTAAAGTACCAATTTTACTGTGTATGTTTTCTATTAATCCAATATACATAGAAAATATGAAATATTTACCTTCATCATTTTCTCCCTTCAAGTAGATTTGGTACTTTTCCTCTATGTTGCCACTCAGAGCCACACATTCCACATACTTCCCATAATATTGTGACGATGTAAGTTTGAGGTGACTTGTAGTAGTGTTTGAACCATCATTGTTGACATTTACTGAAGTATTTGATCCAGAGAGTTTGAGGTTCTGGTGCTTCTCTGTGGATTTCCACTGGAGTATCGGTGTGGGTTTACCAGTGGCTGAACACGTAACTGAAACTTCTGAATCAGAACTGGATGGTGGATTTATGATGGCTGTTATTTCTGATATACCTGGAAAATATCAACATTTAAAATTTAGAAAGGTGCAATGTTTAAACACTTAGGTACTAAGAAGACTTAAGACTTCAGAACCAACAGTGGTAAAAACTAAAAATATAAGATATAATTTTGATTCAATAAATGATCAATTTATCTAAGCTATTGTTGCAGTATTGGATTCTTGAAGTGTATACGGTTCTTTATATTATCCAAAGAAATTTACAGTGCATTTAATGCATACATTTCAGTAGTATGTTGTTGCCTGAGAATACAACCCATAAACTTGTTCTTGCTGGCTTTATGGTCTACCAGCTGAGAAACACTTCATATTAAAATCTACAAAAAACTTAAAGTAAAATTTTACGTTTAGATTATTAGGAACACAAGAAAGATTGTAAAGTGGGGCACAATATAAACTTTATCTGCTCAATACATTTGGTCACATTACATTCCCCATGAAGCGGCACTAAGACAGATTTTAACCTGAAACAGTAGACCATTACTCTACTTTGTTAAATTTACTTGGGACAAACTAATTATATTTTCAAATACTACTTAGGACAAATTGCCTGGGTTAGACTCCTCTTTACGTTTTGGGAAATAATCAGTTTATTAACAGTTTGACGCAGGCTTTAGGACCCAGCAGAAGCCCCTCGCAAGGTGGTCGCTTTACTGAACTTTCTGTTTTACCTCTAACTAGTCTAGACTCTAGATGACTAGTTATTGATACTATTACTGACTGTACCTAGTACCGTCATAACATATTTTTTGTAGATAAACGTTTCACTGTACCTTTAACAGTTAGACACAATGTTTTCCATTTCGCTCCAACTGGATAAGCTTGGAAG
The DNA here is from genome assembly GCF_027580225.2 of Misgurnus anguillicaudatus. Classification (NCBI taxonomy): domain Eukaryota; kingdom Metazoa; phylum Chordata; class Actinopteri; order Cypriniformes; family Cobitidae; genus Misgurnus; species Misgurnus anguillicaudatus. The sequence continues at coordinate 40,098,529 of NC_073339.2, read as the reverse complement.
GAACAAATGTAGCAAGCCTCGTCCTCAAATGTGACGTTTTTGATCACAATAGACGTTGAATTATATGACGCCGTCGTCAAAGTCACTTTTCCGACGTACTGATCTTCAACATGATCCTTGTAAACCTCGCTGAATGTAGCCAAAGTCTCGGCGCGGTCGTCGGAGCGCGCCCTCTGCCAAGTCACCTGTTTGACTCCAGACGGATTCGAGAGCGCGCAGGAAAGCGAGGCTTCTCCACCAAATAGAACTGATGTATCTCCTCGTGCAGTAATATCTGAAGAATAAGCTGTGAAATAAAATGAACATGTTATTTGGTGATGTTACAAACGGCACACAGTGTCTTCGCGAAAGGAATGTATTGTTTTTTGGCTATACATTTGATTAGGCTAAATAAAAGAAATACAATGTATTACCTCCATTCATGAAGCATACAATGATAAGGAGACACAGCATGGTAAATGTTTGCCATGATCTGCTTGTTGTCGCTATATAAATGCTCAGTTTATCGAAACCAAAACTTCCGGGTGATTTTTAAACACGTGATTTCCTGAAACAAATTAAGGCTGTAGGCTATCATTTACAGTTGCTCTCGTGGCAAGCGTAAAATTCCGAATAACGTTAACTTAGGTCACGAGAATTATGACAACCATAGTTAAACCATGGTAAGTGTAGTAAAACCATGGTTTTGCTGATAGTAAAAACATGGTTACTACACTTTTACCGCAAAAAAATGGTTAATCTTTTTAAGGGTACAGTAATGTCAAATGGTGATTTAACATCATTTTTACAGGACATGAATCATCGACATCCAGTAACAGAAATTTTTCCAGATTTATGGGAAGAACCAGTGAAATTTGTAAGCATATACAAAATATATATTTTTGTCTCTAGGGACTTTATCGTGGTACATATATTGTGTATTTTATAAAGTAGGCTGAGTAAATTAGTTAAGTCTAAATAAAGGTTTTATTATTTAATACTGCTGAATATGAGGTCATAGCCTACATTTTACATAATATAGGCATGGAAAAAAATTTATATATTTTAATTTCTCTATTAATTAATATAGCCTATTGTTTGGCTCTTTAATAAACTTATTTAAAATTAAGGAAAGATACTTTTTGAAATTATCCATGATTAAATTTATTATGCTTTGTGAATGAATGTTAGGATTCTTGAGCATCTGGATGTTCTTTTCTATGGGAGATCTTTTACTTATTCACAGCTTCATTAGATTGGTAGAATGATGTAGATCTCCCTTATTTCTGGCAAGCTCAGAATCAAGAAACTTTTTATAGATTCATGGTATTCCCCGGCCCTTATCTCTGCAGAAAGTCTGGAGCGTATAGTGAAGATGACACAATGTCACAACTAGGCGGACCAGCTTTCCTGCCATTGTAGAGAAGGACCCTTAATTCCAACATTTGATTCATGCCCTATCCATCATGGAGAAGGATTCGGGCTAAAACATCCAGTTTTTCCCACAAGCAAGACCTCTTAAAAGCTTGTCTAAAGTACTAAACTCACCACACAGGACTCTGACCAACCCCCATCACTCTTCATTCAAAGGCTTACTTTTTACTATACAGATGTGTTTATATATACATTATATGTGTATGTGTGTGTGTGTACAAACAAAACATTTATTACATAACACTGCAATACAATCAATTCCCTAATGCTGGTACACTTCATGTACATATTCATAAGTTTATATTGTCTTATCCGTCACATTTGTAACATTATTTGCTGCTTCTCTTGGTCGTAGTGTGTTAATATTACTGTATATGTTCTGTAAAGGAACTATGGATCGCCACACATTGAATAAAGTTTACTTTGACAATGAGATTTGCATATCCCCATGAGTAACCTCACTCATGTGAATTAAGCAGAAATTCTCATCAATGTTATCTTAGCTGCTCTTCCACTTGTGATTTTCACTGCCCTGGGAATCTTATAACTATCAAAAGTCCGAAATGTCATATGAGCAAAAATACTGACTATAAATAATTTGAAGAAATCCCAAATCAGCATTTTCTGTTAATGCTTGATTTGTTAATGTATCATAAGCTGATCTTGTAGAACAAACTTGCCCGGCTTTTTCAAGTCCCTCTATAGGAAAGTTTAATAAGAACATACTGTATAGAAAAAGTGTATTTTCTGCAGAGAATGTCAAGAAAGATTGTCTAAAGCAAGATCAAAAATCCCCTAAAATTGATTTCATTTAATATAAATTTTTCTTTCTCTATTTGCTTTGTTTATTTTATGATATTTTTCAGTCAATTTGAAATTAAATTAAATGCTAAAATAAAATCACGAAATATGTCCCAAATTTGAAAATGAAATGCTAAAATAAAAATTTAAACATTAAATTTAATTATTTCATTTTCAAGGTGATGCATCTTTCCTCCCAAATTGAAAGTAAAATGCAATTGATGATTTAAAATGTCATTTTCAGTACAATTTCGAGGCAAGACTGCCGATATTAAAATTAAAAGGCAAACTTGTAAATTAATCTATAAATAACTTTTTAAAAAGGCTCTTTATGCATGCCTAATCAATAATGACAAGTTTTAATTTATGTTCTCTTTAATTTATTCATTTTCATGTTTTTCATGCTTTTTCATTTACAACTTGTATGCAAATACATTGTTTATCAGTGGGTGGGGTTTACTTGCACAAGAAATGGGGATTGGCTGTAGCAATGTCGCCAAGTCGCCAACTTATCCACTTTATTGCTACATTTAGCAACTTTTAGACCCATTGAATTTGCATAAAAGTTAAAAACGAAAATGAAAACCAATAAAGTAAAGAGATACATAAAATTAAAACATAAAATTAAAACTCCGCTTTACATTTTTATTTTGTCACTATGCTTGGGCATGAATACAAATCCTTTAAAAATGTATTTATAGATTCATTTTCAAGTTTGCCTTTTAATTTTAATATTGACAGTCTTGCCACAATAGGCTTTATGCCCAGCTGCACTTCTTCCTGAACTTCAGCCAGCTCCTTGTTTCCTGTCTGCCATTATTGGACAAACTGATTAATCCAGGTGTGCCTGACCTCAGTAGTCACAACAACAATAATCAGACACACCTGGATTAATCAGTTTGTCCAATAATGGCAGACAGGAAACAAGGAGCTGGCTGAAGTTCAGGAAGTAGCCTATTGCATTGAAAATGAAATGTCAAATCATCAATTTCATTTTATTTTTCAGTTCGTCATTATCACCTTAAAAATTTTATAATTTAATGTTTACATTTTTATTTAAGCATTTAATTTTTTAATTTGGGACATATTTTGCGATTTTATTTGTTATTTTAGCATTTAATTAATTAATTTAAATTTCATCATCCAATACACCTTTACATTTTTTTTACTCTTCCTGCATCTGTTTTGTGGCAGGATGTAAACAAAGACACAACAGGTTTGAATAAGAAAAGAGTTTAGGAGGTACAGTGCAAGATTTCCAATGACCAATTTCTGGTCTGTTTCTCAAAAATCCATAGGCTGCAAAACCATTAAAAATATTAGTATTTTTCAATAAATGCCACAAATAGAAGATAAGGATAGCATGCATACATTTGAGATAATACCTGGGTTATGTGGGGACTTTTAGGACTGTTTCTAGGATTTAAAAAGAAAGTAGCAAACACTACACTAACAAAAACTGCTGGGTTATTTCCAACCCAGAGTTGGGTCCAAAAGGGATTAACCAAACCCGTTGGGTTGTAATTTAAAGGGCACATATTATGTAAAATCTGCTTAAACAAGGTGTTAGGACATAAATGTGTGTTGGCAGTTTGGGAACAACCCTTCAAATAATCCCCACACTGTAAAAAATGCAGCAAGAAGTTAAAACAACTTGGTTTTGCAAGTCAATTCAACATACTATTTTAAGTTTAACTTTTAAAAACAAGTTGAAATTATTTAACTTAATTTGCTAAGTTAAAGTAACATAAAAATATATGTTGATTTGACAAAAATGTTGCATTTTGTTACAGTGCATTAAAGGGCTTGACATCAACCCCAAATGCAGGTAGATTTCACCTGTGGCATGTATGACAGCCACCCCTACTTGCCACTTTTGGCGGGTTGAATACTATTTTTACTTGTACTGTAGTTTTCTTTAAGCCATGCGAAACAATAAACAATGCGTGGTACAAACCTACGAAAATACAACTCCCCTGAGCACTCCCGCACCCAGCACAACGTATGAGTTATTTACAATATAGTACTGTATATACTGTAAAAAATCTGTGCTGCCTAAAAAAGTTTTGTTGAATCAACTCAGATTTACAAGTCATGTCAACTTACTATTATTTTATCTTGACAAAAGATGAGTTGCTACAACTTATAAAATTAAGTTGACTTATAAAAAAAAGTTTTTCAACTTTTTCAACTCATCTGTAGTTATAACAACTCATCTCTAGTAAAGATTAATAATAGTAAGTTGAAATGACTCGTAAATCTGAATTGATTTAACAATTTTTAAGCAGATAAAAATGAGAACTATATTGAATGGCGAAAAGAGCACTTAGTTTGTAGCACTGCACACAGTAATATTGACACAAGTTTTTGAGCGATGGGAGAGTAGTCAGGAGTGATGATGTTACTGCGAGCTGAGGTCGAAGTGCTGCAAACTAAGTGCTCTTCCGCCATACAATATAGTTTTTATATCATTTTTTATCCGCCCAAAAAATCTTAACGTTTTATTTTGTACCACCTTACTTACTTGTGTAACTACTCATGCAACAGTCTTCAAATAGGGAAAACACGGAAGTGTCCGGTGGCCTCTAAATTCATCCCTGCCTGGATCCCAAGGAATGAATGGGGCTAGGCCAAATGCCAACACATCTACAACGCGCTGCACAAAGATCAAGTGCACACATTGAAAAAAGATAGGTATGTATTATTTCGTCCAAGTTGAGGGAAGAACTAATTAAAATACTAAAAAACGGTGGTGTTTTCCTTTAAGAGTAGAAGAAGTGAAAAAAGGTAACTCGGCTTGTTATACTGAACACTCACATTTTTGCTTTATTGTAAAGATCCAATGAATTTTGTATGTGACAATAAAAAAATGCAGAGAACATAAACAAGGCTACTAAAATGAATTATATACATAAAAAACACAAACTCTAAATATTATTATTTATATATTATAATATGTATTACAGCAGTAGTTTATAATGTTAAAGGAAAACTACACAGTTTTTCAACATTTCACTATGTTCTTACCCCAACTCAGACGAAATAATACATCCCTGTCTTTTTTCAATGCATGCACATCTTTGTACAGCGCGTTATGGATGTGTTAGCATCTAGTCTAGCCCACTCACTCCCACGGGTCCAAACAGGGATGAATTTAGAATCAACCAAACACTACTTGTGTAGTTGTCTTTAAATTGGGAAAACATGAAAATGTTTGGTTGCTTCTAAATGCATCCCTGTTTGGACCCATAGGAATGAATGGGCCAGGCCAAATGCCAACACATTCACGAAGATGAAGTGCATGCAATAAAAAAAAACAGGATTTATTTCATCTTAGTTAAGGTAAGAACATAGTAAAGTATTAAAAAACTATGTAGTTTTCCTATAGAAAACCAGTACACAACACTCACAGCAAAATAACTTAAAATCACAGCAATAAGTGAGCTTATTACATTAGGGTCAACATAAGACCAACACGTTTAATACACATTTATTCTTTATGTATGATTCATCACTGCACTTTATTTTACAAAAGCTTGTAATACTGTATGTCATAAAAATGTATAGTGGCAAGAAAAAGTATGTAAACGCCTAAGAATTAACTGTTTTTTACAGTTATTTGCCAAAAATGTGATCTGATCCTCATCTAGGTCACAACAATAGACAAACACAATGTGCATAAGCTGACAACACACAAATAATTCTAGTTTATTGTGTCTTTTACTTAAAAACACCTATTAAACATTCATAGTGCTGGAGTAAAATGTAAGTGAACCTTTGAATTTAATAGTTTGTTGAACCTCCTTTGGTAGCAATTTCTTCAAGCAAGCGCTTTCAGTAGTTCTGAATCAGACCTACACATTTTTCAAAGGAATTGTTGCCCATTGTTACCATAGTATGAGCTCACAGTGAGTGTGGTATGACCTCACATCATGACCATAGTATGAGCTCACTGTGAGTGTACCATGACTTCACATTGTGACCATAGTATGAGCTTACTGTGAGTGTACTGTGACCTCACATTGTGACCATGATATGAGCTCACTGTGAGTGTACCATGACATCACATCATGACCATAGTATGAGCACACTGTGAGTGTACCGTGACCTCACATCGTGACCATAGTATGAGCTCACTGTGAGTGTACTGTGACATCACATTGTGACCATAGTATGAGCTCACTGTGAGTGTACTGCGACCTCACATTGTGACCATAGTACGAGCGCACAGTGTGTGTAGTATGACCTCACAACATGAGCTATTGTCACAATGTGAGGTCACTGTGCGCTCATATCATGGTTACAGTGTGAGGTCATGAAACACTCACTGTGCGCTCATATCACGGTCAAAACGTGAGGCCACGGTACACTCACCGTGCGCTCCCAACATGGTCACAATGTGAGGTCACGCCACACTCACTGTGCGCTCATACCATGAACTCAAAATTCTGAATTCACAATGAGCTCACATATAGCTCACACTGTGATTATCACGGTATGAGAATGGTGTGACGTCACTGTTATCATCGTGTGATCTCCTGTGTTGACTGGGTAGGCCACTCCGAATAGTGCATTTTGTTTTTTCTTAAGCCAGTCTGTGGTGGATTTACTTTGATGGTCATTGTCCTGCTACATCAACCAACTTTTAAGCTTCAACCGGCAGATAACCACCCTGAAATTATCCTGTAGGATATTTTGTTAAACTTGGGAATTAATCCCCCTCTCGATGATGGCAAGTGGTCCAGGCCCTTATCATTATGTTCCCTCCACAATACTTCACTGTTGGGATGATGTTTTGATGTTGGTAAGCTGTGCCGTTACGGCGCCATAGTAAACAATTCAACTTTTCATCAGTCCATAAAATATTTCCCAGTAGCACTAGGGTTTGCCGGGGTGCTCTTTTGCAAACTTCAGGCTCACTGGAGAGCAGTGGCTTCCTCCATAGTGTTCTGCCACAGACACCGTGCCTGTTCAAAGACTTACATATGGAAGACTCATTATCCGAGATGTGTGCCAGTTCCAATGTTGCCTTCAAGCCTTTAGCTGATACTCGTGGGATAAACATAAAGAGTGATTTTCATAGAAAACAATATTAGGATCTAGACTTGTAGATTTTAAATAAAGTGGCAGCTATACAGTCCATCTGAAATGTTGTTCATGGTATACAAGTAGAATGTTTAATCCCTTCATCTGTAAAACAAAAAAATAAATTTTTAGTACTGGTTAATACCTTACTGTGGTATTAAAACTGGTATTTTAAATTTCACTATTGTTGCATACCTTTGAACCTGATGTAAAGAAAGATAATTACAATACCGATGATAATCAGAAGCGAAATTGTAATGGTGTAATTTCTTAATGTGACATTCCCTGTAAAACAACCAAAAATGTACAATTAAAATATACAACTTGACAGAAATTGCAGACGATGCATAAAATGTATGTTTTGTGAGGATGTGCATTCCTTGCTATCATGCTCTATCAATTGGTTCCAAATAAGCTTAACTTTTGCATTTAAATTAACTTATTAAAACAAAAAAATGTTACTAAAAGTACAAACATGCATCTTGATTATTCAGCTTAATGGTGGAATTACAATATTGCCAATAAAGCCACTACTGCCCCATACACCTGATATGTATACATTGAAGCGAGTTACCTTTATCTTTATCTTCTCTAGGCAAGTATATTTGGTACTTTTTCTCTATTTTGCCACTCTCAGCCACACATTCCACATACTTCCCATGAAATTGTGACAATGTAAGTTTAAGTTCACTTGTGGTGGTGTTTGAACCATCACTGTTGAGCTGTATTGAAGTATTTGATTCAGAGAGATTGAGGTTCTGGTGTTTCTCTGTGGATTTCCACTGGAGTATCGGTGTGGGTTTACCAGTGGCTGAACACGTGACTGAAACATCTGAATCAGAACTGGATGCAGGTTTTATAGATGCTGTTATTTCCGATATACCTGGAAAAAAACAGCATAATGTCTTGAATATTCAATCTTTCAAAGCAAAAGGCAGAATTGCCATAAAAGCAAACGATACTAAATAGCACTAAAAGTGGTTCTTGGCTCGTAATCATAGAGGAACCATTTTTAGTGCTATATAGCACCAATGAAGAACCATACGGGGGTCATATAGCACCACTATAGCACCAGATATGGTTCTACATAACACAATATGGTTCTACAGGTACACAGGTGCTACACAGGTACTTTATCGGTGCTATATGGCACTTAAAATGGTTCCGCTATGATTACGAGCCAAGAACCACTTTTAGTGCTTTTAGCACCGTTTGTTTTTAGAGTGTATGTGGCACATTTATTGCATATAAATTGAGAAAATACATTGTCCATTTAGTTTGAAGCTTAAGGATATAGTTAAACGTAAAGCAGGCTACATGTGTTTTTAGATACAGTATTACTTTCTAATAAGTATCACATGCTCATTGAGCTGTGCCAGCTGTTTGATCTCTCTATCATTTCTTTAAAACTGAAACTACAGTATCAAATTTGGCTTTTAAACATGAAATGAAAGTGCCAGGTGCAATAAGACTATTTGGTCAGCATTATCCTTTACGATGAGCGTCTTTTATAAAATATCAATGTTGCCCACAAGTTGAAACTCTTATTTAGGTTTCATTTCTGCTTTATGAAGAACCTTTTCAGTAACACAACACTGGGGCAAATTGTCACACAAGCAGTCTGAAACTTATGCTGATTAATTTGCATTTAGAGACTATCATTCAAACTAAAATTTCAATTTAATTATAATATACTTATTTTGATAATAGCTCCTGGATAATGAAGTTTTTAAGTATTTAATAAAGGTATATTTTAATAGAAAATATAAACTTTTTTCTCTGGTATATTTTTACATGTTTTGTTTATTACAATTTTTGTTAGCCAAAACAGTGGATGTTTTTGTATATTACCTTATATTTTTGCAGTTTTATGATTTTTTTTTCATTATTATCAATTTACGGTTTAATTTTATTTGAAAAGGCACTGAAGAGTCAGTTATTAAGTACTGTAAATTCTTTAACTTTTTAACAATTTGAATAAACAGCAGGGACCCATTGTGACAACATGCCCCGCTATATGGCAACGTGGGTTTAATGCTCAGATATACTGTAAATATGTATGGCTTGGCAACACTGTACAATGAGATTGTATTTGTTAACAATAAGTTAATGCATTAGCTAACATAAACTAACAATGGTCAATACTTTAACAGCATTTATTCATCTTTGTTCATGTTAATTTTAGCATTTACTAATACATCAAGTAACTGGTAACTAATTAAATAATGCACCCTGAACTAACATGAATTATTATATTGAATTAATACATGCTGAACTATATTGTTCGTTGTTTGTTCATGCATTTACTCATATTTACTAATATAGCATCCTTGTAAAGTATTCCTAATTGTTCTTTATCACTGCCCTTAGCCAACTTTGCCTACCTTTAACAGTGAGGCATAATGTTTGCCATTTGGCTCCTACTGGATACGCTTGGAAGGAACAAATGTAGCAAGCCTCGTCCTCAAATGTGACGTTTTTGATCACGATAGACGTTGAATTAAATGACGCCATCGTAAAAAAGACTTTTCCGACATATTGATCCTCCACACGTTTCTTGTAAACTTCGCTGAATGTTGCCAGGGTCTCCGCGCGCTCTTCCCCGTGCACCCGCTGCCAGGTCACTTGCTTGACTCCAGATGGGTTCGAGAGCGCGCAAGAGAGCGAGGCATCTTCACCAAACACAACATTCGTATCCCCATTTGTCACTATATCCAAAAGGCAAACTGTAAAATAAAACAGCAAAAATGCGTTATAATCCTGCCAACGTCTCCATCCAATTTAAGCAAAAATAGATCTATATTCAATTGCGATATTGGTTTATAAATTAGAATAAATTTCCAATTACCGACCCCCTTTGAGCAGGAAGAAAATAACCATAAGAGACAGCATGGTTCACTTTGATGTCTATTAAAGAAAATATCTCTCTTATGTACTGTAGCTGTCTATATGGGAATATGGGGATCTCCAATTCCACGTGATAGCTGTGGCAACCAGCTGTGCGGGGATTTTCTGGCTACACCTATGTTATAAACCATGTTATTAAACTGAATGCATTTTAAATGTACATTCATGTGTCGACATATAATGCAGCTGAATTACCCAAGGACCACAATTTTATTTTTATTTTTAATAGTTTCCGAATCAAATAACATATGAACCTTCAGCTGTTTACGGTTTAAACCACAATTCTTTTGTGGGATGTTTTAGGGCATTATTCCAGGAAGATATAGGGATCTGGTTTCTATTCACCAGAACATCACCAATAGCGCACAACACATTATAGAAACAAAGAAACAATTATTTTACATCAATATCAATACACTTAATAATACAACAGTAGAACTTCTGTAATGACAAAAGAAGAAAGCAAGAAAAACATTACAGGAAGTTTTTTTATTAAGTGTATTGATATTGATGTAGAAAACAAATGACAATTGTGAGTTTGATTTGCATGGGGTTTAAAAAAATTTCCGGAGAATCTTTGTGAGTCATCCTTTGAAACACTTCCTCTTTTATTTACCAGTAAACAACACAATCGCGAAACTGAACTAAATATAAATGGATTGTTAAAAATAGAGATAAAAATAAACAAATTACAAATAAAAACCAAATACATAAAACTTCAATATCGTCATCAAATCTAAACCCTTAAATGTGTTAATTAACCTTTTTTAAGTAGCCAAAACTTTAACAAACATTATTACACAGAATTGTTTACATTACAAAAATGGACTGTTGACCTGGACCAAAACAAAAAGAAGCTAAAGGTGGCTCGGAATCCTAACTAGAGATTAACAGAGATGCAGTACACCACTGTCTGTAACGAGCAGTCCCGAGAGTTTCACATTAAATCAACTTTAGCTGATTTCATAGTATTTCCCGAAGAACGACGTAACGTATAGAAATATAATATGCGCCCATTGTGACAACAAAATCCATACACTAATTCCTTGATTGATGATTTTCTTTATTCCTTGATTGATGATGATGATGAGTAATAGTTGTAGTGTACCGAGACAGTACAGTATATTCCCGAAATGACGCATGAGGATGACCAACCCAACCAACTGTCAAAATAAAAGCCCGTACTGTATAAAACTTTTTAAGCGACACGCTTCAGTTAATTAAAAGATGACGTGATTAAGAAGCCTACATGAAAAAGGACTGTAGTACACTTTAATATTCACTAAGTAAACTGCATTTCTAGATACTATATAGTGTTTTGAATAAGTGTTTTAAATTTGTATTAAAATATACTATCTTATTTAAATATGCATTTTCAAACGTTTCGTCACTAAAGTTAATACTACTACACAATACTGTACAATATAGTAACAAAGTGTAGTCAGTTTTATAATATACAGCACACTACAGTTTACTAGTGGATATAAGAAAGTATACTACGCTTTTTTCCATGCTTAACCTTTTTTAAATTTATTATGCTAATTTATATATATATATATATATATATATATATATATATATATATATATATATATATATATATATATATATATATATATATATATATATATATATATATATATATATTTTTAAAGTATGTGAGTGGGACAGCATTTTCTATTCCTTATTTGCAGTTTTTTTGCAATCTTTTTCTTTTCGGAAGACTGTGAAGACACAGTTTTGTACATATGTGATTTTTTTAATCTGACGTCAGATATGTCACAATATTATATTTGGCTTGCTTAATCTCATTAGAACATAAAGAAATTCACAAATGAGTCACCATATTCACTGATCAGGAAACCATCACCAAATAAATTGTATGTGTAAGAAAAGTTTGTTGGCAGAAACCAGACACAGGCTGCTGTTCTTCTTTTATAGAGTATGACATAGCACTTTTTGGGGGGGGGGCAAATGAGTGATCTCATCAGTTTCTCTGGTGCATCAAATTGTAATGGTTAGTTCTACATTCTCTGTATATTTAACCTAGACTTTAAACATCCGTTGGATTTTGCCCATAATAATAGGCAAGATATATTTGTGAACCTGACTTGTACCTCTAATTGGGTGATTCTCAAGAAATTCAGATTTAGAAGATGTCCAGCATCAGAATTTTTATAAAGCCCTTGATTTTTTTTTTTGCACATATAAGATTAAGGTTTGAACTTAACCATTTTTTTAGAGGACTTAAAACATATTTCCTATAGAATTATTTACATTTTTTTAGATTATCATTATCAAAAATGATCATTACCGCAACATATTACATTAAATATATGCATTTACAAACTCATGTTTCGGTAATGAGAACTAAAAAGTTGTTTAGGTACTATGACAAACAAAATTTTTACTTTTATCTGGAGAGAAAAAATAAGAACTGCTTACCTGGTAGCCATCTTGAGTGTCACAGTCACTTCCAACAATAATCAAAATGTTAGTTCCTTGAGGGCTTAAACAATTATTGAAAATTGTTGCGGAGGATGAGAAAATTGGTCTTGGACACATTTATATTCCTAATTATTGTTTCTACATTTACCAATGATCACCAAATATCACATATTTCTTTACTGTAAATGTTTATTATAACATGCAATGAAGCTTTTTATTGTTTAGATTTTTTAATTATATGTTTGTGTCACTGTCACGTATTGGTTACTCAACTTTTTTGTCCTAATTTCTTACCATTGTCGCTTCGGTTTAGGGTTAGATTTACATAAAATGACACCCTTACCTAAACAAACTCTAACCCCAACGTCAGGTGACAATTGGTTAAAGTTTAGAAAATATAAAAGAATAAGTATTGTATCTTTTTATTTTATAAACCAATACTTAAAGTGACAAATACTTAAAGTGACATATAACACAAGCACCAAATCTAACCCTAAACCGAAGCGACAATGATTTGAAAATAGGACAAAAAAGTTGAGTAACCAATACGTGACAGTGACACAAACAGAAAAGCGTGACATGTGCACGCTCAAACGTGGCAAAGCGTGACATTGTCACGCTGGTCAATGCGTGAAATAGTCACGCAATTTCATGATGTAGGGTTGCAACATTTCCATGTCAAAGAACCCAAATACAGTCATGGACACGTTGCGGTAATGAACATTTTCCTCTTAAATGTGGAAAAAACAACAAAATTATTTGTATGATGTCATTTGAAATCATGTGCAAAATAGTACATGAAGAGATGTTTGTATGCTTCTTATTTTGATAGCATTTACTTTTTTTATCAAAATGTTTCATGACACCTAATAAGTCTAATTTTGGGAGAATCACCCTAATGCCTAAAATCTTTTTTTATCCATCCCTGATATCTGTGATATTTTTTAGAATGTAAACTTCCTTAAATGCAGATAGGTAAGGCCTTTAATCATCATCCAGTATTACCATTCAACCCACCATGGGTGTGTTTTGAAAAATATTTAGGCTAAGTGTCAAATTAGATAAGTTACTGTTGCTGTTTATTTATCAAAGGGAAACTCCACCAAAGGGAATTAAACAGAAAATACCAACAAACAAGAAAGAAAAAAGTTCCAACGAACAAAAACAATCTCAGATCTGCACTCATAATGCATATCTTTGTTATCGAAGGTGGCTTCCTTGGCTTTGTTTAATTTGCACAAATATTTTCTGTTGACATTTTTGTTTCAGCTGGAAATTCTTAAAAATTTGATTAGATTTACTGTATTGTTTCAACATGTTGTAATTTTTTATTTACCTGTTCTACAGCGTTCCATTCGGTAAGGCTCATATGCCCCAAGGCCTTCAAAGGGTTTACCCTCCGGAGTGACAGATTTTTTTTGGAATGCACTTCTACATAATTTTAATGAGCCGATCAAGGAAGTGCCTTTGTTGCACTTGTACATTGGTTCAAACAAAAACATGCTCAGACTGATAAGTGAATATTTAGCCCACTTTTAATGAAAAACAGATAAGTGAATATTTTGTAAAGTGCACATTTGGTTTAGTGTTAGTTTGTTTAGGTTTGTGCTCACTTTGGTGGCACCATGGCCAATGGGTATGCAATAAGTTTTTAATGGATATATTTGACTATATATAATGAACTTCATTTTACTGGGCTAATGTATTCATAAGAACAGTGGGCAAATAATCATGGGGGAATGAAGTGACCATCAGTTGTACCCTTCAAAATTTGACATTCCGAAGGGCCCTTTGAAGCACTTAGGGTTGCAACGACCCATCAATGATTGTTTAAAGTGCCCTTCAAAGGTGTTCTGGCAAGAGGGGATAGAGCTACAGCCAAATCTCGGGAGTTGTTAGGTTTGGGGGTTCTGGCTAGAATGGCTACAGCTATAGTCATATCTCCCGATGTGTTGGGTTTAGGGTTAGGTTTGGGGCAGTGGCGGCTCATGACTGCTCATCCGAGGGGAGCAAATTCAAAATAAGTGTTCAGGGTGTCATGTGTCTTGATTGTGTTTTCAAAATATGTGTTTGTTGAGTCACATGAATCATGTGCATCACGTGTTTTGTCGAAATAAGTGCCTGTTGCACATGGATGAAAAACAGCGGTTCTGGCTAGGTAGGAAATGTTAGGTCTAGGGTTAGGTTTGTGGGTAGGATTACGATGAACTCATCTGGCGAAATTTCATAAGATTTTGGCCGTAGCTGTATCCCTTCTAGCCGCAACTAATTTATAGCTAGGATTAGGACGAAAAACTGGCTATTGTATACAGCTACGGCCTAAATCCTGTAAAATGTTGAGTTTGGGGGTAGGATAAGGATGAAAACAGCGCTCATTTGAACGTAACTGTATCCCCTCTAGCCAGAACCCTTTGAAAGGGGCAATATCCCATTTCAAATGCACCTGCTCACTTTAAATAAACTTAAATAATTATTTTAAAATAACCTAAATTTAGCATCATTGTTACCCTAAATTTTATTTGTACTTAAACAATATGATTGACCTATATTTCTTAATCCTTAAACATTTTTTTTTATTATTTATTTTATTTAATGTCATTGGCAGTCATGCCATAAATACTAAACAACATATGGTAACTACAGTAGGAAGAGTCTTCCAAGGCTTTTGATTAAAATAAAAACAAATTGAAGTAATATAATCTAATGCCACATTTCATTTGAAAAGGAAAACAGGGTTTTTTAAAGAAAAAAAAAATATAAATTATAAAAGTTTATTTTAAAAAGTTAAAAGCCAAATATTTTATAATGTGGTTTTTTGTTTTTTAGCGTCGGTATGAGCTGGCGCGAACTGATTTTGCCAAGTGGTTGATGTCCTCAGGGCAACATATTGTGTTGACCCAAGGACAACATTTTTCTAAATAAAACCTAAACCTACCCCAAATCCAAACCCTAACTATAACCAAATCCTAAAATCAGAGGGACATGATAAGTAAAAAACAATGGTCTAGAAACAGCTAATCCTTTTTGTAAGCTTAAACTTAAAACAAACCGTAAACTTATTTCTGAAATCTGATTGGTTGATTGAAATGTTGTCCCAGGGTGAACATAATGTTGCCCTGCCTGAGACATCAACCACTTGGCAAAATCAGGAGAGCCGTATAGGCTCGATAGAAGTGACATCTGGTGGCGCAGAGCTGTCATTGCAACTATCGACAATAAATTAAATAAATATAAGGAAAACAGGGTTTTTACAGAAAAAAAATAAAAGTATTAATTTTAAAGTTTGCCAAATATTTTATAATGTGGTTTTGTTTTTTTAGCGTCGGTATGAGCTGATGGAAGCGACAGGGACATCTGGTGGCGCAGAGCTGTCATTGCAGCTATCGACAGCAGGTGCTTTAATATTCCACTACGCTGTTAACTATTAATAGATCATATGATATGACCACATTTACCCTGCAAAGGTCTAACACATTTATTTATATTATAGCTATAGGCTAAGATCTTTTTAAATTACCGATGCATTTATTTATTCTAAATGTGATCCTTTACAATCAAACTCACATTTCGTAATCTGTATAGGTTCCCCTGGATTAAGCAGGGTCTTCAGCATCGTGATAGGTTACAAGCAGAGGGAGGAGAGGAGGTGTGAACTACATGAAGATCCACCGCAATGCTCTGAAGCACTGCATGCATGATACTGGAAACCATGAGTCGCAGCAGGGTTTGTATGCAACTGCGGTCATGTCGCTTTTATTCCGGTGGTTTGAGAGCCACATATCACCGAACCCTGGACCGGATCGAGTTAATGCTGACGCCAAAACTGAGACCTCTCTACAATCACCCTGCTGGTAAAGAAATTACTATTATCCACCAGTGTTAAAGAAATAGAAATACTCCAATTTATTTAAAATTATATTTACATTAATAGACTCCAATGTGGCATCTGTTCGTGCAAATTATCTCCATAATTTTATGTTTACAGTGACGTAATGACTGCACACTTTAGCCATGCTTATAAATAAACGTCATTGCATTAGATACCAACCAAGTGGCATTTGTTTTTTATTTTTATCAAGGTAGCACAAGCACTGTTAAGACAAAATGTTTAACTTTTTGGTTAGTAAACAACAATAATCATTGCATTGTTTGGCAACAGCAATAGAAGTAGTTTCTCTAAGGGGTCAGCTGTGTGAACTTGAAGAGAAATGAATTCATGCATCTAGGCCTACTAAAAAATGACCTTGTGACCAGTTGGTCAAAAAATAATAATTTTGCTAAGAAGTGACTTTAATTCATATGGACTTTATATTAGGTGTGACGATTATTATAGTGTTTTGTGAGGGGAGGGGGGTCTAGTTAAATGAGCCAGTCTGATATTAGGGGCAGTTTCCCGGACGGGGCTCATCTTAGTCCCAGACTAAAAAAAAACATTTGAGCTGCCTTAATTTAAAAACATCTTGTCCCTGACGTATCTTAACATATATCAGTGCCTTCGATTTGTCTCAAGATGCACACCAGTATTGTTTTTCGTAAGGTCTGTTGGGAAAAACTACTTAAATCTCCTAAAATAACTAAGGCCTATTCCTGGATTCATCTAAACCCGGTCCGGGAAACCACCCCTTATTGTTATTATAACATTAATGTTAAATGCTCTCTCATTTGTAAGTTGCTTTGGATAAAAGCATCTGCTGAGTAAAAATGTTAATGTAATGTTAATCTAGATCTGGTTTCTCATTTGGATTCTGTTGTGTGACCTTGATGGAGAATTTGCTATTAAAGAATACTCGACTTTCATAGAAAAAAAATCCTGATAATTTTCTTAACCCCATGTCATCCAAGATGTTTACGTCTTTCTTTCTTAAGTGGAAAATAAATTACGTTTTTTTTTAAAGGAAAAAATTGCAGGATTGTATAGACCAGTGGTTTTTAAACTGGGGGCCGCGAGATGGTGCCAGGGGAGCCCCAGTTTTATGACATTTTATAAAATTCATTAATTTATCATGAATTCTGTGTAATTAAACCTAAAAAATAACAAGCCAACTAACCAACAGCACTACTAGGTATAATTTTATATGTTTTGTTAATTAAAATATTAGATTTTAAAACATGTTTACATGTTTTTGTCATTCATTTTCTTTCGGGGGGCCGCGAAAAAATGCACTGTACACAAGGGGGGCCGCATGCTGAAAAAGTTTGGGAACCACTGGTATAGACCATATAGTAGACTTTAGTGAACCTCAACAGTTCACTACAGCTTCAAAGAACTCTAAACAATCCCAACCGAGGCATAAAGGTCTATCTATCATTTTCTCAAAATAAGTACAACTTCTCGTCTTGCACCAGCGTGACCTTACGTATTACATTGTCACATCAAAAGGTCACGCATTACATATTTGAAACGCACACTTGCGGACCATTTTAAACAATAAACTGGCACAAAGACATTAAGTTTAACTTTCGTCTAACAAATCAATCGAACCAGATGATGAAATCCAGATTAATTTTAATGTTATGTGTACAAATAAAGCTTAGAGTACAGCATCTGTGTGAATGATCAATATACTAAATTCATTTAAAGGTGCAGTGTGTAACTTTTAGAAGGATCCCTTGACAGAAATGCAATATAATATACATAACAATATTATCAGTTGTGTGTAAACACATTACATTATGAATTGTATTCTTTTTCATTAACTTACATGAAAGTCGCCGTGATGTTACTACAGTAGCCCTGAATGGACAAACTGTTCTACAGAGTGTGTTTGGTCCCTACATTGTTTCGGACGACAAAATGTTTGTCCTGTGGTGGTGGCTACCATATGCGTTTTGAAATTCATGGGTGAGCTGTTGGTCACAATTCGCAATCTCACCACTAGATGCCGCTAAAATTTACACACATTACACATCTTTAACCATTCAAGTGTGGCAATAAATTAAAGGTCACGTTCTTTCTGATCTCATTTTTTAAACCCTAGTTATTGTGTAATGTTGCTATAATAGCATAAATAATACCTGTAAAATGATAAAGCTCAAAGTTTACTGCCAGGCGATATATTTTCTTTAACAGAATTCGCCTACAAAGCCTACAGCGAACAGCCGGTATGGACTACAGCCCTCTACTTCCTGCTTTAATGACGTCAGTATAACAGTTTTTGACTAAACTCCGCCCACAGAAATACGTCAGTCACCAGCTAAGCTAACGGCAAGCTAAGCTGCTATCGAATCACAACACAGTAAACAAGCTACACAATCAGAACTCGATACGTATTTCTGAAGGACGGACTTCATAGAACAAGGAACACATCAGCCTGTTTTTGGACAGTGAAAACAGCGCTATACAGATAAGTAAATTGTGTGAAAAATACTGCGTTTTTGAACACCAGAAACATGAACATGTTATATTGCACACTGTAAACACAATCAAAGCTTCAAAAACACAGAAAGAACGGGACCTTTAATATTCATACGATTCAATACTGTACTATACAGTATATTGTTCACACGCACATAATCGAACACACACAGAAGTAAATGTACAAACAATACTATCATAACGTAGTATATTGGATTAAAATGTGAATAAGGGAAAGAACTTATCAAAAACCTCTGGGGTTCAAACTTTCTGACACATAAAGCAAGGCGCGCACGTGACAGCAGAAAGTGAAGTTTCGTTTGTAACTGGTCATGTGATATCTACGTTAACAACACAAGCTTCGAATCGAGGCTTCACCTGGCACACCCATTTTTGCTCGACACAAGCTCCGACACCTTGGTTCAAATGTAACATCACTACCGTCCAGTGACTTCTTTTTTTGAAGCGCACGATGTGAAGTTCGTCACAACATGTGTGTGTGGTTCGTCATTTCAAAATATGTGTTCGGCGCTTTGAGAGATCGTGTCTGCATCACGTGTCATGTCAAAATAAGTGCCTGCTGCCTTGAACTTGAAAAGAGACACTCGCGTTTGCTAGATACTCGCATAATCTCATGCGTAATCAGAGTTTACTGTTAAGGGAGTGTCTTCGTGTATTTAGGGAACGCGAGCATCTCTTTTATCATAAACGGTTTTGACGCGTGTGCAGCAGGCACTTATTTTGCCAAAAACACGTGATGCACACAGGATCTCTCCACACGCAGGACACATATTTTGGAAAAGGGAACCACACACGTGACAATCCGAGCACTTATTTTGAATTAGCGCATCCTCGGAAGAGCAGTCACGAGCCGCCACTGCTACCGTCCTATGTGATTACGTGATACGTAAGGTCACGCTGGCGCATTACGAGGCTAGTGGAAGACGAGAAATTGAGGTTGAAAAGCATTTATTTTTTATTTTTCTTGGCAAAAATGACGACCCTTATGCCTCGTTTGGGATCATTTAGAGACCTTTGAAGCTTTAGTGAAACAGTAAACTGTTAAGGTCCACTAAAATCCACTATATGGAGAAAAATCCTGAAATGTTTTCTCAAATAAACTTAATTTCTTCTCGACTGAACAAGGAAAGACATAAACATTTTGGATGACATGGGGGTAAGTAAATTATCAACATTTTTTAAGGAAGTGGAATAATTCTATTTTATGTTTAAAATGTAAACATTTTGAATAGGTCAATGCTTGCTATACACATCTGATTAATATTTGTGTGTCATTATATTAGTATACTGTATATAGTTTTTAGTGGGTAGATCTTATGTAATCACAAGCCTATTGACTGTTTGCTTACTAAGCGTAACATTTTTGGGAAATTCAGTTTCTTGCGTTTGTGTGGTTTTTCTTTTCTCACATCAGCATTCAGTTCTGGCCAGTCGCATGTCAAGTCAATTCCTAACAATTTCAAGCTTTTAGATCAACATCATTTCTCAAAAATTCTCTCTCTCTCTCTCTCTCTCTCTCTCTCTCTCTCTCTCAGGACCAAAGACAGTTTTCTTCTGGGCACCAGTTTTCAAATGGGTGAGCTGGGCATCCTGTTTGTACCACAGTAAAATACACTCCTAAAATATGCCATGGAAAAGATTTTTTGCTTAATCAGAATGTAATAATAAAATAATGTGAAACTAACATATGAACTACATTCGCACTTTGCATATTTGCAGTGTTGTAATCAGTGTTGGGGAAAGTTACTTTTAAAAGTAATGCATTACAATATTAAGTTACTCCCCATAAAGTAACTAAACGCGTTACTTAAGCCCTTTTCACACAGACATTATGTAAAATACACAGGAAAGGCATCCGGGATTTTTCCGGGATCCTTAGATTTTTTGTTCATTCACACTGCCATGATTACCCGGCATCTATGGTCCCGGAAAGACACGTGACCTGTTGAAAGTCCCGCCCTCTCTTCTACGCAGCGTCTGAAGTTTGCATATTATATATTATTTCTCTCTCCAAGAGCCACTCGCGTGCATTTTTGTTTATGATAAGACTATAAAGGAGCACGTGACGCACCGTTCTAATGCTGGTGAATGATCTCAGCTTCTGAGTGGATATTTGACGAGCTCCCTGATCTCTGCTTTAATACAGTTTTCAGACATTTCTCATCGCGATTGTTTAAATGCATTTAAAACCCGCATTTTGAGGAGCTGAATGATATATCTTTTTGGGATGATGCGCGGGTATTTTCCTTTATTATAGCTCAAATGAGCATGTGACGCCATATTCTTTTATGCTGCTGAATGATCTCCGTTTCAACGCAGTAAGTAATGAGCTAACTTACCTGATATCTGCTTCAGTCCAGTTTTCTGACATTTCTCGTCGTGAATGTTGTAAATCCCTCATTTTAAAGAGTTGAACCAACTTCATGTTGCCATGACACGCGCGTCCTCACTACGGCATGTGCGTCATTGTTTATGCGTCTCATTTATCATTTCCTGATAACTGCTTCAATATAGTTTGCAATATATCTCGTGGTGAATGTTTATATGCATGTTATCTCTCTTTTTAAGGAGCTGAACCATAACTTTTGTTGTGATGATGCGCGCGTCCTCACTACGACACGCCACTCATTACGGCATTCTTTCGGCTTCTTGTTCACACAGAGGGTTATCCGTGTATCTGACTAGGTCCTCTTTCCGGCAACGATCCCAGAAGATTAACGGGACGAGTTTGTTTTCACACAGACGCTTGTCTGGCAATTTTACGGGTATTTTCTGGGACCAAAGGTCTGTGTGAATGGGGTTTTAGTTACTTTATATGGAAAGTAATACTTATGTTACTTTCAAGTTACTTTTGCGTTACTTTTTCTTACTTGGCTGAGGCTTGATCTCTTTCAGGCCTTGCAGGTGTTTTTATGATTGAAAAGTTCTGAATTTAGAAATTGCATATTTCCATCGCAAAAATGTCAAGCTCTGACCTACCATTTTTGTTTTTGACTCAAAATGTTCCTGTATAGGTGCGCACGCATAAGAGTGCGTATAATTCTACGTAACTACATTCAGTTTTATTCAGTACATTGTTTTTATTAAATCGAATTAATTAAACTGAAAAGTAACTCGCATTACTTTTTTTAAAAAGTAACTCAAATATTAATGTGTACATTTATAAAGTAATGCGTTACTTTACTCGTTACTTCAGAAAAGTAATATTATTACGTAATGCACGTTACTTGTAATGTGTTACCCCAACACTGGTTGTAATGCTACAGTGAATGCTGATCAAGGCTCAATCTATTTGCTCTCTATCTTTTCTTTGTTGTAGGGTTTAGTTGTGGCTGGATTCTCTGATATGACCCGACCACCAGAAAAGCTCAGCGTCTCCCAGTCCTGCGTCATTACAGCCACAGGTAGTCTACTGGTTCAAAGTGCAATGACGGAGGGACACTGTTGTTGTTTGGTCAAAATTGAATACAGCTACTGGTGTTGATAAGTGTCCACTAGATTAGAATATCTAAAGCCTCATAGTAACCTGAGATTAATGTGGCCAAAAATAGAAATACTTGAAAACGGATCCAAGAAATGAAATAGGAGCAGCCCTTCCCACATTATTTTTGCTGCAGACATGTATAATGTACCTCAAAATATGTGCGACTTATTGAGGGAAGGGTAGTTGTGCTATTACTTTAGTTTACAGGTTAAACTTTGAAGGAGGATTGATTTTTACCATATCTAGGGACCAGAATATCAGAGAGAGACTTCAGTAAGCAACCACCCAACCAACATAGCAACTGTTTAACTGTGCTTTGTTAATCATCTAGTATCTTTAGAAATTAGTTTTTTTAATACATAACACAATCAGTTGGTATAATACATCCATGCATTTTCCAAACCCGCTTGTCCTCTACTGGGTCACAGGGGGGTGGAGTCTATGATGGCCATTGCAGGCCTAGGCACAATGTTGTTGGCTAACTGGAACTCTTTCTGTTTTTTCCAGGACTTGTTTGGTCAAGGTACTGCATGGTTATCATCCCTAAAAACTGGGCTCTGTTTGCTGTTAACTTTTTCCTGGGGATATGTGGCAGCATGCAGCTCATTAGAATATGGAGGTTAGTATGGCAACAGGAGAAAAGTTTTTCAGATTTCTGTTTTAGGGTCAATACACAGAGACAAGCACATTTATCTTGGTTTAGTGAGCAACTACACATTTAAGTTTATTCAACTTAAAATATTAGTTAACCCCTCCCCCAAAAAAGTTGTTGTGTCAACTATTATTTGTAAATTACTAAATGTGGCCACTGGCCACCAGGTAACTTACAAAATTTGACCACCAAGTAACTTTCAAAATTTGGCCTCCAGGTAACTTACAATTTTTTTTAATTTACAAAAAAGATTTGTTGTTTCAACTTATAAAAAGTAAGTTGTTAAAGTTAAAGTTTTGAGTTTATTCAACTTCCCAAAAAAAGTGTAATTTTGTAACTTACAAAATTTGGTCACCGGGTAACTTACAAGATTTGGCCACCGGGTAACTTACACAATTTGGCCACCAGGTAACTTACACAATTTGGCCACCGGGTAACTTTTAACATGTGGCCTCCAGGTAACTTACAAAATTTGGCTACCGGTAACTTACAAAATTTGGCAACCAGGTAACTTAAAATTTGGCCTCCAGGTAACGTACAAAATTTGGCAACCGACCGGGTAACTTACAAAATTTGGCAACCGGGTAACTTACAAAATTTGGCAACCGGGTAACTTACACAATTTGGCTACCGGGTAACTTACACAATTTGGCCACCGGGTAACTTACACAATTTGGCCACTGGGTTACTTACAAAATTTGGCCACTGGGTTACTTACAAAATTTGGTCACCGGGTAACTTACAAAATTTGGCCACCGGGTAACTTACACAATTGGGCCACCGGGTTACTTACAAAATTTGGCCACTGGGTTACTTACAAAATTTGGCCACCGGGTAACTTACACAATTGGGCCACCGGGTAACTTACACAATTTGGCCACTGGGTAACTTACACAATTTGGCCACCGGGTAACTTACACAATTTGGCCACCGGGTAACTTACACAATTTGGCCGCCAGGTTACTTACAAAATTTGGCCACTGGGTTACTTACAAAATTTGGCCATCGGGTAACTTACACAATTTGGCCACTGGGTAACTTACACAATTTGGCCACTGGGTAACTTACAAAATTTGTCCTACAGGTAACTTACAAAATTTGGCCATCGGGTAACTTACACGATTTGGCCACCGGGTAACTTACAAAATTTGGCCACCGGGTAACTTACACAATTTGGCCACCAGATAACTTACAAAATTTGGCCACTGGGTAACTTACAAAATTTGGCCACCGGGTAACTTACTTAGTTCAATTTGCTGCCATTTATAAAATCTTTTGTGAACTTTAGCAAAATGTTTATATGATGGCATCCTTGATGTGTTATAAAGGCATGCAGTCCAATGATAATTTATAAACTTTTAAGAAAACCCCTCAAGCAAAGCAACTGGTCACACTTTTATACATTTGTGACACTTGGCTACATTTTAACCTGATAAGGAACTGTCACGATCGGTACACGGGGAAGACGATGAATAAAACCCAAATGCAGACTTAAATAAAGAATACTTTAATACACGCAGAACAAAGAACCAAAACACCCACGAGGGGGTAAAACATTACAGGAACAGAACACAAGAACTAAACTAACTGACATCAACACTTGGAAACACTAAACTACATAAACTTACACATGAGACAAGGAACAGGATTAAACACGAGGATCTTGTAGGAAACAGAGAATAATACCAACGCACGGAGGACAAGACAGAAGGGTATAAAATAGGGAAATCTAACAACAGACACCTGGAGCTTAATCAAACATAAGGGAGCGGGAAACAATTCACGAACCCTGAGAGAAACGTGGACAGCAGAAGGGCATGTCACACAACTCTCTCAGGGCAGACACGTACTGTCACAACCTAATCTCTCACAACTCGGATAAGACAAGAAATGGAGAGACCGGGTCATGACAGGAACACTGTGCCGTACACGGTACACCCCCTCCCTTGCACGCTGCATTACGTCATTGTAACTTTGAAGCATTAAATCTTCAAAATATACGGTCATGCGGCACATCGTTGTAAAGCTTAGACTTTCGGGATTCCATTAAGCGCACACACAAAGCATAATATGATTTTTAGCAGTCATAAAACTGTAATCTAGTTGTTAGTTACCTGAACCGGGCGGCGCCGATTTAGGATATTTACTTACCTTTAAAATCTTCCCTTTATCCGCTTCGGTGAAATTGTCCAAAACAAATTGTTCATAAATCCCCAAAAGTCCAAGGAAATGGAATATCCAAGCCTTTTAATCCAAAACGATTTGTTCATCTCACAATCTTGATGTTTCTGACCAAATTACGATATAAATACTGTATACAATTAGTTCACTAACGGACATTTGTTCAAATCTCACTTTTCATTCACGATTTATAATGAATATATTCGGATGTCACGTTTATTGTGCAACGTCTGAGGAACAAATACGCCCCCTTGTGGACTTTCAGCCGTTCCATAAGAGGCTACAACATGAAATAATTTTACGAATGTCTATCATTTGAATATAATTTAAAATGCTTTTGTTTAAAAATTGCTTGATTCGTTTTAGGTAGAGGTCATTGGTTCAATTACACAAAAATAATTTACATATATTGCAGATTGACCTTTCCGGCAATTGTAATTATTTAAATATTTCATATTGTACATGGTCTAGTGTATGCAACATTTCATTTCTGCTTTTAAAAGATGACTAAATTATTATTAATGGCCCAAGACATAAATGCTTTCAATGGCTGTGTGTGTGTGTGTGTGTGTGTGTGTGTGTGTGTGTGTGTGTGTGTGTGTGTGTGTGTGTGTGTGTGTGTGTGTGTGTGTGTGTGTGTGTGTGTGTGTGTGTGTGCGTGCGTACTTTAGAGGTCATAGTAGTTTAGGCGTACAAGTTTCCAGCTGGTTATTGTGTTCCTTTAGCTCCAGCAGTAATATGGCGAAACAATAATGCAAAAGTGGTGTGACACACTTTGTATTTGTGTGGGTGTAGATACAAACAACAACTGAAAGAAGAGGAAGCACTGCAGGCTTAAATTTCAACCACCTGTGGTCGGTGCAAAGATTTTCTCCACGGTGTGACTGAGTGCTGATGAAGAACCTGCCTTATGTTATTTTCAGTTACTGTGATAACCACTTGTGAGCCTTTTTGCACAAATGATTTTTCTAGCGAACAAACAAATTAAACCTTGTGTGAATTTAAAATTATAAAATTACACTATTTAATTGTTTTATGATGGTCCTTTTTAAAATTGTAATCATAATGCAATGTGTTATTTATATTGCAAGTTATTCTTCATTATTTCTGTTGATTTGTCAATCTTAAAGTGTTTTACTGATAGAACGTCATTCTGCATAATAGTTATGTTATCTGTGTATCAATGTATCGTTGATTTAATGAAAGTTCACGTAAGGTATTAAAAATTTCTAGTCTAAGTTTGTCCCGAGCGCACTTTACTGCTGCATCCTTAATTGAGTTTAAATAGATCCCTAAGGGTCATTTGGAAGGAAATTGGTGTTCGGAACTCTGACGTGGTAATGTTTACATAGTTTTGACTTGTATACCCAATCCTTTGACTTACGTCTTCTACTGTTTACTGATACAGCGAGCGGTTGTGTGCATGAATAATATAGCAAACATTAAGAAAGAAAAACAGGTCAGTGAAAGTCTGGCTTTAACTCCCAGTGCTATAATGGGTTACATTTAGGGAATCATTCCAAGAAGAACTTTGAAGGGACAAGCCCATTGCTCAAAATTTCATCCTGTAATCAGGACTTTTGGAAGGATCTGTTGACAAAAATGCAATATAATATACATAACTATATTATCAGTGGTGTATGAATACCTTACATAATGAACTGTATTGTTTTTATTACCTTAGAATGAGCCATTTTTATCTATATACGCCGTGGGTCTACTTACATGGAAGTGGCCGCCATGTTTCTACTTGAAGGACAGGTTCGGTGTTTTGCACGTAGAGCCCTGTTTTCAGATTGTTTATGATGAAATAGAACGGTTTTGACTGAAATTTGGACATATGATGCTGGCCCGAGAATTTTTGGGTGTTTCTTGTATCACCTCCCACCTCTATAATGCTTGTATGGTGCAGTGGAACAATTCCTAAAATGCATTCAACTTTTATTTACAAAGACATTAAACTCACCGAGTGGTCAGGGGTGTTCACTGATATGCTCACACAAAAATCGCTGCAATAGATGCTTTCCAACAGGTTTTATCGTAGTTTTTGCCAACTCCATTGACTTGTATTAGATGTGCTGTGAGGTACGGTATTACTCCCCGCCGGGTCTATTATTCAAGCTCTCAGCGAAAGAATGTACAGGTGTGAGGCGTTTGGAAAAATAGGTCCACAAGTTTACAACGAATGCTAAAACACCTGTTTGAAGGCGTCTTTTGCTGCGATTTTTGTGTGGGCGTGTCGGTGAGCGCCCCTGGCCACTCGGTGAGTTTCACGACTTTGTAGGCGAGAGTTTAATGCATTTTAGAGGGGATTGTTCCTGTGCACCTATGCAGCCATTGTAGAGGTGGGAGGTGAAGCGCAAGCACACGAAGATTCTCGGGGCAGCCGCATGTGTCGGAATTTCGGTCGGAACTGTTCTATTGCATCATGGACAGTCTAAAAGCAGGGCTTTAGGTGTAAAATACTCAACTTGTCCTTAAAGTCCTAAACGGACAAACTGTATAGAGTGCATTTGTCACTACGTTGTCTCAGACCATAACATGTTTGTCCTGTGGCGGCTACCGTAGCTTCACTATGCGTTTTAAAGGGAGAGATGAGCTGTGCAATTCAGATGCCGCTAAAAGACCCGCATTGCACCTTTAAAGACCCACTGAGGTGCCTAACTGGGCGTTCACACCAGATGCGGAAAAGTCGGCAAAACGCGGTGTGTTGTTTTGTTTTTCTGTCTCCGCCCGCTTCCTGTAATCACGTCACTGCTACAGCAAGCTCCTGATTGGTTAACACGGTGCGAAAATCCAACAAAGTTCGCCATCCGTGCTTACCACGCTGCAGGATGCCTATTCGCGTCTTTGCATTGACTTAACATGTAAATCACTCGCGCTTGCCGCCTCTTCCGCGTCTGGTGTGAAAGGACCATTAAAGGCGCAGCTTTGTTCAATGCATTAGCATAATTTCTACTAAAACAGGAAGTTAGGGTGGGATATTCTGAGTGGCTTATCCACCTTTTAAAACAGCCAATAGCATTTAGTTTATCTCATAGCCTGGAATCTTATGAGAAGTTGGAATGTAAAATAACATCATAAAAATCATTGATTCGTATTAGCGAAGAGAGACACTGTAAGTTTTGAATGCTTATATTTTATGTCAATATTTTGGAGCACACTAGTTTATAGATATCCTGAAGGCGAACAAATTCATTCTAAAAGGCAAAAAACTTCAAATTATATACTTGAATTCTTATTTGCTAATTGTTCTGAATTGTCTATGTATCTACATATACTGTATCTGTATTATATACCTGAGCATTTTCCCAAAGAGGTCACACAGGTTCATCTTAACTGAATGGCACTTCATTGTACTGTTGCCTTGGTAACGGCTCATCATCTTATGCTCTCAAGGTCAAGCTTTAAATTGCTGCAGTGGCAGGTGTAATTCATTTCAGTGACATCTGACACTATCTCTCCTCCATTTCTCTCTCTCTCTTTCCCCACTTCAAAGCACTGTTGAAAAAGATTAAAGCCTTTCTAAGCTTTTTAAATGTCCATAATTATGGATATATCATATATGACATTGAAGTCACAGTCCGAGCAATGAGATCCAAAAATAACTTAAGCAAGCTGTCGTCACAAAACCTGTGTGCCGAGGTTGTGCCTCTACCATACGGCAAACCTGCTTGTCTCCCACCTGGTTTCCCAGGGAATTTGTGCTTAGAGGTGCCTGAAGCTGGAAGAACAATAAAACAGGCCTATTCTCTAAGGACAAATGCAGACACGGCGATAAATGCACCGTGAAGGACAAGAGATGCGAGCCAGCTATGTATTCATGAAGAAGAGCAGATTCTTCATCACGTCTGCCTCAAAATGGCACACTATATGGCAATACTATATCACAAAATGTAATATTGTGAATGAGACAAAAAGATGTCATATGCTTATAAATCAGCTATGGGTTGTCACCGGGGACATGATCTTAAGTGAGCCTCATTATTTTGGGATTATGTTTGCTGCAAATTGGCAGCAAGGACTTTGCACGCTCTTCGATAATAGTAAAAGCTGAAAAAAAAACGTATCTCAGTGACATTGTGACCGAGTGCTGTATAGCGTTTATAGACAGCCCTTTGTGGGTTCAAGTAACCATGCATTTGTTGTAAAGAGGTGGTAAAGCAGGTTTGTTTTCTTGACTGACAGCATTAGCAACATACATAAACAAGTGCCAGTGGTCATACTGTGGCATTTCAATCATGAAAACCTGCACTGAGATGCCTTTCCATGTTTAAAGAAATAAACTGCACGAGTGTTACATTTTTATGCGTGTAGGCTATCACCTTACATGACCCTGCAGATATTACATAAACACTAATATTCCACTAGAGGGCGCACATAAACTGATTACACTGAATGGGGACTTCCAGTTGCGATGCTGCCTCTTTAACCAGTCTGTGACTAAACGGTTAACACACTGTTGAAAAAATGATCTCTGTGGATGTCTATTGGTAAGGTAATGGGTGGGATGTTATCGGGTAAACGTAAACCAACATTTGTCAGTCTTGCAGTGTTGCTTTCATGTGTACATGTAAGTTGCCTTTGAAGAAAACTTCTTGCTGCTCTGCGCAGACCAATCAGTGTATGACATCAAAATATCGCGAAAGCACACAGAGTAGTGTGCTCGCAAATCGCTCTCGCGGTACTTTAATGTCATAGACCGGCCGTATGTCTCTGAGTCGCTGTTCCGGTTTGTACACTGTACGAAAATTGTATTAATAACTTTGTTACTATGATTTCTACTGCATGTCCACCTTACATAAACATAAATGGTAAAATAATAATTATAATCTGACCACGGAGCGCACCTTTGAGCCAATCAGAGAACAAGAGTGGGCGGGGCAATACGTTCCGCTGCATCTCACAAGGAGGGTTGTGGCTAGAAGGGATATAGCTACGGCCAAATCTCGCCGGATGAATGTTGTTTGCGCCCTTCCCCTTCCCCCAAACTAACCCTAAACCTTACATTTTACGGGATTTATGTCGTAGCTGTATTCTATCTAGCCAAAACCGCTGTTTTTTATCCTAATCCTACCCCCCAAACCTAACCCTAAACACAACATCTCGAGAGATTTTGCCGTAGCTGTATCCCATCTAGCCAGAAGCCATGAGGAAAACTAGTTATACACATATCGTAAAGATAAACCTTGGTTTTTGAAAATAAAAAAATGTATATGAAGACATTTTTTTCTCAAATAATAAGAAAGCAGCAACTAAAACATATGCAATATGTAAATCTTTTAATATATTTGTGCAATGCTTGATTTACCTCTATGGCTTTATGTATGTTTACTGTTCAAGGTATGGCTGTGTATTTTGACTATGTTTACCTTGGTAATTTTTACAACTAGTAAGTAACAAACAAATTGTTTTGAGCAGGTTTGAAATGGTTGCTCTGGTTATTTTTTTTATCCAATTTTTTAAACTTTTTTTTAAGGCATTCATATTTCAATTTTAAATATTTATATTATAATATATTATAGTTACTCAATTAATTACTTTGCAATTTAATCTATTAATTTATAAAATAATTTAATTTAAAAATTAATTTCTAAATAAATGTATTCAATTAGTTATTAACTTATGAAATGCTTATCACTATTTCTAAGACCGATGTGGAGACAAGCGATGTAAACAATACCACGAAACCACCAGCAGATGGCGAGCAGATGGAGTACACAGTAAACAGGAAACCCTAAGCACAAGGTGACCTTATGCTCACGCCCGGTTAGTGAGGTCACACAACAAGAAAATATATAAACACTGCTTGAAGACAACCACTATCGGCCTGGGGTGTAACAATATATGTGTGTTGCGAAAGTCATTTACAACGAGATTTAACATTTAGGATAAGAAATAAATCGAAAGAAAAAATATATTTAATCACATCACTGCTGTTTCTCAGCTGCAGTTCAATACAAACTGCAGCAAAAAATTATACTCTAACACTAGGCAGTTCAAATGGTACATCACGTGCAGGCCTCTTGGGAAAATGTATACAAAGTCACATGCGTAAATGCTATTTTTCCAACTTTCCGAGGAACTACACACAAAGATATTCTCAGAAAAGCATTGCTTGAGCTTAAAACTGTCCCGACCTCTATAGTAAATATGACAACAAACGTCCCGCAAAGCTCTCTGGAAGGGGACTGGTGTGTTGTTGTGTCCTTGACGGCAACGGATGTTCCATTATCTTTGAAATCATGCTGGATATGTTGCTTAAACACATGCTAATACTGCTTGACTCAGC
This sequence comes from Misgurnus anguillicaudatus, assembly GCF_027580225.2. Classification (NCBI taxonomy): domain Eukaryota; kingdom Metazoa; phylum Chordata; class Actinopteri; order Cypriniformes; family Cobitidae; genus Misgurnus; species Misgurnus anguillicaudatus. Next base: position 40,066,890 of record NC_073339.2, on the reverse strand, counting down.
TTTACGGTATATACAAACCTTTTCTGTACACCACAAACCTCTCTATCAAAGAATCTGTCATGAAAACAGCCCTGGGTGGGTGGACTATACAGAGGTCATGTATTGCGTATGTCCGCATTAAACCGAAAATATTCCATATATCAATATCAGCTTTTTAACATTATGATATGATTATCTTCCTTCATTAATTTATTTTGACCCTTCTTGTTTATGTGATTTACTGTTTTTTTTTTAGTATTTTATTTTGGATTTTGCATATTACAGTATACACACAAGAACATATAACGAAAAATAAATAAGTAATATAAAATAACACACACACACACACACACACACATATACACTCACCTAAAGGATTATTAGGAACACCTGTTCAATTTTTTGGCACGTAGAATTAAGGCAGTTCTGAAGGCGAAAGGGGGTCAAACACAGTATTAGTATGGTGTTCCTAATAATCCTTTAGGCGAGTATACATATATATCAAATTAAAAAAGGGGGGAAGATGGATGGACATAAAATTAAATTTCCAAGATAAATAGTACAATCAGAATGAATGATAGATCACTGTTCTGGTCCGAGGAGATCCACAAAGGGTTGCCATATTTTTTGGAATTGCTGTTGGGATTTAGGGTCCACCAAACGTATCCTTTCCAATTGTATAACATGGAACAGTTCACTGATTTACTGTTTTTTTTTAATACATAGAATCATTCTAGTTACATAATATAAGTAACATTTTGTAAAAATATAACCTTGATATATTTAATAATACTGACAGATTTAAATTAAAATCAATAATTGAAATCCAACTTTGATTTGGATTGGACACTTTAACCTGTATTTCACAGACAGGGTTGAATATTTTTATTTGTAAGTTAAAAAAAACATTTAGCAAAGGCCCTTACATTAAATGGATGTTATTATAAAGTAACGTATGCATTAGTGTGATCTGTAATCCCAGGCACAGTTTAACAACTAAGCATCATCCATTAGTAACAACTGAGGTACTTCATCGATCCTAAATGTCTTATTTCTATATTCTGACCTTTAGCAGACAATCGCTGGTGCATTAGGCTAAGCAACGAAACAATGAGATCATAAAGTACAACTGTGTTATATTTAGCCTGCATTTATTCTGGAGTAGACAGCAAAAAAGCTTCTGTCTGAGGTGATGTGATGGGGTCTCAGGCAGCTCTTTACATGCTCCTGTGAATTCCAAATCCGTCACACATAGATACAGCCGAGCTAGTTGCTGTGGCAACAGAGGCGGTGACTCAGCGAATGTCTTCTAAGGTGATAGACGAGACATATTATTTGACATGGAGAGAAAACCTGCTTCTTACTCTAAAATGAAACCTTTATTTATGTCGAGGGTCTTTAAAGGTGGTCTGATGAGAAATAATGAAATAATGGGAGAGAGAGGTGCTCCTGTAACACTTTAAAATTTGGTGCAGGCATAAATGGTCTTCCTCGAGTGATGTGATCGAGATATTATGTAACAAGACTTTTTAAAAATAAAGGTTTCTTTTAGGCTGAATGGTTCCATAAAGAGACTTTAATAGCTGAAGTACTTTTATGTTTCACAAACAGGTTCTTTAAAACACCTTTATGTATATGTTTTACAGCCAATTAACAGATGAATCAACAAAACTTTTTTGACTCAGGTTAACTTATAAGGAATAGTCAGTTATGCAGTTTATAGTCATTCTAACAAATATGAATGGGAGGATTGACTAATCAAAAACAAATATTCCAGAAAGCCGTGTAATAGTATATTGAAAACCAAAACAAATTTTGTTTCATTTATCTTACATATGAAAAAGAAACAATGCACACTGTTTTTGCTGCTCCGTAATGGCTGGACTTGTATTTTGTAATTTGTTCCTCCATTGATGCAGTTTGGTATCCTGCGCTTTTCTGAGTAATCCAAGGTAGCTATCACGAGGAACGTCAGCGTGTTTGATGTGACAATGACTTATCTTTTGATCTACAACTCTTTGTTGGCGCACCAGCTTTTTCCTCTTTAAACTTTTCCTTAGTTTGTCACGTGTCCAACGCTGGCAGAATCCAGAGGAAAAGTGTGTAAGGGTCAAAGAAATACAATTTCAAATGTACTAGGCCCACTTCTACACTATTTCTTGAAATATTAACAAGTAGTCATTCACTCTAAACATGGCTGGGTTATTTTTGACCCATAATGGGTAAATATTAGACAGAAAACACCGCTGGGTTAAAATTGACTCAATGCTGGGTTGTTTTTACCCAACTGCTGGGTTATTGGTTGCATAAAAACGTGTTCTGTCCAATATTAACCCATTATGGGTCAAAAACAACCCATCCATTTTTAGAGTGTTTTCAGTTTGCAATCTTGAAAGAATCTTGATATCAATTTTCCACTTACAATTTTCCATTCCTGTTAAACATAGTAGATCGCTTTTGGTTCTGTATGCTGCATTTACGCTGGTGGTGCTGTTTTCAAACAAGAAGCCTTCAGGAGCTACCAAAGATGAGAATAACCAATGTCCAGTGGATACGCTCGTTAACATCTTAAACCTAAGTAAAAGAAAATGTAACAACTTTATAGCTTTTGACAAAGGCACATACATTCAGATGTTAGAATAAAAAAAGAGCATAACACCAATAATAATCGAATGACAATAACAAGCTACGATAGCACATGCTGGCAACTGGAAGCGATTAACCCAGTTTTCCGGTTTGGTCACGTGACGTTCGACATATACCGTATACTGTATGGGTGGTCAGAATGTGAGTTTTACGCTCCCTATGAATTCACCTTGATCCTGACAGATGTCATCTTGAGAATTCAGTTTTCCACATTTGTGACATTGACGTATCGGCCTCTTTTGTGTGCTGTATTTGTGATTCGGTCTACGCTCTGTATACATGTAAACAGTACTCCAAGGTGGTTCAGTACGTTGTCAAGGGTGAGCGTGTAGGTGAGTGCAAACAAATGCAAAGGGGTGTAAGGGTCCACTATCCAGAAATTTCCATGCTCAATTTTTGATAGAAAATTAAGACTTCACTTTTCAAATCGTCATTTGGGTGAAATACAGTTTGTGAAAGCCAGGTTAAAGTCTCATAATCTAACGATGAGATTAGGAGCAGTAAAGTTCGATTTTAATAATGAATTTTAATCTTTGGCATGACCTTACTCAGTCAATGTTAAAGATATCAAGGATATATTTTCACATAATGTTCATATGATGATTTTTTTTTCTGTAGAAAACAGTAAATCACAAAAAATGACTTAAGATGGGTTTTCACAGACAGGATCACATTTGTGTCTATTATTTTGTGAATCAGATGCAACACCTTTTAATAACTGATTATGTTCTGAGAATTTAATCGTTTTAGTCAAAGTTAAGAATATTAAGAAGGACATGGGATATATATATCCTGAAATTATATAAAATATCATAGAAGTTTTAATATCCATCCATATTTATTTTTTAATCTATTTAATTAAGATATAAACATAAAATCCAGAAAATATGTACAAAATATATATATACAATTTTCAGGACTAAATGTCTTCTTTAGGCATTGTCTGTGTTTAGTGTGACCTCTCTTGGCACTAAACACATCTTGAGCGTTTTTGAGCAGAATGAAGTAAAAAGACTAATTTCTTTAAAATTAGAAATTAGGATTTAAGTTTATTGAGGTTTAAGAGATCCTGCAGTTTCCTGCGATTGCTCAAGAAGGGGAGTTTACCCTAAAAACTTGACACAGTTTACATTTTATACAGTTTTTAATCCTATATACACATTTCCTGTATTTTCTGGATGTATTTTATTAAAGAGACTGAGAAACAATAATATATGATTACTATAACATTGCAAAAACAACAAATCTAATTGTGGCATGGTGGCTAAAACTTTTTTCATATATATATATATATATATGAATTCAGCCAACTCAATGTCAAAACTTGTGTGAATTTATGTGAATTAACCCTGTATATACGTATATAGGGCCCACAAGCCTGCAGAAGACAGACGGTTTTGGAGAATGGATGGATGGATATATAATATACATGTATATATATGTATGTATACACTGTAAACAAATGCAGCATTTTGCTCAAATTATCATATATTTTTACGTTACTTTAACTTAAAAAATTAATTTCAACCTGTTCTTATATGTCAACTAATCACAGGTCAAAACTTAAAATAGTAGGTTGAATTGACTTGCAAAACCAAGTTTTTTTTAACTTCATGCTGCATTTTTTTATATTTAAAGATTCATTGAAAGATTACGATGAACGTTAGCATTTTATAGTATTAGTTGTATCTCTTTTGCTTTAATAACAGCATGCAAGTGAGCTGCAGTGGACTCCACATGTATGTGCAAAGCCTGATCCATGTTATGCCAGCATGATTTGAGAATTTTCTATATACCATCTTGTGTGCTTCAACGGAAGTAAGGAAATTTGATCTTTCTGTACAACGTTACTATATCAATATGATCAATATCAAGATTGATACCACACATTTGCTATGAAATATTTAAGTCTTAAATGAACATTATTAAAAATGTAATGTTCAGTATTTGACACTCTTAAAAAAAATAAAGGTTTCTATTTCCTTCTTGCCTCTTTGCACTATAAAAACCTTTTGTACCCATACAGCCTGACAAAGGAACCTTGATTTTGTGCATCTGTCTTTACTGTGTTGGGTTGGCTTTTATTGTTAATATTGTTATACACTTTATCTCAAATCTGGCTCAGGTCTAAATATAACACCCTGAATACATATACTAACTCGATGGGCATAGATTCCCACCAGCTGTTTCCACGCGTATCTGGCTCTTGCGTCATGCGTTTTTACATCACCGTCCACCTGCCCTATCCATACAGATGCTTTTACATCTCTTTACGCAATCCTATTGTAAAGTGATTCCCATCCGAATTTCGTGTGCAGCACGACTTTGTTACGTGGACGGAGGCTCTGCTTCTGATTCGCTGTTTGGCACCCGAAGAAGCGCGGTGGGCGGGACTCGTGCGCTCCGTTGGATATATTACGCGGGGCACCTTGGCGAGAGCCGGGTACGGCTCCATGTCAAGGTGGGCTTAGTGCTCCGGGAAGGGGTGTAGTGTTTTAAAGGAGGCAAGACAGGAGACACGAGGGAATCCGAAGCTCAAGAGGACAAACTAAACGATATCATTAATCATGCCTGCTAAAAACAAAGAAGAGGGTGGATGGAAGAAGTTTTTATGGAATTCGGAGACGAAGGAATGTCTTGGGCGAACAGGCAGTAGTTGGTGTAAGTATGAAGGATATTTCTGTGGCTTAATTGGTAGAGCATTGCAAAAGTCATGGATCCGATAATATACTGATAACAAATGTACAGCTTGAAGTCGCCTTGTTTGTCAAATGCGTAAATGTATTCAAATGATAAATGGTCATATTCATTTTTTAAAGTCGGTTTCAGCACATTGGACAGCGCTGTGATGTCTGTCATCGCCAAATAATAGCTCGTATCGTTTCTATGGCATGTACAGATAGGCTGCCAGACTGGTCACGAAGCACCTGTATGATTTGACTTTGCAGCAAATGTCGCGCGGACTTTCGTCTACATCTGTTAATACACTATATATACACATTCAAGGCACGATTTGTGATTTTACAAGATGCATTTCGATAGTGCGCGCCTTTTTTGGTGTTTACCAGCGTTTTTTCATCACACCTGTCTCGAGTCGAGACGCCTCAAGGTTTTCGCGCTTCTTTTGGGGTTTTTTGTGTTTTATTTCCCAATATGAACACATTTAGGCAATACGTAATGAAAGCTGAACGATTTAGGAAAGAAAGAAAGAAAAGGTCATGAAAGGACAGCATTTGGTTATTGATCGGTTTTGATGTTTAACATTTTTGATCAATTAAATAACAGATTTTCTGCGTAAAAATAAACAAGCCTACACGATAAGATGATGGATGTACTGTAGCTAAAAGTTTAAATGATTAAAATGCACATGTTTGTTAGATCAATACGCATGACATTCAATTAACATACTTGTCATTATTCATGTGATATAGATAGAAAGGGTTAAAAATGCATCATTGTTCAAGGTGACTCAAGGTGAAAGGCCTGGTCTTTTGGGTGTGAGTGATATCACTCTTCATCTAAGGTTTCATTATACTGACATAATGCATTGGTGACAGCAACAGTTACTAATTGATTCAATTGAACAGCATGTACTGTTCAGGCAGCCATCACTTTAAGTCCTAGTACGAGATCTTTACGTCTTTAAAGGAAGGTTCATAAGTTAATATTATTATATCTACACTAAAAAATATTAGATTCAAATGACTTGGATATATAGCTTTGATTTATCTTATAATACTTATTGAAATTACTGTAAACTGTAGTCTTTGTGAAATACACTAATGTAAAAATTTGTGAGTCCTTGTAATGTAAAAACCACACGTGAGTTATTTATTAAAAAGTGTGAGAAGTTTTTGAGGATGGGTGGTCATGGTAAAGTTAATCCTCTAGGTATATCTGACATCTACTCCATCATCTAATAAAAAAACATGTTTAGGATGACATCAAAGACAAGAGCGTTATTCCCGGTGACCTTCTGACATTGGTTAATGCACCATTGGAAGACACAATCACAGGGATTAGCACAAAATGTTCTGTTATATATTAAAATGTATACGATCTAATCATTGTGTCTAATGCGGGTGTGGAGTATTAAAATTGAGTATCAATGAATTATTTGGGATACAAGTGGGAAGACTGGTTTAACTGGTCTGGATGACACTTAACATATGACCTTCCTGGTTATGCTTATCCCTACACATTGTTGACGTTTAAAACATTGAGATTACTCATCGTATCCCATCATGCTGGCTCCTCCATGCCTGTCTGTGGACAGACTGGGGACATTTGTATTGCTGGTATGGTGTCAGCACATTTGCCTGTTTGATGTAACATCAAGTTGCAATGTTTCCAAGTAGTGATGCTTCCTACATTGTATGAATTTGGTATTTTAAGTATAAATATGGTTTGTATATGCATAAATAAGTTTGTGTCTTTGGTATCAGTAAACATTTTGCATGAGATGTACATCTCATTTTACAAGTACGCATTTAACAGACACTTTTATCCGAAGCGACATACGGTGCATTCAAATACATATCATCAGTTTGTGTCTTCCTTGGGGATTGAAGCCACAACCTTTGCATTGCTCTACCAGTTGAGCTACAATAATGTATAACTTTCAAATATTATAAACAACTAAAAGCACGGTGCATGCTTACGTCATCATCATACGATTAACCTTAAGACTGATCAATACTCTATGTCACATACTGCTTTTATATCATCAGATGAATAACTGTTTTCCATTTCTGTCCACAGCAAAAATCTTCCTGTTCTATCTCGTCTTCTACGGTGTCCTGGCTGGGATTTTCATTGGCACCATCCAGGTTCTCCTCCTCACCTTGAGCGATTACAAACCCACCTGGCAGGACAGAGTAGCCCCTCCAGGTAACACCTGTCCCTGCAACGCTGGACTTTATGTCCCTCTTGTAAAGTGTGTGCGAGTGTAAACTTAAGTGGTTAATTTATATAAAACTCAGGGTCCGTGAACACCTAGTGGTTCACAATGGTACTGCAGGGGGTTTAGGATTATTGTGATTATTAATGTGTCCAATATCAAAAATTATATGGATTAATTGGAAACAATGAAAATTTAACACTTTGCTTTTTGCATACAAATTGCGTCATATTTTTATTAATTATATTCGCTAAGACTATTTAGTGTGTTGACATCTCATATTGAAATTGAAAGAAAGTTGCACATGTCTGTTTATGTCAGCCCAGCAAAACCAGTTTGCTGTTTCTGTTCTTATTTCTAGGTAATGATATTAAATTAGATTTTAGGGGGAGGACATTCACGTTTGCGTGAATAAAAATATTTATATACAGACATGTTTTTATTTTCTGCAGAGAGAGAAAGCCTATAATAGGGACTTTTTTGCTAGGAATATACCAATCGACGGCAACAACGAAGTGCAGACTGTAAGGCCGGCTCACATCGGCCACGTGCTGGTTGCGTCTGAGTCCAATGTTGCCCACCAATTTCGTTTTGCACCTGCGTAAGATGAGATAACTCTCCAGACCAGCAGGTGGCAGTAGCTTCATTACTCAAAACGTAAAAACCGAAAGAGCTATTGACTCCCGGAATACAAAACATAAAAAAGCTGTGCTCGCTTACCAGTTTCACTCACTAGTTTTTTTTATTTATTATACATTCATAATGTCTTATGAGACACATTTTTAAAAAATTGATAAATGGAAAAAACTGAGCATTCGGTGCGTTCCCTCTTGACTTCGTTATTTGCTTGCTTTGTTACTTTTTTAATTTTTCTTGTGCACTGGTTGGCTATGCCGAACAGCCAATCAGAATGATCCAACGCCACTGCTGATTTGACATGCTGAATCACCCAAAAAAGGCAAGTTAGTTTAGCAAACTAATAAAAATACTAAAGGGCTCATTATAGTTGTGCGCAAGTCCTATGGCGTAGCCTCATAGCGTCGCTTTTCATATATACTTCTGCGTCGTCATCCGCGCCGTTGTGCAATTACACATGCAGACCACTAGTAGGCACTATCTACTTGTGTAATCCAGTGCAACAGCCAAAGAACAAGCAGCTTGGCCAGTAACATAGATATGTACACTAGGGCTGTTTCTCAATTCCAAGAACGCAAGAGATAGATCGGAGATCGGTCTTGCAGGCGACCTCGGAAGAACGAACTCAGATGGTGGCGAGAACACAGAACGCACTTCTGAGAATAGAGATGTGTGGGATCTTCCTCATGGTCACCTGACCTCCGCCATTGTTTTGCCCCAATGACTTCTGGGGCGTAACGCGATTTCAACACACTGTATTTGCATTCTTGAGAATTGAAATTGAACTTCAACGGTTAATGATGACGTAGAGAGAGAACACAAGGACGCAAGATCACTGAAGAGCGCATATTGAGAAATAGATTTCGCCTTGGCTACGGCAGTTCATTGGAACGAATGCGCCAAATAGAGCCGCCATCTTGAAACAGGGGAGCCCTGCATCAGCGTCATTGTAGGCAATGGTGTAACGGAAATAAAATCACCATAAATCGGCATGAATGCGATTTTCTAGGACGTTTTTTGTTCATTTCAACATTCAGACATGTATTTAGCATTGAGCCAAGAAAAAATTAAAGTTTTGATATTATAAAAATATCTACTTTTTCTAACTACAATGCATAGTGCTAGTAGGTCTAACATCCATACGCAGCACAAAAGTCCGGCATCGTCCATGAATTCGAAGTACAGGGGGAGATAGCAGCATTACCTAGCTACTTCCTATGGCAAGACCCCTGTTTCAAGATGGCGGCGGTTTAGACGCATGCTTAGAACCACAAGGCGACATCTAGTGTACATATCTATGGGCCAGATAACCCACAAACGAAGAAGAAGAAGCAGGTTGTTATATACCTGACGGGTGGGGTTCTAGTGAACCAATATCAGCGCTTGCGGGCTGCGCAGAATAGATGCGTTGAAATATTTTGCACAGGTGCGCATCAGGCTACGGTGTAGAACCTACGTATGACGAAAAAATTACACTTTAGTACCAAGTCAGACGATGCACAAAACCTGGCCGACCATCTACTTGGTGCATACCTAGTTTTAGGAGAATATATGATGATCTTTAAGCTACATGACATGGACTAGAGTTACGAAACTCCAACTATGATATTATTCGGTTTAAATGGTTAGATTATTAACCTACTTTAAAGGTCAAGAAGGGAATATAACGAATAGCGTAATATATCTGTGATGCGGTTTCTGTAACCCGGAGGCCCTGGCGCTGATAACGTTCCTGTTTCATTTGCTACTGCAGTGTGGTCGGAAGGGTTGGTTCAAATTAACAAAAATTTTGTGGGTTCAGAGAACAGATCACTGGCTATAGGACAGCGCCGGGGAAATAGGGTATTAAAAAGCTGTTAGATTTACGTCATTGCTGAAACATTTCACATGCTTGCTTGGGTGAACAGAGGGCATTTGAGGACAAGGAGAAACAGGATATAAATGCCACAGACACTTTTGCGAAAAACTGATGGAGAAAAACGAATGCCTAAAAATATACATCGTTCACTTTGTCTTCCCTCTAACAATTTTAGCATGTTTCTTTATGATTTATTTATAACTCTGAATCATTGCGAGGCGAGCGAGATTTAAGCTTTGTGTACTGCAAATAGTTTTTTATATGTGAATCTTTTAAGAAAAGATTTCATTTAAAATGCAAAAACGTTTTGATCTCTTTTTGTGAACAGGGAGGGTCTGGTTGCTGAATTTTGTGCATTATTTAACTGATCTTTTCCATAAATTATAACGAACCAAATAAAAGATTGAACAATGCATTGCTTATTATTTAAAGGAAAGGAAACAAATGTATGTTCGACTTAAAAGTTTAATTTAAAGCATCCGCTGAATGGATAAATCAAAGCTATAGTGTAGTAGGCTCATTGCGATCTGAAATGAGTCCAAAATATTGCTTTCTTTAATCTCATTAATATTAATCTAATAACACTTGGTGCTGTTAGTATAACTGCCCACGACAGGCCCAAAAACGCATTAGTGGGGCAGGTGTTGATAAATACAAGGCTGCTTGACAAAAATTTGATTACAAATGCAGAAGATGCAACCCAAAAGCAGTTTTTTCTCTGAGATTTATACGTATAAATCTTTATTTCTCGTATTAACCATGATGATTTACATGTGCGCAGGACTCGCCCATTACCCTCGCTCGGACAAGGCAGAGCTGATCTTCTCCCCAGAAGACGTCGAAACGTACCTGAAATACACCAAATCCATGAGAGAATTTCTAGCAGCTTATGACCCTGAAAAACAGCAGGACCAAATGAAGTTTGAAGACTGTGGAGGTACAAAATAAAGTCTTGTGTAACTTACAAATGGATGTAGTGCTTATTTTGATGTTCTGTTAAATGATACACCATCACTGTATATATAGTTTTACCAGCCCTATCGAAGCAAAAAGGAAAATAAAAGGCTGTGATTAAATCCACATTTGTACCCAAGTGAAATACAGTATGCTGTTGCGCTCTCTTTAGTGCTGCCTCACGATAAGTTGTGACTAATCATTTGCAGAATAATTTACATAATATATCTATACATGTATATAATTAAGAAACATTTGCATGTGTATATACATGTTTATATTTATATATCATTTCTATTAAATATAAATATTTATTATATAAATATATTTTTGTCTTAAAATTATACATGTATGTGTGTTTATTTATATATACATAATTATTATACACATTACACACACATATATTATGTAAACAAAAACTTCCGCAAATGATTAGTCGCGACTGCTAGCTCTCTTGCAATCCTGTTTGGTTTCTCACATCCATATTTATAACAGATCAGCCTCAGGAATACAAGAACAGAGGTGATTTAGAGAGTGACATTGGTCCGAGGAAAGCCTGTCAGTTCCAGAGATCTTGGCTAGGGCCCTGCTCTGGTTTGGAGGACCGTAACTTTGGATTTGCTGAAGGGAAGCCCTGCTTGATTGTTAAGCTCAACAGGATTGTGAACTTCAGACCCAGGGTTTGTTTATTTGATTTTACGAATTTATTTAAGATACATTAGTGCAGAGAAATTACACATTTTTGGTACCAGTAGCACTGTTCTTTTTTGGGTATTTTTATTACTGTATTTATAAAATATCATTAGATATAATTTAAAAAATATAATTATTTCTGGCACCCAGTCACTAAATTATCTCATACAATTTACAATAAGACTGTAATTGTTAACATTAGTTAATGCATTAACTAACAGGAATTATAAATAAACAATACCTCTACAGCATTTATTATGTATGTTCATCCAAATGAACCATTTAATAAGTAAGTTACATGGCTATTTAACTCATAAGTAAGGTAAGGAATATTAAATATTGAATTAAAATAAAATTTTAACAAATGCAGACCATATGCAAAGAAAACCTGTATATTTTAGGTTTTTAACTCATTCCCGTCAGCCATTTTTGAAAAGTTGCCGCCCAGTATTTTTTGTCATTTTCATAAAATGCCTTCTAGGAAAATTTTCTTCTAAAAAATATAAACATACGAATATATCAAATGAAAGAACAGACCCTCTGCTTTCAAACAAACAAACAAAACAGGAAAAAATGTTTCATCTCATCTTTATTACTTTCTCTGCTTATAAACTTTCAAATATGGGTATTTTTCTTAAAAAAAAAAAAAAAATTAGCAAAAAGCTGAAATAATTGCATTTTTGTGAAGGAATTTTGTTAGAGATCAGTTTAAAATTAGCAAACAACGTTTTGGCTTCAGTTTTTTTTTATAAATTGGGTAAGTTCTTCAGGAACACGTTTTTTATGCTAATGTTTTCTCTTAATTGACGAGATAACTCGTCAATTGCGGGGAAAGAGTTGAGATAAGATGAAATCCAAATATGATGAACACACTTTTTGGTTTAATCATTAGTAAATATAATGTCATATGTTATTAACTCTTTCCCAGCCAGCATTTTTATTTTAAAAGTTGCCACCCATCGCCAGCATTTTTTATTTTTTTCTTCTTAAATATATAAACATAAAATATATATCAAACGAAAGAACATACCCTCTGCTTTAAAAAAACAAAAACAAAAAAAAAACATTTCTATTTTAACATCTCTTGAATATTTAGAAATGCCAACATTTGAACAAAAAGCTGTGATAATTGTATTTTTGTAAAGGACTTTTGCTAGGCATCAGATTCAAAATGATAATCAAAACATACACAGAGTTTTTACTGTTTTTGGATCAGTGGATGCTTTAGTGTTTTATAAGTTGTGTAAGACCGCCATCTAGTGGATAATAGCGGAAATATGGATTTCCATCAAAACTCGTCAATGGCAGGGAAATAGTTAAAAGACATATTTATATTTAATTTTGGTGTATTATTAAACTGTACCTGTCAAAATAATTTGCAGCATCCGTGTTACCGCGTTATTAGTTTTGAGATTATTAGAATCAAGCATTACAACGAGCTTTTTAATAAAATCAAACGTTTTAACTGTTCATGCACAATGAACTAACATGAACAATTGTATTGGCATGGAATAACATAAACAAAAAACTATTGTCCACTTTTAGTTCATGTTAGCTAATGCAATTACTATTGTTATTTTAACAAATACAATTTAATTATTATATTAATAAACAATATATTTTTTTCTTTTAGCCACCAACATCAAATGAAAGCATTCCAGCAGAGGCTCAACACAAAGTCCGACCGAATGTGATTCCTCTACACTGCACAAACAGGGTGAGCATGATTATTTTGCATATATTAGCCGTGTAAAATAGAATGAAATGGTACTAATCTTTCTTATTCTGTAGAAAGAAGAAGATGCAGGTAAGCTACGCGAGGTGAGGTACTACGGTATCCAAGAAGGCTTCCCCCTTCAGTATTACCCCTACTACGGCAAGAAACTGCACGAGCACTATCTGCAGCCGCTGGTGGCCATCCAGTTCGTCAACATAACATGGAATGAGGAGATCCGCATCGAGTGCAAAGTCTTCGGGGACAACATTTATTACAATGACAAGGATCGCTACCAGGGACGATTTGATATTAAAATCGGTGTCAAGTCATGACCTCTGAACTAGTGTACGTGCGCTCTCTCCCTATTTAAAGGCAAACTATGGCCCCTGTTCTGACGTGAGATACGAAGAGATGTTTGTGTCTCACCGGTCTTCCAAAGCGTTTAACGGCGGGATGTTTTTTTTGAATGTATACGAGTGTCTCATGTCAGAAAGTGGCCTCATTGTAGTTTAGGAGAGATACATAATAAAAAAAAAAAATTTGAAGAAAAAACGAATATTTAAAAACACTAGTCTAAAACATACCATCTTATACATGTGGGACCTAACATTGTCTGTACTCTTTACTTCGCTTTTTACTACCGCTACCAGTCTAAGGGTTAGAACGTACTGTATACACCTGGAAGCTTAGCCATAGCGTAGGATATTTATTCTGCTACCGAATGAAAACTGTCCGTGATCAAAAGGGGCATGTTTGTTTTACTGTAAATGACATTTTTCCAGTGTAGCCAGCACTGTTTTGTCCCTCTTGTATTGTATTGCTGCCTGTGTGATTTCCTTATATTTAGTAAGTGCACAGTAGTCGCATATGTAGGTTGTCTCACGCCATGTCAAGTGTGTGATTTAGCTTCATTGTCGAACATGCCTACGTATGTGTATAGTTATTTAACGGAAGCACACCGGACTCTTATATCATTGCCTTTCGGGGGTATCGATGTTCTCTCTTTGCATCTTTTAGGTGGGTATTTATAACTTTATTTTCTTGAGAATCACTACAATGTAGGGAAGATTGTACTTCTATTTAATTCTTGTTTTCACTGAATGTAGTTTGACTTCGGTTTCAAGGTGTCGTTCACACGTCGCTTTTATTTTGTATGACTTTTTCGTTTTCTTATGTTTTATTCGTCTTTGTATCGACGACATCACGTGGTGCGGTTGAATGTTCTGTTCTTGCACATGCTCCCTTTTTGCAGAAATCGTCATGAATGTTTTCAAATGCCAAAGCCATTAAGATTATTCTAGTTTCTGTCAAAAGAAATGCAATACCCCGTCCGTCGGGATCCTCTTTAGGTGTGCGCAGTCAGTGTAAACCATAAGAAATGTCAAATTTCACGAGTCCCACGAGATCTCATGTTGAAACTAAACTGGAATAGACTAACCAAAATAAAGTTGAGCCTCTAAAGTTGTACTGTTTCTCTCTTCTTTTGTGATGAAAAGTCATTTTGGCATGCCACATACACATTTGTGAGAGTTTCAAACACACCTGAATAGTCTAGGGACCAGAATTTCACAATGACTCCTAGCAACTACCTAGCATCCACCTACAAATCCATAGTAACCAATTTCTGTAGTAATGCCAGTAATAAAATAAAAATGTTTACATTTATGAATTTGGCACACTGAAAAAAATGATTCTATGCCTAAGTAACTTTAACTTAAAAGAAATTATTAAATAATATTAAAAAATGTAAAAAGTAAAAATAACACCAACATTTTTAGTTAATTCTAAATTAACAAATTATTGAGTAACTTTCATTTAATTTTATCATGTAAAATCCACCCAAATTTGTAAGAAGGAAATTTTGCGTTGAAACTACTTGAATTATTTAAGTAAATATAACTAACTAGGCAGTGTGCTTGTACTTCACATGCTTTGCATGGGACTGCATTTGGAGAGTAAAATTTGAAATTAAATGCTATTTTTTGTGTTTTTAACAAAAAAGAAAGACTTGTTAGTGTTTCAGGTTAAATTATTATGTTTTGAGTTTGGTGGTTACCATCATTCAGAAGAGTGGTGCTTGTTTATAGACAATAGGTTACACGATGAAAATCATGATGTAAGCAGTAACTGTGCTTATGCCAGTACTGAGACCTACTGGGTTTCTTCTTACTTGCTCAACATAATGTGGCAGTTAAATTTGGAAAGTTAAATAAAATAAGAGATTAAAACGATTGGATTAAACCATTAAATTGATCTGGTTGCACATAATTTATTTTAGTGTACTGAACATAAAAAAATTTAGTAAATTCTACTCAAAATACTTCTATAAAGTATAGAAATACTGCAAAAAATTATTTTTAAGAAAAAAATTCTTAGTATTTTCAGAAAAAATATAAAAAAAGATTCATTTTCTTGATAAGCAAAACGACCGAAGAAAATAAGTCTAGTTTTTAAACCAAAAATATCAAATTTAAGTGATTTTGTGCATAAAACAAGCAAAAAAATCTGCCAATGGGATAAGCAAAAAAATCTTGAACATTTTTCTTAAACACTAATTTAAGAAAATGTTTTGATTGTTTTATGCCAAAAATCACTTAAATTTGATATTTTGGTCTAAAAACTAGACTGGTCTAGAAACTAGACTTATTTTCTTGGGTCATTTTGCACATCAAGAAAAAGCGTCTTAATTTAAGATTTTTTAGACATTTTTTTCTTGAAAATCATTTTTTGCAGTGCAGTGCAAAAAATGACTTTTTTACTTAGTATTTTTGTCTTTTTTTCAGTAAAAATATTGAAATATTCTGAAATTAAGATTTATTTTCTTGATGAGCAAAACAACCTAGGAAAATAAGTCTAGTTTTTAGACAAAAATATAAAAGGTAAGCAAATTTGTGCTTAAAACAAGCAAAAAAATAAAATAAAATCTGAGAATCAAAAGAAAAATGTTCTTGAATTAAGTGTTTATGAAAAAAGTAAACTTATTTCAAGAAATGTTTTCTTATTCCAATGGCAATTTTTTTGCTTGTTTTAAGCATTAATTTACTTAAAGTTTATATTTTTTGTCTAAAAACTAGACTTAATTTTCTTAGGTCATTTTGCTCATCAAGAAAATTTTAGATATTTTTACTGAAAACAAGACAAAAAAGGCTAAGTTAGAATTCATTTTTTGCAGTGTTATGAATTACACTTGAGCATCTACATTAGCCTACACAAATTTACAGTACAAAATCGAGAATAGGTTCCATAAATGTAATACTGTTGATTTGGAAATGATTATGATGATAGAATGTAAAAGTCAAGAAATGATGCACGGTATAATTTCTCCACACACTATAAAAACATTTGAGTTTCAGGATCAGGATATGTACTTGACATTTAGTGAAGTTTAAGGTGACATTTAAAACTTGGGGAAAGACATTTCTAATGAGACATCACTAAAACATCTCTCACCGGGTGCTGCAGGGACGTGTGCTCCCGGCAGATATGCTAAAATTTGCCATTTAACATGCACACAAAAAAACGAATAGGTGTCTACACAGCATTGGAGGCAATTCTATCATCATATCACCGGCTGATCATGGGAGTTAACTAATGTGAGCCTTGATGAATTAAAAATTTCCTTTTGCACACAAGAGGAGCTGCATGAGCCAGGCAGAGCCACCTAATCTCTTCAGATGTGTACAATCAACATGAGTCTCACATAGAGAGAAAAATATCGGCTTTAGATGTCTGTTTGTCTATGAGAGGAAAAGAATGTAAGGAAAAAACAACAACATATTTCTATAAATGTAACCTACTACTGGGTGATTCTCACGAAACCATTGAAACACCACGGCACTAATGATTTTAGCTTTAAAATGTGTAATATAGTAACATTAAAAAGCATCAGAATTAACACAATACTGTGTTCTACCTTGCAAAATGTGTGATTTCAACACAAGAATTTATAATTGTAAATTTTATCTCATTTTCTGCTGAAATTCTCATTACCGCAATGTGTCCGGCTGTGTTTGAACATGCGTTATGTTGTAATTTAATCAAATTAACACAAAAATATTAAGAAAAAAAATAAATGGATGTTTTGCAAGACTACTTTAGATGACAGAAAAAATATTTACTGAATATTCATGTATAATAATAATGAAGAAAAATTAGGAAAATGATGTGTCCATGCCTGATGTTCTCATCCTCCGCAACACTTTTTGAGAACAGTTTAAGCACACATACAGAATTTTAATAAAGTTTGATTTTGAGTGACCAAGCACATGGACCAGTTACTTCAAGATGGCTACCAGGTAAGATCATTTTTTTACAGTTAATTTGAAATATTGTCTTGCCAGAATGTTTACACAACATTTTGATTATCATTACCGCAACAGATGCTTATTAAATGTTAATTTAATTAATAGAAGCATAATACTTTGATTTTAAATGCATGTGCAGAATCTCCAAATTATGTTCTTTCAGGTTTGTCATGTCATTTTGAAAATATGTCAGTGTTGATGTTTTCTGACTGTTGCGGTAATGAGATTTTTTAGGACTAATTTTTTTAATTATGTCACAAAAAATGTTAAATGATAAGTAAAAGTTTTTAAATTAATGTTCCCATTTACTCCAGCCTTGGTTTTTCAATGTCTGGTGGGAAAAAAAGTAAATTTAAGCAATTTGTACATTTTCATGCTTGACATTTTTAAAACCAAGTTTTCGTGAGAATCACCCTACTACTATCGTAAATTTAATTTACAAAAATTATGTGAGTCATTATAAAAATCATGTCCCAAGCAACAATGGTTTAAAAATAGGAAACACAATCGATTAACCAATATGTGAAACTTACACGGAAAAGAAAGTCCATGGTACGGACACGGAAAAATGCTGAGATCCGTGACAATGGCAAAACATTCCGTGACTATACTACGGAAATTTGTGAGATTAGTTGATAGTGAAATAAATCACATCAGCAATTTATTATGCAGGACATCAATAAAAGCTTTATGTCTATAAGTTTGTTCTGTGAATTATATGAAATGCGTATCCTGATTTAGCCAGACAGCCACAGAGAATAACAATAATATTGCCTTCCTTCCATTGTTTCCTACAGTATGTTCCTAACCTTGCATTTTACAAGCTAAAGTCCTTTGTAACCTTCGTCTACCTCAATTGTGGCATAGAAACATATACAGCACTTCAGTGTCTTACTAATTTGTTTATATTTTACAGTTTAATGACACACATCTCATTTTTTAGTCAGATATATTTGATTTGTTAGATGAAATGTTTGTTAACTCCCTCAAAATGTTTATTTTTAGTGGTCCAACATAATAAAAAAGAAATGCCACTTTTGATTTAAATTGATAGCTAAGATGGGCCACACTACATGGCTGCATAATTGGTAGCTTTTAACACTAGCAACACAACCATAAATCATAATTTATGCCTTTTCCATCTGCATCTCCATCTGTTAAATCCAACCATGCCTATGAAGATGTATTGCGACAATATTAGTGTACTGTTTTACCTCTCAAACA
The DNA here is from genome assembly GCF_027580225.2 of Misgurnus anguillicaudatus. Lineage (NCBI taxonomy): Eukaryota > Metazoa > Chordata > Actinopteri > Cypriniformes > Cobitidae > Misgurnus > Misgurnus anguillicaudatus. Next base: position 40,047,979 of record NC_073339.2, on the reverse strand, counting down.
TGCCTTTGACTGATAGAGTATCATTTAGTCACTTTCTGTATGCCCAATTACCTTTGTACATTACATGGCTCCCCAGAATACTTGATTCTGATCGGCCAATTGTGTCATTCAGTGACAAACATTTCAGAATAATGACTTTCATGAGAAAATGCAATTTTCCTATATAGCCATGTTTATATTTTCAGTGGTCTCTACAATTAATAAAATAAAATATTTAATCTAAAATTGAATGTTTCATGTCCATATATCTGGGAAGAGGCTATGTACAGTAAATAAGCAGGATAATGCAGCATTAGATGGTCATGCGAGCACAATAAATCGCTAATCCAAGACTTGATCCGGTTTATTTTGCAGTAATGAGTGTCTGGCTGCTTATTATCTCATACACTATGTACATTATCCCTTATATAATGAGTCGTCCATCTCCCCTTGTTCCTTTGATGTTCTAGCAGGAGAGCAATAATAAAAGACAAGACGTCTTAAACAGATTACGAACACTTCAGATCATTACAGTTCTGGCTTATCTTTATGGTTAGATAACACTCCAATTTCCACTTTTATTGACATTACTATGATCACATACTAATTTTTACACATATTTTATGATGATAAAAAAAATCCAAGAAATTTTCAACCTATGGTTAGGTCAAAAAGGACAAACCCAACCGCTGGGTTAAAGCGATACTCCAGCCAAATATCAAAATTAACTCAAGCCATCCAAGATAAAAATATCCATCATCTTTTAGACTAACACATTTGGAGTTATTTTAGTAAATGCCCTTGCTCTTCCAAGCTCACAACTAGAGGTCTTCACGGGTCCACTTAGTCCTGAAAACCTGAGGTCCGACCCGAGACCCGATCGGGTTCGGGTCTAAAAGTTTTACGTGTGCCGAACTCTCTGGCATCAGTGGCATGTGCGCGTCAATGTCTTTTTCAAACCTCTCCTCTGTTTGCCAAGAGCGCTTGCGACATTGTGAGGCTGGCGGTAGGTACATTTTCCATGAGACAGACATGTCAGTCAATTTTAAAGGGACACTCCACTTTTTTGACAATCGGCTCATTTTGCAACTTCCCTAGAGTTATACATTTGATTTTTACCGTTTTGGAATCCATTCAGCCGATTTCCGGGTCTGGCACTACCACTTTTAGTATAGCTTAGCACAATCCATTGAATCTGATTAGACCATTAGCATTGCACTAAAAAATGACCAAACAGTCTTAATATATTTTTTTAATTATTTAAAACTCTTCTGTAGTTACATCCGTAACTTTCACTAGCAGGGGACTATTTTCGGGCACTGCGTAATATCATTGCGCCTGCGGTAGCCATGGTAGTCCTTGTTTATTACGCCAGAATGAGAGTATTTCCTAGCCATATCTGCCTAGAAAATCGCAACTTTTAATTTTCTGTCGGTCGTAGTACACAATGTAACTACAGAAGAGTCAAGTTTTAAATAGGAAAAATATTGAAACTCTTTGGTTATTTTTGAGTAAAATGCTAATGGTCTAATCAAGATTCAATGGATAATGCTAAGCTATGCTAAAAGTGGTAGTGCCAGACTAACTCCATGTTTAACTCCATGGGAGCTGGAAAATGAGCATATTTTCCAAAAAGGGGAATGTCCCTTTAAATGTACATTTTAGTTACCTTGGTGTCGTCGTCAGATAACAAAGTAAAAGGAGCAGCTCACCAAATTGGTTGTGAGACCAGCGGGGTTTCTTTTTTGTCTAACTAATGCGTCAGGGGCTACAGACTGCACATACGTCGGTGTTGTTTACATTCTGGTCCAGTCGGGTTAAAAAAAATTGCCACTGGTTCGGGTCGGACTCAGGTCTAATTTTCTCTAGTTTTTCTCAGGTTGAGACTTTCTTTAAAGGAACAGTATGTAGGATTGTGGCCAAAACTGGTACTGCAATCACAAAACTGGTGTCCAATACACAACATGACAACATAAACATCAGTTGAGGGCTGCAACTCCACTTTTTAAATGACAATATCCTGGCCACAGTACTGTTGTGAGTGATATAAGTATTTGAAATGAAAATAATTTCTTAATGTTTAGTGACATATCAGGGCCATTTTATGATTAATTGATATACATTTCTTACATACTGTTCCTTTAAAAAAAACGGTTTCGGGTATTAAGTGATTCGGGTAAATTTGGGTCAGGTACATTTCTTTGGACCTGAGAAGACCTCTACTCACAATGCTAGAAAACAGGGATCAGGAAACAACTTCTGACTTTAAAGTCCAAAAAAAAGTGCATTCATCCTTCACAGAAGTAATCCCCGTGGCTCCAAGGGGTTAATAAAAGTCTTCTTAATGTGATATTGATATCCATATTTTAAACTTTAATATTCCTTTAAATTAACTCTTATATTCTTATATTTTACCCAATGTTGAAGCAACCCACAATTTTGGGTTAATTTTTTTATTAAAAAATGTATTAAAAAATTACCCAGCATTTTTAGAGTGTATCTAAAGTAGCAAAAATCATTTTGGGCATGCTATAAGGTCACGTTCTTCCTGATCCCATTTAAACCCTAAGTAGTATGTAATGTTGCTATAATAGCATAAATAATATTTATTTATTTAAACTCATATATTTTCTTTAACAGAATTCGCCTTTCAAAGCGTACAGCGAATGGCCGGTTTGAACTACAGCCCTCTACTTCCTGCTTTAATAACGTCACTAGAACAATTTTTTGACTAAACTCCACCCACAGGTATCAGTCAGCAGCTATATTGGCAAGCTAAGCTGCTATTGAATCACAACACACTAAACAAACTACACGATCAAAACTTGTTACGTATTTCTGAAGGAGGGACTTCATAGAACAAGGAAGACATCAGCCCGTTTAGGACAGTGAAAACAGTGCTATAGAGATAAGTAAATTGTGTGAAAAATACCGCGTTTTTTACACGTGAAACATGAACACATGTTATATTGCGCACTGTTAACACAATCAAAGCTTCAAAAACACAGAAAGAACGGGACCTTTAAAGTCATGTAGATAATATCAGTTCTTAGAGAATAATGACACAAAATATATGGATGTACAGTGATACAGTGGGCATCTGGAGCGTATTGTTTATGTAAGTGGAATGTGATATTAAGCTTTGGTAAGCACTTCCTGTGAGCGTGTATCAGAAAACAGCAAGCAATGTTACACTACAGTGTATTATATATGTATATGTATATTCTACTCTTTCATATAGTTTCATAAGATAATAGCTGATCTTTTGCAATAATCATGTTTTATCCCACATGTGGCCTGTTTTGATAAAGATGTGTGCTCTTATAGCTTTCATGTGGAAATGTCCAAGATTCACTGAGACAAAAACCAGATATGCAGAAGATCTCATTATATTTGTTTATGAAATTTGCACAGTGTTTGGAGGTTGTACTCTTAAATATAAAGATGCTAAATGATGCCATGAAGTAATATGTTTGGTTGTATGGTACATTAAAGAAACGAACGTCTGCAGAACCTTTCTGTTTCACAAATGTTCTTTCTAGTAAAAAAGGTAAGACAGAAAGGGTTCTTTTAAGAATCATTGACTTAAAGGTTATTTGAAAGTAACCCACTTGGAATGTGACCTCTGCATTTATCCCATTCGGCGAGTTAGGGGACAGATGCCTTGCTCAAGGGCACCTCAGTCGCAACCTGCAGGTGATGTTCGGGTTACAAGCCCAACTCTCAAACCATTATTAGGCCATGACTGTCCCATTTGGAGAACTCTGCATCACTGACAAAAGATTGAAATCACTTTGAACTGACACTTTGTGTCCCCTCCCAGGACTCCCCAAGTCCCTTTCTATTTCTGTCTCTGGGTATCCGGTGCATTCCCACTGTTAGGATAAATAATTAACATGCACTTTTGGTTAAGCTGATCTTAAACAGCCCTATAAAATAAGCCAGAGTGAAGCACCACTCATCTGGACTGAACAACAGCATTTACGGCGAATATGAAACTCACAGTAAGCACAATGCTGACTGTGCACCTGCGCTATTTTTAAATCTCATTTTTGTCAGAGAAGCTCTAGCGCTTACGCCATGAATATAATGTATATTGGGTTACAACCTAACTGGAACTGTTACCTTCAAATGTCCTCTGCCTGCTCCACGTTCAGACAAGATGTTTTGTTTATCACACACGCACACACACAAACACACGCTGTAATGACTGTGATCTACTGTACATGACAAACATTTACATAACATTCTTAAGAAAACAAATAAGAACGTTACTAAGATAGAAGTTCGTTAAAATGTTCTCAAGTGCAATTCTCAAACATTTCTTATGAAGTTCTTAAATATTTACATAAGAACATCTTTGTCATGAACTACCATGCTCATGAGGAAACGGTACACTTATCAGTCTTTAAATCTTTTTAGCACCTTTCTCTCAGAGAAACATAGAGAGTAAACATCATTCCCTAATCTCCCAATCGGTCTGTCATGCAAGTCGAGTGGACCAACCGGTTTGACTCCCGGTTTGAGTGGAGCTGTTAACATTAACTAATTTCACAATGAATTTGTCTATGAATGAAGTACGATCTCAGCTACTGTTGTTTTATGACGTATTACTAAGACATTACACTTATTATGAGTATGAATGACCTATTTAAAGGAATAGTCAATTTTCTTAAAGGAAAAATCCAGATAATTTACTCATCACCATGTCATCCAAAATGTTGATGTCTTTCTTTGTTCAGTCCAGAAGAAATTATGTTTTTTGAGAATTTTTCTCATTTTAATAGACTTTAATGGACACCAACACCTAACACTTAACTCAACACTTAACAGTTTTTTCAACGGAGTTTCAAAGGACTCTAAACGATCCCAAAGGCATAAGGGTCTTATCTAGTGAAACGATTGTCATTTTTGGCAATAAAAATAACAAATATACACTTTTAAACCACAATTTCTCGTCTAGATCCGGTCCTGAAAGCGACAGCGTGATGACGTCATGACGTCAAGAGGTCACAGAGGACGAACGCGAAACTCCGCCCCAGTGTTTACAAGTGTGTTGAAAGAGTACGGTTCCGACATTGTTGTATGTGGAATGATACTAATTAATGTCTTTGTGTCAGTTTATTGTTTACAATGGTCTGCAAATGTGCATTTTATATATGTAACACGTGACCTCCTTACGTCACTACGCATTTACATTAGGTCGCGCTGGACCGGACCTAGACGAAAAGTTGTGGTTTAAAAGTGCATATTTTTTATTTTTCTTGTCAAAATGACAATCGTTTTGCTAGATAAGACCCTTATACCTCGTTTGGGATCGTTTATAGTCCTTTGAAAAAAACTGTTACGTGTTGATTTAAGTTTTTAATGTTGGTGTCCATTAAAGTCCATTAAAATGAGAAAAATCCTGCAATGTTTTCCTCAAAAAACATAATTTCTTTTGGACTGAACAAGGAAAGACATCAACATTTTGGATGACATGGTGGTGAGTAAATTATCTGGATTTTTCTTTTAAGAAAATGGACTATTCCTTTAAATCTTTGTGTAGTAAACAGTCAAATTGAAATTTCTAACTACAAATCAAATTTCTAAAAAATCAAATTACTTTATTCATCTTATCAACATCTTACCATTTGGGATTTAAGACAACTGTTATCCAAACTTTAAGATGTTATTTAAGATCGTTTCTTTTTTGAGAATTTGAATTCTCCTTAAAGGTGCAGTGTGCAAATTTTAGAAGGATATTTTAACAGCAATGCAATATAATATAAATAACTATATTGACAGTGGTGTATAAAGACCTTACATAATGAACTGTATTGTTTTTACTATCTTAGAATGAGCTGTTTAAATCTACATACTGTCACGGTCCTGTCAGACATCCGTGCTAGATTAGGTCTGAGTGCATCTGACAGGACCGTGGCAGTATCATGTTCTGTGTGGGGACATGTGGGATCACATTCTGTGTGTGGCTGCCACATGTCCCCGGTGTCTTGTTGCTGTCATGATCTTGCCAGACCTTAGTGTAGATCAGGTCTATGTTCTGTGGGCAAGGTCAGGGCAGCAGTGTGTGTACGTGGGAACACGTGTGTTCACATCATATCTGTGTGACACGTGTTCCCAGTGTTTTGTGGCTGTCATGGTCTGGCCTGACCTTGGTTATTATCCAGAGGGCAGGACCAGGGCAGCAGTGTTTTATGTGGGAATACGTGTGTATTCACATCATATCTGTGTAACACGTATTCCCAGTGTCTTGTCACTTTTACCCTACTCCCTTATGTAATCATGTCTTAAGTGATTAATTATGTTCACCTGTTCCCCATTGATGTGGTGTCTTTATAATGCCCTTGTGTTCTCTGTGTGGTGTGCGTGCGTTGTTTGATGTTTGTGAAATCCAAGTTTTATGGTTCCCGTGTATCTGTTCCAGTTATTTGTGTTTCATCACATTGTTTCTGTTTCTTTCTGTTTTTACCCCCTCGTGGGTGTTTTTAGTTTCAGTTTAATAAATAGTTATATTTTCATACATCTTGCGTTTGGGTTCGTCTTCTGTTATTTTCCATTATCCGGTTATACGAACCGTGACACATACAACGTGGGTCCCCTTACATGTAAGCCGCCATTTTGCGCCGCCATGTTTCTACAGTAGCCCTAAACGGACAAACTGCTCTACTGAGCGCGTTTGTCACTATGTTGTCTCAGATGATGACATGTCTGTCCTGTGACGGCTATTGTAGCTTCTCTATGTGCTTCGAAAGGGAGGGGTGCAATTCGCAACCTCACCACTAGATGCCTACTAAAATCTACACACTGCACCTTTAAAGGGACACTCTACTTTTTTTGAAAATTTACCGTTTTGGAATCCATTCAGCCGAACTCTAGGTCTGGCGATACCACTTTTAGCATACCATGGGTGCAGCAGTCGCAATGATATTACGCAGCGCCTAAAATAGTGCCCCCAGCTGCACAAACTTAGTGCTGGTCACATTGAAAGTTACCTAGCTGGGGACTATTTTTGGGCGCTGCGTTAACATCCCCGCGACCATGGTACAGCAGCAAAGTCCCTGACCACTATGCGAAATGAGAGTATAGTACCCAGCCATATCTGCCAAGAAAATCGCAACTTTTAATTTTCCATTGGTCTTAGTACATGATGTAACTACAAAACTCTTTGGTCATTTTTTAGGGAGATGCTAATAGTCTAATCAGATTCAATGAATTATGCTAAGCTATGCTAAAAGTGGTACCTTTATATATATATATATATATATAAAGAAATAAATAAATTATAAAATGTATTTATTTCTTTTTTTTTGCAAAAGAAATAATGGCGTTATAATACCTGGACAAATCTACCTGTTATCTTCCTTATCATCTCAATGGCTGTTAATCGATTGGTGCAGGATTATCCAAAGGGGCGCAATTTAAAAATTTTAATAGTACACCAAATTTATAAACCAATCACCTGAGCTGTATGTGTTATGTGACCAATTACTAAGGAGTCACAGAAAAATGATGTTGTCGTGATGTAAAGAAGCTGCTCAAATGAGTCTAATTCCATTGGCTGGAAGGTTACTGCATTTAGTTACAGACATCTAAAACTAGGCCGGGCTAACCAGGCAAACCTTGACCCCTTGGACACACACACACACACACACAGACACACACACACACACACACACACACACACAGACACAGACACACACAATGACATGCCATATACTTTTTGTCTGAACTTCACAGACAGGGTCATATATTCAAACATGCCATGCATCCTAATTTTAGTTCCCTTTTGTGCATTTCTGCATGCACAGATTTGGCCCCATGGTTGTTTTTGACCGCGATGCATATAAAATGATCATCTATTCTATGTAGTCTGCACGGACATTTGGCACAACTTTGGACACCCACATGAGACCGTTTTCATGCTCTGCTTCGTCGGTCCCATAACACGATGCTGCAAAGTCAGAGCAATGTCAAAGAGCCTTAAAAATAGAAGCCCTGCTCATACATGCAACGTCACAGCAACATAAGGCTATTTATTAATAACAACAACAACAACAACAGACACTGGCGAATGAGAAATGTCAATACAGCATGGCATTTACATTAGCATAACAGTGGCCAGTGATGCACATTACTCATGGTCTGATGTTTCACTGTTACTGTCACGACACGCGCTGAAAATAAAAGCCTATAGGAGATAACGGGGATAGGATGTGATTGGATAAGGAGGGCTGGGCCTTTTAGAAGTAAACCAAAGAATGGGTGATTCATGAAAAGATTTATTTTTAGGACGATTTGAGACGTACTGTTATTTTCAATAATGCACTTGACTTTAATCCACAAATACCCACTGCAGTATTAAAGCAATTTTTTGTGACAGATTTATTTCCAAGTTGTATGAAAAATAAGGGTTTAAAATTTAAATGGGAGGTCAATGCTTATATCCAGCATAACTCAAAATAGTAAAGGGAGGTCAAACATTTCTATAATATTACAATATTAATAACCTGGTTTCTTCCAGACAGCAATGATATCAGACAGGGAGCAATTGCATTAAAATGAGAAAGAAATTCAAAGTGAACTTCAGCATATCTCATTAAATTCTTCCAAAACTAAATTACTTGTGTTGTGCTATCCACATTCATTTCATAGCTTGACAGTGTTTGTCAGCAATTGTCTTATTTGTGTTTTTATTTCTCCTAAAGAAATGGATGTGTCTCTTGTGGTTTAATCTGCTATAGCTGCTATATTACAAAACATGCTTGACATGCAAATTATAATGGTTATTATATAGAGTAGTCCAGCAGAGGGCCTCCATGTTATATATGTAATCATTTTACTTCAATTGTTGATGTCCTGAGTCTAGGTGGTGATATACTGTACTGTAACTAAATTTAGATTATTGCCATCATAAAATGATAAAAAATAACTTATAAAATAAATAAATGTATAGTCAAATTTATAGTATTCCATTATAGTTGCTGTGCATTCAGAAGTACTGGTGCTTTAAATTTTTGATATTAATATTTGTAATTTTGCAACTTTAACACAATTGTTGTATCACTTAAAAAGGGGTCAAAAGGGACAAACATAATCCCTTGGGTTGTAATTTAACTTGCGCTGAGTTTTTTTTAACCCAAAATGCTGGGTTGTTTTAAAGTCTAAAAACATTAATTAAACTCAACGGCTGGGTTTGTCGCTTTTTGACCCAACACTGGCCCAGCATTTGTGTATGGAGGATATATATTTGACATTCTTTATATATTGACATTTTTTTAAATACAAGCATTCTTGAGTTGGTTTCAGTGTAGTGATTGCAGAGGAGGCATATAATTATAAAGGAGTGAAGTTAGACACGGAGTCAGGGGAAATAAACAATTATATCAGACAGCAATTAGATGCAGACTATCAACATCACCTGTAAACAAGACTTCATCTCCAGAGATAAAGTTAGGATGCTTGACAGCTTTTTGTTAAACTGTGATTAACAGACAAAGATTATCTGAGCTCGAGTTGTTTGATTGGTAAGAAAGACATGCCCTACTTAAAGGCGGGGTGCATGATTTTGAAAAACACTTTGGAAAAGGGAGTGTTTATGTTGTTGCTGTTGAAACCGTCAAAAAAGGGATAAAAAATATCTACTCATTCGGTAGCATTCATATATGAAGTGACTCACACTGCACTTGTTTGAAGTCTTGACATCAAAAGACTAAAGTTAATCTCATTGATGATGGTTTATCTCCTCTGAAAGGAGACTTTTATCAGCAGCTTATAGTAAACTACTTGCTCTTAACAAATTGTACATTTTTACTATGACTAATAATCAGAAGTAATGATACCTACACTAAACTACACCAATAGTAGCTACATACAACATGACTTTGCCACGTGTAATACATAGACAGATACATAGACAGACAGAGGAAGAAAGGGATGAAAAGAAGGAAGGTAGGGAGGGAAGGAAGGGAAGGAAGGAAGGTAGGGAGGAAAGAAAGAAAGGAAGGAAGGAAGGAAGGGAAAGGAAAGGAGGAAGAAAGGAAGGGAGGGAGGGAGGGAAGAAAGGGAGGGAGGAAGAGAGGGAGGGAGGGAAGGAAAGAAGGAATGGAAGGAAGAAAGGAAGGGAGGGAGGGAAGGAAGATAGGGAGGGAGAGAGGGAGGGAAGGAAGGAAGGGAAAGAAGGAAGGAGGGAGGGAGAAGGAAGGGAGAAGGAAGGAAAGAAAGAAAGAAAGAAAGAAAGAAAGAAAGAAAGAAAGAAAGAAAGAAAGAAAGAAAGAAAGAAAGAAAGAAAGAAAGAAAGAAAGAAAGAAAGAAAGAAAAAATAAACAGACATACAGACAGACAGAAAGAAAGAAAAGAATAATAATAGAAAAATATACAGACAGACAGTAAAATAAGGCGGGAGGGAGGGAGGAAAGAAAGAAGCAAAGAAAGAAATAGAAAATTAAACAGACAGTAAGAAAAGAATAGAAAAATTTACAGACAGACAGATAGATAGGAAGTATAGAAGAAAAGAAAGAAAAACAGATAGATAGACAGAGAGAGAGAGAGAGAGAGAGAGAGAGAGAGAGAGAGAGAGAGAGAGAGAGAGAGAGAGAGAGAGAGAGAGAGAGAGACGAAGAATAGAGAAATAGAGAGGAAGGAAGAATAGAAAATAATAGAAAAATAGACAGACAGACAGGAAGGAAGGAAGGAATGAAGGAAAGAAAGAAAGAAAAAAGAAGCAAAGAAAGAAGGAAGGAAAAAAATTATAAAAAATAAACAGACATACAGACAGAAAGCAAAGAATAGAAAAATAGACAAACAGACAGACAGACAGACAGGAAGGAAGAAAGGAAAGAAGGGAGGGAGGAAAAACAGGCAGACAGACAGACAAGAAAGAAGGAAGAAAAGATAGAAAGAAGCAAAGGAGGAAGGAACAATTTATAAAAAAATAAACAGACATACAGACAGAAAGAAAGAAAAGAAAAATAGACAGACAGACAGACATACAGACAGGAGGGAGGGAGGGAAGGAAGGAGGGGGAAGGAAGGACAGTTAACGAGGGAGAAAGGAAAGAAAGAAAAAACTGAACAGACAGACAGAAAGTATAAAGAATAGAAAAATAGACAAACAAGAAGGAAGGAAGAAAGACAGACAGACAAAAAGAAGGAAGAAAAGAAGGACAAATAGATAGATAGATAGATAGATAGATAGAGAGACAGACAGACAGACAGACAGACAGACAGACATGAAAAGAAAAGAATAGAAAAGAATAGAAAAATAGACAGACAGACAGACAGACAGAACGAAAGAAAAGAAAAGAAAGAAAGAAAGATTATCTCTTTTTTAAAGTGTGTCGCGTTTTTAACACTTGTTCCAAGAAAGAGCATTAGTGGATAAAGCCAGATTATGACTTCTGTTTAACAGACTGTCTTAACCAAACAGATTCAGAGGATTGAATGGGACTTGGTAACAACAGTAGTGTGAGATGTTTCCACAGGTGAATGCTTCTGCACAAGCCATTAATACTCACTTTGAGTAGTGTAGAAATCTCTGCTTGTGTTTTATATTGTCAAAGAATTAAAAAATCTTCATCATGCACCAGGGACCTCCAGCCACAAGTCCATTAACTGAAGCTGTGCTGGAATCATAAGCTTTACTAAAACTATTTAATTAACTGGTTTAGCTGTCTGTCCACAATACGGATTGCCTGGGGACTCATATCAAACCAATACTAAAATAAAATTAATCCCAATAAGCAAATCAATAATGTGGTGACGCTTAGTTTATGGTTTATCGAAAACAACATCAATCCAAGTCAATACATTTGGGCTTGATTTTTGGATCCATGTATATTACAATATGGACAAACCCAGCAGGTGTGATAAAGTAACTTATCAGAAAATGTACAAAAGCTGTCACTGGGATGGTACCCTTTATAAAGGTCTTAATATGTCCCATTTAGATACAGATATGTACTATTGAGGTACACCATTAAGGTACAAGTTGGTGCCCCAGACAGCTTCATTATGAGAGTATTGAATAACTGTATTGACATTAACTAACATTAACAAGAATGCTGAAAAACTATGTTGTTCATTGTTTGTTCATGCTGGTTAATGCATTTATTAATGTTAACTAATACTTCCTTATTGTAAAGTGTTATCGTGTTTTGACTCTGTAATGTGTTCAAAAGCCAAACTACTAAATTTAGCACACAGTCAGTAAGAGTCTGTCACTATAGGATGGGTCAGGTGCAGTGGGGAGGAGCTTTTTGATGTGTTTCAAAGTCAAACATTGAACTCATGGAGGCAGAGAAAGATGCAGTCCTATAATCAGCTCGAAACATTCAAATACTTTATGGTTTGGGGATTTGTATCAGCATCTAAATGATTTTTTTCTATATATTAAAATAATGTGAGCATCTGATGAAGGAGATCTGGAGAACAACTGTGTGGAGCTGCTTGCTGGACTGTACAGGTACATTTACAAAAATACATTAAAAATAAAAACTTTACAGTAAGGTTCAGTTCATTATTGAACTTTATTCACAATGAGCAATATATGTTTACAGCTTTTATTTATGTTAGTTAATAACAGTACAATTGGTATTGTTTGTTTATGTTAGTTCATTGTGCATTTACTAATGTGAACCGATACAATTTTTAAAAATGTAAACAACGTTAAATGAACATCAACTAAGATTAATAGATGCATTAAAAGTACTGTTGATTTTCTTAACTAATGGTTACAATATAACCTTGTTGTTAAGTGTTATTTATTTATTTTTTAAGGGTATAAATTTTGTTTGAATTAAAATAAAATACATTTAAAAATAAATTCATATCCGAACATGCATTTTAAGATTGTGTTTTCATGCTAAGGTCTAAATAGGGAATTGCACAGGATATGAACTCGAAATGCATGCTCCAAACCAGATTTATTATATAATCTGCATTTTAAAGTAAACCCCCAATATCGAAACAAGAATGTTAACTAATGAACCTTATTGTAAAGTGTTACCCAAATAACTTAGCGTTAAAAGCAAAAAATAAACAGCATTTCTATTTTTTGTAAGGTTAAAGTAAAACTAAAGCAATGTTACTATTTTTGTCTAAGAAAGAATAAAAATGAATCTGTGTTTTGTTTAAAGAATAGATAATAAGAAACATCGAGGTCCTTACCAGACAGATCCTCTATAAATACACATCACAGGTGAGATCAGCAGTGTATTTCAAGAGGATAAGCTGTTTTAAGACAAAGACAGATGCTGCTGTGGGGTTTTAGACTGGACTTTTCAGACTGTGATTGTCTATTTTTGCCTATATATATTTATATGTGCTTTCTAAATTAACATGCAACATTAATAGAAGCTAATCATGGCACTTTTCAACCAACAAAAACCATCAAAGACACAAAAACCAATTAAAATAGTCTAACCTACACTGTAAAAAAATTCCATAGAAATTTGCAGCTGGGTTGCCGGTAACTTACCGTAGATTCAAACCCCTGCCATCACTGGCAACATTTTGTTCAAAGTTAAACGAACTTCAAACATCCACAACTCTTTGTCTTTACAGAATAAAACTAGAAAAACAGCATCAAGCTAAACATTCTGGGAAACAAAATCTGAAGCAAAAAAACAGAAAAAGGTTGATGATGATTTCTGGTTCCCAGAATGCTTTGCATGAGGCTGTTATTGTATAGTTTTATTATGTAAAGATAAATACTTGTTAATATTTAAAATTAATTCAACTTTGAACAAACTCTTGCCAGTAAATAACATAAATTTAAATCTACGGTAAATTACCGGCAACCCAGCTGCAATAACATTGTAATTTCTACGGATTTTTTTTACAGTGTATCATTAAAGTCTCTTTCTTTTCAAAGGGGTAAAAAATGCATAAAAACACTATTTTTACATTTACTCTCCTCATCCAGTCATATGCAAGTTGTGGGTTACAAAAAAACAATGGATTGCAAAGAGCTGGAATTTAAGTGATAGTTCACCCAAAATAATGATGGCAAGCATACAGATAATGTTGAGAAATAATAATAAATGCAAAATTGACGGGTACCCGTTAACTTCTATTATAGGATAAACAAATACTAGTCAATGGGTACCATCAGCTGTGTGCTTACTATCATTTATTAAAATATATTTATCTGTGTTCAGCAGAACAAAATAATTTATACAGGTTCAGCAATTTTTTCCAACTTCGGACAAGGAAAAAATATTATTTATTTATTGTTAGTGTGTTTTTGTGTAGTTAACATGAACTAATAATGCACTGCACTTATACAGCATTTATTAATCTTTGTTAATGTTCATTTCAACAATTAATAATACTTTATTAAAATCTTGTTAACGTTAGTTAATGCACTGTGAACTAACATGAATAAACAATTAAAAGCTTTATTTCTAAGATTAATAAATATTGTAACAAGTGTATTGCTCATAGTTTGATCATGTTAGGTAATACATTAACTAATGTTAACTAATGAACCTTATTGTAAAGTGTTACCGTTATTTGTGAGTGATAATATTAATTGACTTCACGAATATATGACATCTTTTTTATTCAACAGATTTTGTGAATGTTGTGATTGTTAGAGTTGACACAATAAATTACTATATTATTTTTACAGTCAAAATTAATCTAAAAATGAAGATATTGTTTGGATTCAGTGGAATATACACTGTCAGAAAAATGTATCCTTAACTGTACCAATACGCACCTCTAAGGAACTAATATGTACCATTTTAGTGCAAAGGTGTACTTTTTAAAGGAGTAGCACCCCAGTGACGGCTAGGGACCATTTTTACATATTTTTTTGAGAGTATACATGCAAAATAACCACAGTTGATGTTAAGTATATTTGTTTTGCATGTGCAGAAATGTGCGTCTTACCCAAAGTCTCCAGATGTGATTCATCTTGGTGAATGGCACATAGCCGTATAGAAAATGCCTAAAATCTGCACAGAGCAGTCATACCCATCACAAAGATCTGCCTTCACTTCTGAGCCAGATGATGAAAGGTAAGCAGATAGATTCCTAGACATGTATAGCCAAAAAGCATAAAATAAACCTTTACGTTTTCTTCTTATTATTATAAACTTCTCACATTTATCAATCTGTCTTTATTTTTATTTTTATGTTTCTGCTGCAGTGATCAGCCAGCCTATGGATTAATGGGCAGGTGATAAAATCTTTAGTGCTAAATGAGAGCGTACATTTTCTGTGCTACAGTTTGTTAAGGGTACTAAGAGGCCATTGTACCTTAAATTTCAGAATGTCCTGGTTCATTCTGCGGCTTGGCAGAAGGTCCAAACGATGTCACGCATCTGAATGCAGTAATTTAGATTTAGCAGAAAAGTCTGAAGATACTGGAGGACAAGAAGAGTCATGGTGGGACGAGAGAGAATGGTGCCAACTGCGTTAAAGGATGTAAGTGAAAATGAAACGATCATGGGACAAAATCTTTAAACACTTCACATATTGATCAAACAAATGCCTTTAATCTTCAAAACGCACTGCATTAACTATTCAGACTCTTATATACTGAAAGCTAGGCTCAGAGATGCTGTCTCTTTGATCACCTGAAATCATACTTCGAAATCGTTGATCAAGTCTCTCGTTTTCACATGAAAGTCACTCTTAAGTCTGTATAGTTCAAAGTGTCTGATAGATCAAAATCCATGGCGCACAGAAAGAAAGAACCCTCAGTGAACATTTAAGCTTCCAAAATTACAGACAGGTGTAAAGTTATTTGAAACTAAAATATGCAGGCGGCCCTTGATGAGTAGAGTCTGACACCTGTGTTTTAAAAGAAGACCACAATTTTAAATGCAGTTTGTTGAACTGGTATAGCATTGCATTAGCAAGGCAAAGGTCATGAGTTCGATCTCAGGGAATATGCACGTTGATATAAAATGTATGGATTGAATGCACTGTAGAGAAAAAAGCCAAATGCATACATGTCAATTAAATCTTTTTAACACTCAACTGTTTCTTTAAGACACAAATTAAGATTTATTGGAAATCGAAGTCTCTTGCTTCTCAGATTTGCTTTTCCAGTAAAACTCAAAGGGTCAAAACAGTCACTCTAAATATACTCTAAAGGTACATACAGTGTCCATACTCTTCAAATACTAATAATAGATGGACAGGGAAGTTGGACTCAGGACTAATGCGGACTCCATGATCTGTGCTGAGATTAAAAGTCTTTTTTAAGACATCAACAGAAGAGTAGTCGCTGTAACCTTACAGTATAATCCTCTGGTGTCTCCTTACTATCTTACTGAGATTTAACCACAACCCTTGCATGTGACATACTAAAACTTAAGCAATAAGCTATTTAAATATTCACATTACTCCAGTAGTTTAGTTAAGCACTACTGTAAATATGAAATAAGATTCATAAAGCATTTTACAATGCAATGCCATTATAAGAGCTATCATTTTATAATGTCTGTTTTTTAATTTATACAGTTAGTGTGCTGTGTGGTACTATAGTATTTAATTTGGATTACATGATAATCATGCTACTTTTCTTTTCACAGCTTTAATAACAATGCTGGTCATTGGACCCCTGCAACACTCAATAAGAACAACTGCAACAATACAGACGAGTATGTGGTAAAGTAACAGCAGGTGCTGTTAAAACAGAATTGTTATATAAATGGTACATATTAATGATCTAATATCAATTGAAATGCAGCAACAAGAATGACAAGGGCATAAAGAAAGAGGAGCCAAAAAAGGACGAGAAGAAAGATGATAAAAAGAAGTAATTTCACTCAATTGATTTTTTTATTTATCTATATTTTTAATTACACCTGATAGCAGATAAAAACTGTATATATACTTTTTTTTAGAAAAGATGTATGGATAATGGATCCGGCCTCAGATTTGTATTATCACTGGCTGACCATTGTAGCAATACCTGTATTCTACAACCTAATGATGCTTATTACCAGGTAATTTTGAATATTTAAAAACATTTAAATATTATACTTTTATACTATTATTATAAATTAATTGGTAACCCCTAAAAATGTGATTTTTTTTTCTACTTAAAAATTTAAGTTGAAAATGTTTAAATATTTTAGATGTTACTAATAAAGTATTTTTCACTTAAAGGAATATTCCATTTTCTTAAAAGAAAAATCCAGATAATTTACTCACCACCATGTCATCCAAAATGTTGATGTCTTTCTTTGTTCTAATTTTAATGGACTTTAATAGAACCCAACATTTAATACTTAACTCAACACTTAACAGTTTTTTTCAACGGAGTTTCAAAGGACTATAAACAATCCCAAACGAGGCATAAGGGTCTTATCTAGCGAAACGATTGTCATTTTTGACAAGAAAAATAAAAAATACATACTTTTAAACCACAACTTTTCGTCTAGGTCCGATCCAGCGCGACCTAACGTAAATGCGTAGTGACGTAGGGAGGTCAAGTGTTACATATATAAAACGCACATTTGCGGACCATTTTAAACAATAAACTGCCACAAAGACATTAATTAGTATCAGTTGACATACAACAACGTAGGAACGGTCCTCTTTCAAGACGCTTGTAAACACTGGGGCGGAGTTTCGCGTTCGTCCTCTGTGACCTCTTGACGTCATGACGTATTGCGGTGACGTAGTGGGGTCAGCTGGCGCATCACGACCGGATCTACACGATGAGAAGTTGTGCTTTAAAAGTGTATATTTTTTATTTTTCTTGTCAAAAATGACAATCGTTTTCACTGTTAAGTGTTGAGTTAAGTATTAAATGTTGGGTTCTATTAAAGTCAATTAAAATTAGAAAAATTCTGCAATGTTTTCTTCAAAAAACATAATTTGTTCTGGACTGAACAAAGAAAGACATCAACATTTTTGATGACATGGTGGTGAGTAAATTATCTGGATTTTTCTTTTAAGAAAATGGACTAATCCTTTAAAGTGACAAAATTTAAGTTTATAAAACTAAGGGCCAGATTTACTACTAAGGCAAATTAGCACGAGAGTTATGTGCCGGTTATTTACTAAAAAGTTCAAAATAAATAACTCAAGCCCAAAAGCTGATTTCTATAATGACCAACGAAATTTACTAATAGCAGTGCAAATTAGTTCAGGGTCGCAATTAAGCAGAGCTGATGAGGTGCGGGTGATCTACTAACGCCTGATGCACTTGAGTTCAGCACCACGGACATCTCAGCTGAAAATTTCGGTGTGTGAAATTCCAGCTAATGAAGCCATAGCACACTAAAAAGAACTGGAGGACAAAATATTAAGGTTTACAAAAAGTTTCGAAACACCTGGTATTGTGTGACAACTTCTAGTGACTCCTCTTTTATTTCCTTCAGCAAATAAAAAAATACATGGCTTGGCAAACAATATTTTTGAATAATATGTTCCTCTGGCATTCCAAATAAACTTTTACGTATAAAAAAAATATCTCTGCCTTGTACAACGCGCTCTCTGATCTCTGTGATGCCTCTTCTATTAGCAACAATTGCAGCGATTTCAAGCGCAAAATTTGCTTTTTTTGGCATTAAATAATGACGCAAATATCTTTAAAAGCAGGCATTTTCAGTTTTTTTATCTAATATCTGTATCTTGTTTATTATTTTAAATTAATGCACAGTGTTTTGTGTATAACGTCTGAATTTTTATACAATGGTGCTGTGTTTTATTGTAAAATAGAGCCTGTTTTAATGAGCTGCAGGATGACTTTACCACCTTATGGGTCGTCCTGGACTACACATCAGATGCCATCTACTACATCGACACATTTGTGAGATCAAGGACAGGTAAAGCCCTCTTTGAGATCAGTTAGTAACACTTACATTTTTTACATTTAACATGAAATTAAAAAGGTTGTCAGTGACATAAAAAATAAACCAATATTTATTAATATATTCAATATACAGTACAGTGCCGATCAAAAGTTTTCATGCACCTTGTAGAATTAGCAAAAATGTGAAAATTTAGTTTGACATGAAAAAGTTATTTGACATGAGAAATGTATACATACATTTTACAACACAAAATTATAACGGAGTTTCAAAAAAATCAAGAGATTAATACGCAATTATTACAATAGATCCAAACAAACCGTTACGCTCAAGAAGGATTCATTAAAATTCAGGTGGGTGTAAACCCCAGAAAATGATAATTGGTGCAAATTGTTATTATTTTGTTTTCTGGGAAACAAGTAATTTTTATAGTTTTTGAAAGACAAGCTAAACCTAACCCTACCCCTACACCACTGTATATGACATGAACAGCCTAATCTCACAAGAATTCGTAAAAACTGTACAAGTTGGCCAATTCGTATGAATTCATACGAAGTTAATCGTGCAAAAACGTACAATTCTCATGACAAAAACAACAACAAAACCCAACCCCTAACCCCGCACCTAACCCCAATGTCACAGTCAAGGCAATTCTTACAAAAACGTTCAAATGTGGTCATATGAATTAGCCAACTCGTTAAATATGTACAAATTCTCGTGACATAGTGCTGGACATGAAAGAGGAATCAAAGACAATTAAGAAAAAAAATCGATTTTGAATTATGTTAATAATATAAATATAAAATGTTTTTCCCCAGGTTTCTTGGAACAAGGTTTACTAGTAAAAGATTCTAAGAAGCTGTGGGAACAATACAAAAAGGCACCGCAATTCAAGTCTGACGTGATTTCCATGATACCGACAGACTTAATAATGCTGAAAGTGGGTTACAACAATCCAGAACTGAGATTCAATCGGCTTTTCAAGATGGCTCGTCTATTCGAGTACTTCGACCGCACCGAAACCAGAACCAACTTTCCCAACATCTTCAGAATCGGCAACCTCGTCCTCTACATCCTTATCATCATCCACTGGAACGGCTGCATCTTTTTCGCCATCTCAAAAACAATCGGTTTCGGGACGGACACTTGGGTGTACCCCAACATCAGTGACCCGGACTTTGGTCGTCTTACTAGAAAGTACATCTACTGTCTGTACTGGTCTACTCTAACCCTCACAACCATAGGAGAGACTCCGCCCCCGGTCAAAGATGTTGAGTACTTATTCGTAGTAGCTGATTTTCTCATCGGCGTGCTTATTTTCGCCACCATCGTCGGTAACGTCGGCGCCATGATTTCCAACATGAACGCCTCCCGTGCCGAGTTCCAGGCCAAGATTGACTCCATCAAGCAGTACATGCAGTTTCGAAAGGTCACCAAAGATCTGGAGGCCCGTGTTGTTAAGTGGTTCGACTACCTTTGGACGGAGCAGAAGACCTGCGATGAAAAGGAAGTTCTCAAGAATCTCCCAGACAAGCTAAAAGCGGAGATCGCCATCAACGTCCATTTAGAAACCCTCAGAAAAGTGCGTATCTTTCAGGACTGCGAGGCTGGTCTTTTGATTGAGCTTGTCCTCAAGCTCCAGCCGCAAGTTTTTAGTCCCGGAGACTACATTTGCAAAAAGGGTGACATCGGACGGGAGATGTACATAATCAAAGAAGGCAAGCTGGCCGTGGTGGCCGACGATGGCGTCACACAGTTTGTGGTCCTCGGAGATGGCGCTTACTTCGGCGAAATCAGCATCCTGGGTATCAAAGGTAGCAAAGCAGGAAACCGCAGAACTGCTAACATACGTAGCGTGGGATATTCAGACCTGTTCGCCCTCTCAAAAGACGACTTGATGGAGGCGCTAACTGAATACCCGGACGCAAAGCAGGCTTTGGAGGAGAAAGGCAGGGCCATTCTCATGAAAGACAATCTTATCGACTTGGCTGCGGCCAATGCGGGCGCCGACCCTAAAGACATGGAAGAAAAGGTCAACGCATTGGAGACAAATCTGGAGGTGATGCAGAGCAAATTCGCTCGTCTTATGGTAGATTGGACAGCTGTTCAAAACAAGATCAAACAGCGGATCGCCAACATGGAGGCAAGAGTGAAGACCCTTAGGGAAGAGGATTTGCCAGAGGAAGTGGAGGATAAGAATGACAAATAGTTTTGCACAGAAATAGATTAATTTCGTGGCATCCCAGCATGGATTAAACATTTACCCATCCAGTTTTGTTTTGGAAAACTGGCCTGTCTTTAAAGTGCAAGTCCAGCACCATGCACTATTTATAGATCAGAGATTTGCCAGTGCACGAGACTAAAGCCAATTGTGATGGCTTTGCTAATGCAGGATGGGCTTTAGGAGAAATCTGGATATGCACAAGCACAAGTCATCGTTGGACTTCGCTGATTTTTGTTCCAGAATAAAGTACTGCATGTCAGGATATCAGGAAATATAACAATTCAAATAGTGTAAATTGAATTTTAAGGGGCGATTGTGCAGCTATACTCTCTGTGAGATGTCATGTTGCATTTGTTTTCTAACCAGAACTGGTGACTACATTTATTGTATTTTTGCATTTTAAATAATTGATTTCAAACTTGCTTGAAATATTATTTGAAGTTTGAATATATTAAGCACCTGCTACCTTTCTCCCTCTGGGTTTTCAAAGCAATGTAAAGTTTCATATTGTACATCCTCACTAAACATTTAAAGGAGTCTATGTGCTTTCTTAAAAAGAATCTTGTAAAATTAAAGAATTTATTATTGTGTATTTTATCAAATAAAAATGTTTTAGAAATAATTCGATTTTTCCTTTTCCCTTTGTTTATTTTCCCCAAGTTATAGCTCTTGTTATGTTGCAAAACATAATAATTTACGTTTGCTATAAATCAGGGGTTCTCAAACTTTACTCACAATTTCTAGCAAACAAAATAAACTAGAGCTTGACCGATGTGTATTCTATAGAAAAATAATCAAACACTAAGAATTATTTCGATTTTAGTTGTTTTAGCTTATTTAAATGCCTGTTTTGTCTTATTTTGAATAAGTTTATGCCCCATTGGCAAGCACCATAAGTAATATATTTGACATTTAGAGTGTTTTCTCCAGGGTTTTATCATGCAAGTTTATCATACTGTGCAGTTTTGTATGCAGTCCTGTTCAGACTTGCCCTTACCGTGGCAGTCTATGACTTCTGTGTGTTGTCTATGTGGAAATGTAGCCCATCAATTATCTAAATGGGTTGTTAAGGAGCTGGGCCATCAGTGCAAACGCTGCAGGTTTTAATCATAAGAAGGCCACACAGATATACTGTATTATAGGACTGGGTATTGCGAATAATCTGGCAAGTATAAGTGTCAAGTATATTCATGTCCTCTAAAGTAAAGCATGCACATTAAGAATCGATTCAGAGATTTCCCAAATCGATATGCAACCCTGGATCTAAAAACTAGTCATAAGTAGCACAGGTTTATTTGTAGCAATAGCCAACAATACATTGTATAAGTAAAAATGATCAAATTATGCCAAAAATCATTAAGATATTAAGTAAAGATCATGTTCCATGAAGATATTTTGTAAATTTCCTACACTGTAAAAATTCTTTGCTGCCTTAATTTTTTGTTGTTGAATCAAGTCATTTTAACTTACTATTATTTATCTTGAAAAGAGACGAGTTGCTACAACTCATAAAATGAAGTTGAATTTTTTTTCAACTATATTTTATAAGTTATAACAACTCATCTGTAGTTATAACCACTCATCTCTAGACAAGATAAATAATAGTTTAAATGACTTTTGATTTGATTCAATAAAAAAATGTAAGGCAGCAAAGCATTTTTTACAGTGTACCGTAAATATATGTCAAAAATGTATTTATCACTAGTTGTATGTGTTGCTACGGACTTTATTTAAACAACTTTAAAGGAGATTTTCTCAATATTGAATTTTTTTGCAACCTCAGATTCCAGATTTTCAAATAATTGTATCTCAATCTCTAACAAACAATACATCAATGGAAAGCCTATTTATTCATGATGTATTAATCTCAATAAAATAAATAAAATTCCCCTAAGACTTGTTTTGTGGTCCAGGGTCACATATTGTTTTGGGACTTTAGTTTATTCACTGTATCCCTCAGAGATAAGTCCAAACATACCTTTTACATCTCTGTGAGTGTTGTAACTCTGTCTGACACACCCACTGCTAGCCTAGCTTAGCACAAAGACTGGAAGTAAATGGCTCCAGCTAGCATACTGCTCCCAATAAGTGAGCACTGCTACTTGGGCGGAGTGATTAGCGCAACACTTGCGCGAACTCTCTGCTCCTCACCACAGGGTTTCTCAGATGCTGCGAGCAAATCACTCCGCCCAAGTAGCAGTACTTCACCTTCTAAGAATATAGTTTCACACATAGCTGTGTCTTATATGACCTTATTAATTGTACAACTATACAAATCACAACATATAAATAGGAAAAGGTTGCATTATTTTGTCACTTATTGGGAGCAGTATGCTAGTTGGAGCCATTTACTTCCAGTCTATGTGCTAAGCTAGGCTAGCGGTGTGTGCGTCAGACCGAGTTACGGTACGCACGGAGATGAAAAGGGTATGTATGGACTTATCTAACTCTGGAAGATAAGGTGAATAAGCCAAAGTCGTGTTCCTTTTAAATTGCAAATCAGTTAAAATAGAAGAATCAATATTTTTCCCAAACCAACTTTAGTATAGTATCATTAGAACAGTGTTATGGTATAGTATGGTACAGACTAGTATACTATGTTTAGTATAATTTGGTTCATTCGAGCAGAGCAGCTTTACAGAAAATGTTAGTACAGGAAAAATGTATAAAAATATAAAAATAATTATAAAGGATATAGGGATGCACCGATAGGATTTTTTTGGACCGATACCGATTCCGATTTAAACAGACGACTTCTGGCCGATACCGATGCCGATACCGATATTAAACACTTGTATACAATACTATACAGTTGGTCTATTAGCTAGTTTATTTCTGCATCAAATTATTTTTACTGAACATGGATTGGATCTAATTAACATTCAACTGACCAACATAATAAGAGAGGCACAAATTTAGCTAAAACAAATATAATAAGATAGCATGACAATCTTCAAAGGTGGTTTTTGCTATTCAGCATTTATTTTATTAACAACATCAACTAATTTTTTACATATAATGGATTTCTTTATGCAGTTAATTAATAAACAATCGGTATCGGCCTTTCTCGTGCTATTGTCGATATGCCGATGGTTTCAAATTCATCAAAAATCGGCCGATAAATATCGGTGGCCGATACATCGGTGCATCACTAAAAGGATATTATAGAATTAGGAAGCTGTAAACACAATTATTAATGTAAGCAAGCAGGAACCAGAATAACTTGTGGGCTCTTTTTACTTGGTTTTACTTTAGGGCAACCACCAAAAACACATTTGCAACCACATGCAATGCCCTTGCAACTATAACAACACCCTGACACAATGCAAGTTCGGTGGCATTCATATTTTCTTTAGTATATGTAGAAAAATGCAGTTATAGGAATAGTTTATTCATGGCTGTTCAGGGGTGTCACCAATCATAAACATCCTGCAATACGGGTTGAGGATAAGGGTGTTTTGGTCCCTTTTGTTCTTTGGACAGAAATGAGGAAGAATGCTTTGCTTCTGGTAGGATAATGTGTTATAGTGAGAGCTGGATAAAAGACAGAATGGGGTGGGCTGACGCTTGCCTCAGGGCACACCAGAATGATTGTTTGTGTACATCGTTTGTCTTGGTTTCTCCAGCTTCATTATTGCAGTCAATTCCATGAAATGTCTCACTGACTCAAATAATTGGGAGTGGTGGATGTGTCCTTTTTTGGGAAGAATATGACTATATAGTGTGGTCAAAAATATGAGACCACCATTGAAATGTTAAATATCAAAATGGTAAGAAATATTTTTTTAGTGGGCTAAGTTGTGAGAGAAATTATAATAATAATAATAATGATGAATTAACCGAAAAAAGATTGTGGGACAGAAAAAGTTTAGGTTTTATCTAACTCAATGAAACGAATAAGAAGCTTTTGTTCTGTACAGATATTACACACAACATTTTTTTACTGACGTACGTCTGCTGAGATTTATATCATAGACGTTTAATGCCACCTGGTGGTCAGTATATTTTACTACACTCTGCATATTGTACTTAAGGTCCATTTTATTCAAGTTTTGCTAAAATATAAATTTAAATATAGTTACAAAGCAGTAAGGCATGCATTTTCTACTCTATTATTTAAGATAAAAGTGCTATTTATTATTATCAGGGATGCTGGTCCTGGCTAAAGATTTTAATTGTTTAAATCTCTGTAGAACGTTTGGTCCCAGTTTGTTGCTGTGGTTTGACTCCAGTGGCGTCTCACATGGCTCTCTGGGAAGGACAAATGATTACAGAGAAGAATGGTTATCTTGCATAATCTATTATAATAAATATTTCATTGTCCTCACGGCCAGACATCAACCTCAACTTCTGCATACGTCGGTACAGCCAAAAACAAACACAAGCTCTTGTTTATTTCTAATTAAGACATGTAAACATGCCATCTGTTCAGATCTCAAGGTTGCCACAGTCTGATTAAGCACCTGAATATCTATATTGTACTATATGTAAATGTAAATATATGAGTATTTTAAATACATTATTATGGAGAATCATCAATGCTGTCTTATTTTCAAACTGTTTTCATTTTTTGTGTTCATGTTTCATCGACTGTGGGTAAGCGGTAAGCTGTAAAATTTTACTGACTGAAAGATGCCATACATTACATTTGCATAAATTAGCATATAATAAACACATATTGGGATTTGTGTATTTACTTTCTCTACCTAGACAGCTGATAAAGCAAATCCCAGTTATATCCAACACCCTTAAAGTCATTTGTAATGATCACATTCTGACTGAGTCACATGTGGATTACTGATGAGTATGGTGTGCTACACTGATGTGATAGTGCTCACCTGCTGGTTGTTCCTGCCGATTTTGTCATTCGAATTCTGGGGAAAGAGTGTATTTATGAGTTTATTTATTCATCCAGCATCAACCCACAAAAATAGCCTTATGTCAAATGCAACGTTTTAAGAGTTGCACCTACCCATCGTCTTTATTCTCTTTCGGAGATGGTGTTGAAAATCTCTCAGGCAGGCCAAACTCTGCTTCCACCATCTCAGGAGTGAGACTGAGCTCTGATCCGTCTGACCTACCAGAGATCCAAATTGTGAGTGCAAATCGTGCCTTATAACAAATGACACAATGTATAGGATTTATTCCAATCTATATTTACAATCCAGCTTGAATCTCGTCTATGATGCTGTCAGGCAGATTCTGAAGAGCGGGTGGTGCCTCCACAGGAAGCAATATGTTACTGAAGGGATCAGACCTGGCGATAACAAAACCACATTTTAAAGGTTGAATGTTTATTTTTTATATATGCATAAATGAGTAAGTCAACAAATGGGTGTATGCTCACATGCATGGGGCGTGATCTGTAAATGTTGACATAGTAGATATAGTGCTCAAAGCCACTGAAGGAAATTTCTTCCATGTCATAATCCCTTTGATTATATCCTACAAAATAATTTTTACTGTATGATCATAGGTGGTTTTCTTATTAGTAACAAAAAGCTAACCCTTTACATTTTATTTCATTGATGTAGGACAAACAATTGAGATATAAATGAGATAACATGCAATATTTTCAGGCACCTTTCTATCTAGAAGCTTCTTTGCAGGGGCGTACATGCCCACTACATTGCCCTTCGGAGTAAATCGTTGCAGTGGGCAGAGGTGAAAGTCTCGATCACACTCCAGGTACAGCGGGGATGATTTAAAGGCGTAAACATGTGGTGCAGGATTCTGTAATAAAGATAAGATTGAATAAATATTAAATCAAATAAACAAAATAGACAAAATTACAATTAAATTTGACTCATTCATCCAAAGTGATTTAAAGGTATAAATTTTATTAGTATGTGTATTCCTTGGGATTAAACCAAAAGCCTTTGCACTGCTATGGCCATGTGATACCTGTTAATCTACAGTATCGCTGTAGAAATTAAAGGGACATTCCACTTTTTTTGAAAATATGCTCTATTTCCAGCTCCCCTGGAGTTAAACGTTTGATTTTTGCCAGTTTGGAATCCATTCAGCCGGTCTCCGGGTCTGGCGCTAGCACTTTTAGCATAGCTTAGCACAATCCATTGAATCTGATTAGACCATTAGCATCAAGCTAAAAAAATAACCAAAGAGTTCAAACTTGACTCTTCTGTAGTTACATTGTGTACTAAGACCGACGGAAAATTGTGATATTACGCACTGCCCGAAAATAGTCCCATTGGTTACTTTCAATAGCAGGGGACTATTTTCGGGCAGTGGTAATATCACTACGTCTGCTGCAGCCATGTTACATCAGCAAAGTCCTTGATTATTACGCCAGAATGAGAGTATAGTTCCTAGCCATATCTGCCTAGAAAATCACAACTTTTAATTTTCCATCAGTCTTAGCACACGATAGTAACCACAGAAGAGTCAAGTTTTAAATAGAAAAAAATCGAAACTCTTTGGTTATTTATAGCGCGATGCTAATGGTCCAATCAGATTAAATGAATTGTGCTAAGCTATGCTAAAAGTGCTAGTGCCAGACCCAGAGATCAGCCGAATGGACTCCAAAACGGCAAGAATCAAATGTTCAACTCCAGGGGAGCTGGAAAATGAGCATACCTTCAAAAAAGTGGAATGTCCCTTTAATAGTATTTAATACACAAATAAAAACTTTGATACTATAACAATTAACCACATATAGTATTGCTTTTCTATAGCAGATATAGTGGCTGGAATACATACAAAAACCCGGAGAGGATGTGCATGTGGTGGTTTGAGTAATGCTTCAGGAGCACAGAAACTAAGACTGGGATGTAAATCCTGATTTGCTCCATCAGGTTCCTCTGTGTTCCTGTCCTCCTCATCCTCGCTGAGGTCTGCAGATGAACATGCCAGCACTGGCAAAAGCTCATCCTTTAAAAATACAAGAAACTTATCAGACCTTAATTATGTTGTCATACGGCATATTAAAGGCTAAATAAATGCGTACCTCTGCTCCAGTGCGTAATGTCGTAAACAGGTTAGATGGAATTAATGTTGCTGCAGCATCAAACACAGATACTGGCTGATATACAACTGGTCTGTTATACTGGGGAACCTTAAAGGGATAGTTCACAGAAAAATGTAAATACTGTCATCATTTACTCACTTTTGTTACAAACCTGAATACATTTCTTTGTTCTGCTGAACACAAAGTAAGATTTAACCAAACAAATCTGGGGCACCATTGACTCTAATAGTAGGAAAAAAAATAATACTATGGTCAATGGTGCCCCAGATTTAGAAGAAAGGTATACTTCTAAAGTCTAAAACAAATGGAGGGTGAGTAAACGATAAGAACATTTTCATTTTTGAGTATTAATAGTTACAAATCAATGACTTTTATCGCACCCAACATTTCAGTGCAACAAACAATTAATGTAGTATATCTAGTGGTTACAAAATAAAAATGGGACACAAACATGTAAGGTATCAAATTGGACACCTGTTATTTATCATATTCATTGACTACGCTTGATAGTCAATGAAGAGTATGATTTTAGCATAATCTATTTATACAGACAATTCAATTTGGAATACAACTATATATTCAAACAAATCATTTTTCAGTTTTTTCTTCGTCTATCTTGTAAAGCTGTTTTAAGGCAGTGAAACCTTGTAAAAATATCACTGGTAAAAAAATAATTCAGATGCCATGATTAGTTTTATTTCTTATGTGACAGTAGTACAGTATTATATACTGAACTAAACTATTTCATTACCACTTGTCAGCATTACCAGAAGATATTAAAACAGAAGTTGTTTAGTAAATGGCCTTTATGTTTAAGTTCTGTGCTTTAAAGTGTTTCCTGTTTTGGTGTCTCGCCACCAAAGATACCACCAAAAACCCGATTGACGCACTTTCAGAAAACTTCGACATTTTGCAAAACCACAATGGACATTTTAAGGCATAAGCAACCTTATAGATTTTCAGGAATTTTATAAAAAAAAATCCTTACAATCAGAAGTGGGAAATAAGAAGCAACTCATCTATTCATGTACCTTTAGACTGCAGGTTGCTGGAATGGTGCTGGGTTTCATATTCGGTATTGGCGGACTCACAGGAACGTGACCCAATGCACTCACAGCCTTAAAACCACAATACAGGCTTATCATCAGTGCCACACAAATGCCCTGATGTGTATTACTGTATGTCTTGAAGTGAAATTTCTTGGCATTGTTCATAAAAAGCACACTACTGCGTCTTATTAAAAGAAATACGTAAGTGTTAACTGTAGCATTACATATATGGGTGATTCTCACGAAACCATTGAAACACCACGGCACTAATGATTTTAGCTTTAAAATGTGTAATATAGTAACATTAAAAAGCATCAGAATTAACACAATACTGTGTTATACTTTGCACAATGTGTGATTTCAACATAAGAATTTATAATTGGAAATTTTATCTCATTTTCTGCTGAAATTCTCATTACCGCAATGTGTCCGGCTGTGTTTGAACATGCGTTATGTTGTAATTTAATCAAATTAACACAAAAATATTAAGAAAAAAAATAAATGGATGTTGTGCTAGACTACTTGAGATGACAGAAAAAATATTTACTGAATATTCATGTATAATAATAATGAAGAAAAATTAGGAAAATGATGTGTCCATGCCTGATGTTCTCATCCTCCGCAACACTTTTTGAGAACAGTTTAAGCACACATACAGAATTTTAATAAAGTTTGATTTTGAGTGACCAAGCACATGGACCAGTTACTTCAAGATGGCTACCAGGTAAGATCATTTTTTTACAGTTAATTTGAAATATTGTCTTGTCAGAATGCTTACACGACATTTTGATTATCATTACCGCAACAGATGCTTATTAAATGTTAATTTAATTAATAGAAGCATAATACTTTGATTTTAACTGCATGTGCAGAATCTCCAAATTATGTTCTTTCAGGTTTGTCATGTCATTTTGAAAATATGTCAGTGTTGATGTTTTCTGACTGTTGCGGTAATGAGATTTTTTTAGGACTCATTTTTTAAATTATGTTACAAAAAGTGTTAAATGATAAGTAAAAGTTTTAAAATTAATGTTCCCATTTACTCCAGACTTTGTTTTTCAATGTCTGGTGGGAAAAAAAGTAAATTTAAGCAATTTTTACATTTTCATGCTTGACATTTTTAAAACCAAGTTTTCGTGAGAATCACCCATATGGTGCATAATACAGAGATCTACTAAACAGTAACCAGATGCTGTGTATCTCACCAGTTCGTCAAGTTGATCTTCAGGTAGAAATGTAGGAAATCTGAAGGGCAGAAGCTTTTCTGGTGTCAGCTTCAAAAGTTGTTCAGCTACAACAAAAGTAAGAACAAGTGTCTAAAAAACAGACTTTTAATATGAGTGTTACTTTTTTTTGAGAGGTGCTTATTCCCCGACTCACCCGATTTTTCATCTGCCTGACGCCTCTTGTTTATTCGACATTGACGAACAACCTAATATAAATCATAATGTATATTTAATAATACAGCAGCATACTTTGTTTACTACACAAACACCATAGTAAAGACAGGTAAAATATTTTGTTTAATGACTGTGCAAAATGAGTTATTTTACCTTACGAACAGCTTGCTGGAAGAGTTTAAGTGCTTTTGGTTTGACCTCGAGCTGGCCAGTGTCATAGCTGCTGAAAACGGCAGGGCATCCTGGGAGCTACAACACAAAGCTATTGTTTGAGTGTCATGATATACATCTATATACTAAATTAAACTATACCATATGGCGGAAGAACCTATAACTGTTTTCTATACTTTTTTGTATTAAATAAAGTAGATTGTATATGAGGCATACATGTTAAGAATAGATCCCATCACGAATACTTTCGCCTACTTGTTCTCAAATACTATGAATGCAGACATACTACTTGCCTTGCCTACAGATTTTCGCCTATAGTATGGAAGTAGGCGTTTTCGGATGCAGTGTTGGTTTTCAAGGTACACAGTCAAGGGCGAAAGATGCATACAGTATATTTCAGTTTTTACCACACTGCTAAAAACTGTATAATACTTCATGTACCTGTCCTGCATTTCTCAAAATTCCTTGTGAAGAACGTTTGGGTGAAGATCTTGAAATGGCCAATGACTTACCACTATATTTTTGCTGAAATATACACAGACACACAATATATGAAAATGAAATGTAAATTAGCAAAATGTGGAAAACCATATATTAAATCAAAATATAAATATTACACTTAAAGCCTTGAGATATGTTTATAATTTCTGCACACTATAAATGAATGAATAAACAGTATAGACATCTTAACTTAAAGGTGCAGTGTTTAAATTCTAGCGGCATCTAGTGGTAAGGTTGAAAAATTGCAACCAACGGCTCATCCACAGCTGACTCCTCGCTTTTGAAATGCATAGAGAAGCTACGGTAGATGCCACAGGACAAACATGTCTACATCAGAGGCAACTTATTTTAAATATTAAAGTTTGTCCGTTAAGGTAGAAACATGGTGACACAAAATGGTGGCTTCCATGTAAGGGGACCCGCAATGTATGTAGATCAAAACGTATTATGCTAAGGTAATTAAAACATAATTGTTCATTATTTGAGGTCTTTATACACCCCTGATAATATAGTTACGTATATTATATTGCATTTCTGTCAAGAGATCCTTCTAAAAGTTACACACTGCACCTTTAACTACGATCTTGTTATAATGATTGAGGATGCTGATGGCTTACTTTACATGCACCAACTGCCTCGTCTTGCACCTTCAACATTTTAAGTTTGTCATTACCCACATCAACCGGCCTGAAGATAAAATTCATTTTAACATATCAACCATATTACTGTACATTGAACTAAGTGTACATGAATTCAATATGCATGTAGTGTAATATGCAACACACCAGCGGTCAAGAATGGCTTTCTCCTGCTTTTGTTTCGCCTTCTTTAAAAATGCGGCTTCCTTCATCTTTTTAGTCTGGTCCGCATTAGTTGTGATATCGGTGGTGGAGACCATCAGCTGTGAATCACCTTTTCTTCTCTTTTCACCACCCTGGAAGTGATTGTAAAAATGTGATTGTGAACTACTATTAACTAAAGTTTTAAACTTTTATATCTGGACTTCCTAAAGACATACAGACCTTGTTGAAGAGACTACCACAGATGCACACGAATGTATGCTGTCCCAACTAAAATGCTTAACTAGCCAAAGTTCTAGCCACATTTATTTGCTGGTAAATAGCTACTGCTGTGCTGGTTTACACTCGACCTGAACCATACTGGACCAGCCTGGATTTATGTTGGTATTTTTAGCAGGGGTGTAAACATATGATGCTTACTGTACCTTCGCCAAGGCAAGAGCCATTTTAGGTCTATGATGGGATGCAACAGGTTTTCCATCAACGATCTTTCGCTTTCCAACCAAAACATCATCCTCAACAGTTTCATCTTTTTGACTAAGGCAAAGAGAATAAAACATCACATGTGTAAGAGTGATATCAAAACTCAGAAACAAAAAACATCTAGAAAATGTAAGTGGACTTTAAGGTTCAAATCCCAGGCATTGCAAAAAGGGAATTAATGTCCATAGCACAAACTTTTGTATTGGGGTGACTTATATGCACAGGGTGATATTACACTTGCACAAGAGAAGTAACGTGACTTGGCAAATGTTGACAACCTTTATATTGTAACAGTTATGAAATAAAAAACATAACACTTTATGGTATTACCTGAGCAGCAGATATGGAGAAGAGGAACCTGTAACTGTCCAAACAACAGGTTTACAGTTGAATTGAGAGATAACCAGCTGCAGTGTAATGTCAGCTGTACAATACAGCACAGGTGTGAAAGTCACTTTTATCTCCGTCTTTCCATTTGCTGGAATGATCCCTGAATAACAGAGATAGCAGATCTGAAATCTATGTGATACAGTATTTAGGTCTGTTGTTTGATATAGTGTTTTCTTACTGACTAGAGTGCTTTTTTATAAATACAGTACTTTACTTTCAGTGTTGACTTGAATGGAAGCAAGTTACCTGATAGAGGGCTCACAGTAAAGGCTTCATGGGGTCGTAGGCAATGCACATGAAATTCAAAGTCTATCGGACAACTGCAACTAAGTGGAATCACATGACTGATGCTAAAAAAACAGAAACAGGCATTTTTCAATCTTTCATTTTAACGATTAAATATTTTCTTTTGCATAAACTTAATGAAAAGCTACAAATGAGTCTATGCTTATTTTATTGTTAAATTCATGGACTTTACATTGATTCTTTATTACTAGCAGACAGTTTCTTACAGACAGGTCATGGGTCAATTCAAGTGGCACCCTTGATTCTTTCCCTAAATTTTGTAATTTAATTTCACAAGACATTTTAATATACCTACGTTTTGTTATTGGTTTAATGGGATATGTGGCCCTGGACCACAAAACATGAGTAGTCACAAAATTTTTTTATTACATATTATTAGTAATATGTGTTGCTAAGTACTTCATTTGGACAGCTTTATAGGCGATTTTCTTTTTATTTCGATTTTTTGCACTCTCAGATTCCAGAGTTGTACCTCGGTCAAATATATTCCTATCCTAATAAAGCATACTTCAATGGAAAGCTTATTTAGTAAAAAAACAGACCCTTATGACTGGTTTTGTTCTTCAGGGTCACACATTATAGACGGTTTCATCGGATTACGCATCTGGTCGGAACTTTACTTCCGGTTTCATTTTTTTAATAGTCTGACTAGTTGCTAAATTGAACTCTTGATCAAATACCTCGTTGAAAATAACAAATGTTTTGGTTTCCTGGGTAATTTACATGTTGTTTATTACGCTTGTTATATAAATAAACTACTTTAAAAGGACTTTTTCTTATTTATTCTTAGTGGAGTTTACGGAAGTTATGTGTTGACCACGAAAGCGCTTGTTTATGTTGTTACTGCTGAAACCGTTTATACATTGTTTACCTCTGTCCAAGTGGCACAGGTGGTAAAGTAATGTGAGATGGAATATGAAGATCGTTGATAACGGGATATGCGTGAACAGGAACCAGTAAGTTCTCCTCTCCCTAAAACGGAGACAAAACCAAAACCCATTACAGTATTATTAGCATTCACTGTACACGCACAAACATCAGACAAAAACATGTTCTCACCTCGCAGTGAATTCTGATGTTGTCAAAAAAATAATGCCACTCGTCTGGATGGAAGCTTACTGTAACAGTATATGCCAGACCCGGGACCAGTCGGCACTGTGGTTAAAAAAGCACTATTAAAATCTTTATCTGAATCTGAGAAATTTGAACTTGACATTTACTTAGTTTTCATAAAATTCCTTTGTTTGCTTTTTAAAATTCCCAACTATATTAAACCAGGAATGTTACAGATCGTTAGTGATATTTGTGAGACGATGAGTACCTTTTTTATGTACTTTATTTGAAAATTCTTAGTCAGAGGTGGAAGAATGTGAACACTGATAACTTCAGAAGAGATGTTGACAAGTTTCTGGTAAGGTAAAAACAGCATTTATCATTACATCATAAAGTACTTCCTCCTATATTGATTTTCTTCTCCTTTTAAATTATGGTTTTAGTTACAACTCATATTTCCCCATGACCACAGTGTAATGTTTTCTCATGTGTTTCAGACAATGAAGTCTATAAACGGTGTGCATGATAATGTATCATTTGTTTTAAAGCAATGTGTCAAAACTCCAAACCCATTTAGACACTCCACAAAAGTTTCCTTAAATATTTTACACAAAAAGTATTTGATTTTAACAAGAATAAGATGAGTAAGTGAAAAAACCAACCAAGATCTTCCTATAATCCTTTCCTACTTCAAAACCACTGAAATGCAGTTCTGATGGTTCAGCTTGAACTACACTGTTACTCTTCAATTTTGTGAACTCCCCTAAAAGAAAGGACAAACATTTCATTAATTAGTGCCAGTAGTAAAAGGCTCTAATAACTGTTTTTCTTTTAAAACAAGCAAATTCGGGAGGAAACTAGGCTTACTGGTTTCAAGCAGGTGATGGGGGACACTTTTTCTGGTGTCCTCTACCAGTTGACTCAGAGGAAGCAGGTTTTTTTTCCTTACACTGCTGGAGAAAGTCTCTGGGGCAGAAAGTACTACTTCCATCACAGCCAGACTTTATCCTTTTTTTTTTTTTTTTTGCATAAGAAACACCTCGAACCTATACGGTAGTTGACATGACATTTCACATAGTTACAACATTATTATGTCCAACTTCATCTTGCATGAACTTTTCTGAACTCTTTCTGTAAATATTGTACAGGGCACATTTATTTTGTAAGTCTTGTCCTCAAAAAAAGCTATTGGAAATTGCATTACTGCTTGAAAAAGAGATTTCAGTAAACTTTGCGGTTTTTAACTATAGATGTCTGAAAAACTTATATTGGTGTAATTGGACTTTTGACTCAAAGCCTTATTACTGCTTGGTCTCAGATAAATGCAAACAGTATTGAAGGGATAGTTAACCCAAAAATGAAAATTATTCATCATTTCCTTCCTTTCATGTTGTTACAAACACAAAGGAAGATATTTTTTGTAACCAAAGCGATCAGAGGCCCCACTGACTTCCATACTATTCCTTTATCCTACTATGGAAGTCAATGGGGCCTCTGATCAGTTTGGTTACAAACATTACTAAAAATATGTTTCTTCCCGAACAAAAGAATGTATACAGGTTTGTAAATAATGACAGAATTTTTTTTTGGGTAACATTAATTGAGAAACTAGGAAATATTTGTAGGCTACTTCTAAAAATGTACTGTACGTGTTGCACTGCTGTGAACCGTGCACCACCTAAAATATAGACTTTCTCTTATAGACGGTTTCATCGGACGCACATGCGTTGTCGCGGTTAAGGTTCATTCAGACTAGCAGCGACTAGCAGTAGCAGAGCGACGCAATCTTATTGATTTCAATAGAGGGTATGCACGTGACGTCACCTTCGGCGAAAATGACTGTGGTTATGCCCACTTATGTGGCAAAAGACAGAGGGGCAGAATTTGTGTACAGTGTGAAATCAGTAAAAAACATGGGGAAAACTCGTCTAAATTGGAAAAAGCTGTTGTGCGAGACTGTACTAACAGATTTAACAAGAATTCGGAGCTATCGTTTTAAAGACTGCCAAAAAACACCGAAAGGAGAGGTAAATGGATCATTCATGCCAACGTCCACTGGCCACAGATGGGTTGACAAGTTGCTAGGGTCACAATCAAGTAGGCTGTCAAAAGATTAATCACATCCAAAATAAAAGTTTGTGTTTACATAACATATGTGTGGGTACTGTGAATAATTATTTTTTATATATATAAAAACGCTCCCAATCATGTAGATATTTAAGAAAAAAAAGTATATTTATATATAAAATATTTATATTTATATATAATATAAATTATATAAATGTATATACAGTATTTAAATGCAAATACTTCTTAAATATATACATGAATGTGTGTGTTTTATATATACATAATATTTACACACAGTACACGTTATGTAAACACAAACTTTTATTTTGGATGCGATTAATCGGGATTAATCTTTTGACAACCTTACTATCAAGTCCAACCAAAATTAATTTATTTGCTGATAATTGTCAGTTATACTGTCATTTTTGTTATGTGCTACGCGAAGGGAGTTTTGGCAACCGGTTGGTAGTTAACAGTGTATACACTATAGTACACATTTGACACACTAAAGTTACCTCAGTGTAGTTTTTTTATACGCTTTAGCTATAAAATATGAACTATGGTAATACTTTTTAACTAATTTTGCTTGTTATCAGAAATAAACTAATCTTAAGGGACTTTTGTTATTCATTTTTTGCGGAGTTAACCGGAAGTTATGTTTGTTCCACAAAAGCCGTTTGTTTATGTTGTTACTGCTGAAACCGTCTATACCCCCCTTCTGTTTATAATGTAAATTACACTTACATTTTTACATTATTGCATTAGACAAACGCTCTGATCCTAACCTACTGTAACATAACTACAGTGCCTTCAAGCAATACATTTGATCAGTATGTGTGATCCCTGGGATTTTATACATTTTAGGAAAAAAACTTTTTTTTACGAGAGCAACATTGACAGCAATTCATACCAACGACATACCTGCTGATAAGTAAGTTACAATGTAATCAATGTTGATTTTTCTTCAATCATCAGAGCTTTAGACAAATAACAGACATTAGTCGCATTAAAATACACGGGAAGTTTCCAGGTTTCCAGAAACAGGTTGTTAATAAAAGGCATGCAACTTCCGTTTTCACGTGCAGTTTGAGCGGAAGTCGCAGCTGAGGTAAACTCTACATAAATAGATAGGCTACTACACCAATAAACAAACAACGTTTATAGAAATGTAAAAAAAATGCTTATTTTTATTCATTTGTTTATTTAAAACCGAATCGAAATTGTTGACTTTTTAAGCAGACACGCGCTAGAAAAACAAGACAGTACCTGCTAATCCTCTGCTGCGGTCACGTCAACAAACCTGTCACCATGGCAACAAGACACGCTGTACCAAAGGCTGCATTTACAGCACAAAAGTCCAATAATCATTGAACAAATAAACGTTAAAATATTTTATATGCTAGGGTTTTTTTATATAAAGTTTTTACAAAAGGTAAAAAGTTAGAAAGGTACTTTTATAAAACTTCCTATACAGCTACATATTTTGTTTTCTTATAAACCTTAATGTGAAATATACAAGTAAAATAAATTGTTATAAGAATTTTTATAATATATTTTTAATAAATAAATATACATATACTATAATTTGTATACAGTTTGTACCTTGTGTATATTTTTTGTTTTTGTGCATATCCAGTATTGAGTATATTGTGAACATCGAGTAATTTTATTCTGCACTGTCTGGTGCACGCACTCAAGACTACTCACCACTGCACTTGATACCCTAAACACTTACCGGTGTAAATACCAGTAAGATGGTGAAGTTAGCTCAAAAACAGTATATTTTCCGTATAGTACCTGATCTAGATTGTGTGCAGCTCAGAACCAATAACTTCAAATATTGCGTAAGAATTACCAGACTCAACGTGAATCAGGGAAGTGAAGAGACCACAATACAGATTGTTCCTTTTTCATTTACTGTTAAACACATTATTTACAACAATAAATTAAAAAAATAAACTGTTTTCTCAACACAGAAATTATTTACATTCTAAATATACTGTATACGTAGAGACTTATTGCACCAGATATAATATAACAAATGTCATAGCTAATAACAAACATATTCTGTAACAGACAAATCTTAAATTGTCCAGCAGTCCCTTCACTGTAAATTAAGATTTGTTGGTTCAACTTAAAAATATTAGTTGACTCAAAAAAGCTGGGTAAAAATTGTTGTGTCAACTAAATTTTTAAGTTAAATTTACTTAAAGCATTTTTTTAAGCAACCAGGTAAGAAAACGTTTTTACAGTGTTCAGTAAACACTATTAGTTATTTTCTCATCAATGTTGGGGTCGTTAAAATTGTAGTAGGTCTGAATGGCATTGGAGCTTCCGATCCCAGGTTGATTTAAATGAGTAAGCAGCTTGCTCTTCAAGCACAATGGGTAGATATGGTTTGGGTAAAAAGTAGGTGCTGGTTTTGTTTGCATCAGGTGTTTGTAGTCATCTTCCATTTGGATCGGGGTTAGACAGGACGTTTCCTCCGAAATCTTGTCTTTCACACTGAGCCCATCATGAAGATGTTCCTCTGTTATGGCACTTATTTTATCCAGCCTTTCTTTCTGATTTGTTGCATGTTGTATGGCCTCAAACTAAAAAAAAGTGTTAAAAGGTTATTTTTGTGTACACACACAAAAAAAGCTGTCACTGGGATGGTAACCTTTAAAAAGGTCACAATATGTACCAGTACACATATTTATACATTTTTGTACCAATATTGGTAACCCTTTTAGAGGTATTAATGGGTACAAAGGTGTACCTGCACCACCCCAATATGTCTGACAGTGTAGAGGAATCATGTGATGAAAAAGCAAGATACCTTGCTGAAACGATCTGGTAGTTTGGTTTTGGGATACAGAAACGATTTCATTTTATATATCATCCAGGAAGCCAGGATCACCAGAGGAAGCAGGATGGCTGCGGCGATCACACAACTGGTCCCCACTGATGCACAAATAGAATGAAACATCACTAAAGGTTTGTTGTAAAAATCAATCTTGACAAAATCAATCTGACAATTACATGTGCATACTTACTTACTTCTAGGTAAAACCATTGAAAATACCCCTATCTTAACCCTTATAAAATACATGTAGCTACAAAAAAGGGTCCCAAGCTGTCACTGGGGAAAAGGGTCCAACTATGTATTTAGGTGCAGATACTGTATACATTTGGTACCAATATGTATGAGGTACTTATATGCACTCTTTAATTGTAAGAGTGTACTTTTTAAAAGGGTGCCGCCATAGTGACAGCTAGTGCCCATTTTTTGACAAATTCTTCTGACAGTGATGCACACTTTAAAATAATGCAGCATAAAGTTAAAACAACATTGTTTTGCAAGTCAGCTCAACCTATTATTTTAAGTTTTTTCTTGTGATAGGTTGACAGTTAAATTCGTTTAACTTAGTTTGTTAAGTTAAAGTAACATGAAAATATATGTTGATTTTACACAAATGCTGCATTTTTACAGTGCATTGAACAAAAGTGCAACCAAGAATTGTTTCTCAGTTTAAGATTTAAGAATTCAGAAGAAATTTGAGCATTAATAGACTCGATGCACGGCAATATTAAAAGAAAAAAGTGCTATATTTAAATAAAAAGGTACAGGAGATTGTGATAGTTTCTGCTATATGGTGTTAAGCATGATAATAAATTGATAAATTGAAAAAATCTACTTTTAATTTGTGGCCTAAAGTACAAGGTCAACATGGTACTACATTCAGATGTTTTTCATTATTATAACATATTTAATGGATGCATGTGGGTTACATACATTTTAAAAGCCAAACAGAGTTCACTTACCAGGAATATTGAGCACACAAACAGGTGTACTGAACGGGGTCAGATTTCTGTAGCCATTGGGAACCACTCGCGCCTGAACACAATATCTGCTCCATAAGCTTAACGCTTTTATGCTTCTCTTAACATCTTCCATACTGTCCTCTTCTGTCTTTTTAATCTTTTTCTCTATCACCTACAGAACGAAAGTTCATTATTTGCAAAGTCAGAAGTCATTCATTTTGTCAATGATCTACTATTATAGATTGAATGCACTAAGTTTCTTTGGGGGAAAAGTGTGCAAAATCCAAATGTAAATTAATTAATTTACCCAATTTTATAACTTAGAATAAGTTTTTTAAAAATCCTCAAAACATAGCTACAGGCCCTCTTTAAAACGTTATAAATGGAACTTTAAGCTGTTTGACTTTATTGTAAATTATATCACTAAACCTTATTTAACACAGATACAGTACTTGAAATGTGCGAATTTAAAAAAAAACTTACCGAGTCTTCCAAGCCATCAATCCAATATTTGATGACGTAAGACACTTGAAAGTAAACACCTGTAAGTGTGCCCACTTTCAGCACTGGATCTTGAACATGCACATCCAAAATATTATTTCTGATGACAAGATGTACAGTAGGTGGTCCGATGGTAGCTACGGGAATAAAAGTAGTAATTGTTATACACAAGTTAAGTTAAGTTAAGAGATACACAAATTTGCCCTTTTTTTGTCAGAATTTTTACATTTACGGCATCCATTCAATTCCAGTGTCTGTTATATTTTATAAAAAGCAAACATCAGGAGTGACAAAGTCATCCAACAGCAATGTAAAAGACTGAGAGCATGCACTGTCAAAAAATGGTCCCACGATGTCACTGGGGTGGCACCCTTTAAAAAGTTCACATTTGCAACTAAAGAGTTAAGTATTAGT
Organism: Misgurnus anguillicaudatus; assembly: GCF_027580225.2. Taxonomy (NCBI): domain Eukaryota; kingdom Metazoa; phylum Chordata; class Actinopteri; order Cypriniformes; family Cobitidae; genus Misgurnus; species Misgurnus anguillicaudatus. The sequence goes on along the minus strand of NC_073339.2, from coordinate 40,007,065 downwards.
ACTTTAGAGCAGTGGTTTTCAAACTGGGGGCCGGGGGGGCCCGAGATGGTGCCAGGGGGGGGCCCCAGTTTTATGACATTTTATAAAATACATTAATTTAACATGAATTCTGTGTAATTAAACCTAAAAAATAATAAGACAAATAACAAACAGCACTACTAGGTATAATTTCATATGTTTTGTTTAATTAAAATACATTTTAAAACTGTTTTTGTCATAAATTTTCTTTCGGGGGCCGCGAAAAAATGCACTCTACACAAGGGGGGCCGCACGCTGAAAAAGTTTGGGAACCACTGCTTTAGAGGTACATATTGGTACCTCACAGTGCATAGTAGTACCGTGAAAGTACAATTTGGACCAAATTTATACATATCTGTACCTAAAAGGTACATATAAAGTCCTTTTAAAGGTGACAGCTTGGGACCATTTTTTCTGACAGTTGCCAAGAGACATTAAAAAGCTATGTCTTTTTTACAATACATGTAAAACACACAAGTATTTCGTTGTTTAAAAATGAATATAAACTTCTTTTGTGTAGGAATTCTGTGAATGAAAACGCACAAACCATAAGCAATAAAACCCAACAAATGTAGAAAGGGGCGGCTCTTCAAATAACATTTAGGGGCAGTTTCCCAAGACAGGGTTTAGATTAATCCAGGGCTTGGACTTATATTAGGACATTTAAGTAGTTTTTACAAACACACCCTTCAAAAAATCAACTGGTGTGCATCTTGAGACAAAACAATGGCACTGATATATGTTAAGATGATATGTTTTTAAATGAAGCCAGCCCAAACATGCATTTTCCCTGTTTGGAAAACCGGCCCATAATATTTATAAGTAATATGTTTTGTATGTGCATTTATGAGGAAGAAAAACGTTATGTATGTGACATTTCTACGTTATGAACATGACAATTCTGTCACTTGCACTTACTTAACTAATTAAACTGCTTCTTTAAAAACTTGAATAGAGACTTTGCATGGGTATTCAAATCACTGGGATATCAGCATGGTTAAAAAAATTGGATTAAAATGTAACTTTTCATGTTGACATTTGCATTTAATTGCCCATTTTTTTTAATGTTGTCAGTAGTTGACAGAATTTAACAAAATGATAATTTTACCTATAAACACATTAAAAAAGCAAGTAATTTTAGAGCGGCAGCTGTGTAAGTTAAAAGACATTTGAGTTTGAGCTTTAAATATGTAGGTACACTCACTGTCGCGTTTAGGTATGAATTCAGATGCATTAGTCCACTGAGAGAACCGTCCCTGATGCTCTGCTCGCACCTGAAACCGGTAGTTCCCATATGTAGTAGGCAGATCTCCTGCGTCACATTTTAGCTCTTTAGAGTTCATACAGATGTAAATAATGGATTTTCTCAGGCTGTAGGGGCAGAATTAGGATGTTAAACACAGCGCAATGTTTGGTAAACATGTTCACTGTGCAGGTACAGTACAATAGGGTTATTGTTTTCAACTTCTGCAATATAATATGTTTCAGATTCTAGTGAAAATCAACGTCCAGTTATGACCCCACTTGAGATAAAAAGACATACAATGTAAATAATGTGCACAGTATATATGTGTAATTAAACTTTAGATTTAAGGTGCTTGGCATGTAATTAAACTCTTGACTCTATCCCTAACCATAATCCCACCTCTAACCCCTAACTTTTTAAATAGGCTATAATAGTGTCCTTTGCTTAATTTTTGTCTTTTTGTGTAAGGATTCGGAATTTGTGAAAGTTTTTGTAACTCTTGTGTGTGTGTGTGTGTGTGTGTGTGTGTGTGTGTGTGTGTGTGTGTGTGTGTGTGTGTGTGTGAGAGAGAGCGAGAGAGAGTGTGTGTGTGGATGGGGTCTTACATATATCTTGCAGTATATGTTACATTATCCATAAAACTGTGTGGATATGTCCACTCAAGAATTGCACCCATGTTGATGGACGTTATCTTCACATTCTGAGGTGCAGCCAATTCTGTCAGTCCTTAAGTAAAACAGAGTAATACCACTGTAAGTAATAAATTACACAAATTGTTATAAGTTCGAGCCCCGGGGAACAATGAACAAATTGTACAGCTTGAATTCATTGCGAGTCGCTTTGGATGAAAGTGTCTGCCAAATGCATAAATGGAATGTAGAGCGTTAGATCGTTGTTTTTGTGAAATGCTTGGAATGTAGAGCGTGATCTCGTTTGATCGTTGTTTTTGTGAAATGCCTGGATCAGGTTTGCTTTTTTTGTTTAATTCAACTCAAACTGTACAAGCGTGATCAAAAGTTTCTATATATTTTGGTGTCACTTTATTATAAAATGTGCATTATCTAACGCCACAAGTTGTAGTCTACTGCAGTGGTTCTCAACTCCAGTCCTCGCCCCCCCCCTCCCAGAAAATTTTAGATGTCTCCTTATAGACCTTTTGTGAGTCGACGTTACAGTTACGTCACGCGCGCATGTGGTGGCAGAAAAACAGTGGAAATGAATGAGACACGAGCGAAACGGACAATATAACTCATTAGAAAATGTTTTGTTGTGCTGTTGAGTGTCAGAATAGGAATGCCAAAATAGATGACCTTCATTTTTATAGTATACCGTCGTCGAAGACACCATTTGAAGATAAACGTAGGTGTTTATGGTTGCAATAAAAGCCCTCAACCGGACTCACTTGAGTGATGAAATCATCTGAAAATCTTTTAATAATTTGTATAGAAAATAATTAAAGAAGATATCCGGCGTTCTGTCCAAGTCTGATCCCTCTATGTGTTTCTTATAGCGTTTTCATCACGTTACGTTTGTAATTTATTTAGAAAGATTAAAGATTTGAATGAGTTCATAATATCAATAATATTACCATTTATTAAAGTTTTAGTATTTTTTTCGTTTTCTATTACTTCTTTTTACATTATATCTTAGCCTATGTCTTCTTCCTGTTTGTTCTAAATTATGATGTTTACTAATAAAAATAACAAAGCCCACACACACACGCACACACACACACACACACACACACACACGCACACACACACACACACACACGCACACACGCACGCACGCACACACACACACACACACACACACACACACACACAATGTAAAGTGTTAATAATATATAAACAGGCCTATACAAATTAATTTGTATGTAAACATAATAGTTTTAGATCAAACACGTAGGATAAAAATATAAGGAAGAAATTGAAAACAGGAAATGATGAAATATTTAATAAATGATATTATACAGAACACATGATAGTATTGCTCTTATAAGTACTTTAGCGATTCATACCGTAAAAATAATTGATTTACCAATAAAGAACAATACATATACATTACATACATGCACACAATTAGTAGCCAAGCCGTTTAAACTTTTAATTTATTTAAAAAATAAACGTAACTTGGTGAAAACGTTATAAGAAACATTACACTTAAGAGAAATATAGGGGAAACAGACTTCTACAAACACCGGATCCTTAAAAATCACAGTTTAATGCTAAAACGCTTCACACAGCTTTTGAGAAGCATTCACTGTCTGCCACCAGTTGGGCTCCTCCCACAAAAAACGTCATCTCTGTTTGCAAACACGCAAAAGGTCTATATGAAACACCTAATAATCCAGCAACCAAATAATCTTATTGTACGTATTGTAATCGTATTGTTGACTCAGTCGTATTGAAAAGCCTTCATGTAAACACCTTAATCAATACGATTTAGGACGATTGGATTTGGATCGTATTGAAGGGGGTGGTGTACTCCGATTTCTTATCCGATAAGCAGGAGAATAGCACGCATGTAAACCTGATGTAAACGCGTGAATTCTCAATCGGATGCAAAATTAATTGTGCACATGCGCAGAACATTTGCGCTCAAATTCACTTTACCTCTTATATCACACGATTCTCGTCACAGAAACACGCAACAATGCAATGGCATCACGCATAATTAAGGTAACGTTAATGGGGTCACGCGCTGTACACTCATTTTTGGGTACTCTTAAAACGCTATTTAAAGTAATAAAATAGCATTGTGCATTTTTAAAAAGTGTGTTTTCATTACATATATCTGAAAACTTCTTAAGAACAACTTTCTCCAACTCAGTTTTGACTTTCATCCAGAAGCGTGAATTTGACGAGAGATGCTGTCCGCAGCGTAGCGTTGCCAAGTCCTTTGCTTTTTTATGTTTAGATTTGGGCTACTGTTTTAACTGTTTACACACGTTGTTTTTTTTCTGCGGGTTAAAGATGGAATGATTTGTTGATTAGTTATTGATATTTGGGCTGTGGACAGTCATTGGTATACTTTTCAGCTAGTTTTGAATGTCCATTACGATGGTTTTGATACGCGAATCTGGCAACCCTGACTGTGCGCTTGTGCAGACGTTCGGTACGGATTCTGTAGAATGTACACTTTAAATCAGATTGCAATGTTTAGGGTGCATGTAAACTGTTTTGTTGTTATCTTCAATCGTATTGAATTCAGTCGAATTGACAGAATTTTGTGCATGTAAACATTGCCAACTGGATCGGGTTAAATGCAGGTCACATTCCGAGTATGTGTTGAATCCTTTCACTTTCACTTTTTTTCAGTATAATAAAATGTTAAAATCAATTATCAAGGTCCTACAGCATGATCAGGTACAATTACAACATTTAGAATATTTGTGAAATGCAAAATAATTATTTGTAATCTTATAAAACAACACAATCTAATCATTATAATTCTTTAGATTAGATTATAAGACTTAAGCCTGGATTTCGAAGACATATGTTAGCACAACAGAAAACATTAGTTTCAAAACAGTATCACCTAAACCGTAGTTAGAAACCAGAAAACAATACTCACCAGCATGTGATGGTTGAATGTTCAGTAACACACATAATATTACACTCAATGCTCTGATCTCCACAGACATGACTGTAATAATCACTGACAGGACAGCAGTGGCAGGGAATTTAAACGCCGTGTGTGTCACATGATAAACAGGAACCAAGAGTAATGATTATTCTGTTCCTCTTTAAAATAGATATGTTTATATACAAAGACTAAGAGGGTGGAAATTAATCAAGCTCATGGAAAAACAAAATGAGAATCTGGAAATTTCATTCATTTTTTTGTGACTTACCTGCAGTGGTTCTCAAACTTTTTGTCGTGTCCCCCCTTGTTTTCCCAAAGAAAATTTGAGACATAAAACAATCTCAAACTTAAAATTTTAATTAAACAAAACATATTCAATTATAGAATAGTATTGGTTGGTAGCCTTATACATTTAATTTCACAAAACCTATGATAAATTAATGTATTTTAAAAGATAAAATGTCATAACTCCCCCCTCCCGGCACCCTGGTTAGTAATATTTTGAAACTTACACTTATAATTGCCAATATAAATACAAATTATTGCACAAATGACTAATACGAATTATTGTAAGGTAAAATATAACTAACCAGGGAAAAAACAGAGAGAGTTGACTGTTCTTTAGAAATCAACATTGTGTTTGCTGTGGTCATCTGTCACAAAAATACAGAACTGCTTTTTTGCTCTTCTTGTTTTTTGAATGAATCAACCACAGGAGTATTCAAGTAGACCAATGAATCTCCATTGAAGAAATAACTCAAAGTTATTGTAAAATCCTGTTTCCTTTTATTGATTCAGACCCTGTAATGTTGCCAAATAATTTCCCAGATTTTGCCGACGCTAAAATGCATTTGAAGAGTTTCGTTGCAAAACGAGATAACCACCGTTTTTTTAATTGTTCAGAAATCTAGTTTTTTGGTTGTGCATTCCAATTAATTTTAATTCAACTGCAGTTGGTTTGTTTTGATTTAAACCTTCATAACTTAAAAAATACAGCTAAGTAGCACTATAAAACAAAATAATAACATGATAACATAATAATAAACATGTTTCGACAAAAATGTTAAAAATGGATTTATCTCCTATTGCAACGAAACTCTTCATTTGCTTTCTTTTTAAATGCTACTCTTATTGATTCATTTTGTGTGTGAAACTGGTTAACAAAAGCAAAAAGATTAGCCTATAACACAATTACTATTATTTCTAAAACAACCTTGGGGACAAATGAGGAAAAACTAAATGGTGGGCAAAAACTGTAAAAAGTGAAACCTGCTATATAAAAACTTTGAAAAGTAAGAAAATTTAAGTTGAAAAAAGAACCTTCACATTTTAAAGTGGTACCAATTGAAGTAATTTTTTAAGTTGATCCAACTTTTATTTTTAACAGTGTAATTTGATTCCATGTTTGAAGCGCCAAGTTAAGAAAACCATAAATTGCATTTCATTGTCTGGTAAATGATTCATTTTGCAACATAACAAAAAAGCACATCTTAAATAAATATGTAATACTTTGGACTGTATACTGAGTTTTGGTACTTTTTTCCAGTAGGACAGAGGATAAGATAATACCGTCTTCATTGTTATGGTCTGATATGACCCTCTTTTGAAACAGGAGCTCTGCCAAAAATGTACACTAAGGTCAGATGTAAGCTTCACAACCAGTTCACATGTTATTCAGCTGTATATTTTTAAACAGGGAGCAAAAGTCTTTGAATATTTTTTTCACCAGTAACTATTTAAAAAAAAAAAAGGTGATTGTGACACCTCATACAACACTCTTAGAAAGGATGTGTTAATTTTTTTTTACACATTATGTGTAATTTTAACACATTATGTGTCACTTTGTGTTGATTTTGTGTTAAAATAAAACACAAGTTGTAATGTTTCAATAGTAACTCAGAAATGGATGGATTCTGGGACAACGCATTTAGTGTGTTGTCCCAGAATGTGTTGATTTTAAAGGGGTCATGGCGTGAAAATCAGACTTTTTCCATGTTTAAGTGCTATAATTGGGTCCCCAGTACTTCTATCAACCTAGAAAACGTAATAAAGATCAACTCAGTAAGTTTGTTTGGGTAAACCATTTTCTGCAAGCATGTGAAAAATGGTCAGATTTTGCCTGTTTTGTGAGGTAGGTAGTGAGGCGAATTACAATAATACTGCCATTTATTGCAAAGAGAAAGAAAAAATACTTGACAGCACAATTGCGTTTCAATTACAACAAACCACCATTATTGTGATCAGTGTTTGCATCTCATCAGCTCATTTGCATTTTAAAGAACATGCCCAAAGACGGCACACTTTTGCTCAGACCTACAAATTTGCAATTTTAACACTAATATAATAAATTATCTGTGGAGTATTTTGAGCTAAAACTTTACATACACACCCTGGGGACACCAAAGATTTATTTGACATCTTAAAAAAAATCTCATAATATGACCCCTTTAACACATCCGTTCTAAGAGTTAAGGCTTTGACTTGAATGTAAACATGTATTCCACCTTCTAGAACATACAGAGGGATTTACTGTATATCGTCATTTATCCCCAAATTATGTAGACATGAATTTAGGTCAGTATCGCAAACCCTGGTCATAAGTAATATGACAAAACATATCATACCAACTCAAAATGTATTTAGAGACGATGCAAAGTGGAATATATTTTGCCCAATTTCAGTTTTTAGTCGATTCCTGAAACTTTATTAATGTTTTAGCAGTTTTTATTTAAATAAATAACTTTAGATGTGATAAACATTTATAGTAATAAACAACATTTGAAAAAAAGCTAATACCTGTTTTCTTGTGAGAACATTTCAGTATAATAATGGGGATTAATATGGAAGCTGTATTTCTTGAGGAATTTTATATGGAGATGTATTAGTCATGAATAGTTCAGGAGTTATTCTCAACAAGCCAATAATAAATAAACATTATGGAGGTAGCCAAAACACAACCGTTTTCTCTAAAAACTATCATGACAAATAAATACTAACAGCTCGAGTTTAATAGGCGAGTTACATTATGGAAAATATGAGTCGCTTTCATACATACACACTTTCACACGCACACAGAGGACGGAGTTGATTTTTAATATGCATTTGTTATTTTGTTACAAACAAAATGAGTTGATAAAGCACCCTTGCGTATATCCAGTCTAAAACACGCTCCACGCTGTACAAAGACATGGCACGCAACGTTACATGTTATATAACACACCGCTCTTTTTGTTTTTGTACAATTGCATAGAAGTTAAAAACCTTTTTGTAAGAAACAGTTCTCATCTTGCAGTAAGAAACTACCGAAACTACTAAAGATCAAATCTACAATGTGGAACCGCGATCCTTCAGAAAAATAGATTTTTATTGATATTCCCATTGTAAACATATCCTGTTCAGTCGTTTACACTACAAAAGCATGCAAAGAGGAGAAGACGTCTTCAGTCTAAATCCCGCTCCTCGGTTATTACACTAACCAACGACTCCATGGCATATCCGATGTTATCAACCATATGGAAAAGACTTCCCACATTAGGACCTATAGGAGAGATGGAAAAGCATTAGGATCGGTTATAACATTTCATTGATTCATGTGCCACATTTAACTGTGTTTGGACATCTAGCTAGTTTTGAGGACTAAAATTTGTGATTTACATGCACGCTCTTGCATTTCTTAATGTGTAACTTTGCCGTTGTTCAACTCACTTTATAATGTCGGTAGTGTATTTAAATAAACATCTTTACTCTTTTTCTGTGTTTCCAGGACTGGGAAAGTCATTTTCATTTATCAGCAAAAGTTAGCCGGATGATGCAAAACGTGTTTGGTTGAAAATCATTGAAATTACACTTTAAGAAATATTACATAAGCAAGCATATCGACTATACTAAATAGCGGCCCCGGCTGTGATTTAGCTGTAGACATGAGGCCACAGCCGAAATGGTATTGAAAAATGCACAGATGTTACTTATCGAGAAGCTTATGTTTTTGAGAGCATTGATGCGCATGTGTAAAGCGTTGAAATGTCTATGAATATATCTGCACAAGTAATCATAAAGAAGGGTGGAGAAGAAAGGAAAGACAGTAAATGGTTAGATACAGTACTAACCTCTCATGGGTTTAGTCGTCCACCTCCTTAGACAAAGAGGAAAATAGGAAATAAGAAAATCAGTAAAGTTGGAATAGGTGATAGACAGTCAGAACTGAATCTCAACAGGATGTGTATCGCAAGCAAAGGTAATAAATGCAACAATATTCGGTATCTATTTAATTAAGGTTGCGCCCTTGGAAGTATTGCTTGCGATACATATCCTACAAAGAGTCACTGTTACATATAGAAAAGTAAAATGCACCAATTGGAGTACAAAAAGATTTCTTGTTTTTAATTATCTATAACTAAAACACATGCAGTTTCTTAATGTCATATTTTATATTGTAAAATATTGATGAACATGATGGAATGCATTCTTATAAGACAATAAGAAATAAAAGAGGCAAAAGGGTCATTTAGTGAAGTGATCATGCAAAGATTAGAAGTATGAAGAGGGAAAACTTTTAAAGAGAAAAAAATTCATTCTGCCAATAAATTCAGACTGTACTCTCTTATTTTTATTCTCAAAAAACATAAAAAAATACTATTGACATCTTCAATTGAAACTGTCATACTCCACCTCATCCTACTGTGACGTGTTATTAAAGTTGGTTAAAAGCTTTATATATAACCAAAGAATTGAATCATTCTTATAATTAATAACCACGCTGAAATATTAAAATGCAAAAAACTCATATTTTTCTTACTCATATTATTATATTATATTAAAATACAACTTAAAGGGGCCGAGTCACAAAGAATCTTTTAAAAGAGTTCGGTCATGGTGAGTAAAATAAATAGGATAAATGCTTTTATATCTAAACAAAACTGAAATTCAAGGAAGCTTCAGGCTCTAGTATCTCAGCAATAAAGTTGCTCATTTCATAATTTACATATGTGTGACCCTGGACCACAAAAACATTAGGGATTTATACTAGAGATGCATAGCGATTAATCACAATTAATCTATAGCGGAATAAAAGGGGCTGTTTACACTTGGTATTAAGATGTGTTTTCATCGATCGGATCACAAGTGGACGAGAGAGACACATTACGTTTACACCTGGTATTTAAATCCGTCTTTTTTGTCCACTTTCGACCGCTTCTGTGCTGAATACTATGAGGGGGTGGTCTGTGAGACGGTGGGCGAGTCTCTCTGCTGTCATTCAATCCCGAGCGGGAGTAATTATGAGTTTATATGGACGCAAACTAATATTATGTCGGAGTGCACTGCTTGTTTAGCATGCTGCACAGTGTTTTGTACATGAGTATGTAAGAGCTTTCTTTGAATTTTCAGCGCAATTAATGAAATAGGATCGCGCAACTTTCACACGCTTTCAAAACGAAACTACGAAGATCAGCCGCTTAGTTTTATCAATGAAAGGCTAAAAATAGCGCTGTTCACCGAATGTTCACGCCAGAAGTCAAACAATACGTAAAACTTGTGTTTAATACCTCAGATTAGATAAATGGGCGGAGAGAAGGCGGTCGCGTGTGGCTGTTCAAACGCATTCAACCACATGTGCGTTCCGCAACTCCAAAGCGATCCGATCGAAAGTGGTTTCGACCACCTCTGGATGTGGTTGAAAGTGGTCGAAAGTGGACGAGCTCAAAACGTTTTGAACACCGTTTACACCTGGCATTAACGTCGTCCACTTATGATCCGATCGACGAAAACACATGTTAATGCCAAGTGTAAACAGCCACAAAGTTTTTTTTTACATCATGTATGTGTGTGAACTGTGTATGACAACTATGCATAATATAAATATGCCAACCTGATCTCACGAATTTCCGTGTTACAGTCACAGAACATTTTGCCAACCCATCCGTGTCATTGTCACGGATCTCTGCCTTTTTCCGTGTCTGTACGACGGACTTTCTTTTCCATGTCAGTTTCACGTATTGGTTACTCAATTGTTTTTTCTATTTTTAAACCATTTTTGTGTGGGTTTGGAGTAAGAACGACTTTCTGTAACCTAAAATGACATCCTAACCCTAATTGTCAAGCGACAATTGGTTAAAAGTCCAGAATTTTTTTTTTTATAAACCAATAGTTAAAGGTGCAGTGTGTAATTTCTAGAAGGATCTCTTGACAGAAATGCAAAATAATATACAAAACTATTTTATCAGGGGTGTATGAAGATCTTTCATAATGAACCGTTATGTTTTTATTACCTTAGAATGAGACGTTTTTATCTACATACACAGAGGGTCCCCTTACATGGAAGACGCCATTTTTGCCGCCATGTTTCTACAGAAGCTCTTAACGGACAAACTTTTATATTAAGTTGTCTCCAACAATGACATGTTTGTCCTGTTTCGGCTACTTTTCCGTAACTTCTCTATGCGTTTCAAAAGCAAGGGGTGAGCTGTGAACTGAGCTGTGGGTTGCAATTTGCAACCTCACCACTAGATGCCGCTAAAATGTACACACTGCACCTTTAAAGTGACACACAAACCCCCGCTAAAATTTTTTAAAAATAGAAAAAACAATTGATTAACCAATACGTGAAACGGAAAAGAAAGTCCGCAATACAGACACGAAAAATGCGGAGATCCGTGACAATGACACGGACAAATAAGCAAAATATTCAGTGACTACACCACGGAACCTCGTGAGATCATGTTGAAATATGCACACATGCATAATTTTGAGAGAAATATATATATAAATTAAATGAACAGTATGTAGGATTGTGGCCAAAACTGGTATTGCATTCACAAAACTTGAGGCTAAAACTGGTACTGCAATCACACAACTGGTAGCCAATACACAAAATGACAACATAAACATCAGTTGAGGGCTGCAACTCATTTTTTTAAATGACAATATCCTGGCCATAGCACTGTTGTCACTGATATAAGTATTTGAAATGAAAATGATTTCTTAATGTCTAGTGACATATCAGGGCCATTTTATGATTAATTGATATACATTTCTTACATACTGTTCCTTTAAGTATTTATATTATATAGAATATAAATTATACATAAATATATAAATGTATCTACACATGTAAACATTGTTTTAAATATATACATGCATGTTTGTGCATTTATCTATACAAAGTTTTCATACACAGTTCACACACATACATGATGCAAACACAAACTTTTATTCTGCCATAGATTAATCGCAATTTTCAAGGTGGTATGAGAACTTTGATTGTTTTGGGCACATAAACCAGACAACCCCAACTAGCATTATTCTCCCGTTTCTCCTTTGCTCTTAAACTAATATTAATAACAAAATGTGGCCAAAGCTCAAATACTGCTCCCTCATGAGTGCCCGATCAAAGCAGCCCATGATTAAAAAAAAATGAAGATGAGATCTCACCTTGGCTGTGAGGAAAGGAATAGTTGAGCTGCTCGATGACGTCCTCTAATCCAGTGCTTGCATCCTGGGAGGGACTGGACAGCTCATCATCACCTGAACACAAAACAAGCACTCCATCACAAAAGAGAAGACACCTTACAAACTCTAGAGTCTAGGCCATGTTTCTAAAGTGTCCATGGGACAAAGAAAATCACAAATAATCGCTACAAATAATCAACTCCAGCAGATTTACTCTCCAAAGAGAAACAACCACATTCTTATTCATATATACACCCACATATTTATCCTGCTGTATATCATAAATTCTTATTGTTTCAAACTGAAATACTTCATATCATTAAGTGTGAAAATCAGCAAAAAGAGCAAATAAGATAAAATACATATCATAAACTATCATGATCAAACAATGTACAGTTTTAAAAATAACAAGATATACTGTAGAAGTAATGTAATAATTTTATTACACATGAGCTATGCCTGTACCTACCATTTGTACAGAAAGGAGACTTAATAACAAGCTATACAAATTCTGTAAACAGTTAGGCACAGTAGATGACAAATAACATTCAATTTACAACATCAGGAATTTAGAGTTAGACTTTTTAGGCTGCATTTACACCGCAATTCTTAATGCCCAGTTGACTATATCTGATTTTTGACGACCCGCTTACATCATCTTTTAAAAGTGACTCACATCCGATTCCGATAGGAAGTACAACCGGCTTTACAAACGAGATGCGCATGATTTTGCATGCAAATTATCGCCCATCCCTACATATGGCGTTTCTCAACACAGTAATATCCGCTTACAGTACAAACATGAATGCAGTAGCGGAGTGGCCATCGGGAGAGTCGGGACTTTTCCCGGTGGGCCGGTAGTGTTTTGGGGCCGCGCGATGGCCGGCCCGGTCTGATAATAATTATACGTTGTCGTAATGATTACGAGTTAATATTAGCAAAAGCATCTGGGGCCGCGGCAGCCTGATCTGCGGCCGATTCCCGCTTGTCAAACTGTGCAGCCTCTCTCTCTCTCTCTCTCTCCCTCTGCTCAACACAGTAGGCTATAATACAAGCGATCGCTCAACCCGTTCGGCAGGTCAAACCATGTATAGGATTTTCACAAACATAGGGGGATCAGTGAGCGGCCCCTCACCAAATGGAATAGCCCATCTGCCTCTGATTTAAAAAGCTGCTGAACACACCTCTTTTTCCTCGTCACATTTTGGGAATCTAACTTTGCAGTATCACATTTTATATTTCCTACTATTAGATTTCCATATTAATAGACGAGAGTATTCAACTTGAATATAAAAATATCCTCACAACATTATTATTTCTCAAAACTTTGACAAAAATTATTTTCAAATGAACTGTATTGTTAATTAAAGATGCACACATTATTCCAGATATGATTTGAATATTAGACGAGATTATATAATATCTACATATAAATTAACATTACAGCATAATGAAATGAATAAAAAGACAAGGAAGCAGGATTGGCATGTAAATTGTATTATTATTAGCGGGAAAAAAAGCAATATTACTGAAATAAACTCTGAGGTAATGCGCCAAAACACGTTAAAATAAATAAGCAATAACCGTGAAAAAAAACATTATTATCTCTCAAAACTTTATATGACAAAAATTATATTTAAAGGAAATATTCTTACAGTTATTCAAAGATGCACAAATTATTCCATATTACTCCGTTTATGAGCACATTCATCTCTGGTCTCGCTCTGTTATGTAATAGCTGATTGAGGCGCGCATCTCCGTCTTTCAACCAGGTATCATTTTGTATAGTTACTCATTTAGGAAAATTAGCCATGATTTAATAATTTAATTACTATTATGAAAATGTTTTTTTTTGGGGGGGGGCAAATTGATTACGATTTGTATTACCCTAGTTTTACTACAAATAGGCTACGAGACATTTTTTTTTACCACGGAGGGCCGGTGGTATACGAAATTTCCCGGTAGATATTCTGGTCCCACTCCGCCCCTGCATGAATGCATGTTTCCAATTCATCTTCGATTTATTTCCATATATGAATGGAGTCAGAAACCAATCTGAGAATATCAAAATCTATGCGCTTTTTTCATGCTTACACATTTAAGGGTCATATACGATCTGTGCCACATCAGAAAAAAATTTGAATTAAGTCACTTAAACCATGCAGTGTAGATGCTCCTTAGATGAGTCAATTAAAATGAGGACGTTTAAACCTTAAACAAAAGATTATTAGCTTTGGATGATGCAATACATGTCACACTCATCTCAACTACCCAATTACAGGGCAACTCATATACATTTTGGTTTGATCTACAGCAGTGGTTCTCAAGTCCAGTCCTCGGAGGACATTTTAGATGTCTCCATATATAAAACACCTGATTCAGTTAATCAGCTTGTTAGTGTGTTAATTAATAATAATAATAATTATTATTATTATTATTAATCTGCTGGTCAATGAAGCATTTAAAAATATTTTTTTCTAGTCCTATAGAACGTCTCTGTACACTGTAAAAAGTGAAAGTGGCTTAAAATAACTTACTTTTGTAAGTTACAATTGGTAACATCTAAAAAAATTAGTTTTATAAATGTTCTCACTAAGGAAAAAATAAAGATGTAAAAAAAAATTCACTTTAATTGGTAATACCTAAAAATATTTAAACATTTTCAACTAAACGTTTTTTCAACTAATTGAAGTAATTTTAAGGTGAACTTTTTTCTTCTTGTAATTCTGTAAAATTGTATAAAAAATAAACATTTGAAAATAGAAAAAACACCTAACAATTCTCTTTTCAGTATTAAAGTATCTTGATTCGATTGAGCAAAACTGCAAAACTACTATGGCTCAATATCTAAATATGTACATTTTTTACAGATGAATCCATGTGTAGTTGCTATTAAAGGACTGTGTGCTGAAAGTAAATAAAAATAAACATGAATCACAGATGGGTAAAATGTAAGCGAGTGAAGAGAGAAAATTATTTCAAAGTGAAATGTTGAGCATTTTAAACATTTTAAAAGCAATGCAGAAAATGGGCCCTTGTTTGAACATTTTATATCTGTTCACATAAAATCTGAAGACAATAAATACAATTCTTTTTAGAAAAATACACTTTGTTTTGTATCCATACTCAAAGCTTAAGCATTTTGATTGACCCGGATAAGATCATTGCCTCTTTGCTGAAACCAGCCTGGGCTTCAAGCCAAGTATTACAATGAAAGCATCATAAATATAGTTGTTAAACATAATAATTATTATTATTATCAATTATTATAAAAAACATATTTAATGAACAGTGGTCAGTAACAGATAAAGCGATCTGTATTACTGACTTCATTTACCTGCATGTTTTACACACAAGAAGCACCAAAATGATAGTAAAATTGAACGTGTGGCCAATTAAAATCCTAATCTTTAATTCTAAACCATCTTTAAAATACAAAAACACTGCAGTCAAAATGTAAGGAATTATGTTAGGTAAGTTACATACTAAGGATTAAGTTTCACCAAATCAAGATTAAAGTCCCTGTAAAGTCAGATATAAAATGCATTCCGAGTTCTGAAAAAATGGCAATTAAATAAAAATGTTCAAGTGCGTCAGTGACCTGCCTAAAAAATGAAAATGATTTAGTACTAAATAGTTTAGCCTTTGTGATGCGTTTCAGCAATACATTTCTAACATTTATAATGTGTTTAAACCTTTTTTAAGATCAACTTTACAGGGACTTTAAAAAAAAGATGGACAGAATTGCATGATTAATTAATATTAGAATGAATAGTTAGTCAAATTTATTGTTTAATTCAAGTTAAACATAGGTTAGGTCTGAACTAGTTAAACTGAAGTTACCCATGGTCTCTGTGGTTTGGCTTGCGGCCACACGCAGTGAGGCCAGGCTGGTGTCAGATCTCGGGGAGGCAGTGGACGGTGTGGACAGGGCTGTACCATTCACCTTGGATTCAGTCTGTTGCTAGGACATAGGTAGAAAGGAACCATATAGATTAGGCAGGGGACTGGATGTAGACAGCAGTACTGGGTACTGAAGCATTTCACGATTTCTAAATTCATCTAACAAAACATTACTCAACATATTTTTGAGTTTTAATCAAAGCCTATTTTTCCCCCAAAATGGGCCTTAATAATGTTCCCCTATAAAGCTTATTTTAAATTTAAATTTAAATATAAAGAGGCGGATTTGTCCTCATTGGATTACTGAATGTAATGTTATTTAGTTTGTATAAGTTTTAAACAGTTGAGACAAATAAAAAAGACAAACATGCAAACAAAGTGAAATGCAAATATATCTTAAATACTGAAAACATTCTTTTAATAAAATTTTACTAGTGTGTTTAATTTTTTTTCTTCTTTGTAAAGTCACAAAAATCAATATATGATAGTGATCTCAAAGGTTGAACGTAAAGACAACAAAAAGGTTTTATACAGTTTTTAGGCAATAGTACAATGATTTACATTATTTGTTTACATGTTATCTACATTTAAGGCTGTTGACATTGTCTGAGAGTCATTTTCCAATCTGTAATAACTATAACGATGTTATAAAGTATGCCACTAATTTAAATATATTTGTAATTTTATTACATTTTTATTGAATATACTTTTCAAAACTCAGAATTTCACTAAAAACATTGAACATTTTAGTCTTTTTTCAGCTTCAGCCTGTATTTCAAGCTAATACTACACTATAAAAAAGTTTAATCAATTTGAAATTACAATACATTTTAATTTTCTTGACTGGTGAGCATGCTATCAATTATAAAAAATAAAGTTGAAATAGCTTAAGCCAATTCAACTTTATTGGTATTATTTATAGCAATCATGATACGTTTTGAATCGGGTTTTTTTTCAGTTTGTTGACAAGAGAAACACATGCGCATGAATTCAATATGGAAAGAAGTTTATTAAAAATAATAATAAAATCGTATTTGTCCAGAATAACAAATAAGAATGGTGCATCTATGGCAGGCAAAGCCTTGATTGTAATGCAATGAAAAAATTGTGTGTATGCTTGGAGCAAGTCTGCTATAAACCAAAGGAAAACAACAGAGAAGTGAAGCCAAAGCCAAAGGCTTTGAATGAAGTCAAAAGAAGAGCTCATTTATATGTATACTTTTGTCTTCAGCCCAGGCAGCCGCTGGAAGTCTTGTGAGATTTTAGTTCAAAGGGTCCACAATGATGCAATTCTTTCAAACAACACATTTGATAATGATCTTTCAGAAGTTACTGTATATGCATCAAGTCATGACTAGTCATTTCTGCTCAAGCAGACAAATTTGACTTCAAACAAACTCTTAGAGCTCTTAGAAATGAAAGAAAGATAATGGTTGCTTGAGACGGATGCCAGATCCTTTTAAAATGTTAAAAACTTCTCCTCAGCAACTAATTTTCTCTGCCTGTCAATAACAAATGCCATATTTTTAATAATGAGTTATGCAAGTGTAACCAGTGCAGTCAATGTAGTACAGTCAAACTATGGCAGTAAAATGCATTTCATTCTCCTAATAAATAATTGGGGCTAAACACACCCCATTGACCAAATGTTTCGGTAACATGTCGCTTCCCTTAGTTTACAGAGAGACAAACATAATGCAATCAGTCTCTCAAGAAAAACGTTATTATGCGATCGCATGATTCAATGCATAATCAGCCAAAGTCCGCATATTTATGCGAGGTCCGAATTTTTTTAATACGCCGCATAAATTGCAGATTTCTGTTCGCAAAATATGCAGGGCTTGCATGATTTCATAATTTTCGTAGCAAAAAGTCATATATTTCTTAGCAGAAAGTTGAAAAATGTTGCATTTCCTTCACACATGCGCAGCCATGTCCCTTGTTCTCATAGGAATGTTAGGAAGTGACGTAATTACGCGACGTGAACATCAATGAAAAGCTGCAAACAATTTTTGCAAGTTCATGCATTTTCGTCGCATAAAATTGCATAAATATCCCGCATATTCCATCGCATTTTTTAAGAAAACGTGCCGCAAGATCAAGGATTTTTGCCCCGCAACAATCACAAAAAAACTCAGTTTTTCTGGAAGGACTGTGCAATGGAAGTAAACTGTAAAAGATGTTGTTTCAACTTACAGTCAATCAAGTCATTTCAACTATATTAAAAAAATATGAGTTACTGTAACTTATAAAAAAATGTTTGAGACAACTAAAGCAAATGCAACTTGATTGAATAAGTTACAGCAACTCATCACTACACTGCAAAAAATGATTTTCAAGAAAAAAAATCTTAGTATTTTTGTCTTGTTTTTAGTAAAAATATCTACAAATTCTCAAATAAAATTTTCTTTCTTGATGAGCAAAACGACCCAAGAAAATAAGTCTAGTTTTCAGACCAAAAATATCAAATTTAAGTGATTTTGTGCATGAGACAAGCAAAAAAATCTGCCAATGGGGTAAGCAAAAAAATCTTGAACATTTTTCTTAAACACTAAATTCAAGAAAAATTTGCTTACCCCATTGGCAGATTTTTTTGCTTGTTTTATGCACAAAATCACTTACATTTGATTTTTTGTTCTAAAAACTAGACTTATTTTCTTGGGTCGTTTTGCTCATCAAGAAAAAGCATCTTAATGTAAGAATTTTTAGATATTTTTACGAATATATTTAAGAATTTTTTTTCCTAAAAATCACTTTTTGCCGCATAGTCAATACAGTTGAGATAACTTGTAAATCAAAGTTGATTCAACTTAAAAATTTAAGTGCAAACTTTTTTTTACCACCATTAGTAAAAAATTTTAACTCTTTTTTTTTATAAACTAATATTTTTACTCAAAATTTTAAGGTAGCACGAACACTTATTTTTTAAGTTGAAACAACAAATCTTTTTTTACAGTGTATATACACTCTTTAAACGAAGTGTTAAAATAACACATCTTTAAGGACAACACATCTAGTGTGTTGTGCTTAACTAGACACATCTCTGTGTTATTTTTGGAACAACACACTTTGTGTTGTTTTAACACATCTTGTGTTGTCCCTGCTATTTATATGAACTCAAAATCAACACGAAATGACACAATGTTGTAAAATAACACATAATGTGTTAAATAGTTTAACACAAAACAATGTGTTAAAATTAACATGTGTAGTCCTGTTCATATCATATCGACTTAATGACCCTTAAATATACAATTTTCACAAACAATTCCTCACAACAAAAACGATGCTTGCTGCAGATCATTTTTATTTTCTGAAAAAAATTGTGTTTATGTGATACACTACACAGATTCAGTGAGATGTCTGCATTTAAATAAAATAACTGAACATAAACAACAACTCCGCAAGTCTTTGGCTTGTCTTATTTGTCTTGTCAATGAAAAAACCTTTAAACTCAGAAAAGCAGCTGTCATTTTGCAGAAAAGAAACAATACATCTTATGTGTACTGCACAATACGTCTTTGAAAGGCTTTCAGTCAAAATATATCAGTCTCAAAATCTGTAATAACTGTACAAAAATGCATAAATGCAAAATCACATTCATTTTCTCTATTGACCAGAAAAACATAAATGTATCATAAACAGTCTCACACTGAAACTGATCAGTAGTTATCAAACCAAACTACATTTAAAAGGTGCACAAAGTCATTTGACTTTTTTTAGATATTTTATTGGCACTTACTGGCGTATATGCAGCATATTAAAAAAGAAATGTTTTGGGTGACTGACGCCATGGCAGAAATACCCAAATCACAGGCACATTAAACATCCATGACACATTTATAAGAGGATTAGCAAAACAAAATCAGTAGCATGAGTAACTGTGACTTCAACATGACAGCCACCAAATAAAGTAAAAGTCTTCTTCAATAATTTGCAAATGTTCATCTTTGTGTTATTTATGTTACTTTTTTCCCTTGACATATTTTTACTTGAAGCACCTTTTAACTTTCCAAACTATAAAACTATTTATAAAATCAATCTCTTACCAGTGGCTTTATAAAAGTTTAAAAGACGCCAAACAATTTCAACTATACTAATACAGTGTTTTTCTGTAAATGCTCACAATATAGATTTCCATCACGGCACATCTCTCGAGTAATAATCATTTCTGTAGCATAGTGCTTGCAACACGAAAGTCATGGGTTCAATCCCCAGGGATCACATGTAATTGAATGTCTCTTTGGATAACATTTCTATTTAAAATGTTTAAATATAAATGAAAAATGTAAATCAAATCAAAATGTTAAATTCAATAAACATGCAATATAGAGACAAAAAATGCATTACTGATGTAACAAACAGAGGTGGAAATATCCACTTAACTATAAACTTGATAAACAAAAAATGTCAAACAATGACTTTTTAAATCATTCTGCATGTCATTTCAAGCTTCTGTCAACAATCAAAAGGCAACACATACACAAACAGTTTAACAATCTGTCTGATACTCTATAAAGAGAGATTCACAGACATTTAGAGTTGTTTCTTTTCTGACACGTTTGAAATATGCTCTCCTCTGTTTTCAGCGAGTATTCAAATGGAGAAAAGGATTTAAGGATGCGTGCCACCCACCTGCTCAAGTAACTGTCTAAGGCGTTTGAGTTGCGATTCAAGCTGTTTGTTATGATCCTCCAGGATTTGCATTCTCGCCTCCAGACGACCCTTGTGTTGCCGCAGGAGTTTAGCCTCAGCGATCAGCTCGGCGTCTCGTGAACTCTGGGGTGAAACCGGCAGCATCTGAGGGGGCGATGGTAACGGTGACAGTCCCTTGTGGTCGTGTGCCTTTTTCAGACGATCGTACTCCGCTTGTAGTTTCCTGGAAATTGATAAAAAAACAACTTGAGAATGAAAGCTGTCAAATGGAAGTTGTCCTAAATGATGAACTATACACTTATAATATACACCATGTACTCATCTTATGCACTTAATGGTGCGCTCTTTACACAATATGCACTTAGTGATGCGCTCCACACTTCTTACAGACGATAACACATTAAAAATAAACTATACATATTCTATGCACTGAATTGTGCAATTAACACCATATGCTTATCTTTTGCACTAAGTGATGCACCATAGACTTATATTATGCATTAAACATTTAAACTATATACTACATCTAATGGTGCACAATATACTATACTTATTTTATGCATTAAATGATGCACTATACACTCATACTATACAACATATACATACTATGCACTTAATTGTGCACTATACACTATACTTATCTTAAGCACTTATTATACTAAGCATCAAATAATGCACTATGCAGTGCACTACACATTTAAACTACAAAATGCAATGCACTAAATGGTGCACTAAACACTAGACTTAACATAAGCACTTCAGCACTATATATTTATACTGCAGTGCACTATACACATACTAAGCATTAAATAATGCACTATACACTACACACTTAAACTACAAAATGCACTGCACTAAATGGTGCACTACACACTTATACTACACATATATTGTGCACTTAATGGTGCACTAAACTCTAGAGACCAAGCACTTCAGCACTATATATTTATAATGCACACTATACACAAACTATGCACTTAATGATGCACTATACACTACCACATATACTATACACATACTATGTACTTAAGTATATAGTCTGTGTATAGTGCACACTTATCTAATGCACTTAGTGATGCACTATACAATACACACATATACTATACACATACTATGTACTTAATTGTGCACTATACACTGACTATATACTTATCTAATGCACTTAGTGATGCACTATACGCTAGTACACACATACTATACACATACTATGTACTTAATTGTGCACTATACACTGACTATATAGGTATCTAATGCACTTAGTGATGCACTATACACTACACATATACTATACACATAATATGTACTTAATTGTGCACTATACACAGACTATATACTTATCTAATGCACTTAGTGATGCACTATACGCTAGTACACACATATACTATACACATACTATGTACTTAATTGTGCACTATACGCTGACTATATAGGTATCTAATGCACTTAGTGATGCACTATACGCTAGTACACACATACTATACACATACTATGTACTTAATTGTGCACTATACACTGACTATACTTATCGAATGCACTTAGTGATGCACTATACACTACACATATACTATACACATACTATGTACTTAATTGTGCACTATACGCTGACTATATAGGTATCTAATGCACTTAGTGATGCACTATACGCTAGTACACACATACTATACACATACTATGTACTTAATTGTGCACTATACGCTGACTATATAGGTATCTAATGCACTTAGTGATGCACTATACACTACACATATACAATACACATAATATGTACTTAATTGTGCACTATGTACTGCCTATATAGGTATCTAAAGCTCGTAGTGATGCACTATACGCTAGTACACACATACTATACACATACTATGTACTTAATTGTGCACTATACACGGACTATATACTTAACTAATGCACTTAGTGATGCACTATACACTTTACACATATACTATACACATACTATGTACTTAACTGTGCACTATACACTGACTGTATACTTATCTAATGCACTTAGTGATGCACTATATACTATGCGCTACACACTTATGGTGCTTTTCCATTGCATAGTACCCCACGGTTTGGTTTGGGTCAGGTCAGGTCACCTCACCTCACTTTGGCTTGGTTAGCTATTCCATCGAGTTTAGTAACACTTTGGAGTGGGAGGGATTGTAGGCGTGTCATTATATTTGCGCTGCCTACTGCTGTGACATCATACAAGTGAGAGCGTCGTTGTACATTCCCATACATTCATTTATTTCAATTCTTAATCTGTGACAAAATTAAAATTGACCACCACAAACAGATGTTTGCACATCGCGTTTATCACTACCTCTGTCTCACATGGCAGTTTCTGTACAAACACCCGTGGCGTCGATCGACACGATGCGCTTAGTCTCATTTAAGTTGCATTTAAGCATATATGCGAACATGCGCATCGCGAATGTGCCGCCACAAACTGCAAGTCTGGAAAAAAATGTGTTCCTGATTCTCAACCTGTGGATGTTTTTCATCGCTAAAAAGGAGTTTGGGAACTTAAAGCAAAGCACAGATGACAACAGGTTTACTCAAGACAGTGCAAGCTAGAACAAAGGTAAAGATAATCTTTTACATTAAAGCGATGACGCTGGTAGTGACAATTTTCTCAGGCCAATCAGTGATCTACAGTGGTTTGGCGGCACATTTCGGTATCAGCTCAGGTCGCTTGGAACCCCGACCGAGGTGGTATTAAAAAAAGTATTGGAAACTACGTACTACAATGGAAAAGCTCACAAAAGTAAGCTGACCCAAACCAAACCATGGGATACAATGCAATGGAAAAGCGTCATTACACTATGCACTATACACTATTAAACTACATACCAAAAAAAATCATTGTAGTACTTTGATGGTCTGATTAACTATGATACTAAATTTGGTTTGTTATCCACTGTCAGTGCTTCAAAGAAAGTATTTACATTCATATAAGGAGAATGCAAGCAAAGAATTAAGAGACATAGCTTCACTATACATATCTGAAGTATGACATCACATAATTGTAACAGGAAGTTGAAATGCATTCCGACCTGTTCTCCTGCTCCAGGTCATTGAGGACTCTCTCCAGCTCTCCCTTCTCCTCTGACTCCATTGAGATGAGGATCTGAGCGGGGCTTTGAGGTTGGCTGAGAGGAGAGCTTTGATTCAGACTCTGGCAGTAATGCTGGATCAGCAGATGCTCATCATCTCTGCAGTAACAACAACAACAACATCAGCGCTCCATTTCCTGTTTGTAATATAACATCCTTCACTGTAGATTTCAATTACCATTTGCCGCCTTAAAATCCTAGAGGGGAATTCACTAAAAATGAATTGCACTCGCTGAAAGTGCTTTTTGTCCCATGAGCTGCCTGTATTATTTCAGTTTGAGTAACTAAAGGGATTAAGGAAATCGGGTAATGGCGCAAACACGCCCACAAAATCTATGCAAAGAACAATTTGCGCATATATGTGGTAAAGCGCTAGCTCTGCAAACACCAAGGTTGTGGGTTTTGCAGGTGCGATCTACAGTGAACCTAATTTAGAAAAAAATTGTGTTTGTGCCAACAATCACTTAATTTAAAGGAACAGTATGTAAGAAATATATATCATAAAATGGCCCTGATATGTCACTAGACATTAAGAAATCATTACTTATATCACTGACAACAGTGGTCTGGCCAGGATATTGTCATTTAAAAAGTGGAGTTGCAGCCCTCAACCGATGTTTATGTTGTCATTTTGTGTATTGGCCACCAGTTGAGTGATTGCAGTACCAGTTTTAGCCACAAGTTTTGTTATTGCAATACGAGTTTTGGCCACAACCCTACATACTGTTCCTTTAAAACAAAAAAAATGCAAGTAAAATAGTGGTCTAACAGTTGTATAACATGAAAGAAGCATGCAAAAAGCACATTAGTTTAGTGAATTCACCTCTTAGTAATTAGTTAGTTATAACTTATTATTTTTAGCACTTAGTACACTGAGTAAATAAGCCCACATTTAAATAAATTAAATCACCCAGTTATATGCCCCAGTTGGGCCAGTCATGCCTAATGGTTAGAGACGGGCATGTAACCCTAGAGTTGCCGGTTCGAGTCTCAAGGCCGGCAGGCTGCGACTGTGGTGCCCTTAAATGCAGAGGTCACATTCCAAGTATGGGTTACCATACATTGGTCATTACGTCACTTTCAATTGATAATATTCAATGTTATTGCATTTCTATCAAGTAAATTGTAAATGTTACATCACACTATTCTGGAAAATGCCATAAGGAGTGTAAAACACTGGGTTATTTTTAACCCCTTGTTGGGCCAAAAAGGGACAAACCCAACCGTTCGGTTGAATTAAGCCAAAAATGTCTATATTTGACAACAACCCTGCATAGGTATAAGGGTCAGTGACAAAAACGGTTTGGCAAGATGAGAAATTTAAAAATCGTTTTAAAAGCATGCATCAGGTTTATTTCAATGAATGCTCATAGTGTATTTATGGTAATTTTATGCAATAAAATGCAAAAAATTACATTTGCACCATTTTTATGAAAGTTAATACTGAATTGACCTAAAAATGTCAAATGGTGCAACCGCTAATTGCACCAAAAAATTAGAAATATGAAATATTTTATCCACCTTGATGACATTTAAGGGTAATAATCAAAAAAAGAATCATTTTATTAAGTTATTCTAAATAATCTTTGACAAATTATGTAAAAATGTGTGTAAAAAATCATATTACACTAAACTAGATGATTATATTTTATTCCACATTTTTTATGAATATATTTATAATTTCATAAAAAATACTATTTACACCAATTGACCCCACGTTGACATTTTTGCAATTATCCCCTAAATATTCTGTCAAAATTAAATAAAACCAACATTTTTTGACTTGTTCCTCAAAAAAAGAGAATGTATGCAAGTAATTTGCAAATTTATTTAGAAATTTTACTAGTGCTGGGCAAAGATTAATTGTGATTAATCGCATACAAAATAAAAGTTAATTTTTGCATAATATATGTGTGTTTATTGTGTGTAATTATTATGTATGTTTAAACACACTCACATACATATATACATTTCAGAACATTTTTATTTATATATAATTTTGTAAAATGTATATATAATATAGAATATATAAAAATAAATAAATAAATATATATACACATGAAAATGTTTCTTAAATACATACATACATGAATGTGTGTATTTATATATACATAATAACAACACACAGCACACACTTGTATATTATGCTAAAATCACTTTTATTTTGTATGCGATTAATTTAGATTAATCTTTGCCCAGCACTAATTTTAACCCTTTTACATTAAATTGAACCATACAGACACACAATAATTAACGTCACATCACTGACCCATAAATGTATAACTCAATGCTTGGGTTTATCCCTTTTTGACCCAATAATGGGTTAAAAATAACCCAGTATCTTTTAGAGTGACGTTTCTTCCACATACAAAATGACATTGATTGTATAATAGTACTTAATGTCAAGCGTAATGAGTTGCAGGCTCACATGCTTTCATTGGGCGATACATTCTCATTCATATACGAGCCATTCCGGTTCTCCATTTCAGCTAGCCTGTGAAAACACAACATCATTCCTCACTCATTCATGCCAGCTGCATCCATTCATGTCAATACGGCATCAACGTGTTACGCGTGTAATATATTAAAGCAACACATTTCGTTTGTTACTACACAACCCTGCAAGCAACAAACACACAAGCAAATATGATGAAAATAGTGTTGGTTGTCTAAAAGAGTATTACAAAATATTTTTGATTAAAATACACAAT
Organism: Misgurnus anguillicaudatus; assembly: GCF_027580225.2. Taxonomy (NCBI): domain Eukaryota; kingdom Metazoa; phylum Chordata; class Actinopteri; order Cypriniformes; family Cobitidae; genus Misgurnus; species Misgurnus anguillicaudatus. Next base: position 39,980,387 of record NC_073339.2, on the reverse strand, counting down.
AATACACAACAAGTTAACTTGATCTAATTCAGCTTGTAAAGAACCATAAAAACACAACCTTTACAGAATTACTCTTGATTCTGATTGGCTGTAATTCATTTGAATCTAATTTAAGAAACTACAAGCACTTGCAACTGGTATAAAAAGTAGCTCTACATATCAAAAAGTGTTTTAAAGACAAATATGAGGATAACATCTTGCATTAAACACTGGTATATGTAGCTGTAGTATAAGACTTTACACTAATTTGTTGAATTATTGAGAAGTTAATGCACATTTTGCTAGCACACAGCAGCACCAAACCTGACTTTCTTGTAAATAAACAAGTTTTAAATGTATTTTTAAAAGGCTTACCTGCTAGCGTAATGCTCGATTCGTGAATGCGTGTCGTCGTGAGAGAGCTGTGGAGATGATGAGGGCCTGTCGGTGACAGAAGAACATTTTTTGGAAACCACAGCTTAATATTTCATTATGTAAAAACAACATTTAAAGAGCTTAAATGCAAAACCCTCTAAGGGCTCAGTCACACCAAAAGCGTTTATGGCAGTTGCAGGCGCCTTTTTTGAATGATATTCTATGGGCAGGGCGCGTTTGCGCGCTGTTTATGCGCGCCGAGCGCCTAGCGGTTTTCTGCCGCCTGCCGCGCACGCGTTTTTGAAGGAGCGCTGAGAGCGGAGGAGCGCCTGACGTCATTCGCGTCTTCCATTGTCCAATCGAATGAGGGGAGAGGCGGGCCTTACGTTGTGGCGAGGGAAGTTTACAGCTGCTTTGAATAACCGGACTTCACTCGCTCACTCTCTCCTGCGTGTTTGTGCTCCTCTTATCCTCAAACAAGGTCAGAGCAAGCGTCCTCTTTTTAAAGTTTCTGCTAATATGACAGTTAACAGCAAAAGAGCGCTCACGCTTCAATATTTGATTGACAAGACAGCTGACTCGGTGGTTGCTTAGCAATATGAAAAGCCGCGCTGCACTGCTCTTTTTTAAAAAAGGCAGTGCGTCGCGCCTTGCGTTTGCAAGCGTTTAAAGCGCTTTTGGTGTGACTGAGCCCTAAGTGTGTCTGGCATGCTTCTTAAAAGAGCTTCATTTTTTATCAGAAGAAATTGAACCACACATTAGGGGGCACTATGATCCATGTGACTGCCACATTCAGGTTGTATTCAAGTCCAAGTACTCACAAGGGACACAAGTTTGAATGTGATCCACAGTCGTTTTGTTCGGTGTCATTCATCTTTTGTGCACTTAGGGGACTTTGCTGAAAAATGTATTACGTTTAGTGGATTCTGCCAACAAAGTGGTATTTCTAAATGGCCTGAAACTGGGATTAATTGAATTTGAAGGGAAAGTATTTGATGAACGTATAATACGTGCGTAGAGCATTTGGTTAATATAATTATCTCATTTTTGACGGGGTGGCGCTTAGGGGCTTTTGCATCTGAGCTCCTCATTTCAAAACCACTGAGCATTAAAATACATTTTTCACAAAGCTATAAAAAAGTGGATATTAAATAATACATATAAAAAATTTCCACTATCCATTTTTGGTTAACATGCTGCCCCTTGTGGTAAAACAGCGTATTGCAGTTTATAATTCAGCAGAGTTTGGTTAAATCAGGCAATTGTAACCATAAATGCAGCTTTTGATAAACCATAAACATACATCCAAAATTAGTGTCCAGATGATTTAACATTCAAATAGACCCCCAATTAAAGGAGCTCCTAATAACATAGAACTAAAACATGTATACATCGCAGATGAATAGGGAAAAAGCAATGGGATGAACGTTTCAAAACACTTCACATGTTTGAGGATGAATGTGTTGTGGAGTGCTGTGTGTATATAATGCTATAATTTTTTATCAAACTATAATGTAGTTAAAGGTGAACTATGAAGAATTTTACAACAATCCCTGTCAATTATTACTCATGATCCACTATTGGGGTCTACAAAAACACTGCCCTGCATTTTCTTGTTTTTTAATTGTTTTCCATTTGGCACAAATGTTGTGCGTTCAATTTCAAAATGTATAGCTGTGGAATAAATGTGTTTGCCAAATGCATTAAGATAAACATGTGTGGTTGTGTGTGCAGATGTACTGGAAGTACTCACGGATGGTCAACAGGCCAGAAGTTGATCAGTGTTATAGGACTGCAAGACAAAAGAAGATGCAATGATGGACAGGACGAATAGATGCACTGCGAGCAGGATGGTGGCGCGCTTGTTACCAAACACACAAACCCATTTGCACAAGACCTATAAACTCTCTCAGTGGCCAATAAACCAAAGTGCAAGTCACAAATGCCAGTGTGACAATGACTGATTCACTTCAGGAAACTATACATTTTTGGTTGTGTGTTGGGTTGAGATGAAAAAGGAAAACAAAAATGTAACATCGTAATGTGCGAATGCATCTAGAACTGCCAATTCGCTCCTCTAAAGCAGTGGTTCTCAAACTTTTTCAGCATACGGCCCCCTTTGTGAACGGCGCATTCCTTCGCGGCCCCCCCAAAGAAAATTTATGACAAGAAACTGTTTTAAAACAACTTTTAATTAAGCAAAACATATTTAATGATACGAAGTAGTGCTGTTGGTTAGTAGTCTTATTTTTTTAGGTTTAATTGCACAGAATTCATGATAAATTAATTTATTTTATAAAATGTCATAAAACTGGGGCCCCCTGGCACCATCCTGCGGCCCCCCTGGGGACCCCGGCCCCCAGTTTGAGAACCACTGCTCTAAAGGGAGAACAAAATCCTAAAATCATGTCACAGTACTAATGCGAACATAAACGCAGAACACCTTCAAGCTAAATTCCTCTATAACTTCTGTTCAACCAAGCATTCAGAGTAATCTTTATTTATCTTGTTTGGTGACCTGTGTTATGTTGCTTAATCATTTACTACTCGTGGAATTATTATTAGCATGCCTCAGATGCTGTTATCAGTGTTTCCTCTAGGATTTTTTTCAGCTGTGGCGGCAGGGGGCGCCCATGATGATTATAAATGTACATTATTTTTTTTAAAGTAGAATATAGGCTACAGTAAAACATGTATTTTTTATCATTTTCATGCTGTCATTGACTTTTCCTCATATTTATAGCATATTGCTTTTCTATGTTTGATCTAAAATGTATTTTCTTAAAAAACGTTACATAGCTACGTACGTAGTTCGGATATTTCATTGTAGTTTTAATGTAGTGTGCATTGCAAGTTGTGCTCGTGTTTAGCGTTACAGAGCTGTTGCAAACTCACGCACAGTCCTGTTTGATAATCCGATTCCGCACCACTGTGATTGACCGAACATCCATCAGCAGCAATTTTATTTCACACCCGGTCCGGACCATTTGACATAAAGACCCCGAGCCGGTCACACCACAAATCGCGCAGTTGAATAGAAACCTTTAACGGTCTTCAGACAGATCTTAAACACAAAGCACGGGGCCATTTAAAAACGAGTCGAATTTTGGTCTTGGATGTTAGACCCGCATTTTACTCTTGTCTATTGAGTCCCGACCTGCATCTACAACACAAATGACACGCGAATAGTCTATTATTACACCCGTTAGATCAAATCCCGCGGGTACCCCGACCCTGCTGTTTCGTCTGAAAACAAATAAAACTCACCGTCTGCCTCAAGTTTCTATTACCAACGTTCTTCTCTTCCACGGGAATAATGTAAGTTTCCTTACAAACAGATTCGACTATTAATGTCTTGCAGACGCATATAAGTAGTATTCAGTATTTAGCCTTTTGTTTTTGGACAAATATCATATCATTTAATGTGAAACTTTGTGAGTGTTGATCTAAAGCACAGAAGATTGATTGACAGCTGAGCGGTCAGCAGCGCGCTACTGCGCTTATAGCCTATATTCTGAATAACTAATGACCAGATAAGTTGATAATATGACTGAGTACAGTGATTCCAAATGAATGTCCAAAAAACTCGTAATATGTTAAATCGAAAGTTTAATAATGTCTTTTCTCGCAGCCCTGCGCTGCGTCCGTGTATATGCGCCGGTGAACATCAAATGCGTGATGACCTTGCACCTTAAATTACCCTAAATTTATAGTCATAAAGATAAAAGTAAAACAATATTCGAAACTTCAAATTATGTATTTTTATTTGTGTAAACTCACAATAAGGAGAAAACTTTGTGCTTACTTAAAATCATTAAAAACATGACGTGCTTTCTGCTGCTTTGGTCAGCGCGTCACAAAAAAAAACAGAAACTCAAATACTTTTTTATTCGTTTTGTCAATTTAATTATTATTTAAGTGTAACATATTTCGTATAGGCTTATTTATTTTATTATTATTTCTCAAAACAGAGACGTAGCCTATCCTCTGTTGATTTAAATCTATTTGTTCATTAAACTAAACCCATGGAAGAAATTGTGATACTTTAGGAGATTTATTTATAAATGAGTTATTTCTAAGACAGCCAGTCTGGCAGAGCGGACATTTATGTAGCTTTTTTGCGAGCTGCCGCCGTGGGTTTTGTCTAGAAGGGATACAGCAAATGCCGAAAAGTTAATGATTAGATTTGGAGGTAGGATTATTAGGATGAAAACAGCGGCTCTGGCTAAATGAGATACAAATATATCCTACAATCGTGTGAAATTTTGTGTTTAGAGTTGGGTTTGGTTGAAGGATTAGATTAAAACAGTGGTCATCCAGCGAGAATTCGTTTGCTGTATCCCTTCTATCCACAACCGCAGGCGTGGCGGGGATGTTTTAGGCATGGCGGGCCGCCACGGTTGAATGTATATAGCGGAAACACTGTGTTATACATTAACCGTGCATTCACACCGCCGCCGGCGAGAGCGTCAAACTGGCCAAAAGTCAATCATTTTCAATGTGAGCCAGGCTTGAACGGCGTGAGCGTCGAGGAGAGTTGAAATCAAGTCAACTTTATGGTAATAAGCTATGACACGGTTCGAAAACAATAGCCACACCAAATGGCTTTTAATTGTTTATTTCGTAGCAAAAATTTGACTATAATTGTTAAGTTCTTTCCATCGATCAAATTCTTACTTTGGCATTTAAAATATGGTTAATAAGGTTAACTTATGCACTATTCGTGGTCAGTCTGCACAAGATCAACATGCTTGTTTGCTTCGCGGCCCCTTTAAATAAAATTCACAAGACCACGAATAAGATAGTCAGAGCGTCATTTAATCTTTTTCTCCAGGGTTGGTGGCAGGGCAGCCAGAGCATTTTTGACGCTCGTCGGCGGCAGTGTAAACGTACAGTAAGGTGTGTCATTGGTCAATTACAAATCCATTTTTCCACTCTTGATAAAAAACTATATTTGCAAAACGATGTTGAACACGCCAGACAAAAAACTATGCTAAACAATGCATCTTTTCTTTACCATTAACAGCCAATAGAGTGCCACAGGAATGAGGTATTTTTATAGGCCAACCCCAAAAGTAAGCGGGACACTGGTTCCCTTGCTAAAAACTAGGGATGTAACAATACATCGATATGAATCAATACATCGATTTTATTTTTAATGATCCGATGCATCGATGCCACACATATTTTTTTTCTAAAACTACCTCGTTGATTGTCACTATTGCACATTTTGGCACAAAATACTTGAAGATTTTGACTGTTGCCATCTAAGTTTGAGTTTATGTGACATTTTGCCCGTCAATATTAATTTTTCTTTATTTAAATAAAAAAGTGTATTTTTGTTCGTTTGTTGTTTTAAATGTTCCAATTGGGACAGAGATTGTGTCATTTTCAAAGAGTTTAATTAAATGTTCATGTCATATATTTTGGTTGCATTTGTATGTAAAAATGTAACTGCTTAACTAGGCACGTAATATAAAAATATTGATAAATAGAATTGAATCGTAATCGCATCAAAGAAGTGTTTGATGTAACCGCATCGCTGGCGGAGAAAAACCTATATTTTAGCGGATTGTAATGAACTTTCCGATTTACATCTCCACTAAAAAAAACATAAATTTTTCCCATAGACTTTTGCATTATCTCAAAAAAAAAAAAAAGAATCCGTGTTTAAAGGATAAGTCCATTTTCTTAAAAAAAATCCTGATAATTTACTCACCACCATGTCATCTAAAATGTTGATGTCTTTCTTTGTTCAGTCGAGAAGAAATTATGTTTTGAGGAAAACATTCAAGGATTTTTCTCATTTTAATGGACTTTAATGGACCCCAATACTTAACAGTTTAAATGCAGTTTAAAATTGCAGTTTCAAAGGACTCTAAACGATCTCAAACGAAGCATAAGGGTCGTATCTAGCGAAATGATTGTCATTTTTGGCAGGAAAAATAAAAAATATGCACAACTTTAATGAATTTTGAAGTCTAAATTTGTTTTGTTTTTCTAGTAAACCCACTCAAAATCATAAACAATGTGATCATCTGTGAAGATTAACTTCAAAACAAACTTCAAAAACTGTTGTTAAACACAGATCTTATTTTTTGCGATAATCCAAATGAATGGCATAAGAACCAGCGTCTCGCTAACTTCCGGGTTGGCATATAAAAATGCGTCATCTCATCATTGTCGTCATACGGCAATCTATAGAAATGGTATTAAAATGAAAGTGACTCACGTCTCCATGTTATCTCCCTCTAGGATGGTCTGGACGGGTAGGTAACCCATACGGGGGTGCTTTGCAAAATAGCGCTTTGTCCTGAACTTGTTCTTCAACACCTTGGCAAAGTCTCTCACGTCCTCTCCTGATGTCGTCTACAAAGAAAGATGCACACACGTGTAAAAATACCACATCACTACACCACATACTAAATTAATAGAAAGATACAGAAAGCTACATACAACAAAAAGGGATGTAAACAATCTTACCGGTGTGCAATATTCAACCATAGGATACTGAATCTTGTGACCTTTGGCCACTCTGCCAGAAAAGAAGCAGCTTTGGCAGATGTCGTAGTTAAAGTGCTTTAAGCTTCTGTACCTGTTGAGATCAGACACATGGGGGTGAGGTCTTTTAAAACGCTAGATAGGCTGGCAGAGCTTAAAAGAGTCAGAAATTTCACGGATCTGAGGTGACATGCATGGAATGCATGCAGGATTACTCAGAAAAAAACAGTAACTACTTGATCCTCCAGGTGGAGCTGTTTTGTATTAGCATGGGTGTTGATTTAAAAAGAGAATAAGTGTTCAAACAAAGCTCATTTACTTTATTTGGGAATGCCCCTATTTTATCAAAATCCAGTTATTGTAAGAAAACAAAAAGTTTGCATAACGATTAATTGAATTACATTTTCAACATTTAAAATTGTGTAAAATCTTATCATTTACTCTTCATATTAAAAGTCAAGCTGGAAATATTGCAAATGTGCATATTGCATGCTTATCTCAATGGTTTGCACTAACTGAATAATATTAATACCTAAAAATATTACGTATAGTCAAACTTTTAGGATAATGCAGGTAGCAAAAGGACTGGCAAGACAAAGACAGTGATGCTTTCCCCCCCAGAAATATATAAAAAAATATACATTATCATTTAATTTGATTTTACAAACTTAAAGCATTATCATATTGGATATTGTACATTGCATTTTTATTAAGTTATCACATATTGCACTTTTCTTCAATATCGTGCAGAATCTAATCTGGATTTTATTGGATATTAGAAAGTGCCTATTCCATAACAGGCAGCAGCCAAACCTAAACATGACTAAAACAACGCCTAAATCCCAGTATCTATTGTTATTATTTCTGGCTTAGGTGACATCAGGCCGATCAGAAGCCCCAATGACTTCCATGTTTTTTTTTTATACTATGGAAGTCAGTGGGGCTTCTGATCGGTTTGGTTACAAACATTCCTCAAAATATCTTCCTTAAGGGGATCGCACACTGGACGCGTAGCTCAGCGTCGCACCGCGTCGCGTCTAGGACAACTCGGAGGTATCGTAAACCGGAAGTGCACGTTAAATAGCGCGAGCTTTGTCAGATAGCGTCTACTTCAAAATGCATAATATACGTTAGCAGCAAATGTTAATCGTTAATGATTTGGGACAAATATTATGTTATTTAATGTTAAACTATGTGAGTGGTGCTGTGTGGCGTGACAGGGATTTGAGCAACTTCATGGGTCAAAGCTGGGCGCCGGTGTGCGTATACTCATAGAAAACAATGAGTTTGATTTTTTTAAGAACGGTGCGGTGCTGAGCTGCGTGGCCGGTGTGCGACCCCCTTTAGTGTACATAAGAATAAAGAAAGTGTATACAGGTTTGTAACAACATGAGAGTGAGTATAAAACTTTATTTTAACAGACAAATAGGATTGTGTTTCCACTAATAAAACTTCTAAGAGCCAGAAACGAATGCGGCAGCTGTTCGAGTCAGACTGCAGACTCGATTTTTCAACATCTACCTTGAAGTTTGGTGCAATGCTTAAAAATGCATCAAAAACTGCTGACACATTTAAACCATCTGAAGTAAAATCAGTCATACTAAATCGTGACACTAAAGTAAGGTCCGTACCTGAAGCCGATAATAGGACATTCCTTACAAATGTTGCATTTAGCCTGGTGCTTCGCTGTCTCAGCAGCCGCCACGCGATGCAGGACGGGAAGCCAAACCATGGACTGAGGCTCTAAACGCATCCAGTCCAGAAAGACCGAAGCCTCCAGCTCTGGTTTGTTATTGGCCTTCATATAAGAGTAGAAAAATAAAAGTAAGTTAAGTCGCTGCAAGGGCATATACATGGTTGCTTACTGCTTTGGAAACAATACATCACAGCTATAACTTGCCTAAAACTATAAATGACATTATGTTAAATATTGCAGTAAATCTTAAAAATCTCAGTGTGACTATCAAAATTAGAAACAAAATAAAAATGCAACACATTTTTATTGTTAACAAACACATTACAGTGTTTCCCATACATTCATTTATTTGTGGCGACCTGCTGACGCTCTCCGGTGTGTATGAAACACCTTTGTTTTATATTTGATGCGTACGTGTGCCCGTTTGCATGGCATTTTTGTAACTTTGCGCGTGGCTCCGCATCCGAAAATGACCAACCTGACCCCATATTAGTGAACCATTATTCATCCATCTCCCCATAAAAGCCATGAAGAGAACCTCCAGAAATAAATGTTTTGCATCAGTCAACGCACTCTGGGGTGCATAAAACACTTTCGATTTATACTTGACTTATAGTTAGTTTGTCTAGAACAAAGCACTCACATACCTCATCTGGGTAAAATACTTATGCTGCAATAGTTAGCCTGTCTGGAACCGAGCTGACTTAAACCACTATAATGTATGACACTTGCATTACATGTGAACGGCCCCTACGCTAATAGGACAATAATGCTTTTCCTACATCTATTAATGTAAAGCTGCTTTGAAACAATTAACAATTGTGAAAAGCGCTTAATAAATAATATTGAATTGATGCGCATGCTGTTGGCGCCGCTGAATACGCATGGCTGTGTGCAGTGTGAATGGCATTTTTTGTAATGCTGCGTGTGGCCCCACATCCAAAAATTACTAACATGACCACATACAAGTTAACAATTATTTATCCATCTCCCTGAAAAAAATAAAAATTGAGCAACACAAGAATTTTTTTGGCATCAGTCGACGCTCTCCGGTGTCTATAAAACACTTTTGGTTTATATTTGATGCATACGTGTGCTGGTTTGCATCCCATTTTTTGTAACTTTCCACGTGGCTCCACATCCAAAAATTACCAACCTGACCGCATATTAGTAAACCATTATTTATCCATCTCCCCAAAAAAGGCAGAGAAGAGACCCTCCATAAATAATTTTTTTTGCATCAGTCAACGCATTCTTGTGTGCATAAAACGCTTTCGATTTATACTTGACGCATATGCCATTGGCGCCGCCGAGTACGCATGGCGGAGTGCAGTGTGAAATGCATTTTTTGTAACTTTGCGTGTGGCCCCACATCCAAGAATTACTGACCTGACTGCATATTAGTTAACCATTACTCATCCATCTCCATAACAAAATCAAAATTGAGCAACACACAAAAAAAGGCATCAGTCGATGCACTCCGGTGTGCAGAAAACTCTTTTGGTTTATATTTGATGCGTACGTGTGCCGGTTTGCATGGAATTTTTTGTTACTTTGCGCATGGCTCCGCATCCGAAAATGACCAACCTGACCGCATATTACTTAAACATTATTCATCCATCGCCCCAAAAAAATCTAAATGAACTCTCCAACCAAAACAATTTTGGCATCCGTTGATAAATACTTGACGCATACGCCGTTGGCGCCGCTAAGTACGCAAGGCACTGTGCACTGCAATTTTTGAACTTTCCAAAAATGACTCACATGACCGTTATTCATACATATCCCCGTCAGATGAGTAAAATGTTACTCTGAATACAGTGTAAAACACTGCTTTAATTACACCCATTAAGGTTTTCATTTTTGGCTGAATTATCCCTTTAGAAAAAATAGGCCAATGAGAAATCAGAAAAGAAATCAAGATAATGATGCTTTTTCAAACAGTTTTCCTGAACACAGGCAGGACTGACTTACAAACTGAAAGCAGCTTCGCACACTGGGTTCAATATTGCTTCCTCCAAATGATGCCACTTCACCCAGCTGCCTGGGGATCTGAATGGCGTCGTGTAAAAGGAGTCCGAGTCGCCGCTGGTCGCAGAAGCCCGTGGCACTGGCCACCTCTCTGAATAAGACTAGAAAAAGCACAATCATTTATTAAAAAGTCTGTTTGGTACCAAAATATTTCTATTTATTATGCACATTGTGAAAAGCACTACACTAAAACATCAAAGATGCAATAACCTAGCTCTGGCATTACGATATATATGGCAGTGGGGGAACCAATACAACATCTTGTCTTTATTTCCTCTTTCTCGGTTTAGGCCTTGTCCACACTAATACGTTTTCATTTAAAAACACTTTTTTTGGCCCCTCCTCCATACTAAGACAGCATTTTTATCACATGAAATGTTTTTTGAAAACTCTTAAATCTGAAAATGCTGTTTTTGTGTTCAAGGAGGATTTTCGAAAATGATTACATTTTTATATATGACGTAGCCATGTGACCAATAGTCTGAAGCAAGATTGCATTTCAAGGTGGAAAGTAAATAAGCGTGTGACCTAAAAGATGCATGTTCGGGTCAATTCGGGTTTACATAGCCTTAATTCGTAGCTTCCCTTTTTTCCATTTTATCTTTATTTTTCATCTGAGGCCATAGGGCATGGGTGGGCTCGGGTAAGTACTTATGTAACCTAAATGGTTATTAATATATAAACTTAACCAGGATTTCCCGCAGCATATTTCAGTTAAGGCGGCCCGCCTAAGCTTGGAAACCCTACCGCCTTAACTAAAAAAATTGCTGCACAAAAGGCCGTCAAGTGCATCTCGGAGAATAGCGCGTACGCGCATCAAACCGCGAGCGAGGACGCGCGCCACACGGCCGAAATGAGAAAGACGTGGTCCGGACCGTCACTGCCCATTTGATTGCCACGTCCTCGGAATCGCCCGCCCACCCAACCCTACCACCTTAACTAACAAATTTTCTGCGGGAAACCCTGACTTAACATATACTCAAAGTTAGTGGTTTTAAAGAAGCACGCAATAGTGATGTAACTGGCCCCTGTATGGTGCTATTGCGATACGGTGACTAATTTGTCACCTTCTCACATTTAGTGTACTTCTAAACAGATGTGGCAGTTTACTGGGCCACATGCTGCAAATAAGCAAACCACAAAACTTTACAACAGTGTTTACTGTGCTGTTCTGAGTAAGCAGTGTAAACAAAATACAAGTACAAACACCTGGGAGAGCAATAAACATACCACAGCAAAAATCAATCTAAGACTATAGGCAGAAGAAACCAACAACTGTACAAAAAACGCAACATCACCTTGTGAGAAACAGGGGCTGTCAAAACAGTTCAGAATTGCAATTTTGCAATAAACCGAGCAAATACTGGATCTCTTTTATTATGACTTGCCTTTCTTTTATAGACCAAACAAAGCACATAAGATAAACAGAGGAACTTACATCTGTACTTATCCTCAAGGTGAGCTTTGCACAGACAGATTACTCCTGTTTTGAAGGATAGGGTACGGATCTTTCCGGTTCGTCCTCTGCGGGGAAAAATTAAATATCAAGGTGACAAATGACTAAAGCGAGACCGTCAAATGCTTGTTTTATCTTTTGGCTAGATAAAGAGACAAAATTGAGAACAAAACACTTCAGATGTTGCCTCTGGAAAACAGGCTGAAGTTTAAGGGAAAATATATTATTTACGCTATTAAGACCAGGATTGTTTTCACCGTTCTTGTCTCAATTTACTTTGGGGGAGAATGAATTGTCTTCTGTGAAATCTACCACCTCAATGTACAAACACTGAAAGATTTACGGCTTCATGTAAGTACAAAAGGAAACTTTCTGAGAATCAAAAGAGTATTTGAATACCTCAGTGATTCTGGGGTAAAAATACTTAAACACCTTTTAATCAAAGTAGTTATGTTACAAAAATATAATTGTCCCACATTTATTTTATTACAAAGAGTCATTACAAATATTTTTGAAATAAATGACCAAATAAAGAAATAAAACGGCCAATAATATTCCACTTTTACGAAAAATAATTCAGATAATTTACTCACCCCAATGTCATCCAAGATGTTTATGTCTTTCTTTGTTCGGTCAACAAACAATTTTTTTGAGGAAAAAGGATTTTTCTCAATTTTTCAATGTAGCTTCAAAGGACTCTAAACGATCCAAACCGAGGCGATCCCAACCAAAACGATTATCATTTTCGCCAAAATAAATAAATAAGTACCGTAATTTCCAGACTATAAGTCGCTCTGGAGTATAAGTCACATCAATCAAAAATGCGTCATATACGTCAAAATTAATTCATACTGACTTGACAAGTCGCACCTGACTATAAGTTGCAGGACCAGCCAAACTATGAAAAAAAGTGTGACTTAAGCCCAATTTATAGTCGTGCGTAAGTTCTACGCCGTAGCTACAGTGTAAGTTATCCGTAGCCTGTGCATAGCCTGACGTCCACCTTGCAAAATTTTTAACATCGCGTCAGTTCTACACGGACCGCAAGGGCTGTGATTGGTCACCCAGAACCCCTCCCGTCAGGTAAAAAAAATTGCATCTTAGGTATTTCTGTTTGCGACGGTGAAAACAAAGTTGAGCCAAGTTGAGGAGTAATTTACCTCAAACTGCAACAAAAGTCGCTGTTTATTTACTTCCATCAATGCGGGTTTTCTCAAATCATACACAACAAGTTGCTATTTCTTCTTCCTTTGTGGGTTAACTTGCCAAGCTGCTTCTTCATTGACGGGGCCACACTACTACTGTAGTTACACGCGTGGATACTGCTTAACAGCGGTCACAGCGTGTGTGTTTGCACGTCGACGCGGACGACGATGAAAAAGTATAAATGAAAACCGATGCAAAACCTACGTACAACTATAAAGAGCCCTTTATAGCCCGGAAAATACGGTACTTTTTAATACGCGTACGTGTGACCATTCGATGTTATTACGTAATATGTAAGGTCGTGCCAGCGTGTCACATGGCTAGTGCAAGACGATAAGTTGTGTTTTAAAAGTACATATTTACATTTTTTGGCGAAAAAGACAACCGTTTTGCTAGATAAGAGTAAGACCCTTATGCCTCGGTTGGGATCGTTTAGAGCCCTTTGAAGCTGCATTCAAACTGCAATTTTAAACTGCAAAACGTTGAGGTCCACTAAATTCCACCATATGGAGAAAAATCCTGGAATGCTTTCCTCAAAAAACTTAAAGAAATAAGAAAGAAATAAACATCTTGGATGACATGGGGGTTAGTAAATTATCAGAATTAGTTTTTATGAAAGATGTTCTGGGCCTTATTGGTGGTTTTATTTCCTTATTTGGTCATTTATTTCAACAACACACGTTGCCATGGTTACATGCCTGGCCCGAAGTTGATTTATTGGTCTGGCTAGTTGCTCTGTCGAAAATAAAATATTTTAAAATATGAGGGGAGACGAAGAGAGATTTGGCGCCCAGGCAAGAATTCAATGATCTGTAGCCAACACAGTATAAATTCTATTTTACAAAGTAACGTTAGCTCAGTGTAGTAGTTACGCTTTAAGTATGATTTGAATTAATGTAATTTACTTGCCACTTATTTTGCTTGTTATCAAAAATAATCTACTCTTGGCGGAAGTCTATCAGAAGTTAAAGGTGCTGTGTGTAGATTTTAGCGGCATTTAGCGGAAAGATTGCAAAATGCTCTGTCCACCACTAACAAAGAGCAACTATGGTAGCCGCCACAGGGCAAACATAGTGACCAAACTTATTCTACAGAGCAGTTTGTCCGTTTAGGGCTACTGTAGAAACATGGCGGCGCAAAATGGCAACTTCCATGTATGGGGACCAGCGTTGTATGTAGATAAAAACAGCTCATTCTAAGGTAAAAAACATACATAACATTTCAATATGTACGATCTTTATACACCACTAAAAATGTAGTTATGTATATTATATTGCATTTCTGTAAAGAGATCTTCCTAAAATTTACACACTGCACCTTTAAGTTTAGGCCACGAAAGCAGTTTGTTTATGTTTTTGCCCCTGAAACCATCTAGAAAAAAGAACCGTGAGTGACCCTAAACTCTTTACAACTGATTCTAATCTGCTTCTTCCTCTAAATCTCAACCAAGCAAGATGAAACAAAAGGAGGAACGTACGTATCATAGACGTTGAGCAGCCAGTTGAGACACATGTCCACACATAGGGGCACATTCACCAGACTGCTGTGCTGTTGCTCCAGACGGTCATAGATGCTGGTCAGACAGTTGATCACCTGCATGATGTCCATGAATTGCTCATTCTGCTTCAGGTTGTGCTGCTCAAAGGCCTCGCAGGCAGCAGGCATGCCCAGCAGATCCACTGCGTGTAATAAAACAACCAAGGTTACTAAGTTATAAGTATTGTACACATTGCTAAAAGGTTCCTAGTGTGGTCTGAATGGTTGCCAGGGTGTTGCTATGTGGTTGCTACGGTATTTTGCCAAGGTGTGTTTCTTCAGAACATCACTACACTAGTTAGCTAGGTTATTAATGTGGTTGCCAGGGTGTTGCTATGGTGTTCTAAGTGTTTTAGCACGTTGCTTGTGGTTGTCAAGGTGTGTTTTAAAGGGACAATAAGTAGGATTTACCCCCATCTAGTGGTGAAATTGTATTTTGCATTCAAACAAACAGTGCTACCTAGCGCCTCGCATTTCTAAATGCGTGTTGCAACTACGGTAGCCGTTATGTAATCACTGATCTCCTTGTCCGTTTCAGCTAGTTCACGTGTTCTGAATAAAACACGCGTTGTGGAAACGCGTTGGTAGGCTAGTGCTTTTTGTCCCTCTCTGCTATTATAGTTTATCAATATGGCGGAATGACATGGAAGGCTCCTTGGACTTACCCGTTCAATGCAAGTAAAGAGAAGAAATTCTAAGCTTACAAAGAAAAGTCAGATCACTGGCAGAGGTCATTTGACACCAACAAGGGCATATTTATGAATAAAGACATTGATTTTGATTAATAAAACACTTAAAACCCTACTTACTGTCCCTTTAAGAGTCACCACAATAGTTGGTTGATTGTTTTGCTAGATGGTTGCTATATTGTTGCTAGATAGTGTTAATATGCGTTTCATATAGAGCATCACTACACTAGTTAGCTAGGTTACTAATGTTGTCCGAATGGTTACCAGGGTGTTGCTCTGTGGTTGGTAAAAGCTCTGAGTGTTTTAAGCACGTTGCTAGATTATTTTCTATTGTCTTCCAAGATAGATGTTAAAAAGTTTTTTAAGGCATACATACACTAGTTAGCTAGACTACAAGTGTGGTCTGGGTGGTTGCCCAGGTGTTATGATGTCACCTGGTTGTTAAGGTTTTCTGAATGGTTTATAGCATGTTGTTTTGTGGTTGCTATGGTCTTCTTGATGGTTGCTAAATGATTGCTAAGATTCAAACCTCATGACTGACAAATGTTAGATGCATGCAACTCCAAAAAATATTTCAGAAAACAGCAGGGTAGACAATGTTGTGTGACTATGTGAGTGAGCTGTGCGTATTGACTCACAGCAAAGAGCCTTCTGCATTCGTCTGAGCTTCATTGCTGTTCTGTATGCTGAGAACCGTACATTGTTTAGATCCGCTGTTCAACAAGAAAAATTGTGCAAGAAAACAAACGTTAGTTCATTGAAATCAAATTAATCCCACAACATCTCTACATCAGATCATTTCTAATTTGGTTCTCATTTTGATCTCCTTATTTGTTTTAATCTAAAGAAATATGAAGCGTTTTTCATCCAATAAGCTTTTCAATGTTTGATATGGATTAAAATGTTTAATCTAACAACCAGACATTTTACTTTAAGGCAAATTCACTTTTTATGTTCAGATGAACGTGTGGTAAAATGTAACAAGTTTTTGCATTTCAGATGAGAATTACCTAAAGACAGGTAGAGCTCGGCCATCTTTGGGTGGTCCCAACATGTTGTTTGGGTCTGATGGCTGTAAAAAAAAGAAAAGACAATAAACATAAGTTCTTGCTTATAAGCATAAGTTATAAGCATCTAAAGTTATCTCTAACCTCTAACACCAGCCGCGTTTGAGGCGACAAAATCGTGTAGTTTGCCGCTTGAACAGTTCATTCAAGCCACGCATGAAAATGAGTTATCGAGACATTCACACAGAAATTCGCGTCTACCGTGCCATGCTAAACGCCTCATTCACGCCGCGAGACCTCCAGACGCGCGTCAACGGGTCTTCATATTGACTTAACATTGAAATCACTTGCACTTGACGCCTCTACCGCGGCTGGTGTGAACGCAGCATAAAGACTATACAACATCCAAAATGTGAATATAACCCTTAACAGATAATGGCAACTATTGTATGTATACGTATGCATTAGAAGTAGACTGATTAATCGGTTTTACAGATTTATCGGCACCGATAGTTTATTGGTGGAGCAATCGGTTATCACCAAAAATCCATGCCAATAGTTGTTTATGAATATGCACGTGTTGACTATATTAACATATTCAACAAATCAAACTTTGATTTCATTTCTTTATCATCACTGCAATATTTATTTTGTTATTTTGATTAGTTAATCATTAAGTGTAAAAACAGAAGCAAAAAAGACTATGCATATGATATACATTTATGTTATTTCAGTTGTACCCGTTGGGAGTTTTTCACATTTACTTCAATACTAGTTAATATAATTAATATATTTTTATTTATACATTTATTTCATTTAGCATATTTAATGCTTCAGTACTGTTGTTTTATTACTATTTCGTTTTTAGTGTTATGTTTGATTTTAATCTAGTATCTATTACAAAAACTATCGGTCAATAATCGGTTATCAACAGGTACGGACCAACCCAATTATCGGTAACGGTAAAATCTATTATTGTTCGACCTTTAGTATGCATATGTATGCGTGTAAATGTTTACCCAAAGAATTCTTGGTATGTTATTGTGCTCTTGTAGAGTATTGCGTTTGCAGTGCAAAAGGTCATGGGTTCAAACCCAGGGAACGCACATTTTCTATATAAAAATGTTTAAGTTTATACCTTGTAATCCATAAGTCACTTTGGATAAAAGCATTTGCAGAATTTTTTTTAAATACATTGAAATTTAATTAAAATAAATAATTACTTAGTGTAAATGTTTTTGAAAAAATGTTTTAATTCCAGCATTAATTGAAGCTTGTCATAAAAAATTGCCATCCCGTTGCGTGGCTGTTAAAACAATTTAGAAACTTCAAAAGCTCATCTCACAAATTATTTGACTATGGGAGCAGTCCTGAAAGTTGTTGTAGACAGAGTCCACTGGGAATCTCCACTTCATTTGAAGCTCACAAGTTTTAGTTTCTACATTCACAAAAGCACTTGTTTTGTTAAAAAGACCCTAAATGAGTCCATTAACGGAAATGCATTTTGCGCTAGCTAGTCTTTTATCCAAGGGTTGCTACGGGCCGGGATGTTTTTGTGATTTTGGGGTTTATGCCAGGGCGAATTGCTCTGTAGAATTCTAATGAGGAAGAGAAACTTTTAAACTAAACTATAAATTACATCTACACCCTACAGTGTTTTAGCAAAGAATAAAACACTCTCGGACAAGGATTTTCAATGCACAAAAATGAGATCATTCATTTTTAGAAACAAACAAATCTTATCATAAAACAAATGTCAAAAGAGAAAGTTTTAAGTAACGTGGCTAAAATCAGATTGTATTTTAAATTAAAATGTCTCGAGTCACTTCCACATCCAAACCACTGGCATCTACAAAAAGTTGTTTGGGCACATACTATACACTACTTTTACTTTAAGCATTTACCATGTAAATATTATGTCATGATGTTGGTAATTATTTAGTACTACTATGTTATAATCGTCCTGATACCATCACAGTACATTGGGACTATTTTCCTAAAGCAACACCACACTGCTGATATTCACACACTAGCACACTGACATAACATATAACCCTGCTTTTTGGAGTAAGTACTGTTATGTGTAGGTTTACTCGTAGTTATTGATAAACTGCAGCACATAAATCACTGGCCTTCAAGTAACCGGCTTTTCAAGAAACAAATGAAAATCTGAATGCCGTCTCAGACTGAATTTCCAAATGAACTCCAATGCATTACAAACCCCTGCTCTATTAAATCCAGTGCTCTGTTGACATTGTATTAACAAAAAGAAAGAGTAAGCATACAATTTAGCACAGCTCTTTAAAAATTCCCAAAGCTGGGCACACAGGGTGGCCGGCGTTATAACATTAAGATCTGCCTACCAAGCCTTTTGGGTGCCAAAAGCACAGAGTGCCTCCACTTTTGTCCCAGATAGCATGTTTGGGCATCACAGGCCTCTCACTATGGTTTGAGTCACAGGGCACCTACATTTCAAAACCGAGATATCCCCACCACACAGCATTTTTTGGGCATCATAGGCCCTTCACTTGGTTTTGAGGCACAGTCTCTTCCAGCGCCCCCTAGATTCAGGTAGAGTCGGTGAAGCATGCCAGTGGCCTGATGCCAAATTCCCAATCGAAATCTCCATACCTGCACACTCGAGGCATTGCCACAGGCGGAAGTACAGCAATAATGTGGGCTTGAACGAGAAACAGGAATGCCCACCTACATGCATGCATGCATGCATCAAACTGCACAGGGTACCCACACGCGCGCGTGCACGCATGCAGACGCATCTGATTTGCGAATCTGCATGAAAACGCAAATAAGTATGCTGCTAAAACCAAAACAGTGATCTTCTGTGTGGCTTCCGAGCCCGTTGTGTACATGCACTCTAATGCTAACGCACGAATGTGGAGATTTAAAGGCCAAACATCGGTATAAACACGCATAAGATGTAAGACACAAGGACGGCGACTGATGCATTAGTAACCATCGATGTTACAAGCAGAAAACAAACAGATAATGCACGTTAAGCCCCAAAAAACCAGGCACCGGGAAAATATCGGAGCAAGCACCTGCTAGGCTTTAATGACAACAAGAAACGAAAAGAAACAGCGCTCGTACGGTAGATGGAGGATCGCTGAACTCCTTCGGTGTCCGCTGCTCGCGCGAGCCGACATTTATTCGCGTTTGCGCTGCACTTACTTTCTCAAGTTCTCCCTCATCTCGACTCCCAACGACCGCCGTATCCGAGGTGTTTATTTTAAAATCCCGATGGATCGTCGTTCGGGGCGAATCACCTTCGCGGTGTTCCCTCTCTACGAGAGAAAAAGCATCAGACTTCCAAGCGATCTCCCTCAGCCGGAGCGGCTCAGACGAGGCGGAGCTTTTCCTCCTCTTGCTCCCTTCCCCCTCGCTCCCTTCTCGCTCACTCATTTACAGACTGTGTCACAAAACATCCCAAACTGCCTATGTAGGGAACATTTTTCAGGGGGCACGAGCGAGTTCGATTTAGACGAGGGCCGTACTGAAACAATTGAACTCAATTCATAAAATCGTTTGAACAACAATCAAACACTGCTTTAATGACCCAAAACGATCCTGAACTTTGTTAGTATTTAACTATGGTTAACTGTACTAGTTAATATTTAAGAATACTATATGGTACAATACTATAGTATAATTACAGTACACTACAATAATTTTTCATGTATCAATGCTCACGATTTCCAAAATAACGTGAATCGTACAAAGTGCAACTTTATGGGGCCAAAAAGTGTCCTATCGAACTTTTAAACTCATATATGGTTAGAAATAATGCTTAAATTAAAAAAATGTATGCACCTTTGATGAAAAGACTTACTGTGCGTTCACACCAGATGCGAATAAATCATGTTATTCATACGTAGTTGGACGCATGAACATTTTGAGTTAACTCGCTTATTTTGTGCATGAAATTCGTGTCATTCGTGCATACAATTTAGACGTGAATACGCTCAATTTGCCAGCTTTAGCTAGCTTGTAGTCTCAAAATGTATGTATAGCTGAAATTGAGTAATGAGCATTTTACAACTTACCAGATTGTCCGACCTCCTCACTCACTTTCTTCCAAGTAAGATCCTTTTTATTCCCGTTTCTATAAAAGTACGAAGATGCGTCGTATAGCTCCGGGTGTCCACATACATTGACGACGATTTTGTCCTCCATTGTTGTTTTCGTATTTCTGCCTCAGATTTTTTAACTCAATTCGCGCAAATCGCGGCATTCATTCCACCTTATTCATGTCGCCTTATTCATTCTCGCAAATCGCACCGCAGGTTGTCTATCAGGTCTTTGCATTGACTTAACATGTAAATCACTCACACTTAACGCTTCATTTGCATCTGGTGTGAATGCACCAATAGACTTTCACAGCAAAACCCTCTTAAATGCATGCAAGCTTTTGGCAAAAACCTCTGCTTGTAAAAAAAATACTTATTTGGACAAGTTATAGTAAACAGTGCAAAATCACTAACGATTAAACTAGAAACATTGGAAATGATGAAAGTAAGAATGGAAAAAGAAGAAACTAAAGCACACAATAGGGGGCGCATGTCACTGCCACATTCGGGTTGTATTCGGGTCCAAGTACTTACAAGGGTCCCAAGTTTGAAAGTGATACACGTTTGTTTTGCACGTCGTCTTTTATCCAATTCATCTGCCACTTAGAGGACTTTGCCAAAAAAAATCGATGTGGCATTTAACAGATTCTGCCAGCAAAGAATATATATATTTCTGAATAGCCTGAGGCCAGGAATAAGCAAATTTGAGGCGAAGGTATTTGATGAACATATAATACGTGCAGAGAGCATTTGGTCAATATCATTATCTCATTTTGGACGCGGCTTTTGCATCTAAGCCCCTCATATGTTTAAATCCAACACTAAATGTGCATATAGTGCCCTTCGAAATGTAGGAATCAAACATTTAAACACACCTGTTAAAAATGCTGCCTACATAGAAAGCTTACTATGTTTTGGAAAGCAGCCATCAGTTTAAAAAGGATCAGTATTTACTGTCTTGATATGGAGGGCTATTTGTGGTTTGGTGGGATATATGGGCTGTTTATCCACAGACAAAAGCTGGTGCCAAAGTAAAGAACTCCCAGTTTACGAGGCATTAGTATTGCCTTGATAAATACTCGTCAATTAACCTAGTTTGCTATCATTTGGTCAGTTGAGTTTTTGAGTAAAATCTTTAATGGGTACTTTTATAAAAACTTTAATGACTGACATTAACACTACAGTAATGCATTTGGTATGCTTTTATCCAAAGTGACTTACAATGTCTGTAAATTATACCTTATATATAGATTAACAGTTTGTGTGTTTAGTGATCTTGGCATTATCAGCGCAGTCTTTTACTAAATAAGTTGAGATGAAAAGTAAATTTTTTGCATAATGCATCTCCTAATAGTTCAATAGTAAATGTACGTAAAATGTCAGTAATAGTAAAATCATGTTTTCATATTTGACTGTACATATTGATCCGTTAAGGATTAATGTTTTTTTTTTATTAAAAACTGTATAATAGGTTATTGGGTTATTATAAGGTTAAAATCAAATGCTCTCTAGACGCTTAAGCGTCCCGCCCCCAACAGTATAAAAGACATAGTATATGTTTAAGTGCTATAATTGGGTCCCCGGTGCTTCTATCAACCTAGAAAATATGAAAAAGATCAACCCAGTAACTTAGTTTTGGTGAACCATTCTCTGCACGCATGTGAAAAAAATAGGTTATAAAAATTTGTCTCCCCTTGTGATGTCAGAAGGGGATAATACCACCCCTTAATCTGCACTATCCAACTACAGCACTGTTGTTTAGTGCAGAGATCAACTAATTTGCATTTTAAAGGACACACCCAAAACGACACATTTTTGCTCATACTTATAAAAAAGTGCTGATTCTAAGGTAATAAAAACAAAACAGTTAATTTTGTAAGGACATACCATTGATAATATAGTTATTTTAATATAGTATGTATTTTCTGTCAAGAGATCTTTCTAAAAGTTACACAATGCACCTTTAATACTAGTTTACTAGTTCTTATATAAAGAATGGCTGATAGTGGACTGTTAGGGAATAAGAAGACAGTGATTTTAATCTATTCATAATCCACTTCACCATAAGAATCAGTTTTCTCCAACTTCCTAAATTCAGATCCATTGATGCCATTACATAAATGCCACCCTGACTTTCCACAAAGTTTGTGCATTTATATTATTAAAATTACTAGGGCTGTCAAAAGATTAATCATGATTAATAGCATACAAAATAAAAGTTTGTGTTTGCATAACATATTTGTGTATGTATTGTGTGTAATTATTATGTATATATAAATACACACATACATGTATAAATTAAGTTAATAAGGTATTTATGTATATTTTTAAAAATGTATATATAATGTAAAATATATATATATATATATATATATATATATATATTCATGTAAATGTATCTTAAATACATATGTGCATGTGTTTGTATTTATATATACAAAATAATTACACACAGTGCAAACACATATATTACGCAAAAAACAAACTTTTATTTTTTTATACGATTAATAGTGATTAATCTTTTGACAGCCCTAAAATTACATGAATTTTTCAATTTCACTGAGTAAGTAATAAATGCATTACAGGTGAAAACGCTGTAACCTGCTCTCTCAGGGGGCTCTCACACAAAGTTGTTAAAAAATATATCAGATTCAATATTGGAAGTCTTATAAATCGACCTACAAGGGAGAAAAGCCAGCATAACATTGACTCAATAAAGGAATTTTACAGATACATCAGTCAACCACATAAAGTGGCTAATTTTGGACTATTTCTGGGGAGGATATTGATTCGGAGCCACATAGTTTGGTCAGCAAGATTTTTCAAAGTGGGAACTGCGCAACTGGCATCATTTTAAAGCCGTCAAAACGTCTCTTTCATTTTTAAGTTTCTTAAGAGATGAGGATTGTATTGGAATGTTTTTACTACTTATACTACAGTTAGTTACGGTCCTCGAATCTGATTGGACGAAAGGCTGATATACAGTAGGATCAGAATACAGGGACGGTTTACTGTCCAGTAAGTGTCAATATCACGTAATGTGAATCAGTAAGAAAGTAGCTGCAAACCAAAGGACTTTTGGGACACTCGTTTGTTTTTGCATATTAAAAAAAACTTTCTAGTGTTCGTTGAGCTGTTGAATAAAATCAACGTGCTGTGACTTCACTTTTGCTCATGTGAGCTTTAATTTACTGTAATGTTATTATAGTATTTAGCTTTGCAAATTACATAAATTTGCATAAAATACCTATAGAGTAAATTTGTTCACAAGCATTTTCTTCACTCTTTTAAACACTAATATTCATATTTATTTGCTATCTTAATTATGCACAATTGCATTTTATTATTAATCATTAGCATTGTTTTCCTTGCTGGCTGTGGTGTGCTTCTAGGTTGCGACCCACTACGGATTGCAGTAATGCAGTACTTCCGAACCCTATCTCATGGAGATCGCCCAACTCACTTTGTCAGCAGAGCCTAATTTATCAACTTGGATCATTCTGCACGAATTTTACAGGGGTGAGATCTCAGTTCGGAAAAGGTCACGAAAAATCACTTTTCTTTGGTAGTCTGCCGTCGGCTGTGATGGATTTGTTACTCCGGGAGTTTGCATAACATCAGAATTAAATTTCCTAATTCAGCATGGACCTTGAATGCACAGAGCATTAACATGTGGACTGAGAAAACTTACTTGATGTAGTACGGGACATTGTTGGGTGAAATAGAGCGTTCCAGAGGACTTGCAACAGATGCTGAAATAGAAATAGAAACACATTCACCTCATAGATTTCCTTGGTCAATGACACATGTTAATGACTCAGCAACCCATTACAAAATCCATTATATCACGTCATGTTACGCTACATTATCTTTAAAGCGGAAGTCATTATTATGAATCATGGACAAAATAACTGAAATCATTTTGTCTTGGAGACTAATTGTCTATTTATTTCATATAATGCACATGCTATAGTTGCACATTGGATGAGTACACGACTGTGACATCACACATTGTCAAAAATATGCAGCATGAAGTTAGAACAACTTAGTTTTGCAAGTCAATTCAACCTACTATTTTAAGTTTTGGTTTAAAGGGACACTCCACTTTTTTTGAAAATATGCTCATTTTCCAGCTCCCCTAGCATTGAATATTGTTTTTGACCGTTTTGGAATCCATTCAGCTGATCGCCGGGTCTGGCGCTAACACTTTTAGCATAGCTTAGCACAATCCATTAAATATGATTAGACCATTAGCATTGCGCTAAAAATAAGAGTTTGGATATTTTTCCTATTTAAAACTTGTCTCTTCTGTAGTTACATCGTGTACTAAGACTGACAGAAAATTAAAAGTTGCGATTTTCTAGGCGATATGGTTAGGAACTATACTCTCATTCTAGCTTATAATCAAGGACTGCAGCAGGCGTAGTGATATTACGTACTTCCCGAAAATAGTCCCCTGCCATTGAAAGTTACTAAGGGGACTAGTTTCGGCTGCTGCGTAATATTATTGCGCCATATCTGCCTAGAAAATCGCAACATTTAATTTTCTGTCAGTCTTAGTACACGATGTAACTACAGAAGAGTCAAGTTTTAAATAGGAAAAATATCCAAACTCTTTGGTTATTTTTTTAGCGCAATGCTAATGGTCCAATCAGATCCAATGGATTATGCTAAGCTATGCCAAAAGTGGTAACGACAAACCCGGAGATCAGCTGAATGGATTCCAAAAAGGTAAAAATCAAATGTTTAACTCTAGGGAAGCTGGAAAATTAGCATATTTAAATAAATAAAAAATGTTGAAAAATAATTGAAGTAACATGTTGATTTAAAAAAAAATGCTGGATGTTTTTTACAGGGCAGTAATATTGCAAAACAAAACCCCCAAAACACACTTACCATCTAAGAAAGTTTGAGACTGGGGGCCTAAGTCCTTATAGGCTGTGGTCAGCTGGGTCAGACGTTCTTCAATTGAGATCTGAAATGTTTATTTTGGGACAAAATGAACGCAGAATCGCACGCACACACATTGTAACCAAATTTGGTTTTAAATGGATAGTTCACCCAAATATAAAAATGATGTTATTATTTGCTCATTTTCAAGTTGTTGCAAACCATTACAAATTACTTTGTTCTGCTAAACACAACGATTTTTTAAATCAAGCATGAAGTAAAAGCACCATTCATTTCCATAGTAAAAAAAACAAAATACTATAGAAGTCAGTGGTGCTCACAAACTGTTTGGTTACAAACATTGCTTAAAGGATTAGTCAATTTTCTTAAAAGAAAAATCCAGATAATTTACTCACCACCATGTCATCCAAAATGTTGATGTCTTTCTTTGTTCAGTCGAGAAGAAATTATGTTTTTTGAAAAAAACATTGCAGAATTTTTCTAATTTTAATGGACTTTAATAGAACCCAACATTTAATAATTAACTCAGTTTCAAAGGACCACAAACAATCCCAAACGAGGCACAAGGGTCTTATCTAGCGAAACGATTGTCATTTTTGACAATAAAAAAAACTAATATACACTTTTAAAGCACAACTTCTCGTCGTGTAGATCCGGTCGTGATGCGCCAGCTGACCCCACTACGTCACCGCAATACGTCATGACGTCAGAAGGTCACAGAGGACGAACGCGAAACTCCGCCCCAGTGTTTACAAGCGTCTTGAAAGAGGACTGTTCCTACGTTGTTGTATGTCAACTGATACTAATTAATGTCTTTGTGGCAGTTTATTGTTTAAAATGGTCCGCTAATGTGCGTTTTATATATGTAACACGTGACCTCCCTACGTCACTACGCATTTACGTTAGGTCGCGCTGGACCGGACCTTGACGAAAAGTTGTGGTTTAAAACTATATATTTTCTATTTTTCTTGTCAAAAATGACAATCGTTTCGCCAGACAAGACCCTTATGCCTCGTTTGGGATTGTTTATAGTCCTTTGAAACTCCGTTGAAAAAAACTGTTAAGTGTTGAGTTAAGTATTAAATGTTGGGTTCAATTAAAGTCCATTAAAATTTGAAAAATTCTGCAATGTTTTCTTCAAAAAACATAATTTCTTCTGGACTGAACAAAGAAAGACATCAACATTTTGGATGACATGGTGGTGAGTAAATTATCTGGATTTTTCTTTTAAGAAAATGGAATGTTCCTTTAATATCTTTCACAGTGTTTGGCAGAACAAAGAAATTAATACATTTGTTACAACATGAGGGTGAGTAATACAGTAGATGACATAATTTTCATTTTTGGGTGAACTATCCTTTAATGTCCTTAGTCTCCTTATAAATAATACCTTTTGGTCTGTCATATCTTTGAAGTTTAAAGGACAGAACTGTCCTGTAACCTGCTTGTTGTACTATTGCTGACATGAAATATTATTTATGCTGTTTATCGAACTGTTTATTTTCTGTCAATGTCAAGTTTCTCTCTTGTGTTTCAGGAACTAAATCAGTGACCTGACCTTAAGCATCTTTCAAACATGACATTTTAATGATAGTTATGTTAGATTTGTAGAGTAGGGATGGATACCTGAAGAAGCCTCCATCTCATGTTAAGGTCATTGTTTCTGCTTAGGTTGTCTGGAGATAGCTGAATGTCGGGAGGTCCAAATGTGGAGGCCAGTTGGTTGACCTGATTTACGTTTTCCTGGATGGGAGCTATCTCCACTTGAAACACCTAAAAAACACATAAAACTTTCATCTATTTTGCCTACAATCCTTAAAATTAAATATTAGCTTTATACTACTATGACATCAGTACATCAATGGTTGAAATGACAATTGATATTCTTTAGTATTTCAGCGAATACCATTGTACATTCTGAACAGACCTTTATTCTATCTATGAGGTTTTGAAGATCATCTACGACCACATCCCCAACTGGCTTCCAAGAATTCTTCACGGATTCAGCCTGGCGAAGCTTTGCATCCAGTTGATCCTGGGCGTCCTGGAGCTCCATCAGTCTCTGCAAGGCCAGTTCCAGCTCCCTCTGCCAGTCGACGGCAGCCGTACCCAAATTCTTCCATCGCACGGTTACGTCGTCCACCTCTTTACGCAGTATGCGGCCCACATTTTGAATGCTCTCTGGACTTACATCTGTGCAGAACGCAAGAAGTGTCTCTATTGTATTCTGAGTATTGTATTCAACTCAGTCCCTGAATGGCTAATCCAGTGCACAGTTAAACTTCAATCCTAATCAAACACACCTTAACTAGTCTCAACCTCAGACGTCACTCCCACAGACCACTTGTTGAATGTCTGATGCATATAGCACACTTAACTAGAAACACTTCTGAAGATTCAAAGTCGTCCTGTGATTGGTTGAATTATACAGTATTTCCGGGAGACGTGTCGCGATCTTTAACGGAAACAACACAGAGCCGTCTGACATGTTTACATCGGTTACAAGAGTGAATATATACTGCATTTTTAAAAGACCGCCAAAAGTGTTGCTTGAAGCATTCTAAAAAGAGATATTTTACGTGTTAGTCGTTGTTATAAACTTTAGACGTTCATAAATTAACGATTTACTGGTTGCACACCGGTTTGTTATTGTGGATACATTTCCACGCCCCAAAGCATGACATGACATGGCACGAAATGTGATCGGTGGATTTACGTGTCAGTTATATGGCCTCTTGGGAGGTCTTTGGCAGCCATGATTCGCAGACCTTTTAAAGGGACACCTCACTTTTTTTTGATAATATGCTCATTTTCCAGCTCCCCTAGAGTTAAACAATTGATTTTTACCGTTTTGTAATTTATTCAGCTGATCTCCAGGTCTGGCGGTACCACTTTTAGCATAGCTTAGCATAATCCATTGAATCTGATTAGACCATTAGCATCACGCTAAAAAATAACCAAAGAGTTTTGATATTTTTCCGAAAATAGTCCCCTTGGTTACTTTCACTAGCAGGGGACTATTTTCGGGCAGTGCGTAATATGATTGTGCCTCCTGCAGCTATTAGAGATGCGCGGATGGGCTATTATTTCATCCGCAACCGCATCACAAAACTCAACATCCGTCCGCCATCCATCCGCACCAACGTTTCTGACCAGTTTTCAAAACCGCACCCGTCCGCCATCCGCTGACTGGGCGATGCAAGGCGCTGCTGATGACAGCCGCTGCTGATGACAGCCGCGAGACTAGAAAGCCCTAGAATATAAGCAGTGAACTCAGGCTATGTTTACATTAATGCGTTTATACTTTAAAACGCATTACTTTTGCTACGTTTACGCCTTTCATCT
The DNA here is from genome assembly GCF_027580225.2 of Misgurnus anguillicaudatus. Classification (NCBI taxonomy): domain Eukaryota; kingdom Metazoa; phylum Chordata; class Actinopteri; order Cypriniformes; family Cobitidae; genus Misgurnus; species Misgurnus anguillicaudatus. Next base: position 39,951,570 of record NC_073339.2, on the reverse strand, counting down.
ACACTACATCGCCGTTTTCGACCCTCATAAATGGATTCGTTCGTCAACGCTGCAGACCCTGTTTTAGTTTGAGAACTCAGACGTTGCGCTGAGTGTAAATGTAGATGGAGTCTTATGTAAACTAACAGCTGATGTTAACGTGACAGCGCATCATTTTCAAAGTAAAAATTATTTTATTCAGGTAAATGGAGGTTTGCAACGGAGGTTTTGACAAAAATAGTAAACATCTACCAACCAGCTATTATACACGCTATATCGGATTGTTTTAACATGTATCATCATAGATAATGTCTATTTTATATTTATGTTTGAGTATTGTTGGGTTTAAATATTGTTGTAATGTGTTTATGTTTTGTTTAAATTTAGTTAGCTTATTACGAAAGATAGACTGTAATTTTAAACGCCATATAGGGCGTTGTAAAGGCCAATATGAAGGAAGAATTGTAATGGGTCAGACATTATTTTCGAGTTTAATTTAAGTTTTGTTTTCTACTTTAAAATGAATATCGTTTCAGATAATTTGTCTCTTAATTTTCATCGATGTTTTGTTGATAAGTTCATAAGTGATGTGAATATAAATTAATAAAAACAATAAACTCAACGTCATTAATATTTAATGCTCGTTTAGCCGATTGCGCTTTTAGCCATTTCAGCAATTTCTGTGTTGCTAGCGGAGGACATGCACGGACCTCGCACACATTTAAAAATTAATGCAATAAGCATTTCTGTAGGCTAAAGCTATACTTCACCTCTTATATATGTTTGATTGAAGTTTGCATTTGCTGAAATTTATTTTTGCTTCAAGTTCGTTTAGTACTGTTCACTTGAATGCTTTCTTTTTAAACCATAAAGACCAGTCTCCGATCGGCGCACATGACATGGGACAAAAATAAATAAATAAATAGCCTAAATTAAACGCACAAATTACATAGTCTGCACTGGTGTCTGATTTACCACTTTGTAAAACTTATTCCAGGCAACCCTTTTCTGACCTTTTATTTCCTTTGTTTTTAATTCTCATTTTTTTGAGTTTGCCACGCACCTCCTTCGCCGGCGTTGATAAGAGCTGTGTCAAAATGCGTCCTCATTTCTCCGCGCTGTTAATGATAGAACGAATGGATCCTTAACAGCCGAGGCTATCCCAAACAATTTAAACCTTTATTAAATAAAAGTGTATTTAGAAAACTTTTTCTTGTCACTGTTTTAGTATTATAAGTTATGTTTTGTGTTAATATTATTCGGTTTATGTTGCGAATATTTCTAAGGTTGATTATTTGATATACTGTTGTTGAATAGTTTAATCTACATCAATGTGTCATATTTTTTCAAATAAATTCATATTTTTCTGATTACATATTTATTTTAATAAGTCAGAAATGTCTCCGCTGTTTATTGCTGACAATCGCGATGGGCGCTACTGGGGGCGCGTGCAACAGGTGACCCAAATTATGGGCCCTCAGCAGGCTAGACCGTCTCATTTCAGTTCTCTTCGCGAACTTCTGAGCCTGCCACCTTGAAAGACAGAGTGCTCACCGTTTAAAGTCGCATGCTTTGAAGGACACAGCTAATAACAAGCAGTCGATCCGCCACCCGCCCGAATTTAATTAAAATATAATTTTTCATCACGTCATCCGCCCGACCCGCGGTTTATCCGCGGCTGTAACCGACAACCGCGCATCTCTAGCAGCTATGTTACGGAGCAAAGTCCTTGATTATTAGGCCAGTTTGAGAGTATAGTTCCTAGCCATATCTGCCTAGAAAATCGCAACTTTTAATTTTCCGTCGGTCTTAGTACACGATATAACTATAGAAGAGTCAATTTTTAAACTCTTTGGTTATTTTTAGCTCGATGCTAATGGTCTAATCTGATTCAATGGATTATGCTAAGCTATGCTAAAAGTTGTACCGCCAGACCCGGAGATCGGCTGAATGGATTCCAAAACGGTAAAAATCACGTTTAACTCTAGGGGAGCTGTAAAATGAGCATATTTTCAAAAAAAGTGGAGTGTCCCTTTAAGAATGCCTGAAAGGTATAGTATGTTTGACTAGGCTTGGATCCAAACAGTGGCTCTCCTGGACCAGAGTTGAATTGTAGTATGTGTATGGATTCAAGATTTCATACCCTTTTGACCAGGCCTTTTTTTCAACCCCTCACGAGGCATCTCAGAAAGGAATGTTTTCACGTTGTCAAGCGTTCCATTGATCACAGGTTCTTTGGCAGCCAGCTCTCGTCTGAAGCCCTATAAAGCACAAGGGGTTGTTTTGAATCACAATGACGGGCAAATTTACTAAATTGCAACACATAAACAATTGGACTTTGAAACGTTTCATTTACATAAATCCTTACATTTCGGCTGCATGTAAATAAAACAGAACGCCAGATTTTCTTGTGCGGTCTTAGACTTTTGGACAGTCCAATCAATAAGACTCAAGCACCTTTTCATACAGCCAATATAAGTTTTTCTTTTAACTCATAGAAATGGCCATTATTATACAGGTGAAAAACAGACTCACCAAGTTGCTTCCTCTCAAACTGAAGCGGTTCGAGAAACAAAATCTGTTATTTTCTAAATGCATGTAGTTTGATATTAGTTTTATTTCAGGTGAACTGTTCCTTTAAAAATGAGCTTTAATTACATGAAATTCATTGCTTTTGATCATTTTAATACGCTTTATTATTTTAATTTTGCGCATTGTAATTAACGTTTTTGTGGTTAAGCAAACCACAATTAAAATCTTAAAGAACCCTCAAGAATCTGCTTAAGCCTCCCGGAGTTTGAGCTTAAACTGCAAACGTTTCAGTAGTTTGCAAATCAAAATGCTTTAATTACACTTCTGATGGCACTTTCTTCGCAGCTCCTACGCATCTGACAATCCTGCAAATGTGGAGTCTATCAGACCGACTCTCACAGCCTCCCCTACACAAACTACACTACGACCGCATCCTGTTTACAGCAGACCCCTGACAGCTGACGGCCAATAGCAGATGTTAATTGGTCCGCACAGCCATGCCAGGAGACAAGAGATTTTGCACCTCTCCTACGCAACGTATCATCTCCATCTGTTTAAATATTTAACAAGAACAGACTGTGATACGATTACGCTTCAATACGGAATTCATAAATCATCTTCAACATCATTTTTCATGCCTTCGGTTAGGGGCGTAAGCCATGTGCCGTATCCTCACCTTGTGCGTGAGGAGTTGTTGGTGCACGGTCGGGACGTCGCCCCCTACTGGCTTCTGGTGTTCGAGCTCCTCCCTCTTAAGCTGTAGCCAGTTGAGCAGCTCTTGCAAGGACATATGCAAGTGTTTCCACTGATCCACACCTGCGTCCAGATAGGGCCTGAAGAGTCATGAATAAACAATGTTAAGATATTAGACCATCCCAATATTTGAAGCTATATTAAGAGAAACCACCAGAGGGCACTCTTCTATCACATCACGTTTCGAAAAAAAATCATTGCACGAATGAAGTGTCGAGTCTTTGAGAGATGAAAGTGTCATTTGAACATTTTGTTTGAATATGCATGAGCATTACTGTAAAGGCTTTTACCAGCTTTTCATTTAAAGGCACACAGTATGTGCTTCTATAGGTTTGACACCTAAATTTGCAAACAAAAGTCATGAATTCAAACGGTGGGCTCAGACACCACGTGAAAGTAAATATTAATCAATTATATCAGTGGTGGCCGGTAACTTCTCTTCCGAGGGGCGCAAATTCAACATATGTATTCAAAGTGTCATCATGTGTGTTGCTCGTCATAGCAAAGTATATGTTTGTTGTGAATCTATGTCACATATTTTGACATGACACGTGATGCGCATAGGTTCACATGGTGTGCCGAACACATATTTTGACATGACACGTGATGCACATAGATTCACATGGTGTGCCGAACACATATTTTGACATGACACGTGATGCACATAGATTCACATGGTGTGCCGAACACGTGTTTTGACATGACACGTGATGCACACAGGTTCACATGGCGTGCCGAACACATATTTTGACATGACACGTGATGCACACGGGTTCACATGGGGTGCCGAACACATATTTTGACATGACACGTGATGCACATGGGTTTACATGGGGTGCCGAACACATGTTTTGACATGACACGTGATGCACATGGGTTCACATGGCGTGCCGAACGCATATTTTGACATGACACGTGATGCACATAGGTTCACATGGCATGCAGAACGCATATTTTGACATGACACGTGATGCACATAGGTTCACATGGCGTGCCGAACACATATTTTGACATGACACGCACATAAGTTCTCATGGCGTGCCGAACACATATTTTGACATGACACCTGATGCACATAGGTTCACATGGCGTGCCGGACACATATTTTGACATGACACGTTATGCACATAAGTTCACATGGCGTGCCAAACACTTATTTTGACATGACACGCACATAAGTTCACATGGCGTGCCAAACACATATTTTGACATGACACGCACAAAGGTTCACATGGCGTGCCGGACACATATTTTGACATGACACGTGATGCACATAAGTTCACATGGCATGCAGAACACATATTTTGACATGACACGTGATGCACATAAGTTCACATGGCGTGCCTAACACATATTTTGACATGACGCATGATGCACATAGGTTCACATGGCGTGCCGAACACATATTTTGACATGACACGTGATGCCCATAGGTTCACATGGCGTGCCGAACACATATTTTGACATGACACGTGATGCACATAGGTTCACATGGCGTATCGAACACATATTTTGACATGACACGTAATGCACATAGGTTCACATGGCCTTCAGAAAACATATTTTGACATGACACGTGATGCACATAGGTTCACATGGCGTGCCGAACACATATTTTGACATGACACGTGATGCACATAGGTTCACATGGCATTCAGAAAACATATTTTGACATGACACGTAATGCACATAGGTTCACATGGCGTGCCGAACACATATTTTGACATGACACGTGATGCACATAGGTTCACATGGCATTCAGAAAACATATTTTGACATGACACGTAATGCACATAGGTTCACATGGCGTGCCGAACACATATTTTGACATGACACGTGATGCACATAGGTTCACATGGCGTATCGAACACATATTTTGACATGACACGTAATGCACATAGGTTCACATGGCATTCAGAAAACATATTTTGACATGACACGTGACGCACATAGGTTAACATGGCGTGCCGGACACATATTTTGACATGACACGTGATGCACATGGGTTCACATGGCGTGCCAAACACATATTTTGCAAAAGGTCAAGGGTTTAAATCCCTTGAATGCACATACTGATAAAAATGTATCCCTTGTAATGCACTGTAATTCGCTTTGGATAAAAGCGTCTGCCGAATGCATAATGTAAATTTAATTACGAGATTTAGAGCATTATAATCATTGATTTCACATTTATTTCAGTCTTGGACATGACCTTACTCAGTCAATATTAAATATATCAAGGATATTATGTAGGATGGTTTTTATGTAGAAAAAAAATCACATATTGTGACCCCTACATAATATTTTCACACACTTATATATTACTTGTGGCCTGTGGCTTGCCCACTCCATCTCTATTATATCTCTATCCATCTCTATTATATACTGGTGGTCACTAGACGTAGCTTCTTTATTATGTTTTATCCCCCGTCGGGCAAAAATGTAACTCCTCAGAAAAGTAATAGGCACACTGCTCATCAAGCACACATGGTGCGGAACGAAGTTTAATACTCACCGTAAGTATGAGCAATAGTAATAGTGATGTTTGCCTTAGCAAGCACCTTTAAAAACAAACAGGCCTGTATTTTGAAATAAAGTAAAATAAATGCGACGGATTACGAATGCTATTACGCAAGCCCGGGGCTTTTATAATATCGCAGCATTTTTCACAGCCTGCTTCCACTCAGCGTGAACTTCCCCAGGTTAAATTAAGATGACAAATGGGTCTTACCTTATACTCATAACTTTATTACACAACTCATGCCAACGCTGTCCCATGTCATCAAGACGTTTCTGCAGCACCACGGCATTATCCGTCCCCTCCAGAGCTGACACAATACGGTGTCCGTTTTCATCTAATGAATGATACATCTCCCGGTGGCCATCGATCTCCGCTTGGAGATCCTGCGAGGATTAAGATAGATCTTAGACATCCAGACATGAAGTTACGTTTAAACTTTTATCTTAAATATATGTGACCCTCTCTGTGAAATACAGGTTATAGTCTCATAATCTTATTACGGAGTTTAAGAGTATCAGAGTTTGATTTCACATCTTTGACATGGCCTTACTCAGTTAATATTAAACATATCAAGGTTATATTTTGACAGAATGTTCTTTACACCATGTACACTCTCAGAAAAAAGACACAAAAGTTGTCACAGTCACCATTTTCAGGGTTCTCACACCTTAGTTAACTTCAAATTCAAAGACCTTTCAAGGACTTTCCAGGTCCAATACCCTCAAACTCAAAAACAAAATTTTAAGTGAGAGCAAGGTTACATTGTGTTACCTTTAAATATACATTGGTACAGTTCCCTTTCGAGGGAACTCGCGCTGCGTCACTGCGGTGACACTTTGGGGACGCCTCCAGGGGCAAGTGTGTCTGAATGTGTATATCAAATTCAACCAACGGTGAGGCTCAACGATGAAGACTATCTGAAATATTGCCAAAGACGGCGTTACAGGGATGCAGGAAGTATGGCAAGAGAGACGCAGCGTCTCGTTCCCTTCTCAGGGAACAACAGTTAAATACACGGGACGTTTTCATTTGTCAAACACAACTATGCAAAAAAGCATTTTGGTATGAATCAACATTCACATACAGAAGATGTAAGGATTTAAAGCGAACAGTTAAAGGTAGGGTAACAGATTTGATCCTGAAACATTTTTTGTCTCCTTACATCCTGATAGCAATCACTGTGTTAAGTTGTTTAAATGTATTTGTAGAAATGTATGTTATCTGTGAAAGGCGTAGGACCAAAAAATTGTTCAACAAATCATAGATTTCGGTCCGAACGGACGTTTCCATTTTTGTCCCTCATACGTAACCGTAATTTGAATGCCCACCGCACAGCGAGTCCACGCAGACACCATACGTCATCGGCGCGTTCACGTGCGCTCACCTCCTGCCTGTAAACAGTGAGAACAGCAAACTTTTCTGCTAAATTGACAACCTACACAGGAGGCACAAAACTAAAGGCATCTTTTATAACAACAACAGCAAAAACTGCCTAGATCAGCAAGAGCAAAAACCCAAATGAAAATCTGTAACTTTACTGCTTTACCACGAGATGCAAACAGCTGCAGGACGCAAAGGGTCTGAAAGAGTCGTTGGACAGTTTATTTTGGTAAGGTAGGTACGCGATATGTTTGTATTGAGATGGATTCAGATATTCTACTTTGATGAAACATTGTGTTGCTTATGAAATTTGAGTTCGTTTACGGATTAGCGTAACGATATAGTTACTACGTCTACACAACCGAACGTGTGCTTAAACTAATTCAGATGTAAACCAGTTGTTTGGTTATTTTGGAAGTGTTATTCCAAAGTTTTCTCACTGGTGAATGAGACATGAGATGTGACCGTCTGATCTGTGCGTGTTCATGTGTTTTAAAATAGGCGTGACTTTGGATGGCGATTTGACTTGAGGGTGGGATCGGGATTTCATTGCTAGGCGGCTACCGTTAGCATTTTTCAAAATGTGTTACCCTACCTTTAAGCATGTGTGCTTAAAAAGTCTAGAATTTTTATGATATTATTATCCTACACTACACAGGGAATAATATGGATTTTTTTTCCAGAAATGCTTTTATGCTTTTTGCATAAAATAGATTCAAGCACTTTCAATGACCTGTATCTATGTATGAATATTTTCAAAAACTTCCCAGGGCCTTGAATTTTTTCCCTAAGATTCACAAACTTTCAAGGATTTTAAGGACCCGTAGGAACCCTGCATTTTGGTACAGATATATGTACCTTTGAGGTACTAATATGCAACCCTTTAGGTACAAAAGTATACTTTTTGAAAAGGTACACCTTTGTACCCAAAGAGTGCATATTAGTGCTTCAAAGGTACATATTGGCAGTTCAAAGATACATATTTGTACATAAATGCCACATATTAGGACCTTTTTTTAAAGGGTACTGCCCCAGTAACAGCTTTGTACCTTTATTTTGATCAGTGTACCACCCCAGTGACAACTTTTGTACCTTCTTGTACCTTTTTTCTGAGAGTTTAGGATGATTTAATAGAAAACATTTAATCACAAAAAAAATTTTTAGGTGACTTTTCACAGGCAGGGTTACATATATCTACTTTCTTGATTTTATACTATTTTATCAGTGTGAATGTGCATTCACTCAACATTTTATACTTTCATCCACCTGCAGATTCTCTGCATTAAAATGTAAATCTTATTTTGACTCGTAAAATGATGTGACAGAGCCCTTAGGTATATTCTCCTTACGGTATATGTCTTAAGTTTATCTATAATAAATAAAAACTGTTAAGCCAATTTATTTTTCTTTCTTTGACGTTTATTGCAACTATACTCTGTACATGGGTAGTTATGAATTACAGAAATAAATTCCTATTGTTGACAGGTCCTGCGGTGTAACATGCTCTATTTCATCTAAAATAGCTTTTGCTATTTATCACATATAATTATGCATACATCATAATTATGCATGCAGCTTTTATGACCTAATTTAAATCAAGTTAATGGAGAAAAACAGCTCCTAAAACAATAACTGATTGAAAGTAAGCATGTCACAACACAAATGATCTATGAATGGAATGACGCATATAATTACACAATGACAGAGACGAGAATATTATACTATTATGCATTTCTTTACTTTTTATCATTTGGATTTACTTAAACCAGTTTCAACATACATGCAAATCCTTAAGCTGAGTACCTTAACATGGTAAGTCTTCCTATGCAACATTTCCAGTAATCGAAAGACATCAAAGGAATCGTGAACAGTCCATCTGACTGTTGTTAGCAAAGATCCTTTAATTCCCCACCATGTGGACGTGAACGAAGCGAGACGAAAGAACGGACATCGTGAGGATGAGAGCGAGAAAATGTATTCTGCAACCATGTGTCTAGATGCGAGGTGAAATGAGCTTCAGAGCCTCGGTCGCGGAGGCACACTGGCCCTGTTGTTTGTGGCGAGAGTGGGCACTGCTAGCGAAGACTGGGTCAGTGCTGGTTTCTGGAAGAACAGAGGCTTCTCTTTACAGCCCACATCTTTATCTGCCTCTTCATATTTAGCTGCATCTCTGCACCATTGCCAAGTACACATATCTCCCATACCAGCGAGAAGCGGGCGACCCCAACAATAGACCCGTCAGTTTCCACGGCCTGCCTAATAAATAACACTTAAACTCTCTTGTTTCCCGAGAGATGCTATTGGAATGAAATTCAGAAATATTTTCCTCTCACTAATATCGTTGGAATTGTTTGTGTCACAAAGCTTTAACTGATTGAAGAATTGCATGTATACGTCACTCATGTACAGTAAGGAGAAAGTCCCCAAGGACTCAAAATGAGACCAGTATTCTAATGCAGAAAATTTGTATTAAATTTGTATAATTGTGGTATAAATTAACCATTATTTATTATAATAAGTGTAGTAACCACGTTTTTTTTTCTTAAGCGTCCATTACACACGCTGTTTTTGCATATCTGATGTTAATCTGGAGTACCTATAGAGTAGTATTACATCCTTTTTTTCTTCGAAGAGTCTGTAGTGTTATCAGATTTATAAAAGACAGATTAGCTTTTTCGATAATGTCCAAAAACATTCGGAAGGATGAGTTACGAACTGCGGGAGGAGCGAGTCACGAGTCAACACTTTATTCAACACTTACTGGATAACTTATGATTCAATACATGTTTGTGTCGTTTACATTGTATGCACTTACGTGCTTATTTCCAATACAACTTTTCAATGAAATAGATAAAATGGATAAACAAACTATATCCATTGTTCCATAATTATGGCCTATTTCTCCTTACATCCATAAACACACTTCTTTTTTCGTTCCATTGTTGAGTCTTGATATAAAACAAAGCTATCGCGTGAAGTGATGCCTGTAACTTAGCTTCCTCGGTTCTCGCTCTCCCGCTGATTGACGTGTGGGCGTGTTTTTTTCTGGGGAATGTGCCCATAAAAAGAAGTGATACATATGGCTTACCACTGAAACGTTCTGAAACTTGTACAAACCCTGGCGAAGTGCATTCGAGACAGAAATACTCTGTAACTCGTCCAACACGTACTATAGCAAAACAATGGTTAATTTGCGCTAACCATGCGCTAACTATAAATGCCTAAAACTAGTATTAACTGTTTTCCTGCTATTGACGAGTTATCTCGTCAATGAAGAGAAAACAATTGAATGAAGAAAACGTGTTCCTGATGAGTTTTTATGTTAATATGTAATATCGCGATTATCCAGATGGACCTATTACTTAACCAATTTATTTAAAAAAAACTGAAGCAAAAAATGATTTACTAATTTTACACTCCATGTATGTTTTGATAATCGTTCTGAATCTGATCTCTAGCAAAATTCCTTCACAAAAATTCAATAATTTCAGCTTTTTGCAAAAAAAATATTTTTATCGGCAGAGAAAAAAATATAGATGGATGAAACGTTGTTTTTTCCCGTTTTGTTTGTTTGTTAATTGTTTTTTTTTTAGTAGTTTTTGAATAAGTTTACTTGAAAAATATAAAAATACATTATGGTAGGGCTGCACGATTATGGCAAAAATCATAATGGTTTAGGCTACTGTATTTGCACTGAATTGGAAATTATATATTTGAAAAATACAATGAATTGCCGGGCTGCAGAGAAAGTCCACTATTGCAGACTTATAAAGGCTACTTATGATGCCTGAAACGTCTTTTTGGACTACTCAGCCTCCATGGAGATGACTACAGAACTAGGCACTCTTTTGAAAGGTGCCTCAAAATCCTACCAAAATGAAGGGACCACTTAGAATTCTTGTGGTAACATGTATGCTTCAAGTTTCTCAGAGAACCACTCTTTCTAAAAAAGGAGAGGAACCTCTAATATCATCATTTTTACATTTGTATTAAATGCACTGGGTTGTTTTAAGGATGATGTACATAACACTGTTTACACACCTGCCATTCATCCAGTAAGTGCTGCACCGTGGCTGGATGTTCCAGCAGTCCTTCCCTAAACGTGGTGTCCTGTAAGACATTGGCTGTGGTTTCTGCTTCAGTGAGCCAATTAAGGAATTTCTCCAGATCCAAGTAATAATGCTGCAACTGCCGAAGTCCTGCTTCCAAATCTGCCTCCTTATCCCCGGTACTGTAAAAAGCAACAAAAATCATTTTTTTAAATGTTTGGTGTCCCCAGAGTATATATGTGAAGTTTAAGCTCAAAATACCCTACAGATAATTTATTGTGACATGTTAAAATTCCCACTTTGTAGGTGTGAACAAAAATGTAAAAATGCAAATGAGCTAAAGAAATGCAAGCACTGATCACCATAATGGTGGTTTGTTGAAATTGAAACTCAATTGTGCTGTCAATGATTTCTCTCTCTCTCTCTCTCTCTCTCTCTGCACTATATGGCAGTGCCGTGGTTGGATAGTGCAGATTTAAGGGGCGGTTTTATTATAATAAGATCCCCTTTTGACATCACAAGGGGAGCCAAATTTCAATTACCTATTTTTCATATGCTTGCACAGAATGTTATACCCAAACTAAGTTACTGGGTTGTTCTTTTTCAAATTTTCTAGATAGATAGAAGCACCGGGGACACAATTTTAGCACTTAAACATGGAAAAAGTCAGATTCTCATGATATGTCCCCTTTTAAATACATTAGGACTATGAATTGAACGCATTAAGCATAATATATAAAAATCTAGATTTGGGTAAATTTGATGAGAAATATTTGAGTTCATACTAAAATCTTCAATAATATTGACTTATCATTGCAGACTTGGCAAACCTAAGCTCAGTTTGTGACATTGTTGAGATCTCTTCTAAAACTTTTATTTTAAATTTCTGGGAAATTGAGATCCTCGGTAGAAATATATGAGATGCGGGAGACTTAAGTTGCTTTCTTCTTAATGTCATTGATGTCTAGGAGAAATAATTGAGGTATTAAAGAGATCTCATCTGTGATTGTCTTACGGTTAGTAACAAATGTATTAAACATTGAACGTTTTTTAGAAATCTTGTTGTTTCGATGTACTGCATTTCTTCTCAAAGCAATTACACCTTTTAAACCTTTGAAATAACCTCAGGGTTTTATTGTATCTGCAGTACATTATTTTCAGTTCCATAAATACAAAAGACAGTCCAATTAAATTGTTAAAAATGCTTATCGTTATAGGACTGCATTTTAGTATTGTTATTGAACACATATATACATATGTATACATAAGCTTACCGCTTTTTGATGTTTGCCCAGGCCAGATTCATGCTATCGGTCATTTGTTTAACTTTGCTGGTGTCATCGTCTACATACAGAGTGAGCAGTTTGTTTGCCAGCTCATTGGTGACATTTATCTGGGCTTGCCATTGCTGTATGTCCTTAGAAAGTTGCTGCAAAATAAAAACAAAATGTTTAATACGTTACAATACATGTTGTATCTGTCAGCTGATTTTTATATTATATGCTGTATCTGTCAGCTGATTTTTATATTAATTTATATAAATATTTTTATTTCTCTCATGCTTTTGAAAGGAGCATTTTAATGGTTGACTCTACATTACCTTGACATCGGCATTTTGACTTTTTAAATCTCCAGCACCATGAGAGGGTTTCTTCCAGCCATCCAGTCTTTCATTGGCTTTCTTAATGAGAGGCTCCACCCTTTTTCTGGCCTCCAGCCAATCACTGGAGTCCTTATACATGCTCTGAAGTTGAAGGACCCTGTTCGTCAGCTTGTTGTGGGAATCTTCCCAATGGGCCTGCAATTTTTCAACTTTTAACAAAAGATGACACAAGTATTGTTATGAATAGCTCAGGACATGGTTATCATTGTGTTGCTATGCAGTTGCTAAGGTGTGAGGTGGGGTTCTTAGCATGTAGTTGTTCAAATATTTTGGGTGGAACCTTACTGGTAGAAAATTAATCATGGTTTTATTATAGTCTGAGTGTAGTAGTCGTGTTTTTCATTTGTACAACCGTAATATTCTGTTCCTTTGATATGGCTTGAATTTTTATTCATTCTTTAAAGGAATATCTCACCCAAAAGTGAAGAATAGCTTTGCATGTCTTGTAATGGAACACACATGACTGGTCAACTGTGGCGGCTCGTGATTGCTCATCCGAGGGGGGCTAATTCAAAATCACCATTTATGATAAAAGAGACGCTCACGTTCACAAAATACATGCAAGACACTCCCTTAACAGTAAACTCTGATTATGCATGAGATTATGCGAGAATCTGGCAAACACGAGCGTCTCTTTAATCATAAACCCTTTAGAGGTGTCTGCAGCAGGCACTTATTTTGGCATGACACATATTTTGAAAAAAGGAGCCACACACATGACGGGCTACATACATGCTGTGACGAACTTTACATCGGGCGCCCTCGAAAAAAGAAGTCACCGGCCGCCACTGCTGGTCACGAGAACCAATTAGATTTGAATGAATCAAGTGCTTTGATCTGTTTTTTTTACATTTCTATTTTGCTAAATAAGCTTAAAATATTAAACACTTTCACTCACAAATGTATAATTTCCTTCAGAAGACATAAATCAACTCACTTGAGTCATTTAGATTACTTTAAATTGCACATACTTTGCAAAATTCCCTTTTACAAGGTATTTGGACATAAATGTGTGTTGGCAGCGTGTAAACACAACAACTCTACAATGAAAAAAATCCAACCCTTCTTCTTTTTTAATACCATTAAACCAAAGCAGTCTCATAAGCATGCTGCTTTGATTTTCTTGTTAATGTGACATCACATTGATAAAGCCCTGCCCACGGCCACTGACTGACTGGTTGATTTGACCCAAAAGCTTTTTTAAATGTGTTTGTTAGCACGTTGTAGCACTAATGCGGCTGAAGGTCCTATTGTCTTAGACTGTATTCACAGGAATCAGATCTATTTTTAATCAAAAGTGCTCACTGTCTGTAAGTAAGGAAGTGAGGAGCTGTAGTTCATTTGCATTTAAAGGTACACACATGCTCCCACCCAAATAAGGGCATTTTGGACACACACACATATATATATATATATAAATGATCTGTGGGGTATTTTGAGCTGAAACTTAACAGACACATTTTAGGCACAGTTGAGATTTATATTACATCTTGTAAAAATGGGTATAACATGTGCCCTTTAATGATGGATGTATCTGCTTTTGCAGCTTTGCCATGTTGACTACCATATAAGATAACAAACAGCCTTTGTACATAAAATTATTTGTTTGTGTACAATTGAAGAAATAGAAGAATACATTTAGTAAATTATTAAACAATTTTCATTTTAGGGTGCACTATTCCTCTAATGCAAGTTTTTTTTATCATCTACCGGAGTCAAATAACTCTTAAAAATAAGTATTTCCTGTAATTAAAAATGTTATATCACAATTCACCTCACTGTTTAACAGCATGTGTAATACGAACAATGACATTGAGATGCCTAGACAATTCTCGAAAACCCCCGTTGTTTGCTTTTTGAATTATTTAAATGATTGACGAATATCTTTAATATCCATCAAGCTGTTGAGATATCACCACAAACACAGTGAATTACTGACTGTGGATTAACATAAGAACTGGCAAAGCTGACTTACTCCGGTCTGTAATGGCCGCCCGTGCCTCAGGGTTATTGGTTTTGTTCTTCAGGTTCTGGGCTGCTGTGATTTGTTTGCTCAGCTGTGGGCATCTTTGCTCCATGTCTTGCAGGGATGACTGTCAGTTAGAGAGAAAATTACTTTGTGAGGAGGTTTTATGTGCCACTATATAAAGGGGATATAATGGCAAGTTAAAGGGGGCACATAATAAATACCTAAAAGAATCTAAAAAATAAAAAGATTTGTGTTTTTTTTTGTTTATTTCTGTTAGCTTTTGAAGTCATCTGTATAGTATTTTCCTAAAGGTTGACAAAATATATTAAAAAAATTAGGAACTAAACAAAATCATATTTTGTGCAATAAGTGCAGTGTATCCCCTTTAAAAGGGTAGTTCACCAAAAACAAAATCTGTCATCATTTACTCACCCTCAAGTTGTTCCAAACCTGCATTCATTTATTTACGTTAACACACATTTATTTAAACACATTTAAAAAAAAACATACTGTACCTAGTAGGGCACCATTCACTTTCATAGTATAATTTTTTCCTATTATGGAAGTCAGTGGTGCTTCAGATCTGGTTGGTTACAAATATTATTCAAAATATCTTCATTTGTGTTCAGCAGGTTTGGAACGAATTAAAGGATTAGTCAATTTTCTTGAAGAAATCCAGATAATTTACTCACCACCATGTCATCCAAATGGTTGATGTCTTTCTTTGTTCAGTCGAGAAGAAATTATGTTTTTTAAAGGAAAACATTCCAGGATTTTTCTCATTTTAATGGACTTTAATGGACCCCAACACTTAACAGTTTTAATGCAGTTTAAAATTGCAGCTTCAAAGGACTCTAAACGATCCCAAACGAGGCACAAGGGTCTTATCTAGTGAAACAATTGTCATTTTTGATAATATGCACTTTTAAACCACAACTTCTCTTTTTCCTCCGGCTGTGTGACGAGCCAGCGCGACCTCACGTAATTGGGTAATGACGTCGAAAGGTTACGTGTTACATATATGAAACACACATTTGCAGACCATTTTAAATAATAAACTGACATGAAGACATTAATTATTATCATTCCACATACAACAACGTCGGAACGGTCCTCTTTCTCCACACTTGTAAACACTGGGGCGTAGTTTCACATACGTCATCCGTAACCTCTTGACGTGATGACATATTACGTGAGGTCGCACTGGCACGTCACAGGACCGGATGAAGCAAGAAGTTGTGGTTTAAATGTGCATATTTTTATTGCCAAAAATGACAATGGTTTTCGCTCGATAAGACCCTTATGCCTCGTTTGAGATCGTTTAGAGTCCTTTGAAACTGCAATTTTAAACTGCATTAAAACCGTTAAGTATTGGGGTCCATTAAAATGAGAAAAATCCCGGAATGTTTTCCTAAAAAAAAACATAATTTCTTCTCGACTGAACGAAGAAACACATCAACATTTTGGATGACATGGTGCTGAGTAAATGATCTGGATTTTTTAAAGAAAATTGACTAATCCTTTAAGGGTGAGTAAATGATGACAGAAAATTTAAATTTTCAATGAACTATCCCTTCAGTAGTTCAAACACAGTATTTTGAATATAGATGTTAAAACAGAAATCACTATTTAAATGGAACAAATAAAAACTGCATGATGACATCACAGACTGACCTTGAGTTTTACTGTCATCTCATTGATCTCATCGAGATCTCCGACCGTCACTCTTTGGGTCTGCACCATGTGATCCAAGAGAGAAAGCCAATCGTTGAGGTCCGCCCAGGATTTATTAAATTTGTCTAGGGCCGCATCTCCCGCCGCGCTGCCGGCCAAAGTAGCGGCTGGAAAACAGCACAATGTCTTACGTTCAGAACTCAACACCACTTCAAATGCAAAATAAGAGTTTCGTTTTACAGCAATAGCATGTTTACTGTAAATTCACACAATCACAAAATTTCTGAAACATGAAATGATGTCATACTTGCAAGCTGGCATTTGTCTTTCCAATCCTTAAGGAGAACCTGAATGGATGTCCAATCTGCACTGAGACCATCAAACTGTCCCTGGAATATATAAATCCCAAAAAATAGGCTCATATTGTGTTATACAGCACAATGATGGTGGATTGTACTGCTAAAAGTGTGTACGGTAGTACTGTAATATCATAGTCATATCTAGGACGCATTGTGGACAATTTGACACCTTCTCCGGTTGGGATGGTGGTCTCTCCCTCGACAGAACTCTTTCAACTGCGGGCTTCTTTTCTTTTACATCCTCTTCAATCTATAAATAAAACAAAGAAATGCCAAACCCCTATTAAAAGTACAGCAAGTATAGTATACATTACAGCACGTAACATGCATTATGTAGTAGTCATTCAGACAGTTATTCATAATAGTCATCGAATGTGCATTATATAATAGTTGATTTACTTAAAAACACAAAAAACAATAGTACTGACAGTAATACAAGGACGTAGCATCAAAATGAGCTGACCAATCAACAGTGTGATACAAAATAGAAATAATTATCAGTTTAGTGCGCAGGGCTCGAAATTGCGACCATTTTGGTCGCATATGCGACCGAAATTTAATCTGTGCGACCTTAAAATATATTTGGGAGCATTTGTGCGACTGCCCATTTTGTTGTGACGCGAGTTGATTGTGATCCTGCATGCTGGCGCTGTCCCAGGTTCAGTGTTCTCTCCAATGATACATAACCAATCAAATTTCACCATTAAGTGTTCTTGCGTTTAATGAAGACCGCAGATTGGCTAATATGAGCGTAAGTCATTCCTTGTTGCTGTGAAGCGCGGAAATGTGAAAAGACGAACGCGTCACGAGCATGACGAGAGTGAGCCGATTACAGCCAAGGTTATTACTGTATTTTTTTACGACGATCCGGATTCAAATGTAACTTCACCACCGGAAAATACAAGTTGACGTTAAACCTTTCAGAGAGAGTGGCTTAAAGATTTCGAGTGTCTCCGCTATGAAAATGTAACTTACTGTGTTTACTGTAAATCCTGTAAAACGGCGTTAATGGCGGAATCAAAACATTTTAAGTGCCAGACGTACCTTGCTTAAACATGGCGAAAGTGCCAAAAATACAAGACGTGTCATGACAAATGTGTTTATTATTGATGGAGACACCGAGCTGTCTGTCAAAGTGTGTTTGATGGTGTATGTGCACATGCGCTGGTGAATGGACATTCGACAAACATCCTTGTGGTCCATGTTGCTGTGGAATACGACAATGCTGATGGTATGTTTTTGTTGTTTTTTAAAAACACTGCCTATTTAGTAGTTAAAAGCATCCTGGTAATGCAGTTATCAATACCAATATATATTAGCCTTCTATATGGGTCACTTTTGTAATGTCACAATTAATCAGTGTTTTACGTGTTTGCTAGATTTTCTATGTAATCTTAATCATGTTACCTGTAATTGTTAAATTATTATTGCTGCAATACTATTTCAACAGCATTTGGGTATTCATTTAGGAATTTATGCAGCAAAAAATAAAATAGAAGAGTCAGACCAACTTTTAAATGCTGGCCATAGGACGTGTAAAGCCCGGTGGTGGTGTTTTATTTTTAATAAAATAAATCTATTAAAATTTACATTGTAGTTGTGGTGCTTTTAAATTTTTTGATGGATGCGCCTAAATTTTTGCTGGTGCTCCTAACTCTTTAAAGTTGGGAGCACCAGTGCTACCAAATAAAAAAGTTAATTTTGAGCCCTGAGTGCGGCATATCAGAATGGGCCGGCCACAAACAATTTAAAGGGCACATCATATGCAAATTTGTACAAGATGTAATATAAGTCTCAAGTGTGCCTAGAATGTGTCTGTGAAGTTTTACCTCAAAATACCTCACAGATCATTTATTATAGCATGTCCAAAAAAGTGCTGTTTTTATTGTGTGTACCTGTAAATGCAAATGAGCTACAGCTCCTCACTCCCATACGTGAATACGGTCTGAGACAATAGCATCGTTAGCATCCTTAGCGATACAATGTAATAACAAACACATTTAGAAAAGCTTTCAGGTAAAATTAACCAGTCAGTCAGTGGCTGTGGGCGGGGCTTTGTTTGTGTGACATCACATTAACAAGAGAATCAAAACAGCATTTCTAATAAGAATGCTATGGTTTAAAAGAAATTAAAAGAAAAAGGGATTTTTTTCATTGTTGGGTTGTTGTGTTCACACACTGCCAACACACATTTATATCCAAACACCTTGTACAAATCAGGCACAGCTCCAGATATGAGATGAAAGGTGGTCCAAGTCATATTCCGGGTGGGCCGGTCGGATTGGGGGGGATTCTTTAATGCTTTAATCTCACATGTCTATAGTTTTAATATCATATATTTAATTATTAATTTAATTGCTGTGTTTGTGTTTTCTTAATTTTAAATATTTTTTTAACATATTTTGGAACTATTTAGTAACTTATATATATATATATAAATGGTTAACATGTTTTTACATTATCTCTTTTTGCATTTTTTATATTTTTTGACCCCTTAACATTATTAATTATGTAACTTAAGCTTCTATAAAAACTGGCAGTTCTTTTAAAATAACTATTTACATCAACTAAAACAAACTTGTTACAAACAAAAATGCAAATTTTATCTGAAATGCTGTTTTTATTACGAATTATTCTCACGTCTGTTAATATAGAATAACATTACAGATTTTTGGCCAAAAGATTGGCAAGGGTGGGCCAAGCCTCTGATTGGGTGGGCCAGGCCCACTCTGGCCACCCATGGAGCCGGGCCTGGTAAAAATGGATTTTGCACAATATGTGCCCTTTAAAAATCACATAAATACAACCATACTGAGATCTTTTGATAACAATCTCGATAAGTAAAGGAACAAATTATTTCCTAAACCTATTAGTTTCAACTCTGGAGAATCTGAAACCTGCGGCCTGATGGGAGCAGACAAAACTATTCATGACCACGATGCTGGAAGTCTAATTAAATAGACAGCCTGTGTCATCTCAAATACCCTCATAGTACAAACATAAGCGACTGCAAAAAAAGACCAATGACTTTTGTTATTTTTCAGTCGGCCGGCAAACCAACGGGTGTTTGAAAAGGTCAAAACTGACTTTAAAACTAAGTAAAATATCCATCACGGTAGGATTTTAGCACCATAGTCATGGCTAGTTTTGCTGATAATACTTTTCTTGGTCTTTAAATAAGCCCCACTGGTCTGTTGTTAACATCTGTGTTGAATCATCGATTCAGAATAGAGATATCACAAAAAATATCTAATTCATGTTTCAATTATTTATCCTTTAATGAGACTAAATGGATCTTAAATGAAACCTTCTGCTCAAGTCTCCTGCATCTCACTTTGACCATTTACAAAAAAAAACATTGTCTGTTATCTTACTTGTAGAATCATAAATCTAAAACTGTTTCAAACTGTGGTCGGATTTGCCAAGATCAAATCTAAACTCAGTGTCTTTCATTAAACTCACATTTGCTGAGCTATGCTGTCCACATCAATTTTATAACACATACCGTATGTCAGCCGCTCTTTCTTTTATGTGCATTTTTATTAGTATAGTAAGAATCATCCAAGACAAAGTACTCAAATTAAATATATACTAAACAATTTCATTATGTCTCCTGAATAAAATGTACTATAAATGTCACCATAAGAGCAAAATCATATAATTTTACACTTTGTTTGAAGACTGTTGATGGCATAAACTTGATTTCTTTATTACACTCTACAATCGTTATTATTACCACTCAAGCAGGGCTATTCAAAACTTTAACTTTCATAAAATGTCAACAGATGCTTGTAATGTGTATAAGAGGACTTGACGGGTCCACTTAGATCCAAAAACCCAAGGGCCGCCCCAAGTGTTTCCATGTGTACCTCGGACACGGTCCGACACGTCAGTTCCCTTTTATATGAAAAAAATTGCCACTGGGTCGGGTCGACCTCGAGTCTAATTTTCTCGGGTTTGTCACGGTCTTTAAAGGGGACATTTCACAAGACTTTTTTAAGATGTAAAATAAATCTTTGGTGTCCCCAGAGTACATAAGTGAAGTTCTAGCTCAAAATACCATATAAATAATTTATTATAGTATGTTAAAATTGCCACTATGCATGTGCGAGCAAAAATGTGTCATTTTTGGGTGTGTCCTTTAAAATGCAAATGAGCTGATCTCTGCACTAAATGGCAGTGCCGTGGTTGGATAGTGCAGATTAAGGGGCGGTATTATCCCCTTCTGACATCACAGGGGGAGACCAATTTTAATGACCTATTTTTTCACATGCTTGCAGAGAATTGTTAACCAAAACTAAGTTACTGGGTTGATGTTTTTCACATTTTCTAGATTGATAGAAGCTCTGGTGACCCAATTATAGCATTTAAAACATAGAAAGAGTTGGGTCGGCCTCAGGTCTAATTTTCTCGGGTTTGTCACGGGTTGGGTCTTTCTTTTAAAAAAAATGTATTTTTTACACACACGTTGGTTCCCTTTTATATAAAAAAAAAATGCCACTGGGTCGGGTCGGCCTCTGGTCTAATTTTCTCGGGTTTGTCACGGGTTGGGTCTTTCTTTAAAAAAAATTTTTTTTTATAAATAATGTCGGTTCCCTTTTTTTATAAATAATTAATTTATTATAAATAATAATTTTTTTTATAAAAAAAAATTATAAATAATGTCGGTTCCCTTTTTTTATAAAAAAAAAATTGCAACTGTGTCAGGTCGGCCTTGGGTCTAATTTCCTCGAGTTTGTCACGGGTTGGGTCTTTTATTTATGCACGTCAGGTTATATTTCTTAGGACCTGAGAAGACCTCAATCTCTTTGGAGCGACCTGAAGCCACATGCTTTTTCAATATCACAATGTCTTTTATCTCCCTTATTACACGGATTAAACCATCAGCCATTCAGTTGCCAGCACTGAACGTTTACCACTACAGCACAACACCCCATATTTTATGGCATACGACTGAAGTGAAGCAGGAGGAAGACTATAGACCAGTGTTTCTCAGCCCTGGTCCTCAAGGACCCTCTTCCAGAATGTTTTAGATGTCTCCTTAATTAACACACCTGATTTAAATTATTAGCTTGTTGGGAGACATTCTGGAAGGAGGCTGATGAGTTGGTTCAGGTGTTTTAAATAAGGAGACATCTAAAACTTTCTGGAAAGGGGTCCTTGAGGACCAGGGTTGAGAAACACTGCTATAGACAGTATTTTGTGCTGTATCTATGTGCTTTGAAATGACCTTGGGATCTACTGCACTTGGGGACTTCTCGAGCTGATTCCTCGTAGCCGAGGCCCAGATGGAAAGTTTGGAAAGCTGCTCTTGATACAAAGACAAATCCCTGAGAAGATCCTCGATTTGACGTTCCTTCTCGGGTAGATCATTGGAGACCTGTGGATGCGAAGAAATAAGCATTCACTTCAAGAACGTGTCTGGATCCATAATTCAACCTAATTTCAACCCAAAATTAACCTTAAAATGATCCCTAAAGGATTTTAGGGTGCAATGCGACCTGGGTGTGTTGTCAGGAGGTTCGACTGCAGAGTTATAAGTTGAGCTATATTCCCTAGTGGATTTTGTAAATACCCATTACTGTTTCTTTAATGAAAATGCCTTCTTTAGACCTGTTAACAGGAACAATCCTAATGATAATCCTAATGCATTTAATGGTCCAACAAAACAAGAGATTACAGAAAATCATTTGAATTACCTTGGCCCATCGCATGTTGATAACCTTAAGATGTTTCTCCAGCGGTTTGACTTTATCACTGGGCACAGATGAGCATTTGTTGGTGATCTGATGAAGCATTTGATTCCTGCTCGGCAGTTCCACCACCCGGGCCTGGCGATTTTCACACACATGTATTATTATCTTGTGTCTCACGTTTGGTAAATCCTCTCATGGGAGACTTAGAATTTGAATACGTAGCTAAAAGGAAAGTTTATACTTATCTGCGTAAGCTAACGAGTATACTGTGAATGTCATTTTTACCTTTACTTTCTCCAGGGTCGAATTGAGCTGTTGCTTGTGACCTGGTTCCACGGGAAGCGCCAACACAGTTTCTGCCTCATCCAGCCAAGATTGAAAGTCCCCCATGTCTTCATTTAGCTCTGCGAGAATAATCTTCGCCCCTGCGGACCTAAACACACAGTTATATATATGCATTCCTTTAAAATAAGGACATAAAAGAGCAATTGGGTAGGTTCTTGGTGCTCAAATTTAATTATGGTAAAATATTCGAACATCTTTGACCCTCTCACCAGGAGCTTGCATTAATAATCATGGATCTCTCGTACTAACCGTCTCTTAATCTCAGTGAGCTGGTTGGACACTTTGGCCCAGCGGGAATTGATGGAGGCGAGTTGATGTTTAATGTGATCTCTGTCATCCCTGCTGCATTGTGGACTCAAGTCCGTCCCTAGAGTATTCAGGCCTTTAACTGAGGCTTCTTGCTTCTCCAAACCATCCTGCAGCTCCTGTGTGAGTGAATGAAATAGTTGATCCTGTGATATAATCCTGCAGACTAATTTAACACAGTCGATTACAAAAAATCTGGTAGCAATTTGTATGATATGCATTTATAAATGCAAAACTTACATACAGTATTATTTATGTTCATACTTTTAATGTAATGCATTATGAAAAATAATGATTATAATGGAGGTGTTGATCATGTCTTTTAAAAGTGCAATGTGGGACTTTTAAAACAACCTTTTCACAGAAGTGCAATATAATATACATAACTATATTATCAGTGGTGTATGAAGACCTTACATAATGAACTGTATTAGTTTTTATTACCTTAGAATGAGCCATTTTTATCTACACACACCGCGGGTCCCCTTAAATGGAAGTTGCCATTTTGTGCCGTCATGTTTCTACAGTAGCCATAGACAGTAGCCCTAAACATTAGCCCTATTGCATTTTGTCTTAAACAACGACATGTTTGTCCTGTGGCTTGTCTATGCAAGATTTTTTTTCTCTATGCGTTTCGGTAAACGGTGGACTGAGCCGTTTGTTGTAATTCACAATCTCACTGCTAGATGCCGCTAAAATCTACACACTGCACCTTTAACTCATTCACCGCCAGCCTTTTTGAGAAAAGTTAACCACCTGCATTTTTGTGATTTTAACAAAAGTTTCACAAAATTCCTTGCAGGAAAAATTATCTTCTATAAATATATAAACATACAAATTATATCAAATTAAAGAACACACCCTCTGCTTTCAAACAAACAAAATAGGGAAAAAACGTTTCATTATATATTTACTTTTTCCACTTAATTTGACCACTGAAATATGGATATTTCTCTTTAAAAATATAACATTTTGAGCAAAAAGCTTAAAAAAATGTGTTTTTGTAAAGGAATTTATGTTAGAGATCAGACTCAGAATGACTATCAAACATAAAGGCAGTTAAAATAAATCATTAAATCTTTTTAACTTCTGTTTTTGATAAAAGTGGATAAAAGCGGTATTACACTTTTACTTTGAAATTCGTCCAGAAAGGCATATTTATTAGTTAAATATTAACTCATAATTGACGAGATAACTTGTCAATGGCGGTGAATGAGTTAAGTTAGATAATATGTAACCCAGTCTGTAAAAACCCAATTAAATCTTTGGGCCCTATTTTAATGATCTAAGTGCAGAGTCTAAAGCGCACGGCACGTCTAAAAGGGCATGTCCGAATCCACTTTTGCTAACTTAAACACGGGAAAAATGGTTTGTGCGCCTAGCCCAGCCTAAAAGGATTGTTCCTATTCTTGTAATGAGTAATGGGTGTGTTTTGGGCGTAATGTGCAATAAACTAATGAGAGTCTCATCTCTCATACTCTTTAAAAGCCACTTGCGCTCGCGCCATGCAGATTCAAGATTAATTTGTATGCAAGACTTACAAACAAAAGCTTGTAAATGTAAAATAATGGTTTTATTTATGATTACCTTGAGGTGATCTCTGTTATTTATAGGGTCTTGTTCATACTTCACGACCGTCCGCTCGGCATCAGTCAGCCAATCATCATTCGCTTTGAGCTCTTCGCTGAATTTCTTGCATTTTTCATAACGCCTAGCCAGCAACAAACATTAGACACATTGTGAGTGAGAACAGAGAAAGAAAGAACTGAAACGCACACTAATATACTGCATATAGTAATATAAACTGCAAAAATCCTTAAAAAAAATGCTGAAAGCACATTCTTTATTGTTTAAGATCGTGTTGTTTAAAACAAAAAATGTTGATCCAGGATCACGTCTTACTTTATGAAATCACGGCAACCATACCCATAAAGGTACAACAAGGAACCTTTGATGGTACCACGCCAGTGACCGAAAAGGTACAGATTATACATTTATTTTTGTTAGTGCCTGAATGTATTCATATCTAGATAGACAGTGCAGTATGGTTAACAAGATGTTACATCTCCAAACTTACATTTAATGCAAATACAACTGCACTGATTGCTTCAAAAAGATAAACTCCAACAGACAATAGCTGAGTAGCAACCACTAACGTTCTCGTAGTTCAGCTGGTAGAGCATAGCATCAGCCATGTAAAAGGTTGTGGGTTCGATCCCAGGGAACACATATACATTCATTGTAATAAAAAACGTATAGCTTAAAGGATTTGTCCATTTTCTTAAAAAAAAAAAAAAAGAAGATATTTTACTTACCACCATGTCATCCAAAATGTCGATGTCTTTCTTTGTTCATTCGAGAAAAGAGTATGTTTTTTGAGGAAGGCATTGCAGCATTTTTCTCATTTTGGTGGACTTTGGTGGACCCCAACACTTAGCAGTTTTGATGCAGTTTAAAATTGCAGTTTCAAAGGACTCTAAACGATTCCAAACGAGGCATAAGGGTCTTATCTAGCAAAACGATCAACGTCATTTTTGGCACGAAAAATAAAAAATATGCAGTTTTAAACCACAACTTCTCGTCTTCCTCCGGGTGTGTGACGTGCCAGCTCGACCTCATGTAATAAGTCATCAAGTCAAGAGGTCACGAATGACGTACGCGAAACTACGCCCCAGTGTTTACTGTTAAGTTTCAGACATTAAAAATGTGTTTATGTACATTATAGCTATATACTAAATATTTCACATGACTGTTTACCGAAGCTAAAAGAGGACTCTTATTATGAACCCCGGGCGGAAGGGCGCTTGTTGTTGTTGTTGTTGTTTTTGAGCTCGAGTTGGAGCGCATGGTGTTGGTGGATGAATAAAGAGAAAACGTTAAAAATACTGAAGTTTATTTTTTGTTTAACATTTACAAGTGTGGAGAAAGAGGACCGTTCCGACGTTGTTGTATGTCGAATGATACTAATTAATGTCTTTGTGTCAGTTTATTGTTTAAAATGGTCCGCAAATGTGCAATTCATATATGTAACACGTGACCTTTCGACGTCATTACACAATTACGTGAGGTCGCACTGGCTCGTCACACAGCCAGAGGAAGACGAGAAGTTGTGGTTTAAAAGTGCATTTTTTTTTTTTTATTGCTAAAAATGACAATTGCTTCGCTAGATAAGACCCTCATGCCTCGTTTGAGATCGTTCAGAGTCCCCCGAAACTACAATTCCAAACTGCATTAAAACTGCTAAGTATTGGAGTCCATTAAAATGAGAAAAATCCTGGATTTTTTTCCGCAAAAAACACAACTTCCTCTCGACCGAACAAAGAAAGACATCAACATGTTGGATAACATGGAGGTGAGTAAATTATCTGGATTTTTAAGAAAATTGACTAATCCTTTAAATGCCCTGTAAATGCGCATGTAAATAAGTGTATTGTCAATTATACTTACGTGAGTCTGTCCTGATAAAGTTTTTTGAGGTTCTCCCAGTTGGTTTTGAGCAGCTGGACCTGCAGACTCTCCACAGGATCAGTAGTGCTCCTGCTCAGAGCGTTTACCACTGGAGGCTCCAGTCTCTCCAGATTTCCTTTAACCTCCTAAATCACAAAATATAATTTTCACTGCCAAGAGAAATTTTGGCTCATGAAAACAACCTATATTGTCTCATACTTTAAAAAAGATAATTAAAGACTCATAATGTATTGCCTGATCCAAAATCGAATGCATAATCTAGGGGATTTTTCTTTATAGATGAGACATGATTTATGAAATCACCTTAAGGCACTTCTCTTGTTGGGGTACATTGATGAATGCTGCAGACCAGCGCTCAGGAGATTTCAGTAAAGCCTCGTTTTCAGCGATACGATGCAGTAAAGCCTCCAGTTCCTGTATATATATTGGTGATCTATTTACAATGGGTTATCATTACATTGCACACTACATGAAACACTATAAACAATCACATACACTTCTGTGTTGCACTTGAGCGAAGTTCACGTCAAGCTCCGCCCAGCGTTTATTGACAGGAAGTAGGCGTGGCTCCACAAGCTTGGAAGCCCCACCCTCTGAAAGCACATGGCCCAGTCCACGCAAGTCCTCCAGCTTTGGACGCTGCTGTTCAATCTCGGTACTGATCGCCTGATGTGATGGACAAAGTAGTGATTTTTGGCTTACAGATTTTAAGGAGCAGAAGGTTTGAAATGCTCACAATAACCACAGACACAAAGTCCATATCAATTAAAATTAAATAAAAAAGTTTGCAATGAAACAAAGGAGATTTCTGAGCCTTACAGTTAAATCCAACCCTCGCGAGCAACTAATGGTATTTAATAAGAAAATTGATTTTTAAAAGCATCGTCTCTAGAGAAACATTTTAACATATTGTGCTCTGTGCAGCAAACATTTAGAAAACTCATGCTCTCACTTTCACTTTCGGTTCCTCTGGGGGATCTGGAAGCTCGTCTAGGGTCTTCTCAATTTTATCCAGCCAATGAGTCATGTCATCCGTCTTCTTACAGAACTGGTACCACTGCTGAGTAAGAAGCAGGGCCTTTTTTCTCCTTTGGGCTCTCAAGTTCTGTTAGTGCAAAATCAATATATTAAACATATGTATTAAAGATTATCACCAACCAAACATGATCTAACCAAGTCTGACCTGTTGTTGATAAAAATGATAAATGCACTTTGACGTTCAAAGTATAACAAATGCATTTTGACATTGCCACTACAATTTAAAGGATTAGTCCATTTTCTTAAAAAAAATCCAGATAATTTACTCACCACCATGTCATCCAAAATGTTGATGTCTTTCTTTGTTCAGTCGAAAATAAATTATGTTTTTTGGGGAAAACAGTCCAGGATTTTTCTCATTTTAATGGACTTTAATGGACCCCAACACATAACAGTTCCAATGCAGTTCAAAATTGCAGTCTCAAAGGACTATGAACGATTCCAAACGAGGCATAAGTGTCTTATCTAGCGAAACGATTGACATTTTTGGAAGAAAAATAAAAAATATGCAGTTTTAAACCACAACTTCCCGTCCATCTCCAGTCCCGTGACGCGCCAGCGCGACCTCATGTAATTGGTAATGATGTGGAAAGGTCACGCGTTACATATATGAAACGCACATTTGCGGACCATTTTAAACAATAAACTGACACAAAGACATTAATTAGTATCATTCGACATACAACAACGTCGGAGCGGTCCTCTTTCTCCACACTTTTAAACACTGGGGCGAGTTTCACCTACGTCATCCGTGACCTCTTGACGTAATGACGCATTACATGAGGTCCCATTGGCATGTCAAAGGACCGGAGGAAGACGAGAATTTTTTTTTGGTTTAAAAGTGCATATTTTCTTGCCAAACAATGACAATGGTTTCGCTAGATAAGACCCCTATGCCTCGTTTGAGATCGTTTAGAGTCCTTTGAAACTGCAATTTGAAACTGCATTAAAACTAATAAGTGTTGGGGTCCAAAAAGTCCATTAAAATGAGAAAAATCCTGGAATGTTTTCCTCAAAAACATAATTTCTTCTTGAATGAACAAAGAAAGACATTAACATTTTGATTTTTTTTTAAGAAAATGGACTAATCCTTTAATTTGGGACATATTTCAAATACCTGATGTTAAAATCAGAGGTTACTGAATCAAAATGTTTCAGGATTGTTGAATTAAGGAATGCTAATGGTATGGATGATAATGATAACTATATAGTTTTTTAAAATAGAGAACGGCAGAGTTCACACTACAACTATAACGACAATATAAGATAACTTTCAGAGCAATTTTTTTCAGCTTATGAATGATAATACATTGACAGCCAATCAAATCTATTAGAATTTAAAGCACTTGCATATTTGAAATGGCAAACATCACTGTGGAGAAGCTCATCTCCGAGGTCTATACTGTAACATAAAATGACCTCAGTTGTTTTTCACGCCGTTGCATTTCCAGGAAAACCGACTATGTAATGTTTTTATTCTACTACACTGACTACGCCAATAGATAAGATGATAGATTACACAAACTAGATTCACTGTTTAGAGATACGCGAAACGCAGCATGCTGAGACCATCTGCCAGTTATAACTGCGGTAAATGCAACAAGAACAGCATATTCACACGTTCGACATGTAAACGGTTGCAAAAGTTTGTATGAAATGCAATCTGCAATTTAAGTTAATAACGGAAAATGATTTAGGTGAACACTGCGGCGCGTGAGCAAATTAAGGGGCGGTCACGCTACTCTTTTCGTTTTATTGACTTCCATTCATATACATGCAAATGCGTTACGCCCTATTCAGACCACCATCAACTTTCTTGCTGTATGTCACCCATCTCTTTCAATGGCTATGTTTACATACACAAATTTTTTCAATCTGACTGAATTACAAATGCTAATAACTAATTAACGAAAACTTTCTATCTTTAACCCCGCAGAAAAAAATCATCTCTCTAAAACAGTTTAAAGGGAAACTCCACTGTGCATTGATATTACGCAGCGCCCAAAATAGTCCCCTTGGTAACTTTTAATAGCAGGGGACTATTTTCAGGGACTACGTAATATGATTGCGCCTGCTGCACCCATGTTACGGCAGCAAAGTCCTTGATTATTACGCCAGAATGAAAATATAGTTCCTAGCCATACAGCCTAGAATATCTCAACTTTTAATTTTCTGTCAGTCTTAGTACACAATGTAACTACAGAAGAGTCGAGTTTTAAAAAGGAAAAATATCGAAACTCTTTGGTTATTTTTTAGCGTGATGTTAATGGTCTAATCAGATTCAATGGATTATGCTAAGCTATGCTTTAATTGTATTGATTGAGGTGTTTACATGAAGGTTTTGAGCCATCAATATGATTACAAATGCATCCATTGTAAACATACCTAATGAGATCGTTAGGAGGCATTTCTAATTCTGGCTGTCATAAAAAACTGAGTGCCATCCACTACCGTAATGGACGAGAGATGGATGACGTGAAATTTACTGCTTCGCTCTCATTGGTAGTCGCTCCTGAAAGTCACTCATAATTTGCATGAAGTTACACTTTTCTCAACTTTGCCACGTCGCTGGTCAAGCCCCGTGTGAAAGTACCGTAACGGCATTAACGCTTGACGGAAGGCTTGTCTAAAGCGTGGCCAACAGCCAATCACAATGGCCGCAAAACATGCTCCGTTCTTCCATAAACGTAATTGGCTGGCTCTGCCTAGGTTATTTGCATAAGGTTATCTGATTGGCTGACGCATGCGTTGCCGCTTGAGAAGTTGAGACATGTTCAACTTCTGCCGCGAGCAACGGCACGGCGTCGACGAATCCACAATTCAGTTCAGCAACGCCTGACGTCACCCATTAAAAGTGAATAGGAAGCGGCAACGCTTACGCCCCGTGTGAATGTACCGTAAGAGTGAAAACGCAAGCTCGTGCAAAAATATTTTGCATTTCACTGGGTACCAAAGTTCAACTCTGGTGAACTCTGAGCTGCGAATTCGTATCATGTAGAGAAAGCGCTTCCCGCCCATATTCTTAAAGGAATAGTCTACTCATTTTCAATATTAAACTATGTTATTACCTTAACTAAGAAGAGTTGATGCATCCCTCTATCATCTTAGTGCGTGCACGTAAGCGCTGGAGCGCGCTGCGACACTTCGATAGCATTTAGCTTAGCCCCATTCATTCAATGGTACCAATCAGAGATAAAGTTAGAAGTGACCAAACACATTAACGTTTTTCCTATTTAAGACGAGTAGTTATACGAGCAAGTTTGGTGGTACAAAATAAAACGTAGCGCTTTTCTAAGCGGATTTAAAAGAGGAACTATATTTTATGGCGCAATAGCACTTTTGGGAGCACTTAAACTCGCCTGAAAAGTCCGCTCCCCTTCTCACTCTCATAATGGGAGAGGGAGGGTGTTACTGCGCCGAGTCGAAGTACTCCCAAAAGTGCCACCACGCCACAAAACATAGTTCCTCTTTTAAATCCGCTTAGAAAAGCGCTACGTTTTATTTTGTACCACCAAACTTGCTCGTATAACTACTCGTCTTAAATAGGAAAAACGTTGATGTGTTTGGTCACTTCTAACTTTATCTCTGATTGGTACCATTGAAAGAATGGGGCTAAGCTAAATGCTATCGAAGTGTCGCAGCGCGCTCCAGCGCTTACGTGCACGCACACAGATGATAGAGGCATGCGTCAACTCTTCTTAGTTAAGGTAATAACACAGTTTAATATTGAAAATGAGTAGACTATTCCTTTAATAACGGCCAAAAAATATTTGCATGCTCAAAGTGATAAAGTTATCAAATCAAAGAAAGAAAAAATAGCTTGGAAATGTAAAATTAATTATTCATAAGAAAACAATCTGTATTATTGTCTTTTTAGTACAATATATAGATATTTAAAGGAAAAATTTACAAAAAAATTAAAAATCTCTCATCATTTACTCATCCACATGCCATCCCATTTCTCAAGCACACCTTCTGTTTCTCTTCATAAGACATGTATTACCACACAGGAGTCATTTATATAACGGATGTGTTTTTATGATGGATGAATCTGCTTTTAAAGCATCTACATTTTAGGACCTAAATACTGTATGAATATACAGATGCAAATACTTTTATTAAAAAACTTTTTGGATGAGCTGAAGAAAGGAAATCATAAACATTTAGGATGCATGAGGGTGAGTAAATCTTTCATTTTTCGGTGAACAATATTTTGGATATTTAAAACAAGATGCAGATGCAAAGAAGCAAAACCACGTTTCCATCTAGCAATAAGATATATATCTTAAAATTGAATTAAATAAATGACTAGTAAGAATAGAGCAATAAAGCAAAGATAATTCATATGCTCTGCAGGGTTTCCACACCTTAGCTAACTTTAAATTCAAGGACCTTTCAAGGACTTTTTTTAGGTCTAATACCCTCAAATTCAAGGACTAAATGTGGGGACACATTTCAAGTGAGAGCAAGGTTATATCGTGTTACCTTTTAAGATACATTGTTACAGTTCCCTTTCGAGGGAACTCGCGCTGCGCCACTGCGGTGAAACTTTGGGGACGCCTCCAAGGGTAAGTGCGCCTGAATGTGTATATCAAATTCAACCAATGGTGAGGCTTAACGACAAAGACAGGGTGACGCGGGAGCCAGAAAGTATATCACTATCTGAAATATTGCCAAAGACGGCGTCACAGGGATGCAGGAAGCATGGAAAGGGAGACGCAGCGTCTCGTTCCCTTCTCAGGAAACAACTGTTACATATGCAACCCAGCACGTTTTCATGTGTCAAACACATCTATGCAAAAAAGCATTTTGGTATGTATCAACATTCGCATACAGAAGATATAAGCATTTAAAGCAAACAGTTTAGCAACCTTTCAAGGACCCGTGGGAACCCTGGCTCTGGAATTGTATATCATTTTAAGGACACTTAGATATTCTTCACTGGAAAACAATGCAAAATATAATTTTGTTTACAGCATATAATTTTGCATCACGGCAAAATGACATGAAATTACCGGATTGACATGTAGTTATTAAAGCATGTGCTCTGTCAAGAGCTTATACATATACTCCCATAGCCTTGATTTTTTAATAACATGTATTTGATGTGTCAGCGCTGTGAAATCACCTTTAAAGTGTCATATTTGTCATGAAGAAGGTTGTGTTTCTCACGGACGCCCTCTTTCTTCTCTCCGCTAGGAATTCTCTTAAGAAGATTTTCACCTTTCACAAACAATTCATTCAGTGCGCTCTCATCTATGCCCTGGGAAGACAAAACCACACAAACCATCACCTTTAGATCATTTAAAGCATAAGTCGATTGCATCAGTCCTGTCTTTCCTTCTGTCTGTCTCTCTTGTGTATTTGTTGGAGGTTTGTCAGTGAATAATGAATACAACCAGTTATAGGGGAGAGCGGGGCCGGGGCATAACCTAACGCTTTTTGGTTTTGGCTCAATCATTCAAAAAATATTTGAGTTTGATTAATTATATTTTACACAAGCAACACACACATCTCTGCTATAAATGACAATTTGAAGTTTGTTTCTATTACTTACCATTCTTGGACAATTACACCAAACGTGACAGAAGTGCAAACGTTACAACTTACCCCAAAGGTGGGGTTATTGTAACAGACAGGGGGTTAGTTGTAACACTTGCTAAAAATTAAGTTTGCAGGCAAATATTTCAATACTATTTTGTCTATATACTTGAAGTGGATATTGTTTATATATATCGGTCTATAATAGACAGGTATCCACACTGTATTCATTCATCCAGGCCTTTTCTAACAATAGTTTAATTATAAATGGATACAAATGTCTAAATATGTGAGAAAAAGCTACACAGTTATGACACAACCTTTTTATATGTGACCCAGTCTGTAATAACCAAACTCCATTTTAAAATCAAATTCTGAGATAAGAGCATCAAAGTCTGATTTTAGCCATTCATTTCATTATGATTTCAATCTTTGACGTGACCTTTTTCAATCAATTTTAAAGATATAAACAAAAATGTATTTGACACATGATTTTTGATAAGACAGGCACAATAATTTCGTTGGCAGCCAACAATCATTCGTGTGTAGCCTATTTAAAACATCGGCAAGAATTACGCTAACGTTAGCGGTTTTCATATCGTAAATGTTGAAGGGTTAACACAGCGTTACAATTAACCCCGGTGGGTCAAAGTATTTTCAAATTTCACATTTCAAAACGATGCTATGTTTTAGTCAACAAGACACTGATTAATATAACATAGCATTGGATTTGGTATTTTACACACCCAACTTAGAAAACGGAAAAATTTTATTTACAAGCCACCAAAACACTCGTTCATCAATAACTCTTTGGAAAACCATTATACAATATTTCAATAATTTGCAGGAGATCATCTTTTGGCAGCGTGAAAAAATACCGGAAAACCAAAACGCTCAACCTTGTGCAACAATGTAAAAAGTCTGTGTTACAACTAACCCCGCGTTAGATTTTGCCCCGCGCACACCTACATTCATTAAAAGACCTACGCTATTAAATAGTATGCATGCATTAGTTACCTTTCCCTAAAACTCATTACTTTTATGGTCATGAGAATTTTAGGCTAGCTAAAAATAAATGTTAGCCTAAGTAACATATTAGTGCAGTGGTTCTCAAACTTTTTCTGCGTGCGCCCCCCCCCCCAAAGAAAATGTATTACAAAAACAGTTCTAAAACATTTTAATTAAACAAAACATATTAAATTATACAAAGTAGTGATGTTGGTTAGAAGGCTTCATTTGTTTTTGTTTAATCACACAAAATTTATGATAAATTAATGTATTTTATAAAATGTCATAAAACTGGGGCCCCCCTGGCACTGTCTCGCAGCCCCCCTGGGGGCCCCGGACCCCAGTTTGAGAACCACTGTATTAGTGCATTTTCTTACCGCGGCGTCCTCCAGGAAATCTTCTTCTTTTAGATTTTCACCCAATTTAATCTCCTCGTCCAGCACCTGGAGCCAAATATTGGCCTGTCTGTGATACTCGTCTAACTCTTGGTTAGAGGCCTGGAGGAAAATGCAAAGAAATGCATACAAATCCAATGATGTAACGATCCCATTTTGTAAGTGGAATAACATTACAAGACAACACTGTCTCTGTGTTTATTGATATTTTTCCTTCTGTTAATCAATGCATTTTAAAGATGTGATTACAAATGTTCCATATAGAAAAGTACTACATATTATGATATCAAAATATAATTTTCCTGAACGTTTATGATATTTGAGATGACGCATAAAGGTATTAAATACTGTATAAGTACCATCATCTGATACAATCACTGCATCATGGTACTTTAACAAAATTTTTGCCATAAAACCACTTTTAGCACAGCTACTGTACACAATAAGTAGGGATTATTATAAATAACAAATTTGTATTTGTTTCTGTCCCTTTCAGACAGTAATAATGCTCAGAGAACAGGAAATGATATTAGGAATTGAGATAAACTCCAAAATAACATGAACTAGGATCAAACTCACAATTCCCACATGAGCACCATGGTTTAACATGCTATATACATGCATATGTATAGATATATACAGTTTGTATAAAAAAGTACCTTTCCTGTTAAAATCCTCCTTGTGATGATGTCAAAACGCTGGTTCATTTGTTCTAGCTTGGGTTTCACCTGAGCTCTACAGTGTTGTCCTCTGTTCTTTATTAGTTCCTCGGCCAGACCCTGCACGCCATCAACCTTTCCTTTCATCTCCTCCAGCTCTTTCTGC
Source organism: Misgurnus anguillicaudatus (assembly GCF_027580225.2). Lineage (NCBI taxonomy): Eukaryota > Metazoa > Chordata > Actinopteri > Cypriniformes > Cobitidae > Misgurnus > Misgurnus anguillicaudatus. The sequence goes on along the minus strand of NC_073339.2, from coordinate 39,916,069 downwards.
AAACCCTGCTCAAGTTCAAATAGGAACAACATTTCGCTTTTTAATACACAATGAAATGTGCAAAAATACAGAATTTATGTCATTTATATCATGGGTCTTTAAAAAGAGGTGTCTGGGGTCCCTTGGGGGACCGTGGTGGTATTACCGGGGGTCCTCCAAAAATTGTTTGAATGTAAAATAATTTTTTGAAAAATTTAATTATGCATTTAACAAAAACGCATTAATAGGCTAATAATAAAGAGTTAAACTTAAAACTTTTAAAATCTATTCAGTAAAACTGTAAAAAAGTTGGTTTACCTAAAAAGGAAGTTACCTGGTTGCCTTAAAATTTGGAGCTAATTCAACCTAAAAAAATATACTAGCTGACACTTCACAACTTTTTAATTTTTTTTTAATTTAACTAATATTTCAGAGTTGATTTAACTCCAAATTTTAAAGGATTAGTCCATTTTCTTAAAAAAAAAAATCCAGATAATTTACTCACTACCATGTCATCCAAAATGTTGATGTCTTTCTTTGTTCAATCGAGAAGAAATTATGTTTTTTGAGGAAAACATTCCAGGATTTTTTTCATTTTAATGGACTTTAATGGACCCCAACACTTAACAGTTTTAATGCAGTTTAAAGTTGCAGTTTCAATGCAGCTTCAAAAGACTCTAAATGATCCCAAACGATGCATAAGGGTCTTATCTAGTGAAACGATTGTCATTTTTAACAAGAAAAATAAAAAATATGCACTTTTAACCCACAACTTCTCTTCCTCCTGTGTGACGAGCCAGCGCGACCTCACGTAATTGCATAATGACGTCGAAAGGTCACGTGTTACATATATGAAATGCACATTTGCGGACCATTTTAAACAATAAACTGACACAAAGACATTAATTTGTATCATTCGACATACAACAACGTCGGAATGGTCCTCTTTCTCCACACTTGTAAACACTGGGGCGGAGTTTCGATCTGTCATCTTTGTCCTCTTGACGTGATGACGTATTATGTGAGGTCGCGCTGGCTCGTTACAGGACCGGAGGAAATGACCCCTAGATAAGACCCTTATGCCTCGTTTGGGATTGTTTAGAGTCCTTTGAAACTGCAATTTTGAACTGCGTTGGAGCTGTTGAGTGTTGGGGTCCATTAAAGTCCATTAAAATGAGAAAAATCCTGCAATGTTTTCGTTTTTGCAAGTTCCCCCAATTTCATAGCATAAAATTGCATAAATATTCCGCATATTCCATCATATTTTTTAAGAAAACTTGGTTTCAAACTTGGCTTGAAAAAGTTGAAGATCTCTGATCTATATAACATTTAGTGCACATACCACTCAGTTCTGTTTTTTTATATTTATGGACTGTATTACTATTCTGAAATGTAAATATTAAACAAATTTAAAATTTTCTATTGTAAATAAGGCACTTCCTACAGCTCTTAAATGCTACAAAAAGCTACAAAACATAGTAAAAATTTAAATTAACAATGCACAGATATAAAAATGATGTTAGGAAATTGTAATTGTGTATTACATAGATGATAATAGCAATCTAATAAATCTATACTTTATTTGAAACTATCTGTCTGTGTTTTTCCTAATGGCCTAATCTAAAAAAATATTTGCTTCAAATTAATGAGCCATGCAAATATTATATCAATAGAAGAGATGGATAATGATGTATTTCTTTTGCACAAGCACAAGTTAGCCTGCATTAAACAATCTTTAGTGTTCAGTGATGGAAATTGGATGTCAAGGGGCTCATTGTGTGTGCCTGTCATGTTTCAGTGAAGACCTTAATAACATGCTCGACGCAGCCCTGGCTTTCCATATTATCCAGAGTTTCTTCAGTCCGATCCATCCAGCCGTTGATCTCAGCGACACTCTCCTCAAATGTTTTTATTTGACTTTGGTAATCCTGTGTGACAGATGGAAAGCTATGTTTACATTTGGGCTATTGTGCAATGTGCCATTACTGCCTCTTAAAATGAATAGCTGATGCGAAATCTTATTATGCATAAATGCAGACATTCTTCTAAACATATGAATAAATATTCAGTCTGTTTTTGTATTTTTAAAACAAACACATTTAGGGTTATTTTAGTAAATGTCTTTGCTCTTCCAAGCTTTATAATGGTAAAAAACAGGGATCAGGGAAATTGCATCCTTCACAGAGGTAATCCACACGGCTCCAACGGTTTAATAAAGGTCTTTTGCGGGTAATCAATGAGATTTAGTAAGAAAAATATCCATATTTCAAACTTTATAAACTCACCTCAATCACTTTCAAATAAAATGGCCAAAAAATATATGTTAAAAAATTGACAATTTTCTTACAATATCGCATCGATTACCCTTCTCCCAGACTAAAATGCATGTTTGAGGTGTCTTCATTTAAAAACACCTTGTACTGACATATCTTAACATATATCAGTGCCACTGTTTTGTCTCTACTTGCACACCAGTATTGTTTTTACTAAAACTACTTAAATATAACCAAGGCCTAGTCCTGGATTAATCTAAACTCTGTCTGGGAAACAGCTCCTAAATCAGTCAATCCTGTCACTGTTCTGAAGGTTTATAAAAAATAAATAAAAAATAAAAAAATTAAATAAAATAAAAATAAATAAAATCAGTCAACCCTGTCACTGTTCTGAAGGTTTATAATAAAATAAAATAAATAAAATCAGTCAACCCTGTCACTGTTCTGAAGGTTTATAATAAAATAAAATAAATAAAGTCAGTCAACCCTGTCACTGTTCTGAAGGTTTATAATAAAATAAAATAAATAAAATCAGTCAACCCTGTCACTGTTCTGAAGGTTTAAAATAAAATAAAATAAATAAAATCATTCAACCCTGTCACTGTTCTGAAGGTTTAAAATAAAATAAAATAAAATAAAATAAAATAAAATAAAATAAAATAAAATAAAATAGAAGGGTGCCTTAGTTTAAAAACACCTTGTACTGACATATCTTAACATATATCAGTGCCACTGTTTTGTCTCAAATTGCACACCAGTATTGTTTTTTACTAAAACTACTTAAATATACTATTATAACCAAGGACTAGTCCTGGATTAATCTAAACTCTGTCCGGGAAACGGCTCCTAAATCAGTCAATCCTGTCATTGTTCTGAAGGTTTATAAAAAATAAATAAAAAATTAAATAAAATAAAAATAAATAAAATCAGTCAACCCTGTCACTGTTCTGAAGGTTTAAAATAAAATAAAATAAATAAAATCAGTCAACCCTGTCACTGTTCTGAAGGTTTATAATAAAATAAAATAAATAAAGTCAGTCAACCCTGTCACTGTTCTGAAGGTTTATAATAAAATAAAATAAATAAAATCAGTCAACCCTGTCACTGTTCTGAAGGTTTATAATAAAATAAAATAAATAAAGTCAGTCAACCCTGTCACTGTTCTGAAGGTTTATAATAAAATAAAATAAATAAAATCAGTCAACCCTGTCACTGTTCTGAAGGTTTAAAATAAAATAAAATAAATAAAATCATTCAACCCTGTCACTGTTCTGAAGGTTTAAAATAAAATAAAATAAAATAAAATAAAATAAAATAAAATAAAATAAAATAAAATAAAATAAAATAAAATAAAATAAAATAAAATAAAATAGAAGGGTGCCTTAGTTTAAAAACACCTTGTACTGACATATCTTAACATATATCAGTGCCACTGTTTTGTCTCAAATTGCACACCAGTATTGTTTTTTACTAAAACTACTTAAATATACTATTATAACCAAGGACTAGTCCTGGATTAATCTAAACTCTGTCCGGGAAACGGCTCCTAAATCAGTCAATCCTGTCATTGTTCTGAAGGTTTATAAAAAATAAATAAAAAATTAAATAAAATAAAAATAAATAAAATCAGTCAACCCTGTCACTGTTCTGAAGGTTTAAAATAAAATAAAATAAATAAAGTCAGTCAACCCTGTCACTGTTCTGAAGGTTTATAATAAAATAAAATAAATAAAATCAGTCAACCCTGTCACTGTTCTGAAGGTTTAAAATAAAATAAAATAAAATAAAATAATAGAATAGAATAAAATAAAATAAAATAGAAAGGTGCCTCAATTTAAAAACACCTTGTACTGACATATCTTAACATATATCAGTGCCACTGTTTTGTCTCAAATTGCACACCAGTATTGTTTTTTTTACTAAAACTACTTAAATATAACCAAGGCCTAGTCCTGGATTAATCTAAACTCTGTCCGGAAAACCGCTTCTAAATCATTCAACCCTGTTACTGTTCTGAAGATTTATAATAAAATAAAATAAAATAGAAAGGCGCCTTAATTTAAAAAACACCTTGTACTGACATATCTTAACATATATCAGTGCCACTGTTTTGTCTCAAATTGCACACCAGTATTGTTTTTACCAAAACTACTTAAATATAACCAAGGCCTGGTCCTGGATTAATCGAAACTCTGTCCGGAAAACCGCTTCTAAATCATTCAACCCTGTTACTGTTCTGAAGATTTATAATAAAATAAAATAAAATAAAATAGAAAGGCGCCTTAATTTAAAAAACACCTTATACTGACATATCTTAACATATATCAGTGCCACTGTTTTGTCTCAAATTGCACACCAGTATTGTTTTTACTAAAACTACTTAAATATAACCAAGGCCTGGTCCTGGATTAATCGAAACTCTGTCCGGGAAACCACTTCTAAATCAGTCAACCATGTTACTGTTCTGAAGATTTATAATAAAATAAAATAAAATAAAGTCAGTCAACCCTGTCACTGTTCGGGTTTATAATAAAATATTTTAAAAAATTAAATAATGAAAGAAAGAAAGAAAAAAAAAGAAAGAAATCAGTCAACCCTGTCACTGTTCTGAAGGTTAATAAAAAAATAAAAAATAAAAAAAAATCAGTCAACCCTGTCACTGTTCTGAGGGTTTAAAATAAAATAAAATAAAATAATAAAATGTTAGTTGTGTAAGGGTAATGGGTTCCGTTCTCGTAATGATAAAAATGTATAGCTTGAATGCATACAGTAAGTTGCTTTGGATAAAAGCATCTGCCAAATGCATGAATGTAAATAAACACTTTATACTTCTCTGTCTAATGTTTAAAACCTTACAAAAATGTTCCTGTGTTTAATAGAAGGTCCCATCTGGTGTTTGGAAAGCACTTCTGCTGTATCTGACTGTATCTGCTGTAACAAGACAGATAGACTCGAGAACTAAGCGTAAAAATACACATCGCTTTAACCGTCTCATTTTACCTTTGAGGCCGAGCCTCATCCCCTAACGTACCATCAAGTTATTTATAGAGTTATTTACAAAGTAGAAGAGGTGAAAATATATTCGGAAGCATCATGATAAGATAAAAAAGTGGGAAAACCAGCAAGCAGTATGGCAGAGGTAATAAAGAGGAACAGGAGATAAATGTGCTTAACATTACTGTCGCCTCTAGAAATTATAGTGTGGGTTTTAAAGAACAATATGGAGATGTGAAACTGAAATGGATTTTGGCTTTAACGCCAGACATATTAGTTAGAAAAAAATGAGATGGTTTCTGTGAATTACTCACCAGCAGCAGTATTAGCCATTGCTCGCTTCTTGACGTCACTGCGATCCAGTTGCAGTTCAGCAGACTGACCTTGTCATCAATCAGGTTCTCCTGGGTGTGGAGTAAACCCTTCAGGGTCTCGGCCAGCTCCCGGACCAGCTTCAGCTGTGGCTTGTGTTGCTCGGTGTCTTCCTGCGTTCCCTGGTCGATAAGGTCAGAGAGGTGCTTTAATTGGCTGCTGTTGGCTTGTTTACTTTCGAATAACTAAGTCGCACGGCTTTGTGCTTTTGCTACGTGTCAGCAGTAATTCATCAAATGATGATCACATTATGGAGGACAGCAGCAGTATAACCAGAAATATACAGGTATATAATGAAGTGCATTTTGAACAGTGTAAAGAGCTGATTCAAGTGTCTGGACTGCACAGTGGACTAATAATGTACAGTACCATTAAAGTTTAATACATCATGTCAATCTGCTACATCCTCCACAATCCTAAACTAAGAACTGGCCTGCAAGGTAAGGAATTTCCAGCCTGATCTCATGGGAATTCCTAAATATTTTATGAGATGGCTAATTCATAACAATTTGTACGAGGTGAACTATACAAAAGCATACAATTAATTAAAATAAAATAATGGAGCCCAATCAGTAACTCCGCCCCTAAATCTAACTATCGGTGACACAAAAGCAGATCACACTAAAACATACAAATAATATTGTAGTTACAGTGATATACTGTAAAAAAAAAATCCAGGATATATTTTTTGTTACTCTAAATTAACAATGTCAACAATGTGAATGTTAAGTCAACTTATCACAAGCCAAAACTGACATGAGAAAACCAAGTTGTTTTAACTTCATGCTGCATATTTTTTTTACAGTGTAATAGTTATAAATTGTATTCAGTACAAAATTTTAGATTTAGGTTTCGCACGAGCAATGCTGACAGCATGCATATATTGTAAATGCATAATTGATGAGCTCATTGCGTCTTTGTTACGGTACTTTGTAAACACAACTTTTTCTGTTCCTGGGCCTGGCAAACTAAAAAAAAAAAAATCAGAACTGACTATTTCAACCAGCTCTTGTTAGCTTTTAAATGAATGCAAATTTTAAATTGAATTGTTTATACCTTCACCTTACACTGTAAAAAGTGACATTTGAATCTACTTTAAAAAAATACTTCAATTGGTAATACTTAACATTTTTTCCACTTACATTTTCTCTCTTTAAAGTGAAAAAAATTTAATTAAGAATATATATTTTAATTTGTATTGATTTCTAAAAATGTAAGCTTTCTTAACTTAAATTTGTCACTTTAAAAAATTAACTTTATCAACTTTAATTTTTTAGGTGTTACCAATTAAAGTAATTTTTTAAGTTTATTCAACTTTCACGTTTTACAGTGTACTTTTTGGTAACAAAATCACAATACTTCACTCTAGACGCGCGGAAAAAGGAATCATTTGACGCCCATCAAAGGCAAAATCCACTTCTTGTGGGAGGGGCAAGTGCTACGGTTGTCTGTTTGCAGGATGGCTGATGTAGATTGTGCATTAATCGAGAGAGTTACCGGTTTGATTTTAGTCACCTTACTATAGGGGGGAAATATATGGCGCGGGTCGATAAACGTCACGTGACTCAAAAGTGAAATGTGTATTTACAACTTGCCAGGTTGCCCAATGTCCTCACTGACACTCTTTCAAGCGAGGTCCTTTTTATTCCTGTCTCTAAGAACTTGTGTCGTATAGCTCCGTCTTATAGCCAAAGTTAAACTGAAGCGTCAGCCGCAAATTTGCGTAAAACGCAAAATGCACAAAAAGCACCATTCTCGTGTACCGCAGCATTCGCGGAATGAGGCGGAATTGCGTCTTCCACGCCAAATGCCTCATCCGCGCCGCGAGACCTCCAGACGCGTGTCAAAGCGTCTTCACATTGACTTAACATTGAAATCACTCGCGCTTGACGCCTCTACCGGGTCTACCGTGTGAAACTCTTATTTTTTTCTTGTTCTTTATTGCTATCCCTAAACTACATCATTTTATTGCATGTATGTGGGAGGACTAAGCATTTTACTACATTTACTGTGTATGGTTGGAAATAAACACTGACCATATCTGAATTTTTTAGTAGAGCATTTTTCAGCTTCAGGGATAAAAAGCCTGTCTGAATCGTATGCTTTGTAAACTGCAGGTATGCATAAATTCAGATCTAGTCTAATGCTGCGTTTACACCAACCGCGTCAGGCGTCAAAATCGCACCATTCTCGTGTACCGCGCCATTCGCGTGAATTGCGAGACCTCCAGACGCGCGTCAAAGCGTCTTCACGTTGACTTAACATTGAAATCACTCGCGCTTGACGCCTCTACCACAGCTGGTGTAAACGCAGCATTAGGTATTGTAAACATTACCGTGGGTTCACACCAGCCGCGTTTGAGGCGTCAAATTCGTGTGTACCGCGCCTACTTTGCCACTTGAACAGTTGAGTTTACTCGCTTCATTTGGCCGTGAAAGTCGCGCGTTAAATTCTTGTCATCAAGACATTCAGGCATCATGGGAGGGGCTTCTGCGACTCCGCTCGCTTCCTGTAATCACGTCACCAATAGAGCAAGCTCCTGATTGGTTAACGCGGCACATTTTTTCGCCAAAGTTAAAATTTTTGAAATCACTTGCGCTTGACGCCTCTACCGCGGCTTGTGGGAACGCAGCATTATAAGTCTTTCCCCGCCAGCATTGGAAGGGAAGCGTTTTCTCTTAATTGACGAATGGCAGGGAAAGAGTTAAACTAGACATCAAGTGAACAATTATATTATGTATTTGTCAAAAAGTGTTTTTTTTACATTATCAATGATCTTCTCTTTTCAAATCTTATTTTTTTCTTGTTCGTTATTGCTATCCCTAAACTACATCATTTTATTGCATGTATGTGGGAGGACCAAGCATTTCACTACATTTACTGTGTATGATTGGAAATAAACACCGACCATTTTGGAATTTTTTAGTTGAGCATTTTGCAGCTTCAGGGATAAAAAGCCTGTCTGAATCGTATTTTTGTTGTTGAAATGAAACTGGGATGAATTATTCTTTTACCTTGGCCCATGACAACTCTGCCTCCAAGTCACTCGGCATCCCTTCAATGGAAGACCGCCGCGTCAGTTCCCCATCAGTAGCCGCCAGCCACTCTGTCAGACTGTTTACCTCCTTCCTAAACTTCCTCAGTAACTTCAAAATCTTCTCCAGTTCCTGTTTTCCTTCTGTCACCTGCATAGAGATGAATGTGAGAGGCTGTCACTCACGATTACCAGTGAATTATCAAATTGTCAAGTCAGTGGATTAATGAAAGTCACTTCGGAGCAAATATATAGTCACTTACCTAAGCAGTATCAATTTTGTATACAGGTAATACATAATCCATACATATTCTATATGTAAATGTTTTACTCAAAAATATGTGTAAACAAGATTTTGACAGGTTTTGACATGTATGAATTTGTGGTTGTACTGGAAATGAGTTACTGGCCACATGAGCCTGTCATACAATACTTCTTAAAAAACATGAAGTTAAAGATGCCCTAAGTGGGCACAGCTGTAATCTAGTTATTTTAAAGATGCTTAAACATAACATAGGTTTGTTTTCAGCTCAGCTAAACCACTGAATCTATGTGAACCTTTAAAAGGTACTGTACATGTCTTGCATTCAGCTTTACTGTACCTGCGATCCCAAGTCATTGTATGCGAATTTAAGAGCCGTCAATCTGTCATCCAGTTCCTTGGGTTGCTCTGTCTGTTGTCTCTGCACAATCTGTCTCCCTGTCTTTATCACTGTCTCCACCTCTGATTTCACTTCACTTAGATTCTTATACAACTTCATGCAAATGAGAAACAGATTGAAAAAATTTTTTAAACCTATCAATGATGTGACATAACCTTCTGAGTACATTGTTTGTTTATTCTTATAATGCCATTCCAGCATCTATCCCTACATTCACGGTGAGCACAGGTTAATCCAAACACAAATGAATCCATAATAACATTGGAGAAGGGACAATTTGGCATCTCCAATTCACCTATTCAGCATGTTTTGGCCTGTGGGAGGAAACCGGGGTACCCGGAGTAAACCCACATGGACACAGGGAGAACATGCAAACATCACACAGCAAGGCACACCAAGCCGGGACAAGTGCATTGTAAAGCAATTTGTGAGAAAAGAAAATCTTTTTAAAAAAGAAGAAACTCCTGTCATCATATACTCAATTTTAATGTTTTCAAACGTGCATGACTTTCTTTTATCGGTGGAATACAAGACTAAATCATTTTGGGTGATGCTTTTTCATCCCAACAATGAAAGTCAATAGGGAATAAAGCTGTCAGTCACTCATGTTCTGTCTAAGATCTTCCTCTATGTTCCACAAAATAAATTCACACAAGTTTTGGAGCAACCAGTGTAATAAAAGTCATGAAATATCAAATTAAAGAAATCTGGAGTTTCTAGCCAATCAAATGAAAGCAGGTGGGAGTTACTGTTCAGAAAATACTTGACAACTGTTATATGAAATGTTGGTGGTCCAGTTGGTGGATCTCATTATTTCAACAACCCTGGGAGCAACATTAGTATATAACATGAGCACATTTTTTTTCTTTTTGGTCAAATATTTCTTAAAGGAGCCATGGCATGAAAATCTGACTTTTTCCATGTTTAAGTCCTATGATTGGGTCCCCAGTGCTTCTATCAACCTAGAAAATGTGAAAGAGATCAACCCAGTAACTTAGTTTTGGTAAACTATTCTCTACAAGCACATGAAAAAATAGGTAGTTGAAATTTGGCTCTCCTTATGATGTCATAAGGAGCTCTTATTATAATAATACCACCCCTTAATCTGCACTATCCAACCACAGCACTGCCATTTAGTGCAGAGAAAAGCACAATTGAGTTTAAATTGCAACCAACCACCATCATTCAGTGTTTGACACCATGATCAGTGTTTGAATTGCATCAGCTCATTTGCATTTTAAAGGACACACCCCCCAAAAAAATTGCACACACCTACAAAGTGGCAATTTTAACATGCTATAATAAATTATTTATATGGTATTTTGAGCTAAAACTTCACATATGTGCTCTAGGGACATCAAACACTTATTTGACATCTTAAAAAAGTCTTGTGCCATGGCCCCAGTGCCGGTCTTTCCTATACGCAAAGTACGCAATTTGCATAGGGCCCCGCACCACTAGAGGGCCCCCTTGATCTCAGAATTATTTAAAACCATTATATCAAAGAAAAATTATTATTATGTTTAATGAAAACAAGACGCTATAATTTAAATAATTTGCAAACTTCCGAATTTGTGCGGGTTTTTAAAAATACTTAATGATTTCTTAAATCACTGATATGTACTCGGACAACATGCAGGCAGTTTCTCAATCCGAAGGCTGCAGCCTTCAGAGGTCACATTTGTAGGCTGCATATGCGTCATAAAAACGTATTTTAGAATATTAACAATTATAATGTTGACTATTATTCTTGGTTAATTGTTAATTGTTATATTATGCTTATGACTTGCAAATGAAATGCTTATTTAACTTAAATAAATCAGGCTTGATTACGTATGCAGCGCGCATATGCGACATGATCCGGAGGTTGCAGCCTTCAAATCTAGAAACGGCCGCGTGCATGAAGCAGAAGAGTGATTTGGTAACGATGCGCATATTATATGCCCACCATTGATTTAAAACAAAGACAAAGCTATCCGTCTGGAGCAGAATAAAGGGAAAAAAACGTGAAGCAAGGGAAAAAGATAAAGGATTTGCGCAAGCAGATTAAGTCAATGTAAAGACACGCGTCCTAGCATGGGGCGATCCAAATGACGCGAATTGGGTGACGCAATTGCCGCGAAAACACGCGCTTTTTCCTTTGAACTTCAAGAACGCGCTCTCGTGCAGGATAATTTGGGGTCACAATGAGAGAGAGAGAGAGAGAGAGAGAGGTAAGAATGGTGCCCACGTCGAGAAAACTTAATAGAAGACTTGAAATTTGTAAAGGATTAAAGTATATGTCACTCGTTTAATGACAGTATGTTAACTGGATAACACTGGATATAACTCATTGTATAGATAATAAAACAATGTATTTTAATTACACAAATCAAACCTAACTATATGATTGTAGCTGCTGACCAACATAGGGAATCTCTATGGCTAATTTATAAGACATGTTGCTGATACAGTACTGTGTGTTGTACCTTTTCTTGTTAATTGAGTCTTTTTGGGCATCTTATGCCTAGAATTATTCAAGGAGCTTGATTCTTTTAACTTCCTTTAAAGTTTGATCAGTTGTGCATAATGACATGTGCAACAAATGGATATAGGGTGTCAAACTCATAGATTTGCAATATTTAAAATCAGACACTATTTTTAAAATATTTGAGGTCAACCTCTGTGACAGCTTTAAAGGGACACTTCACCCATTTGCATTAAGCTTTGTATAGTTAGAACTCCAGTCATGTTTTTGAATGGTCATGCATCATTTCCTCAGTTGCCGCTGAGACAGGAGAAATACAGATTTCAGTGTTGCACATCCTTCTTTCAATGATGCAAAAATCATCATTTTGCGTCATTGAAAGAAGGAAGTGCAATGTCTTTGTTGAGGGAATGAGACTACAAACACCCCTTTTCTCTGTAAAATAGGCACCAAATTGTAAATGTATGTTACATTTCGACTACAAATATAACACTTTCAATAAAGATTAATGTTTCTACGGGTGAAATGCTCTTTTAAAGCTGAAACTGATCAAATCCTATCAGAGGTCCAGAATGTCATTGAAACACACCAGTGGCTTTGCTGTCATCATTATTAAACATGTTACCCCTCGAAGTACCCCTCCCCACAGAGCCCCCCCCCCCACATAACAAATCCCAATTTAACCCCTGTGTATTAACAGTATGTATTTATATGTAATTTAATTTGATTCATTACATTCATTTAGATCAGGTTAATTTTTTAGTGCTTCTCACAACACATTTTAAATCAAAACAACTTATCAGCAAATACATGTTTCATATTATAATCAGCAAGTTTATCAGTCAGGGTTTCAAAGTAATGTGCATATGGGAATATTATACAGCTATAAGATAATACACTATGTGGTTAGTTAATAACTAACTAACAGCAACATTGACTGTGTTTTACCCAGATAACACAGGTACGTCTGTAAGATGTCTGGTAAAGATCTGGAGATCTGGAATACATCTGGTGTGTAAAAACATCTTATAAAGGAAAAGAGCTGCTTTACATACATTCTAAATCAAAAACGTCTTGCAGACATCTTCAATATGTCTATATGACATCTTTTAGGAGACGTCTCACAGACGTATTGCAGATGAGAAAACAATTTAAATAAGACATCTTGCAGATGTAAACGCAGACATCAAATAGACGTCTCCGAGATGTTTGTGTGCTATGCTATCAGGGTCTGAATGCACTGACAGAGGGCCCCTCACAAAGCTTTGCTTAGGGCCCCCCAGCATCTAGGACCGGCACTGCATGGCCCCTTTAAAAACAATCATTATTTTCTGTAATGACTTCGGTTTCTTATCACTGATAAAACAAACAATTAAACCATTTAAAAAAATTTAGTTGGCCTTTATAAACGTGTATTTTGATAGAGCAATATTTCCAATGTATAATTTAAGCTGCACATCAATGATTTCTATATACTGTACACAACAAATTATATACGTATATACGTATATATATATATATATATATATATATATATATATATATATATATATATATATATATATATATATATATATACACTTTGTAGCAATGTACATTACCCACCATGCATTGCTCCAGCTGTGACTGTACCACTTCCTGTTCCACACTCCGAACACTCAGCACCCCCAGCTTCCCTTTAACCTCCTCTAGCACACGCTCACATTCCCTCAACCTCTGATCAAAGTTGGCTGGCTTCTGGAAAAGCCTGAACTTGGCTTTCACTTGCATTAGTTTATCCTGAAGAGTAAACAGGTGCACTTAAAACAGGCTTAATGGATCTAATGTGAAAAAAGCAGCTTTATAAAATAACGTGACTTGTCTTACAATTGTAGCGTCAATGTTTCCCATCACTTTATCGGGCGAGTCAAGCTGTACTGCTTTTTTCCTCATATCGTCTAGTGTCGTCTCATGATCATTCAACTCAGACTGGATTTGCTGTGGAAAGACAATAATAAAGTTAACCGTGATGTCCTTTTATATACAGTAGAGACCATACATTACACTATCATGTGCATTATGAATAATAGTGAACTCATCAAAAGTATTGAGTAACACAAATGTAACTATGGAAATTATACTGTGATATTTAGATTTTTTTGTATCTTCAAAGTAGCAACCAATAATTTGAATAAATGTACTCTTGGCATTTTATTAACCAGCTTTATGATACCTCATAGTATCACCCCGGTCAGCTTTTTAAGCAGTGTTGAAGGACCTATTCTGGGCTCTTATTCAAAAACATTTTATATTTAAGTTTTGTAATAAAAGGTATTTATCTATTGGCAGAAATATAGCATTATCTATTAAACAGTTTTGGAGCACCATTGACTTTCATAGTATTTTTTTCCTATAAAGGCCAATGGTGCTCATGCTTGCTGCTTGATTATAATTCTTCCTTTGTGTTCAGCAGAAAAAAGAAATGTATAGGTTTGACAAAAGTTATTATTTTAGGGTGAACAAACCCTTTAAGCTTGGTAAAATCGTTGAAATTCTTAAACTCAACTGGTTTATTGCTTTTTCCAAGAGTTTGGCAATAATGACATCATAAAAACACTAATGTTCATCATTAATTAATAATTCAGTACATTAATAATTCATAGTAATAGTCCTCAAAATTAGCTATTCTTATACACGGTAATATAGTTTTTGGCTGAAATCCAGCACACTTTTTGTAGGATATCTAGAGCACCATACTCCAAAACCCACAGATATTAACTTTAATGTTTGTTTGCCCCATAGGTGACACAATATGAATACCTGGGCCTCCTGAGGAATCTGTGCGGCGTCTATTCCATCTGCTAGGTAAGCAGTTAAATGTCTGTCAGTGGTATTTAAAGAGTCCTGAATGAGCTGCAGCGACCTGTCGTTCTCCTGAGCCCACTGCAAGTTCTTTTCCAGATGCTGTCGTCTCTGTAAAACCTGTTATCGACGCCAGAACCAGGAGAACCAAACATGTGAAATCCAGCGTATGCGCTTAAGGTTATACGCTTTCAAAGCGAATCTCTTACCCTCTGCATTAGCTCGTCCCAGCGCGTGTTGTAATCTTCCACTTTTTTGTGTATGAGCTCATCGAGAACCCTGCCGTCCATGAGGGTCTGGGCTAATTCGCGGATCTGGTTGCGATTGTATTCGGGATGTTCCCTTATCATGGTGTCTATGGACTGAAAGAAATGAGAAACCACTTTAGATGTTTTTAACCAAAACCACGGGATGGTATTTCAAAAAGTTAAAAACATGGTTTCCATGGTGATGATGCGATATTTCATTTTGAAAGCTTGATAGCTAGTAGATTTATTAGCCCATAGGAAAGAAAAATAAATTGAATTTATATTCAATATTTCAACTTTCCTCGTAGACAGAATAAATTAATTGATAAATGCCTAAATGTAAATGTAAATTAAGTGAAGACCAAGAGAGCAAATTGAGACTTTTGTTGTGCCATTTTTCATTTATAAGTGGCTTTAGAGTGAAACCTCTGTTCAAAAAATAAATGCAAATGTTTGAGGAACCTCTCAACATGAAACTCTTACATCAAAAAAGTTACTTTAAACATGTACAAGAAATGCATCAGAAGTCTTAATGCACTTACAGCCAAAGCTTCTTCAAATTCCTTTACACCTCCTTGAATGTTTTCGGTTTCATCAAGTCTTTTCTCCAGTAGGTCCATCCAGGCGTTCTCCAACTCTAAATATGAGAGGAGTTCACACCAGCATGCCCACACTTCCTACAACATCCAACAAACACAAAGTGTGCACCTTAATAATCATTCTTTTATATATATATATATATATATATATATATATATATATATATATATATATATATATATATATATATATACACACACACACACACACACACACACACACACACACACACACACACACACACACACACACACATATATATATATATATATATATATATACATACATACATACATACATACATACATACATACATACATACATACATACATACATACATACATACATACATACATACATACATACATACATACATACATACATACATATATATATATACAAAGCAGATGACAGTGGATCACTTGCACATGCTGTACTGAAATACGGAAGCAAACAGTGTAATAACATCTAAATAACATCATGATCCTTTATATATCCTCCAATGGAGAAAAGTTGCAATTGCATTTTACAATTTGTGCCATAATTTTGTGCATAGTTTTTCAACTACTAATCTACTAACTACTATTGGTAGCACTGATTTATCTTCCTATCAGGAAAGAATCATAGGCAGGTGTAATTAAACGTAATTAAAATTAAGATTTATTATTAACTTTTCAAAGCTCTGTACAATACTTTCCAAAATTCCAAAATCCTTGCAAATTCCCTTAAAACCAAAATATGCAAAAACATTAACTCTTTCCCTGCCATTGAGTTGTTTTGTCAATTAAAAGAAAAAAATCTTCCTGCCAATGACACTTCCCTCTCGAGTTTTTACGGTAATCTGTAATTCACCTATTATCCACTAGATGGTGCTTTTACTCAATTTATAAAAAACTGAAGCAAAAACTAATTTAACAACATTTTAAACTCTGATCTCTAACAAAATTCCTTTACAAAAATGCAATTATTTCAGCTTTTTGCTCAAAATGTTGTATTTTTGAAGAAACCTACCCATATTTAAGAGGTTATAAAAAGAGAACAAATAAAGATAGGATGAAGGTTTTTCCTTATTTTGTTTGGTTTGTTTAAAAGCAGAGGGTCTGTTCTTTTATTTGATATACTTGTATGTTTATATATTCATAGAAGAATATTTTCCTGGAAGGTATTTTGTGAAACTTTGTGAAATTCACAAAAATGCTGGCAGGCAACTTTAACTCTGTCCCCGCCATTGAAGAGATAATGAGAAAACGCTTCCCTGCCAATGACGAGAATTTCCGGCTTTCTGCAATACCGCTATTATCCCCCAGGTGCACTTCCGCAACTTAAACAACCCGGAAGTAACGCCTCACGTGAAAGAGAAAGAACTCCGTGTATGTTTTAAAGATCGCTCTGAATCTGATCTCTATCAAAAGTCCTTCACAAAAATTTAATTATCTTAGCTTTTTGCTCAAAAATGGGTGTTTTTGGAGAAACCTACCCATATTTGAGAGGTGATAAAAAGAGAACTAATGGAGGTAGGATGAAACATTTTTTGTTGTTGTTGTTTGAAAACCGGGGGGCTGTTCTTTCATTTGTTATATTGCTTGTTTATATATTTAAAGAAGAACATTTTCTGGAAGGCATTAAACTTTTGTGAAAATCATGAAAAAAGCTGGCGCTGGCTGGCAACTTAAAAAAAAAAGCGGCTGTCGCGGTCTGCATGAACTTCTGGTAAACTCCGCTAAGAATAAATAACAACAAAGTACTTTAAATGTAGTTTAATTATATAACAAGCACAAAAAACAACACATAGATTACCTAGGAAACTAAAACATTTGTTATTTTCGACGAGGCATTTGTTCAAGAGATCAGTTTAGCAACTAGTCAGACCATAAAAAAAACGAAAACCGGAAGTAAGTTTCGGATCCAGACGTATATCATGTGCGTCAGATGAAACCGTCTATACATAACTATATTATGGTGTATAAAGACCTTACAAAATGACCTGTATTGTTTTTATTACCTTACAATGAGCCGTTTTTATCTACATACACAGCGGGTCCCCTCCTTATATGAAAGTCTGTGTCATGTTTCTACAGTAGCCTAAAAAGGACGAACTGCTCTACAGAGCTCATTTCGTCCCTACATTGTCTCCGAAATTGAAGTGCATTTTGAAATTGAAGGTTGAGTTGTTGGTTGCAATTCGCAATCGCACCACTAGATGCTGCTACAATGTACACACACCACCTTGGAAGGTAAAAACATCAATATCTTGGGTCCCTAATGGTAAGGAGCTTTCATGAAAGATACTGTAAATGTATCACTTTAAGGTAGGGGTAAGGTTGTGTCGATAGACGATAGTATCGTGTATCGACAATTTTCAGACATATTGCTAATAGCGGGCTTTCATGACAATAGTTGGCGATAGTTATTTTTATTAACATCATCATAATTTCACATTAACATGCGATTTTGCCCGCTTTTCTTCGCATGTGGCTGTACTTTGCGTGAGAAAGCTTGTAAATCGCGCAGATTTCTTCTCGCACACATGGACTTAATACGCGCATCTAGGACTCTTGCTTGGACCTAAATGCAAGCCCCATGGGCTCCTTCTAGCACCTGAACTTGTAATACGTGTGGCTCTGACATTTCCTTGCACTAGAGAGGTTGTTAAGCGCGCAGAGGGTTAAAACCAGGAAGTTTGTTGTTCCCCCTCTTTGGCAAGAAGAAAATATTAGAGCGCCTGGACTTAATGACACGGATGATTAATGGCATCAGTTTTAGGAAGGTTGCGATCATGACAGTCTTGCCCTTGCTGCTATTTTGTCCACCAATCAAGTGACAATTTACAAATTGTACAATGAACAAATTATCAAATTGAGTAAACTACTGCCACGCTCCCCGATACTACCGTGTATCAGCGATCTCACATGCGGACTACAGGGCGATCTCAAAATGGGGCATATCGCCCAACACTAGGCACGGATGTCAAAACTCAAGGCCAAATGGGCCAAATCCGGCCCACCCCGTTGTCATTATTTGTCCTGTGTTTTTACTTTTAAAAGCTAGGTATTAATTAAGTAGAAAACCATAACCAGTAGTATCGACTGCTCAAGGTAAGTATGCATTGTAATAAAAGACTTAATAAATCCTTAAAGACATCAAATATATTCGGCACTTTGAGAGCAACTGTAATGCTAATGTGGCCAGGGATGAAATTGAGTTTGACACCCCTGCTTTGCACCCCAGCACCTGACTTCATCTCCATCAACAAAAATCCACTAAGTTAAACTCAAACTCACCTCTAAAGTCTTGCATTTTCCATCAAGTCGACTGCAGAGTCGCTGGTAGTTAGAAGTTAAAACATCCAGTTCTGCCTTCAGGGCATCGTGGGCCGCAGGAGGGGCCTTTGAAACGAAATTGGTGACTTTATCCGTCAGTAGCTTCACCTTTGTTTCTTTTTGATGGACTTCCTCTTGAGCTCTCTGGAGTAAGAGAGAGAGAAGATTAAGAGAGAAATCGACAGGTGTTTAGACTAAAGTCAGCAAAACCTCAGCGTTTCTTAAAGCACCTGTTTACAAGCCAAATCTGACATAAAGGAGGTGCAGAGTAAACAAAAGAAATAATTTGACCTATTAAAGTACAGAATCCAACTGCAGGTATCACCGAGATGATATAGCACCTGTTTGGGAATTATTATATCGCAGTTGTTTAAATGTCAATCTTCTAATTTTATGACAATTGTCTGGGGAGCCTCTCAGGCACTTTGCTCTTAGCGCAGTCATTTTTATTGCCTACAGTAAATTTTATTCCCTTGCTTTATTTTTACGGTTTTCAGTGTCTTAGCACTTTTAACAAAATTACAAATAGTACTGTTTTTAAAGGCAATTCTCATGTAATATATTATTATTTTTAATGATAGCAATGAAAAATGTTAAACAAACTATATTGAAAAGTAATCTTCACTGCAACACTATATCTTACTGTAGCTAATGTTTCTTACTGTAGTCATCTATTGCTATTATAATTTATTTTATGAAAATCAGATATACACCAGTGGCCACCACCACCAGACTTGTTGTTTTAGAAGTTTTAAAGTCCATCCATATTTATTTTTCAATCTATTTTATTAAGATACAAACAGAAAATACAGGAAATGTAGACAAAAAAAATTCAGGACTAAATGTCTTCGTTAGGCATCGTCAAGTGTTTAATGTGACCTCTCTTGGCACTAAACACATCTTGAGTGTTTTTGAGCAGAATGAAGTAAAAAGACTAATTTCTTTAAAAATTAGAAATAAGAATTGAATTTTATTTAGGTTTAAGAGATCCTGCAGTTTCCTGCTATTGCTCAAGTGGAAGGGGAGTTTACCCTAAAACTTGACACATCAGTTTACATTTTTATAAAATGTTTAATACTATATACACATTTTCTGTACTTTCCAAGTATAGGTCTCTGCGTTTCCCGATTTTGGGGTGTTTTCAGACTGGGATTAGGCGTTTTAACTATCCAATCAAAAAAGTACAGAAGCCCTGAAAAGTCACACATCATTATTTTTTAACACCTATTTCAGTTTGAAGATGCCCCAAAATTGGGAAACGCATCTTTTTTGTTCTGCAGAGACCTCCTTATCTTATTTTCTGGATGTATTCTATAAAATAGACTGAGAAACAATTATATATGATCACTATACATTGCAAAAACAACTAATTCAATTGTGGCATGGTGGCCTAATGCTGCGTTCACACCAGCCGCGGTAGAGGCGTCAAGCGCGAGTGATTTCCATGTAAAGTCAATGTTAAGACGCGTTACTCACGTCTGGAGGTGAAGTCGCCTCATTCGGGCTTTTAGGTCGCAACAAATGGTGCGAATTGAGTGTGCTGCAGGAACGCGCAAGTTGAAAAATCTGAACTTTGGCGGAAATCGTGCCGCGTTAACCAATCAGGAGCTTGCTCTAGTAGTGAGGTGATTAAAGGAAGCGAGCGAAGCCCCTTCCATGACACGAATTTCGTCGTGAATGTTTTGACTAGAATTTCACGCACGGATGAAGCAAGTAAACTCAAAATGTTCAAGCGTCCAACTACGTGCAAACAGGCGCCTCTACCGCATTTGGTGTGAATCCAGCATAAGACTTTTGCACAGTACTGTATACTTAAAGAGGTCCTAGTATACTTTTCATAAAACTTTTTACTTTCTTACTTAGTATTTTATAAATACAAATATAAAAAAAATATTTTATCAAGATACATTTATTTCAAAAGCAAAATGGTCTATAATATTAAAGGACAAGTTCGGTATTTTACACTTAAAGCCCTGTTTTCAGATTGTTTATGATGAAATAGAACGGTTTTGACTGAAATTTGGACATATGATGCTGCCCCGAGAATTTTCGGGTTTTGTTCTATCACCTCCCACCTCTACAATAGGTGTATAGGTGCACAGGAACAATCCTTCCTAAAATGCATTAAACTTTCATTTACAAAGACGTGAAACTCACCGAGTGGTCAGGGGTGTTCACTGATATGCTCACACAAAAATCACTGCAAAAGATGCTTTCCAACAAGAGTTTTACCATTCATTGTAAACTTGTGGAACTATTTTTTCCAAACGCCCCACACCCGTACATTCTTCCGCTGAGAATAATAGACACTTCAACCCAGTTGGTGGTGATAATCCACCTTTGCCAATTGCAAGAATACAAACAAAGTTCCCGGCGCGGAGTAATACCGTACCTCACAGCACATCTAATACAAGTCAATGGAGGTGGACAAAAACTACGATAAAACCTGTTGGAAAGCATCTTTTGCAGCGATTTTTGTGTGAGCATATCAGTGAACACCCCTGACCACTCTGTGAGTTTCACGTCTTTGTAAAAAAAAAAGTTTAATGCATTTTAGGAAGGATTGTTCCAGTGCACCTATACACCCATTATAGAGGTGGGAGGTGAAACAACAAACACCCGAAAATTCTCGAACCAGCATCATATGTCCAAATTTCAGTCAAAACCGTTCTATTTCATCATAAACAATCTGAAAACAGGGTTTTAAGTGTAAAATACCGAACTTGTCCTTTAAGTCTTGTTGTCTAAAAATAATTATCAAAATCAAGTAAAAAAAACGACCAGTTTATCTTGAATTAAGTTTATTGAATTATGCTAAAACGAGAATTGAGCAAACATTTCTAGTCATTTTGTTAGTTATGGTAGGGGTGGGACAAAAAAACGAAAAAACATTACATACTTTGCAAAAAGGCATAGTAGGACCCCTTTAACCCTTACTGTAAATGTGTATCTTTTGAGACTTGGAATTTGATTAGTGCATAATTATAATGTTATATTTTTGGCATCTGTTTAATGGCAAATAAAATGTAAGAACATTACAACATATGCTTTATTTCAGTGGTTCTCAAACTTTTTCGGCGTGCGGCCCCCCTTGTATATGGTGCATTCCTCCGCGGCCCCCCCCCAATTTTTTTATAACAAATTTGTTCTAAAACGTAACATTTAATAAGACAAAACATATTAAAGTATACAAAGTAGTGCTGTTGGTTAGTAGCCTTATTTTTTTTTAGGTTTAATTACACAGAATTCATGATAAATTAATGTGTTTTATGAAATGTCATAAAACTGGGGCCCCTCTGGCACCATCTCGCGGCCCCCCTGGGGGCCCCGGCCCCCAGTTTGAGAACCACTGCTTTATTTGATCATTTTGTAATTCATGATTGTGATTTATGTGACAGTAGATATTCATTCAGGGTGGTTAAAGACCCAAATATGTAATAATGCCAAACATCCATGGATTTAAAAGTTAAACCAGACCTCTTGTAATTTTTTTGAGCTATGAAAGAGCCATTTTTACAGTGTTGAAAATTTCAAACCTTTAGCTCCTCCACGGCCTTGTGAAGCTCTTCGGGTGTTTTGTACTGGAAGTCTCGTTCCAGGTACTCTTCTTCAGCCTGAGTGATCCACTCCTGCATCTCCTGCATCTCTTTCCTCAGACTCACCGTCATGTCCAGTCCTCCTTTCAGGGCAGATTTCTTTGCATAGGCCTGAAAGATCAACAACAAGTTTTATTTGGTTTCCATCTCAAGCATTTTGCCTAAAACTGTAAGGAATGTCATAAAAACATCATTAAAGATTTGAAAAAAGTGTGCTTTGGTATTATGGATAACTAAATTGTACCTCACCTGATAGGTAATTAGTATTCAGTAATGTGCTATAAACCCAGTTGGCACAGTAATTACTGTACCTGTTTGCAAATGAGTTCCCACTGAGCGTTGAGTTCATCGAGCATCTTCTGTATTTTGATGGCAAACGGAGGTTCGGCTTCCCTCTTCAAAGCCATTCCCACCTCATTAATTCCATTCAGACTCGGTTGGACGGTGTTGATGTCCTTCACCAGAGCCTGGCAAATCAAACAAGGTTGTATGAAACCGAACGTCCTGGTCATTCTGGAAACCAGGTCACGCCAATGTACTGACCCAAATCTATTTCAGAAGCTATTGCTACATTACGGCTAACTAGGCATGGGGTGCAAAAAACACCCAAATGGCATTTGACATAAAAAAAGTAATTTCGTGTTCAACTGTGGTCATATCTAACGGTTGTATAAAAAGAGAAGGCAAAGCTGTACTGACTGAGTCAGGTCCCTGTGGATTTATAGCTTATTCATTTGACTTAGCAGATCTCCCAAGACAACCCAATCCTTCATTTGATCTAAATGAGAAGCAGTTTGTTTTTTCTTTCAGACCGATGCTTTAATTTAGGCTCTGAATATAAAACTCCCTCTGCTGAATTTTAATTTTTGGGCCACGTTCATGAAACACCATGGTGAGGTTTTGGAACGCTGTTGTTTTTAGCCCGTCTTGCTGTAGATCAGTACGGCATCGACAAATTCTGGGCATCCAAGTTTTTGTGTATAAAGTTTTACTGCTAAATAAATAAAGACTGTCCTCACCGTGCACTGTTCCAACTGTTTCTCCAAAGCCTCTGCGTCTCCAAGAGCCGGCCATTCCTCATTCAGGAAAACATCGACTTCTGCCATCCACTTCTGTAGAGTCTTGGTGTCGTTCTGCCATTAGAAATGAAATCTTTTAGATGCAATTTAAAGAAAACAAAAGAAAGTCTCTATAATATATCAGTTGTTTCTCCTAAGCAATGAGACTACTGTAAATGTAGGCAAATATTGAGACTATTGCTTGAGTCACCTGTCTAGATCTTCCTCATAAATAAATGAATTCCTTTATATTTCAAAATTAATTTAATCATTTATAAAACAATTAACTTTATAGACAAAATGGCATGATGTATTATAGTCAGGGAATATATATGCAATTGTTTCTTTTCCTTAAAGGGGACATATCATGAAAATCTGACTTTTTCATGTTTAAGTGCTAGAATTGGGTCCCCTGTGCGTCTTTCCACCTAGAAAATGTGAAAAAGATCAACCCAGTAGCTTAGTTTTGGTAAAACATTATCTGCAAGCATATGACAAAATAGGTAATTGAATAATAATTTGTATTCCCCTTGTGATGTTAGAAGGGGAAAATACTGCCCCTTAAAGGAATAGTCCATTTTCTTAAAAGAAAAATCCAGATAATTTACTCACCACCATGTCATCCAAAATGTTGATGTCTTTCTTTGTTCAGTCGAGCAGAAATTATGTTTTTTGAGGAAAACATTGCAGGATTTTTCTCATTTTAATGGACTTTAATAGAGCCCAACATTTAATACTTAACTCAACACTTAACACTTAAGAGTTTCAAACGACTATAAACAATCCAAAACGAGGCATAAGGGTCTTGTCTAGTGAAACGATTGTCATTTTTGACAAGAAAAATAATAAATATGGACTTTTAAACAACTTCTCATCTAGATCCGGTCGTGATGCGCCAGCGTGACCTCACGCAATACGTCATGATGTCAAGAGGTCACACAGGACGACCGCGAAACTCCGCCCCAGTGTTTACAAGTGTGTTGAAAGAGGACCGTTCCTACGTTGTTGTATGTTATCTGATACTAATTAATGTATTTGTGTCAGTTTATTGTTTACAATGGTCTGCAAATGTGCGTTTTATATATGTAACACGTGACCTCCCTACGTCACTACGCATTTACGTTAGGTCGCGCTGGACCGGACCTAGGCGAGAAGTTGTGGTTTGAAGGTGCATATTTGTTGTTTTTCTTGTCGGGAGTGACAATCGTTTCGCTAGATAAGACCCTTATGCCTTGTTTGGGATCATTTAGAGTCCTTTGAAACTGCATTGAAAAAAACTGTTACGTGTTGAGTTAAGTGTTAATTGTTGGTGTCTATTAAAGCCCATTAAAATTAGAAAGATCCTGCAATGTTTTCCTCGAAAAAACATAATTTCTTCTCGACTGAACAAAGAAAGACATCAACATTTTGGATGACATGGTGGTGAGTAAATAATTTGGATTTTTCTTTTAAGAAAATTGAATATTCCTTTAATCTGCACTATTTAACCAGGGCACTGCAATTTAGTGCAGAGATCAGATCATTTGCATTTTAAAGGACACATTTTTGCTCACACCTACAAAGTGGCAATTTGAACATGCTATAATAAATGATCTATATGGTATTTTGAGCTAGCACATCGCATATGTACTCTGGGTAAACCAAAGATTTATTTTAGATCTCAAAAAAGTCTTGTGAAATATCCCTTTAAGGCAATTCTAGATATTTATACTAGGAAAAGACAAATTTACTAATTAAATTTATGATATATTTTTGCTAACTTTTTTACTTATGCCATCTACATTCATTGATTTTTTGTTCTTTCGGATTAAAATCTGAAACATCCATTCTAAACAATAAAATACCAACCTTTGAGCAATAAAACCTTCTCCTAAAAATGGCTGTGTAAAATAAGCCGATATCTCCAGATACCTGTATCTGCATTTACTTTGAAAGCCTGCTAGAGGGAAACTATAGCCTTGCCTGAAATTGCTGTAATTTGGTCATGTGATCCTGCAGTTTCTGTATGTTCTCCTCCAGCTGCTCGGACACGCGTCTCCAGCGCACCATCACGTTGTCCAGGTCGGTCCGGTACCTCTGACAGATCTCAGGTGGGGCTTTCTGTAACACCTGCTCAGCCATCTTATTGAGATCATCAACTTCACTTTGATGGTCCTTCTGTGATGCTTGAATCGCCTACAAAATATTGTGGCATAAAACAGTTTTTAAAGGTGCATTGTGTAACTTTTAGAAGGATCTCTAGACAGAAATGCAATATAATATACACAACTATATTATCAGTGATGTATAAAGACCTTACAAAAGGAACTGTATTGTTTTTATTACATTAGAATGAACCTTTTTTTATCTACATACACCGCGGGTCCCCTTACATGGAAGTCGCCATTTTGCACCGCCATGTTTCTATAGTAGCCCTAAACGGACAAATTGATCTATAGAGCGCGTTTTGTCACTACGTTGTCTCATGTTTGATGACATGTTTGTAGTATTGAATCTTCACTATGCATTTCGAAAGGGAGGGGGAGCTGTGGACTGAGCCATTGTTTGCAATTCACAATCTTACCCCTAGATGGCGCTAGGGCTGCACGATTTGGGTAATTTTCCCCATTGCGGTTATTGATGCTAATATTGCGATGTGCGATTGCGATTATACGAAATGGTATCATGAGTCAACTTGATGGGTTTTAAGGAAAATCCACACACAGTTTAGCTAAAATGTGTATTTGTAAAACTAGAAATGTTTTCGTATTGCCGCGTGATGTAGCAACTGCTCAGTGTCAGTAATCCTAAATTCAAAATACCGCCATACAACAGACATAGAGTTTCTTTTTTTGCTACCAGATCACTGTCAACCTCCTCAGCATCCATCTTCGCTCTGGTATAAGTGACAACGCACACCACACACGTGCATGCCACACGTGCACTGTCTTTTTGTTCGTTTTTCTTTTTTTTTTTAAACAGCAAGGAAAATCATCAAACTGTTATCAGAAAGTTTGTGTTAACAAGTCCACACATTTATTTATTTAATATAATTGCAACATTTTGCTGTCATATAATCGCACAGGCTGACATCGCGATTGCGATGCGATTAATTGTGCAGCACTAGATGGCGCTAAAATCTACACAGTGGATCTTTAACTCTTTCCCCGCCAGTGACGAGTTATCTCGTGAATCCGCAATACCACTATTATCCACCAGGTGGCTTCTGCAACTTTTATATCCCCGAAAGTATCGCCCAAGGGCAAACAGCTGTATGTCCTTCTAAGTTTTGAGCATCGCTCTGAATCTGATCTCTATCAAAAGTCCTTTATAAAAATAGAATTGAATTATCTCAGCTTTTTGCTCAACATTTTGTGTTTTTAAAGAAACCTACCCATATTTGAGAGGTGATAAAAAGAGAAATTTTTTGTCAACGTTTTTTTTTAAAGGTCTGTTCTTTCATTTAATATATTGTATGTTTATATATTTAAAGGAGAGCATTTTCTGGGAGGCCAAACTTTTGTGAAAATCATGAAAAATGCTGGCGGGGAAAGAGTTAATGCAGGAATACTAATAAGCAAAATTATAGAAAATGTATGAAAAAAAAAAAAAAAAAAATTGTCTTTATTGTTTAGTCCAACTCATTTATTTCAAAAACATTCTTTAACTCTTTCGCCGCCATTGACGAGATATCTCGTCAATCAAGAGAAAACGCTTCCCTGCCAATGACGAGATTTTCCGTCTATCCGCAATACCGCTATTATCCATATGGTATATTGTATGTTTATACATTTAAAGAAAAACATTTTGTGGAAGGCATTCAACTTTTGTGAAAATCATGAAAAACGCTGGCGCTGGCTGGCAACTTGTCATCCTTCACTAACTGGCAACGCTGGCAGTGAAAGAGTTAAACTAAATTATATATAAGATAATAATTGGCACAAATATGTTTGTCTACAAAACCAATTTCAAACATTCAAACATATGCCTTCCCATAAGATCAAAAGGTTTTTAAGATCAAGAGAAGCATCAGATGAACCTAAACTATTGAATTGTATTTTACAATGTGTTCGGTGGCGCTAGTGGCACAAAAAATATTTTTTTCTTTATATTATTTTATATTACCAGTAGCCATATCTATAAGAAAAAAGCAACAAACCTTAATGTCTTTTTGTCTCTGCTCCATAACTGGATACTCGGTCACAGCGGTGGAAGGGATGGCAAGTTTATTCTCGCACTGCTGAAGCCAAGCCAACAGAGCTGCCATCACATCTTTATAACGTGCAGGAGGAAGACTGGATTGAACTAATATAAGAAAACATACGATAAACCAAGTAAACAAGCTGAATATACAGTCTTAAGCAAAGCCATGTCTTTATAGACTGTATATACTGTATAAACACACACAAACAATGTATACTGTATATAAATATAATACACAAACATGTATATCATGTTTACATATCATCAAGGTCATATTTGTCCTTATTTTTCTTACAGAAATGAGAATAAGGCCATGAAAATTTCAAAAGCGTGTATAGAATAATGAGATGGAGAAGCTAGTCGATTTAAAAGATTTATGAAAATGCTGCAAGCTCAGATCACAATGCACATCCTGGTTTCTAGTGTTGCCACGGTATTGTGTGTATCAGTAGTCCACTTAAAACCATCTTAACCTCAACCCAAACAGCGGGAGGTATTGCTCACCCAGAACAAGCTGTCTTTCCCGCGCCCTCAGGTCCTCGAGGACATGATGGTAGTGCTCTTGGAAGGAGGAGATGTCCGCATCAAAGAGGACCGGCGTCTCCTCATTCTCTCTCAGGTCCTGGAGTTGTTCGTGTAGTTTCTCCACTTGTGGTTGAAGAGCAGACAGACGAGCTATTTCATCCTGTGACAGACACATACATTTTCCCCATAATGTTTCAAGCTTAGATGATACAAATATAGGTGAAGGAAAACTTTATTTCTTAAATGGGAAAAAGCATTGAGCTTTCTCTTTACAACTTCACAAAAACTTTCCTCTACTAAAATGAATATAGAATGTAGCTCCTATATAATATAAAGTTTTTGTAAACATTAACATGTATATAGATTTGTTACAATAAAAACTGTTAATTCCTAAAGCTTACAAAAACTACTTTAAACTTATTATAATATCTTATTATTGCTATTTTAATGAAAATCTTATTTTATGGGCATATGGACATTAAATTATCTAAACATTACTTAAAGGCGGAGTGCACGATTTCTGGAAAACGCTTTGGAAAAGGAAGTCGGGCCGACTACCAAAACACACTTGTAGCCAATCAGCAGTAAGGTGCGTGTCTACTAAACGACATCGTTGCCTGGGTTGCGTATGTCTGGGGCGGGTCTATCAAAAGAAGGTCCAGATTCAACTGAGGTAGAGGCCTGCTTGTTTAGGTGATTTTAAATGTCAACATTGGCTTTCAAAGATCATGGACCATGCCTTTAATACATAATATTAAAGGTGCAGTGTGTAATTTTTAGAAGGATCTCTTGACAGAAATGCAACATAATATACAAAACTATATGATCAGGGGTGATAAAAGACCTTTCATAATAAACCGTTATGTGTTTATTACCTTAGAATGAGACCTTTTATCTACATACACTGAGGGTCCCCTTACATGGAAGTCGCCATTTTGTGCCGCCATTTTTCTACAGAAGTCTTAACGGACAAATTTTCCGTTAATTTTTTTTGTCTCAGACGATGACATGTTTGTCCGGTGGCAGCTACCCTAGCTTCTCTATGTGTTTCAAAAGCGAGGGGTGAGCAGTGGACTAAGCCATTGGTTGCAGTTTGCAACCTCACCACTAGATGGCGCTAAAATCTACACACTGCACCTTTAAACATTAAAAAAGTAATCCAAAGTTTTTATCCAAAAGTTACTTCTAATATTTAATATTTTAATAAAATCTTGCCATTTTATGATTTATTATAATTAAAAAAAATAGTTTAAACATAAAAAATCTATTAAACTATAAATTGGAAACAATGTTAACACATTTATCAACATTTGCTGAAAAAAGCCACCAAAAGAACATCATTCGGAGACATTGCGGTGCCACTAACTCTTTCCCCGCCATTGAAACGTTATCTCGTCAATTAAGAGAAAATGTGTTTCTGATTAATTTTTATGTTAATCAGCAATACCGCGATTATCCAGTAGATAGCACTTACCCAATTTATGAAAAAAAGTGAAGCCCAAACTTTTTTTACTAATTTTAAACAGTGTATGTTTAGATAATCGTTCTGCATCTGATCTCTAACACAATTCCTTCACAAAAACGCATTTATTTTAGAGGGTCTGTTCTTTCATTTGATATATTTGTATGTTTATATATTTTAGAAGAAAATGCTCGGGGGCAACTTTTTAAAAAATGGCTGGCGGGGAATGAGTAAAATGAAAAGCAAAGAGTAAAGCATACATTATATAGAGACATTTGTCATTTTATAGTTTATTTGATTCCCGTATCACTGTGCAAAACCATGCTTCACATTTTATATGTGACCCTGGACCACAAACCAGTCATAAGTCGGATGGGTGTATTTGTATATTGTATAATAGCAGAAAACAATACACTGTATCAAAATTATAGATTTTTCTTTTATGCCAAAAATCATTAGGATATCAAGTAAAGATCATGTTACACGAAGGTATTTTGTACATTTCTACCTTAAATATATCAAAAATGTATTTATCTTTAGTAATACGTGTTGCTAAGGACTTCATCTGGACAACTTAAAAGGCCATTTTCTCAATATTTTACATTTTTGCACCCTTTCAAATAGTTGTATCTATGTTCAATATTGTCCTATCCTACCAAATCATACATCAATAGAAAGCGTATTTAGTCATGATTTCATGATGTATATAAATATCAATTTCAGATAATTGACCCTTATGTGGTCCAGTGTGACATATTTGTTTTGCACATAATGAGAGAATAATAAAATGTGCTAATCTTTACGTAGCTTTTTTAATAGAAATGATCTGTATTGAAAAACTTGATACTGAACTTGTTGAATCTTATGAAACGACTACATCACAAAAACGCAAGGGCTTTAGGGAGGCATGTCTCTACTTAAACACATTATATCTGATCAAGACATTCATATAAAAAGCTATCAGGCACACATATTCACGGCTAAAGTGGCAGAAATAAATAAAAAAAGACAGACAGACATAGACTTTAAACCAGCCGAGCTTTGATCATTCAGTCTTTTTATCATACAGACTCTCTTAGGCTTGCTATATTGTATTAAACAGGCCACTTCTACCCCTTTTTCTATCAAATCTTCCTGCATAATTACTGCCATTACAGCGAAAGTACACTACATGAAAATGTAACTGCAGTCACTTTCACCTTGAAAACAGTCATATCAAAAAAATCAATTTTACTTGATCTTTTGGAAAAAAAGGATTTGAACATACTGCAGGCAATTTGAAGAGCCTGTTAGTGAAGGATGAGATGTTGACAACAACAAACCTACAACCCATAAGTAAGAGTTGTTTTTATTTATTTCATATGCAAAAGAGGTCATAACAGAGGACATTTACATGCAGAGTAGCAAAATGCCTTATTTAATTTTAAGAAAAGTGAAAATTTGATAATTTTTGGTGCAAGATACTCATTGACATTATCAGCAGACCTCGGGGGACCATTAAATTACCCTTACAATTAAATTGTCCTTTCTTAAGAAATGCCTCCATTGCACTGTAAAATGATAAAAAGTGATTTACTTCACCAAAATATTGATTCGGCTCATAGATTACTGCCCATCCTTCAGGAACAGCAAAGCCTGGGTTATATTTGGGCAGATAAAACAATTGAATTGTACCACATAAATGGCTGAAAAAAAGAAGAAGGTTTAGTTTCTGTTATGGTACAAAAAGAAAATAATTTAATCCTCAGGAACTAAACGTTTGCCACTTATTTCAAACATTGGGATTTTTCGGCGAGTAGGCCATTCATGGGTCTGATCACCAGAAAAAGACGATCATATGTTGCCGCTTCAGCCGTGTCATTTCACCATTTAAGCCGTGACATAACCTAAAACAGCTGAAGAGTTTTACAAAACCTCTCCGCTACTGAGATCAGATAAGCACATGGCATTACCTGACCAGACACAGGAAAATACTTTGCCCTGCATATGGACACAGAATAGACACACATAAAGACAAATCAAAGGAGCAATGGGACCCCATGCACGCACAAGACATTTGCGGTTACCCTGCAACGATCGAGCTGTATCCTCAGTGGCTCCGGCTCGGACGCGGGCGGCGACTGCACCTTCAGCCAGTTTTCGGCGGTGGCCACGGCCTGTTCCAGTTGTTGGAAGAGATTGTAGAAGGCCAGGACTTTGGTCTGGTGGGCCAACCACGCCAGCCTTTCAGACAGAAGAGTGCAGAAGTCGTCCCAACGGGTGCGTAGCTGCTGGGCCGCTTGCTGGATGTCTTCTGCGTTCTGGCCATCTTTGGAGAAAGATCCATTAGGACAAATGAGACTCATGCATATTGCAACAGCATTTGCCAGAGCTATTAAGCTGTCAAAAGCTTTCAAAATAGCTGGAAAATGTCCCGTAGATGTGTATATCACCATGTATTATTAATAAATCTGATATTATGCAAGGTTTTATTACATTTATTACTACCAAAATGCAAATGAATACTTTTCAAACAAGAATTTGAGGTGCAATAAAAGTTCATATGCAAATAATTATGGGAGAAGAACTTACCGCTGGTGAGCTGATCCACCAAAGCCTGAGCTGAACGTGTGGCTTCCTGCAACTTCCTAAACTTCTCCGGTTTTTCCCTGTCGATAGCCTTGAAGAGAAATGAGGGATCACATAGTAAATACTACTACAACACATTTTAAGAAGAACACTAGGCAACACCTAACAAAATGAACTGTATTGTTTTTATTACCTCAGAATGAATCGTTTTTATCTACATAAACCACAGGTGCATGTAAACATTTCCCGCTGCCATATTTCTACAGTACTGCTCTATAGAGCGCTTTTTGACACTATGTTATCTCAGATGATGATGTGTTTGTCCTGTGGCAGGTACTGTAGCTTCACAATGCGTTTCATAGTGGAGGGGTGAGCTGTGAACTGAACCGTTAGATGCAATTCACCGTCTCACCGGTAGATGCTGCAAAACTACCTACATTGCACCTTTAAAGGGATAAGTTAGTTCAACCAAAAATGAAAATTCTGTCATTTACTCAACTTCATGTTGTTTATAACCTCTATGAGTTTTTTTATTTTGATGAACACAAAAGAAGATATTTTGATAAATGATGGTAAGCACACATTTGATTGTACCTATAATGACTTCCATATTTGATATATTTTAAAAAGAAAATTTTCTGTAAGGTAGTAAACTTTTGTGAAAATCAAATAATGCTGGCGTTGGCTGGTAACTTAAAAAAAAAGTTTAAATATGAGTTAATATATCAAAATATATTTTTTTGTGTATGAGTACATTATGACAAAATCTTTATTATTTGGGTAAACTATCCCTTTAACTCAGCATAAATTTAAGGGGCATTTTTGTTTAAACATCTGTAACGCTATGTTATATATTTAATTATTTATCCTGCTGTGTGTAATTTTTTATGTATCTTTACAAAAAAGCTACATTACTAAACTGATGATGTTAATATTTCCCCCCAAGGTTTAACACTACCATTTAAAAATGTATTTAAATAAAAAAAGTTTTGTCTTCATACAATAATTAATAAAAAAAAGTTTTGTCTTCGTACAATAATTTAAAAAAATTATGTTTTGTTTTCATATAATAATTAAAAAATAAATGTTTTGTCTTCATACAATAATTAAAAAAAATAAATGTTTTGTCTTCATACAATCATTTAAAAAAATAAATGTTTTGTCTTCATATAATAATTTAAAAAATAAATGTTTTGTCTTTTTACAATAATTGAAAAAAAAAATTATGTTATGTTTTCATAAAATAATTTAAAAAAATAAATGTTTTGTCTTTTTACAATAATTTTATAAATAATGTTTTGTCTTCAAACAATAATTTAAAAATAAATGTTTTGTCTTCATACAATAATTTAAAAAATAAATGTTTTGTCTTTTTACAATAATTTAAAAAATATTATGTTGTGTTTTCATACAATAATTAAAAAAAAATGTTTTGTCTTTTTACAATAATTTAAAAAATAATGTTTTGTCTTCAAACAATAATTTAAAAAAATGTTTTGTCTTCATACAATAATTTAAACAATAATTTAAAAAAAGTTTTGTCTTCATAAAATAATAATAAAAATTTTTTGTCTTCATACAATAATTAAAAAAAAGTTTTGTCTTCAACCAATAATTTTTAAAATAATGTTTTGTCTTCAAACAATAATTTAAAAATAAATGTTTTGTCTTCATACAATAATAAAAATAAATTGTCTTCAAACAATAAATTAAAAATAAATGTTTTGTCTTCATACAATAATTTAAAAAAATAAATGTTTTGTCTTCATACAATAATACAAAAATAAATGTTTTGTCTTCATACAAAATTAAAAAAAAATTGTTTTCATAAATAATTAAAAAAAATAAATGTTTCGTCTTTATACAATAATTTAAAAAATAGATGTTTTGTCTTCATACAATAATTAAAAAAAGAAATGTTTTGTCTTCATACAATAATTTAAAAATAATGTTTCGTCTTTGTCTTATTTTATTTCTATTTTCCACGTATAACAATAGTGGTATTTCTTCAGTACACGTGTTATACGAAGAAGGTGATGTTTATGCTCTAAAACATATTGGGTTGTTTTAACCCATGGTTGTGTAAAATATGGACAAACACAACCATTGAGTCATAAATAAACCTATGCTGGATTGTTTCCGCATAGACGCTGTTTTAACCCATTGTTGTAATAACAACCCATTATAGGTTTACCGATGATAGCAATGTATTCTTACCAAAACTTTCTCATAGAGATCGGCCACGCTGCCCTCCTTACGGGAGACTGAGAACTCTGGATTTTGCAAAACAGCATCCGACCGAGTGATAAAACTGTGAATTTCTGTGAAGTCCACATCAAATCTGAAGAGAAATTGATGAGAGAACACAAAACCAATAAACTACATTTCCTAAAGAAGTTATGCTAGGATGTTCTGAGTGGTTGCTAGGGTGTTGCTATGGTGTTCCATCACTATCATCCTCTAATCCGCTCTCCTTTTAATGCAGGCCTTTGGGACCTTTAAGGTCATTTTCAGCCGAAATCCATAAATCTGATCACTTAGAAAAGCAATAACCCTGAATCTGAAGTATCGTTTGTGTGTGTAGCTCAAACTTTCCGGGATGGAGTAAGAGCTCTTAACCTTAGCCCTAGTTTAAAAGTAATAATGATGATTGCCTTAACAATTATTCAAATATCACAAAACAAACAAAGTCTCCTATTTCTGGTAAACGGATCCCCCACTGACCCAGGACACATAAGCTCACCTTTTCCGCAGCTCTGAATCCACAACAATCTGTCGCTTCTTCTGCGGTGGGGGAGTAGACATACCCTCTTTAGTATGCTTCACCATCTTTTTCTGGTTCGTGGTCACCTTGGTGACAGTTGCCATGGTTGTCTGTGTGAGCTCCGACTGGGATGTAGTGACAATGGTTGAAAACTAAGAGGGACAAAAGTTGGAAGCCAGGCGTGTCTGAGTGCACACAAGTCTGATTTCATTCGTTTCAGTGAGATGCAAAGCGAGCCATATACATTTATTCCAAGTGATGACAGATTCATGCAGGAAGCCATTTAAATTTTGAGTGAAACAGATGGGACAGTATTGCAGAAGAGATGACACATAGTAAATGAAACCGCATTAGCATAACCACCTTAGTGTTGGTGAGCTGAAGTGACTGCACCAATTTGTCCCAGCGCTGAGCGAATCTTTCAAGCTTCGCCTCGAGTTTCCCAGCAGCGTCTTTGTTCTTAATATTAGTGAGCAGATCTTGAACAAGGGCGCAAAGCTTGTCCATGGTCTGTCTCTTTAACTCCAGGTCAGCCTTTAAAATCTGGAAAGCATATATCTTTGTTAGCCCCCGTTCGGTGTCGATACAGGTTCATAAGTCAGTGTTCGATTATAAACACAACATCGATGCACAGCAAGACTGTGCTCCTGTATAGCTCAGTGATAGAGCATTGCATTAAAGGGATAGTTCACCCAGAAATGAAAATGGTGTCATTAATGACTCACCCTCATGTCGTTCCAAACTCGTAAGACCTCCGTTTATGTTCGGAACACAGTTTAAGATGTTTTAGATTTAGTCTGAGAGCTTTCTGCTGACCCTTCATTGAAAATCTAGTAATGGTATACTGTCCATGTCCAGAAAGGTAATAAAAGCATCATCAAAGTAGTCCATGTGACATCAGTGGGTCAGTTAGAATGTGTTGAAGCATCGAAAATACATTTTGGTCCGAAAATAACAAAAATTACGACTTTGTTCAGCATCTGTTGTGAAGCACATGCGCGAGACTAAAGTCACGTAACGGCAGTGAGGCGGATGACGTGTTATCCTCAGACATGTTTGCAAAGTTTTTTTTCAAACTTACAGAGTGCGTCTACCTCAGACTGTGAATGAAGCCTGGGCGCACAAAAAAAAAAAAAACAGCTGGGGCGCACCAGATAACACGTCATCCGCATCACTGCAGTCACGTGGCTTTGGTCTCGCGCATGTGCTTCACAACAGATGCGAAAGAGAAGACAATGCTGAATAAAGTCGTAATTTTGACCCACTGATGTCACATGGACTACTTTGATGATGACCTTTCTGGACATGGACAGTATACCGTTAATAGATTTTCAATGGAGGGTCAACAAGTAAATATAAAACATCTTAAACTGTGTTCCGAAGATGAGCGGAGGTCTTACAAGTTTGGAACGACATGAGAGTGAGTCATTAATGACATTATTTTCATTTTTGGGTGAACTATCCCTTTAAACAGTGCAGAAGGTCATGAGTTCGAACCCAGGGAACACACATACTGATAAAAAATGTACATTGTGTTACCATACGTTGCTTTGGGTAAAAGAGTCTACCAAATGCATAAATGTAACGTAAATATGTGTAGGAAGTAGAGTTTTTGAATGAGTTTGGTCTGCATGTGGCCACTTACAGCGAGCTTCCTGAGATTGACGGACACTTCGTTTGGGTCATTTGTGCCGCTGCGTTGGATGGATTGAACTAACTCTTCCTTCTGAGTCAGCCAAGAATCAAACAGCAGCTATGAAACAAGCAAAGGGGATTAAAGGGAGATTGTGAGATGTGTTCTGCACCGGTGCCTTTCTTGTTTCCGCTAAGCACTGGCGATGTTATCTTGCGCTCTTGAGAAAAGAGGTCTTGGAAACCTTTATGTTTCCCCAGACATGCTCTCATTAGACTCGATTAACAAGTAGGATTGGAAAGCTTTTTAAAAAAGTGTCCAGAGAGGATCTATTTGGGAGTGTGGACATTATTTCCATCTGTTTTGTTAACCTATTTGGTGGTTAAGATGTGTTACCTGTTCCTCCGAGAAATGCTGCCAGCACAGCAGGATCTTCTGGAGAAGGAGCCAACGGTCTTCGGTCCATTTACAGATGGCTGCCCATCGTTCCCCTAAATTCTGATTAAATACGAGGGTGTTAGGGGAGTCCCATTTAAGTAAACAGAACATAAAAGTGCTCTCTGGCAGAAACTAGAAGTAAATACTTTGCAAAGTAGTTTGTCGTTATTTGGCACCAATAGCTCGTTGGATGCAAATTACAGGGACAGTTCACCCAAAAATTCCTTTCTGACAATGCTGTTCCAAACAAGTGTAGCCAAAACCCTTTGTAGCTCTCAAATGTTTATTGGTTACCATGCATACAGTTTACTTTTATAGTGCATTTTTGGAACTTGGGGTACCCAGCGCCCATTATTATTTTTTTAAATGAACCTCCCCCTGACAGTTCAGAAAGTGAATAAAGAAAGTCACACATTTATAGAAAGACATGAAGTCTAGTAAACAATAGCAATTTGT
This sequence comes from Misgurnus anguillicaudatus, assembly GCF_027580225.2. NCBI lineage: Eukaryota > Metazoa > Chordata > Actinopteri > Cypriniformes > Cobitidae > Misgurnus > Misgurnus anguillicaudatus. Next base: position 39,878,597 of record NC_073339.2, on the reverse strand, counting down.
AAAAAACACTATTATACCATGGGGCTATTGAATGGTTTATTCTGATTGGCTGAACACCTTAGCTGTGCATTACTTTCGAATAATTCAACGGCCCTTCGTCAATTATTCACTATTCCTAAAAATGTGACCCTGTCTGTGAAATCCAGACTAAAGTTTTATAATCTAATGCTGAGATCAGGAGCATCAATCATTGATTTCAAACTTTGACATGACCTTACTCAGTCAATATTAAAAATATCAAGGTTATATTTTCACAAAATGTTCTTTACATTATGTAATATGATTTTATGTAGAAACCATTACATGACAAAAATGACTTTAGCTGGGTTTTCACTGCTCCTCTACTGTTCCTTTAAAAGCAAAAACATTTTGCAACATTGTGTTCTTTATACTATGAACATGAAACAACTCTATTAACCAATCAGGTTTTAAGGTTAGGGGTTATGATAAATCGGACTAAAGTTGGTGTTAGGAGTTCAGTCAGGTGTACTGTATGAAAGTTTGATGAGGTGCTGATCTGGAAACATTTCTTACTCGATCAAATGAGGTGTTTAAATGACGAAATTAAGAGTTTGGTTCCAAACCGCGATAAACGCCATTTAAAAAAAAATAGTTACCGCCAAAATCAGTATTGTATCAGGTCAGTATTTAAAAGTAAATTCTTAATTTTACGCAAAATCCAATATCCGCCGTTTTATTCTTTCATATTTTCCCCCTTTTTCCCAAAACGCAATAAACGCCACTCCTCCTTCTCTGCAGAACGCAATAAATCCGCTCAACAAATCACAGCGCACCATTCCACGCATTGTAAACAATGACGGCGGCGCGTTTAATACATAGAATCTTAGTTTTTTCCTCAAAAACAAACAAAAACATAATAATACTTTAATGGCATTGATAAACCTGTGATGGTTTTCTGTGACGGGAAAGAAACGTAAGCCATCAAAATCAACTAATTTACGCAAGAGGCACTGGGGAGACGGAAAATGCAGGTTGCTTGTTTTCCTGACAGCATCAAACTTTCCATTATTTTAAGCCAACGAAAATCGAGCAGGACCAAAACAATTTACAGCTGGTCGCTGTGAAAAATGTTAAGCGACGACCAGGGGCGAAAATCTCATCTAAATGTTGGGGGGGACAATAAACATAACATTTTTCAAGAACAATTTTTGAAGGGGACACCAGTAATACAGGCAAAATTGTACTTGCAAGGAAATGGGTACAGATAGAAAACGTTTCTCTTTCTCTATGAACGGACGCAAATTTAATTTTAATACATATGAATGCAGAGGTGAAAAGAGTAATAAAATTTTCTACTTAAGTAAGAGTAAAGTTACTTTAATAATATTTTACTTAAGTAAAAGTAAAGTTACTGGTCTAAAAATCTACTCAAGTAAAAAGTAAGTCATTTTAATTTTAAGAGTAAAGTTACTTTTTTACAGCGGGGAGAGGTTTCTAGTATAGTTCACAAAGGAAGGATATATACATCTCAAACTATGTTTTTAATTGTAAACATCTCTACAATTAAAGTGCAATAACAAAAAATAAAAAGCTTTTTTATAACTAAGAAACATTTATGGAATTATTTAATGAGTTTTACAGGTGAGTTATGCACTTTTGAAGCAAAAATAATATGAGGTCAGCAGCTAGTAAATACAATCATTATATGAAGGTTGTAATTGATGTATTGCTGGTAACATACATTATGTTATTAAACTATATACATAAATGAGCATATAATGAGATGGGTGCCATGGCTATACACTATACATCCTTTACACGTTTATTAGCTCCCAGACCTGTGTACCTGATGTCTTTCAATCTCTCTCTCTCGCGCTCTCTCTCTCTCTCTCTGCAATGTCTAATGATCTGCGCATTCTCGAGGACGTTCTTAAATTGTTTGACTTGACGCGAAGCTGCTAGACCTCGGAAGATAATGCGCATGTATTAAAAACGCATCGTGCAAATTAGCGGTTAAAACCCGGTCGGCAATTCTCAAACTCCGTACTCAAGAGCATGAACCCTAATTGAATGAAACAATCGCTTTGCGTCAATGGCCAGGGGTTTCTTTCGTAAGAATTGAATTGAGGGTCTGCATTAGCCCGCGCCTGTCTCGTCCCTCTCCATGGTTCTTTTTGCGCGTTCCCCCGCCCATCAATCAATCATCTGTGGCGCGTCTTTATCACCTTACTTTTATATTTATTTTTACTCAGTAACGGATATGATTTAAGTAGCGAAGTAGCCTACAATACTTTAAACATACTTAAGTAAAAGTAAAGTACAGATTTTAAAAACTACTCAAAGTAAAAGTACACAAAAAACTCAGTTACAGCAAGGTGAGTAAATGTAATTTGTTACTTTCAGCTCTGCCTCACCTCTGCATGAATGCATAAAAATGTTTTCTTGATCGTTTATCTGCTTCTGTTCTCAGAAAACGAAATATGTTCATGTTTATATGTCAACATAGTCCAGTTTTAAAACATATGAGGATAAACTGATAAGTGATGGGAAACGTATATAGCTGATTAACGCGTCGGCTCCGTACACTTCTCTACCACCGGAATGTGTGTCGGTGGTGACCGGTGAGGTAAAAGGGGCGCGGGCAGTGGACCAAACCACTGTGAGGCAAGGGAGGGGGAATCAAAATGTTTAAAAGTTTTTTTGTTGTTGCTCCGTTTGCATTTGTATTGTTTCACTTCTTACACAACTATTTTAAGTATTATAAATCATTAAATTATTTTCAATACACATATTCTAATGATATTTTAGGGGGGACAACCTTCAGATAGGGGGGGTCCTGTCCCCCCCGACCCCCCCCCCGGGATTTCCGCCCATGGCGACGACGTCCCAAGTATAACTGCAGCAATGACAGTGTTCTTAATATGACAAAGTAAGTGTTTTGATTAATGTCATTAATGTTTATTTTTTAATCAATGTATACCACTAGTGAACTAAATGAATATAACATAGCAAATTATGGATTTGAATTTTTTATGTTATTATAACCTAAAGATGCTGTGTGAAAATTTGTAACAGAAAATAGTGGTTTTCATCTTGTCACTTTCTTGGTATAGAAAACACGTTTTAACCGAAATTAGTCAAAATGGATTTATTGCGTTTTGGAACCAAACTCTTCAAATTCTGTAGTTTTTCCTCCAGGGCTGCCGTGGCATTGTCACCGCTGTTCTCATCTACTACCACCACCATATGAGTAAGAGAGTTCACCCGCACCTGCTCCAGCTCCAGATCTTCCTGCAAGAGCTGGTGGGAGAGCAGACATTTTGTACTTTACAGTACCATCCCACCAAGGAACAGCCATCATTTCATCGTCTTAACTATAGACCCAATAGAGTCTGTCTATGAACATAAATGTCAACATTGGGGTTTGAAAATAATGGAAATTTCCTTTGTGTCAAAAGGGTTTATGATAAAAGAGACGCTCACATTCACAAAATACTCGCAAGACACTTAACTTTGAGGTTAAGCGAGTATCTGGCAAACGCGAGCGTTACTTTATCATAAACTTTTTAGACGTGTGCACTGCAGCAGGCACTTATTTTGACAAGATGCATGATGCACATGGTTAACATTTTGACATGACGAGCCACAAACATGATGGGCTAAACACATGTTGTGACCGAGGGGCAACCTTCCGATCTCTATGATGAAGCCAATACGGAAGAGATTTAAACTGCAATTCATCGACTGGCCACTAGAGGCTGGCTCCAAAAGGGAGTCAGTTCCCATAGACCCATGTTAAAATGGCCAACTTTACAGTAGAAAATAATATGTTTACAGCCTGGTACAAAAAGTGTTTTAGGTCTGTATAGCTAATTTTGCCCTTCATGACAACTGTGAGGGGGGTGAATTTTTTTGTAACTCATCCGTTTACAGGATATCAAGCCTTAAAGTTCTGCATTATTAAGGGCGTGTCCATTTGAGTGACGGTTGAACAGCCACTGCCGTCACTAGAGTCGAGCTGGGCGGGCGTGGTTTCAGCAACCAGTCACATTGGCTTCACCCACGTCCCGCCTCTTTACCCATTTTCGGATATCCGCGAGTGATGCGTGGTGGCACGTGGCCAAGATGGCGACGGCAGGCACATCCTACTTTAAGCTTAAAAAACGATCTTCAGAAACCTATGAGTGACGTCACGGACACTAGGTCCATCTTTTTTACAGTCTATGGTTGTGACAAGCTTCGAGTCGTGAGCTATCGAAAAAGAAGTCACCGGCTGCCACCGGAAAGATTAAAAATACAGGAGAAATTCAGGAAATTATTTAAACGGGATGATGGCAGGATAAAATGGTAAAATACGTGAGAATTTTGGGAATAATGGGAGGCCCAAATTTTGCCTTGTTTAAGATGTCTGGGCTGTGTTTGATGGCTATTAGACATCTTTAAACGCAAAATTGCTTGCTGAGATAAAGATAATTTCCACCACATGCATCATTTTCACTCAAAATAGTTATCTTCCTCTGTTAGCTGTAAAAGAATGTAGCAAAAATAGTAAAATATAAATAAAATACATTTAACCCTTAAACTAGCGAAGTAACCTATCTTTACTTTAATATTTTTTATGTAAATGTAAATCTATCAGGACAAACTATATATTTTTGGAAAGGTCTAAGAATGTAATTTTCATATTTCAAAACCTTTTAGCAGTAATAATAATACAGTTACTGTAATTTATTCATTTGTGACAAGAGTATGCAGCAAACCAACACAAACCTCAGTTTTTTGATCATTTTATGTATTAAAAATAATACTATATTGCATTTTTATTTATTACAAATTAAAAAATATATTTTCACCTCCAGACACTTCCATAAAAAAAAAACATTAAAGTGTCTTCTTTAAAAAAAAAGACCAAAATTAGGCTTCTACACCAAAAAACGTCAGAGTTATACTAATTTGAAGGTGTACATCACCTATTCACCACCCCCCACTCAAAAAGAGCTGCGCCAGTTAAAGGGTTAAAGTACAGGACATACTTTTTGCTCTTCAATTTGACGTTTGATATCATCAAGTTCGGGACCGAGCGGCTGTGCACCCATTCTTTTGATTCGAGCTTCGGTCATGTCCAGCCAATCGGACAGCTGCTTCAACTGCTGGTTCTGCAGGTCCATCAAAACTTCATGAAGTCTGGAAATCCAAAGAAATATCCCACCATGATTGTGAATTTGTTATAACAAAGATCTCTTTGTAAACAGTTACTGGTATATTTTCCTGTCTAAATAAAGGAAAGAAAGCATGTGACAACCTGCTTTGTCGTTCCATACTGGACACACGCAAATGTTCCCAGCGCGAGTTGAGCAGATTCATCTGTTCCCGCACTTCCTTCTCTTCATCATCGGTCAGCTGCCCGCCAGACAGTAGTACACTTCCTGCTTTAAGGACCCGGCCCACACTTCCCTGATGAGATGTTAACTCTACCATGTAACCCTGGACACACAAAAACATTTTTTTATGAAATTAAAAGAATAACAAGTTGCATTACATTAGGTTCATGTGGTAGATCATTGCATTAGCAACACAAAGGTTATGGATTCAGTTCCTAGTGAACACACAAAAGATCTCACAAAATGCATTTTGTTGTTGATTATCTCTGTCCTTTAACATCCCCAGATAACTTTTCAGCTCACACCCACGCTAAAAGCGCCTAATGGTTTGATCCCTTAACTCCCAGACCGACAATTCCAAAATATGTTGAAATATGAAACTGAGACTAAACTCTCATAATTACCATCTGTCATGAAAGGAGAAATATCATCGCCGCATGAAAGAACCTGATTATTTAGAGAGAGTAAACACATGGGTCATATGCAGAACCGAGTTAATAACTAAAGCCCACATCTCCGTGAAGATAATACATCTTAGTCCTGAACAATTTCCGCCAGCATCCTTCACCCTCTGGGTTCAAAGTTAGTCGGAAGATATAAATCACACGTCCAAATTTAGATCCTTTCCCATACATCTCACATATAGGTGTGAAACATCAGTCTATACTGGCCAGATGTACGGTACACGATTGAATAAACATACTGCAGAAACATCTGTTGTTTGTTTATGCTAACCTAAAGTTGAATTGTTAAAAAAAATAGTTTACCAAATTTAAAGGAATACTCCACTTTCTTAAAAAAATTCCAGTAAATTTACTCTCTCCCTCATGTCATCCAAATGTTGATGTCTGTCTTTGTTCAGTCAATAAGAAAAAAGTTTTTTGAGGAAAGCATTGCAGGACTTTTCTTTAATTAGGACTTAATTGGACCATAACAGTTTACAGTTTCAACGCAGCTACAAACGACTCTAAACGATCCCAAACAAGGCATAATGGTTTTATCTAGCAAAACGATTGTCATTTTCAACAAAAATTTTAAAATATGTAGTATTAAACCCCAATTTCTCATCTTGCACTAGCAGTGTGATGTGGCAGCGTGTCATTACGTATCGCGCAAACATGTCGAAAGGTCACGTATGACGTATGCGAAACTACCGCCCCTGTGTTTACAAGTGTGGAGAAAGAGGACCATTCCAACGTTGTTGTATGTAGAATGCTACTCATTTTTTTACTCATTTTTTAATGTTTTTGCGTCAATTTATTTTTTAAAATGGTCAGCAAGTGTGCGTTTCACAATTATGACGCGTTACCTTTCGACGTGCTTACGCAATACGTAAGGTCGCGCTGGCGCATCACATGGCTAGTGCAAGACGAGAAGTTATGGTTTAAAAGTGCATATTTTTTCTTTTTCTTGATGATCGTTTTTCTAGATAAGACCCTCCTAATGCCTCGTTTGGGATCGTTTAGAGCCTTTTGAATCTGCGCTGAAACAATTGTAAACTGCTGATGTCCAATAAAGTCTATTAAATTGAAAATCTCGACTGAACAAAGAAAGAAATCAGCATTTTGGATGACGGGGGTGAGTAAATTATCAGGATTTTTTGGAGAAAGTGGAGTATTCCTTTAACCATTTACTCACCCTCATGGATCATTGAATCTCATTGGTTCTTGAGGGTCATGTGACAAAACATGCATATAAGTGTGTTCAACTTCATGCTGTGCCACTAAAACCAACTGGGGTATGACATCAAAGTACAGTGAGAGTGATTCGAGAAATAATATAATTCGCTCTCACGGTAATTTGATGTAGCGTCACATGAAACCTAGTCATGAGACATGCGAGAACCAATGAGATTTGACGCGAGTGAGTAAATTATGAGGGAGAGTAAATTTTGGTGAACTTTTCCTTTAAAGTTAAATTTATTGTTAAAACGATCCCCTTTATGAACAAACAAGTGGCAAACTCATAAAATGACACATCAAACTTATATTTCTCATGCCCTTCAACTATTGGCCAAGGTTGGTCATGAGACTCTTGAGCTTATGTAGGATTTTACAGCTGTCAGCTTAACCTCGTGAAATCACAACAAATACAGCCAGCTTTAATGGCATCACAAACCCAGCTGAGAGACCTTTCTCCTAGAGGTTCTCTATAGCATATACATATCTCTATGTATAACTAGATACATCCTCAACAGCTGTTTCTATAGGCCATTATGTTGTCCGCCATATTGGAACAGACCTAGGCTATATGAAACCCAAGTTGGTGGTTTCCTGCGGAATCTAATAGGCGGCTGTTTACACTTGGTATTAAGATGTGTTTTCATCGATTGGATCACAAGTGGACGAGAGAGACACATTACGTTTACACCTGGTATTTAAATCCGTCTCTTTTGTCCACTTTTGACTGCTTCTGTCCTGAATACTGTGAGGGGGTGGTCTGTGAGACTGTGGGCGAGTATCTCCGCTGTCATTGAAATGCGAGCGGGAGTAATGATGAGTTTATATGGACGCAAACTAATATTATGACGAAGTCCGCTGCTTGTGTTGTAGGTAAACATGTTGCACAGTGTTTTTTTTGTATGTGTATATGTTAGAGGTTTCTCTGAATTTTCAGCGCAATTGATGAAATAAGATGGCGCAACTTTCACACGCTTGCAAAATGAAACTGTGGAGATAGGCCGCTTTAGTTTTATCAATGAAAGGCTAAAAATAGCGCTGTACACCGTGTGTTTGCGCCCGAAGTCAGAAAAGACGTAAAACATTGTGTTCAGTAACTCAGATTAGATAAATAAGCGGAGAGAAGGCGGTCGCGTGTGGCTGTTCAAACACATTCAACCACATCTGCGTTTATACTACATAAGCAATCCAGTCGAAAGGGTTTTCCTACCTCCGAATTTGGTTGAAAGTGGTTGAAAATGGACGAGCTCTTGTGATCCGATCGAGGAAAACGCATGGTAATACCAAGTGTAAACAGCCTCTTTTTTTAAAACTTTTTTCACTGATTATATGAAGAAGGATTTTGTTGAGCTGCTGTAAATACTAAGATAATATAAATTTATTTATGAAAGTAAAGTTTTGGTATTTGGGAAAAGATAATTGGGATAGATTTAAATTTTACCCAACCCTGCCAAGCCAGAGTGCAAGCCTGTGTGCCAACAACCGTAATACTGTATATTTATAAAATGTTACGTGCTGCAGTGTAGACCCAAACATTTTAACTGCTTACACCAAGACGAAAGCGTTACCAAACACCGCATTAAAAAGTAACTGTATTTTAAAAATGTGTAATAATGAGTTAGTACAAGATTCACAAACAATCTATCAAAGGCTAACCATTGAAAAGCTGTGAGTGACGTATGCATCAGAACCGTTTTAAAATGGCGGACATGTCAACCTATAGAGCGGTAGATTGTCGAATCTTGTTATCCATAATCTATAGTACCGTAGCTATGGCCTAACATGCTAAATTAGTAATTAAAATAATCTAGTAGAAACTAAAGAGATGGTAACAACACTGTTTTGGCCCGCAGCAATGACACATGGCCACAATTACAAGCCCTTTGCTAAGGGCATTAGGAGACACCAGCATTCGGTCAACTTTAGCTTAATAGAGCGCCCTCTGCAGGTCAGGAAGAGTAGAGCAAAAAATCATAGCATGTACGGTAAAATTGTTTGCATGTGCTTGATATCAACATATATTTTTATGCTACTTTAACTTAACAAATTAAGTTTCTAAGTTATGTCAACGTATCTATTACAAGTAAAAACGTAAAAAAATAGGTTGAATTGACTTGCATAATTAAGTTGCATCCAGAAGTCTCAAGAACGTTACTAACAAATTTCTCAAATGCATCATCCTGCCACATCCCGAACTTTATCACCTGCGGCCAACAGCAAGTACGTGTCTTAGTTCACCGGCTTTTATCCTAAAAGCTTTTAAAGACAAGCGAGTGATTTACCTCATGGGTGTGAAACTGCTCTTTGACTTCTTCGACAAAAGAAGAGATGGGCGGCTGTGCCTGCAAGCCATCCTCAGCAGACAGCAGCCAGGTCAACACCTCCTCCAGGGCGCTCTGGTAGCTTTCCAGTTCATTTAATCCCTGAGGCAGAGGACTCTGCGATGGTCGCAGTTCATCGAGCTGTGAGCAGACAGAATGAAGACAAATGGTTTAGGTGATGGTATGAATTTTAAAATAATAATAATAATAATAACATTGAGGTTTTGCCACATTTAATGACTTGCCAAAGAACTTTTTGGCAACCAGTCAGTTGGAGTGGTCGGCTAATTATGGGTATACGAAATAGTTTGTTGCTAAAGCCCCTAGCGTACCTCTGGTAGTTTCATCCTCAAAAGTTGGCTGATGTTTTACATTTTGCTTTCCAATTATCATTTCCTGCTTTGGAAATACCCTGCCCTTGTATGCGGCAGATAGAAACGCGCTAGTTAACGGATAACATCAGGGTGGTTCTAGATTGGATTTAAAGATTGTAAGCGGCTTTGTGGTGGTTATTCAATCAAGTTCAGTAGTAGTTTATTAGTATTAGACGGAAAAACTAAATGGGATTACCATTTCATATTTGGCAAAAGCCTTAATTACAGCTGCCATTTGTGCTCATTTCTATGCGTTTTGTCAGTATTTTCTGACACCAAATACAGTGATGAATCAGAGCTTTTAAAATGTATTACTTTGGGTTAAAATGAATGTTAGAAAGCACCACAAAAAAAAACTAAAGTTAAACAATATGTTTGTTAGAAAAAAAGATTAATATTTTTAGCTTATATAGCAATCTATACGTTGCATATTCATGGCAACATTGAGATCAGGGCGGCAAGTTAAAATACGGCAACACAACAATAACATGAAATCTCATTGGTTCTTGTGTCCCAGATAGCAATAGTCTCCGGGGGGATCCGCACTGGAGGTACAGCGGAGCTGCCAACTACGGTGTAGATCTGCCATGGAGTATACTGCTATTTGGGGTGTGCCGTAAACTACATTATAATTACATTTATGCATTTGAGACACGCCATTATCCAAAGTGCTTTACAGTGCATTACAAGATATACATTTTATCAAGCATTTTTGTTCCCTGGGATCAAACCCATGACCTTTTACACTGGTACCACAGCAATTGAGCAACAGGATACCAGTTTTCACCATTGTGTTTCATCATGTGACATCCAACATTTGGCTTCGTATATAAAGTATACATACGTATAAGGAGCTCAAATGCAAAAGCCGTTAAACGCCACCTCTTTAAAAAATGAGATAAATAATGATATTAACGAATGCTCTCTCAGCATGTATTATAATGCTTTCATTTTAAAATACCTTGTACTGACGTATTTTAACATATATCAATGCTATTGTTTTGTCTCAAGATGCACACCAGTATAGTTTTTTGGAACGTTTGTTTGTAAAAGCTTCTTAAATGTCCTAAAATAACTAAGGTCTAGTCCTGGATTAATCTAAACCCTGTCCGGAAAACCGCCCTTACATATTTTAGCTTTAAAAGGACACTCCACCTTTTTTTGAAAATATGCTTATTTTCCAGATCCCCTAGAGTTAAACATTTGATTTTTACCTTTTTGGAATCCATTCAGCCGATCTCTGAGTCTGGCGCTACCGCTATTAGCATAGTTTAGCATAATCCATTAAATCTGATTAGATTATAAGCATCGCACTTAAAGAAAAAATAGGCCCCTTAGTAACTTTCAATGGCAGGAGACTATTTTCGGCTGTTTCGTAATATCATTGCACCTCCTGCAGCCATGTTACGTCAGACAAGTCCTTGACTATTACGCCAGAATGAGAGTATAGTTCCTAGCTATATCGGTCTAGAAAATAGCAACTTTTAAATTCTGTCGGTCTTAGTACACTATGTAACTACAGAAGAGTCTAGTTTAATTAGGAGAAATATCGAAACTCTTTGGTTATTTTTTAGCCCGATGCTAATGGTCTAATAAGATTCAATGGATTGTGCTAAGCTATGCTAAAAGTGATACCGCCAGACCCGGAGATCAGCTGAATGGATTCCAAAGCGGAAAAATCTAATTTTTTAATCTAGGGGAGCTGGAAAATGAGTATATATATTTTTTTTTAAAGTGGAGTGTCCCTTTAAGTTCACTCAATCCCGGCATAATGCAATTTAAAATATTGTGTTATTGGCAGAATCCACTAAACGGCACAATGATTTAGTAGCAAAGTCCTCTAAGTGCACAGAAGATGAATGACGGTAAAAGGAGGTTTACCGAATATGTTACAATACTGAACAAATTGTTGAGCCTTTTACTATTTTTTCAGAAAGGACATTGAAGAGAATTTTTTAGTACTGGAGATGTTTGCATTTGAGGGTTTTGCCGCTAAAGACAGTCAAATTTGTTACAATAAATGCCTAAATTGAATTTGTAGACTTGTGAAAAAAAAGACATTTTAATCACTAACTAAAAACCTTTTCATTGCCATTACAGTTCAGATACTGAACCTAAACATAATAAATGCATGCTCATTGACAAGAAATAATGTCAGATGCACTTAGAGGGTTTTGCATCTGAACTATATTAACTCAATCGCCGCCAGCCTTTTTTTTTTAAAGTTGCCCTCCAGCATTTTTTTTTTTTAATTTTCACAAAAGTTTCACAAAATGCATTCCAGATTTTTTTTATATATATAAACATACAAATATATCAAATGAAAGAACAGACCCTCTGCTTTCAAACAAACAATAAACAAACAAACAAAAGGGGTAAAAAAAACTTTTCATCCTATCTATATTTTTTTCTTATAAAAATTGCTTATAAAAATTGCTTATAAACTCTTAAATATGGGTATTTTTCTTTAAAAAAAATTTTTAGCAAAAAGCTCAAATAATTGCATTTTTGTGAAGGAATTTTGTTCAGAGATCAGATTCAGAACGATGATCAAAACATACACAGAGTTTAAAATTAGTTGCTTCATTTGCTTTAGATTAACACAAAACCTCATCAGGACCATGTTTTTTATGCAAATGTTTTTTCTTAATTGACGAGATAACTTGTTAATGGCGGGGAAAGAGTTAACCCACTTCAGTCATTGGGATTACTTTAATAATGGATGGATGTGCTTTTCGAGTTAACCCCCCTATAAGAATTCTTTTGTTTGTGTTTGACTGAGATGGCATTCAAGAGAATTTTCATACTTTGATTGAACTATTATTTTAATTTAATGTAATTTTCTCTCAGCCACCAATAACAGTAATAGATTTAATAAACGGAGAAGACAGCAGACATCATACCTGAGTGGTGAGAAACTTCCTCTGCTGTTCAGGGGTCCTGACGTAGGCAGCTTGAGTGTAGGCATAGCTTTTGAACCGAGGCTTAGAGGAGGGAGAGGGGCTTCGAAGACGACTCTGTGCCACGCTGACTGTGATCTGAAAGATAAATATGAAGGACTGATCGTTGAAAACATTCTTTAGCTAAACTGGAAACAGCATCAGTGATCCCAATGTGAGGGGTTTGAGTCCCAGGGAATGTGCAAAATGCTAAACTGTGCGTCATTGGATAAATGAACAAAACAAACTACTGAGAGGAGCTGAGTGATGGAAAGGCAAGTTGAATTTGAATAGGGACGCTGGATGCGCAGGACGAAATTGGATCACATATTAGCAAACATAATTCAAATGTCGGCTTGTTGACAGCTGGATTCTCGAGAAGTCCTTCTTAAAAATCCTTTTGTGAAACCAGAGACTCTTAGCCATGTTGAATGTTTGTGGGTCAATGCATTATGATCCCTAGTACACACTGATAAGTATAAGGCTATTGATAAATGTCTTTTACTGACCTGCTGGGAATAACGCTGTTGGGTTTGGTAGAGGATATGTTCCTCTTTAGTTGCTGTAGCTCGAGGGAGGGTCTCCACCTCCTGGACGGCCTCCAAACTCACTCCATGGGGAAGCACTTGGAACAGGGAAGTGACGTACATAATGATGGACTTCTTATCTGGAGCGGTTGTGGCGACATCTGCAAAGGAGAAACAGTACATTTATGAGTGACTAATGTTCCCATCGCAACCAAAATGAAAGGAAATCAGAGTTTACTGTCTTGACCCAAATGATAAATAGTACCCAGAGGGAGTTTTATGGCTCAGATGTTGCTCTTTTATAGCTCAAGGGATGTTATTTGGTCTTTGGTTTTGTTTTATGTATATCGGTTTGTTTGTTGACACACAATACAGTAAGACTATAGCATAAAAAGTGTTGCAGATGTGAAATTCACATTCAGATTTAGTTTTTTTGTAAATCTGAGCACATTATTTTTTCATTGGGTAAATCCAAAAAGCAGATTAATGAACCAAATGTCTCCATTTACTTTCCATCTTAACCTTTGCGAAACGACTGAGATGTTCAAAAGATCTCACTTGTGATTAACATAGACCTTTTTCTGTAATACTCGAAGCGACTTCAAAGGTTAATTTGAAAGAGTACAAGAAAAGCGATCAATACCCTCAGGGTCCAGCAGTCGGTCAATGCCTAAATTCTTCTCTGCAATTTTAAAGGCATGATCCAGTCTCTCGATGGCACTGTCCTGTTGCTCCACCAAACTCCAGTTAAACAGATCGGGCCTGGCGACAAGAAACGCATCAGATGATGTGAACGCTCAATGAAACACACTTACTGTATATTATCTAGTTTTTATGCCCTTGTGTGAAATAGCTAAAAGCAAGTTGGAACATCTGGTTCATAAACTAAATGAACGATGGTAAAAGAAAAAAAACAATAAAACATAATCGACTTCAAAAACTGCTTCAGGACCAAACTGTCTCCAACCATGCAGTTTATGACCAATGAATACAAAAACTACATGTTCATATTACACAATGTGAAACAAGTTATCCCTCAGTTTGCTTAATAACAGCATTGGTATAGTGGTTTACCCACCAGGCTTTACATCAACCAGCTTCATTAGAAAAGCCATGGAGGCTGACTTCCATAAACACCAGCACTAACCAGAATAAACATCTATTATAAGCGATTAATGCTTTCGTATTATTGCATCCCTCTGTTGTTTTCCTCACTTTTGCAATTAGCTTCGGATAAAAGTGTTGCTTAATGCCTAAATGTAACGCTGCACTACAAACCTGTGGCTGTGAATAAGAGCATTGAAGGCGACACCGTCTGCCCAGCTATTGGAGAAGTTGACCACATTGACGTCCTTGTAGTTTTTCGTGGACTGCCTGACCCAGCTTAACAAAATCTTCTCACTGTTTGTCTGCTGTAGATCTGCCATGACATCTTTCATCACATCCTTAACCTGCCAGTACAGTAACAAATACAGTCAATGAGATTCAACAGCCATAGCACTTTTACCATAACAGCGTTGTTTTGGACATTGTCCAAATTGGTCCCTAGTTGTCACTGGCTGGTACCCTAAAAAAAAACACCTTTGCAACTAAATAGTACATATTAGTATGTCAGAGGTACATATTGGTACCAAATGTATACATACACACACCTAAAGGATTATTAGGAACACCATAGTAATACTGTGCTTGACCCCCTTTCGCCTTCAGACCTGCCTTAATTCTACATGGCATTGATTCAACAAGGTGCTGAAAGCGTTCTTTAGAAATGTTGGCCCATATTGATAGGATATTATCTTGCTGTTAATGGAGATTTGTGGGATGCACATCCAGGGCACGAAGCTCCCGTTCCACCACATCCCAAAGATGTTCTATTGGGGTGAGATCTGGTGACTGTGGGGGCCATTTTAGTACAGTGAACTCATGTTCAAGTAACCATTTTGAAATGATTCGAGCTTTGTGACATGGTGCATTATCCTGCTGGAAGTAGCCATTTGAGGATGGGTACATGGTGGTCATAAAGGGATGGACATGGTCAGAAACAATGCTCAGGTAGGCCGTGGCATTTAAACGATGGCCAACTGGCACTAAGGGGCCTAAAGTGTGCCAAGAAAACATCCCCCACACCATTACACCACCACCACCAGCCTGCACCGTGGTAACAAGGCATGATGGATCCACGTTCTCATTCTGTTTACGCCAAATTCTGACTCTACAATCTGAATGTCTCAACAGAAATCGAGACTCATCAGACCAGGCAACATTTTTCCCGTCTTGAAGCTCTCCAATTTTGTAGCCTCTTTTTCCTATTTGTAGTGGAGCTGAGTGGTACCCGGTGGGGTCTTCTGCTGTTGTAGCCCATCCACCTCAAGGTTGTGCATGTTGTGGCTTCACAAATGCTTTGCTGCATACCTCAGTTGTAACAAGTGATTATTTCAGTCAAAGTTGCTCTTCTATCAGCTTGAATCAGTCGGCCCATTCTCCTCTGACCTCTAGCATCAACAAGGCATTTCTCGCTCACAGGACTGCCGCATACTGGATGTTTTTCCCTTTTCACACCATTCTTTGTAAACTCAAGAAATGGTTGTGCATGAAAATCCCAGTAACTGAGCAGATTGTAAAATACTCAGAGCAGCCCTTTTGGCACAAACAACCATGCCACTCTCAAAATTGCTTAAATCACCTTTCTTTCCCATTCTGACATTCAGTTTGGAGTTCAGGAGATTGTCTTGACCAGGACCACACTGCTAAATGCATTTAAGCAACTGTCATGTGTTTGGTTGATTAGATAATTGCATTAATGAGAAATTGAACAGGTATTCCTAATAATCCTTTACGTGAGTGTATTAGGAATATAATAGGACATTTTTAAAGGATACTGCTTGGGACCATTTTTGGGAAAAAAAATTCTGACAGTGTACCATGTTGATACCATTTACTACTGTAATATCATGTTTTAGGATTATATTGTTTTGATGTATGTTTTATCAGGTGTATTACTGTACTACTTATTGTATACTATATTTCAACCCATAGTTGCATAAAATATGGACAAACTCAACTATTGTGTTAAATTAACCTAAACAATGTCCACATTTGACCTAAGCATGGATTTAAACAACAAAAACAATCCAGCATAGGTTCATTTAAAGCCAGTGGTTATGTTTATCCATATTTTAACCAAACCATGGGTTGAAAACAACTCCGTATATATTACTTAAAACAACAATACCTAAAATTACTAATACAAATATTGCCATATATGAACATTCAATATCATATGTATTTTAGATGTATTACATTGTCTACTATAGGATTCATCAAATGTCTACTGTCTAATTTATTCTTTACCATAGTATGTATCAAACTTTAATATTGCAACCTGAAATATCACTGTATTTAGTGGTGTGTTTCTGTATTTCTTTGCAACCACATAATGTGAAGAAAGATGACATCAGTACAGTAGCTCTGAACATAAACCACAGTTGGGCATCTTATCAGATGATAAACACAGAGGAAACGAGTCTCTAAAGATAAGCACATGACAGCACAAATGTGCAGCATATATTATCTCTAAAAGACCACAAAAAGGGATGATAGAAAAAGTCCTTGGTGTTGCCCTTTTAGGCCATCATACAAGGTCTCAGTGTTCGCCTACCTGCCAGTGGACAATGATGCTCCAGATGAGACCCAGGATCAGTTTATGATTCCCATCTACAATATCAGCGCCACCAATGTTAACCAACTCAACCTAAAAAAAGTGGTAAAAGTAAGAACTTCACATACTTTTAAGTGCAAAATCGTGAAAGAAAGAAACGTGAAGGGTGAAGCGTGACAGAATATTTTACAAGAAAATAAAATGTACTTGATTTTATCCATTGGCAAAATTTTTGGATTATGCCATTTGTAAATCGACTTTTTTAAACATGCAATCTTTTCAACAGCTTTAGACTTAAAGGAATAGTTCACGAAAAATGAAAAATCTGTCATCATTTACTTTAAGATATTTTGAAAATAGTCCCCAGCTATTGAAAGTTACCAAGGGGACTATTTTCAGGCATTGCGCAATATCATGCGCCTGCTGCAGCCACGTTACGGCAGCAAAGTCCGTGATTATTACGTATAGATCCTAGCCATATCCGCCTAGAAAATTGCAACTTTTAATTTTCCGTCGGTCTTAGTACACAATGTAACTACAGAAGAGTCAAGTTTTAAATAGGAAAATATCGAAACATCACTTTGGTCATTTTTGAGCACGATGCTAATGGTCTAATCAAATTCAATGGATTACTCTAAGCTATGCTAAAAGTGGTACCGTCAGACCCGGAGATTGGCTAAATGAATATTTAACTCAAATGTTTGACTTTAGAAGAGCTGGAAATTGAGCCTGTTTTCAAAAAAAGTGGAGTGTTCCTCTATTAATAACTAAGCAGATATGGGGCACCATTAAATTCCATAGTATTATTTTTTCCTACAATGGATGTCAATGGTGCCCCAGATCTGCTTGGTTACATACATTCTTTAAGATATCTTCTCTGGTGTTCAACAGAACAAAAAAATAATACAAGTTTGTAACAACTTGAGGGTCAGTAAATGATGACAGAATTTTTATTTCTCAGGTATCCCTTAAAACAATAGAATAATTTTGGGAAGGCCTTCTTTTACATACAGTACGCTGTTTAGTTGTGAATTGACTAGTAGGACTAAACAATGGAAAAATAAGTGTTGGGAACCAGTCTTGAAAACTATAAACATCACTATTAACAAAATGATCATATATTTTAAGCAAGCACACAATAACAATTTTCAGTATTACTCGGCTTTTATGTGTTTCTATAAATTATTGAGCTGTGTAAATATTTCAGTACATTTTATGTATTTGCACTTTTTATGCGAGTGAAACGGATAAGTGCCATTTTATCAATCTGCAGAATTTGTTCAAGCGTAATTTTGTCTCGCATTTATTAAAAACAGCTCAACAGAAACATTAAAATTCCAAAAGCCATGAATATCAAAACAGCCGACTGAGCCAATTAACTCACATTGTTCTTCTGAAGGATCTGCAGGGCCCTGTTAACATTGTTAAGGGAGTGCACTCGAGTGAAGCCGCGTTCTTTAACCTGCAAATGGAGAATATATCAGAACTTTACTGTGAGCGTCTATTGCAAATAATCCCAATCATTAATGCGCTCATCCTTATCGGAAACCTTGTATTTTTCCTTTATAACACAAGAACAATGAAATGTGTCTCAGAATACAGCCCAGCTGGGCCAATTACAAGCCTGTTTCATAATATTTAAAGATAGACCCACTAGTTCGGAGCCAACCAAGGTCTCTAACAGTTCAAGAAGTCGTCGGCCATCGCAGAAATCGGTAAAGAGGTCTTCAATAGGAGGTCTTCTTGCCTGGAAGATAAACAGAACTGATGTGTATAGACGGTTTTAGCAGCAACAACATTAACAAATGGCTTTAAACGCAACTTCCGGTAGACTTACACATCAATAAAAACTAGTACTTTTACAGTAGGTTATTTCTGAAAACAAGGTAAATAAATGACAAATAAATTAGATTCGTTATAATATCTAATGTGTATTAACTATTACACTGAGCTAACATTACTGTGTAATATTAAATACAATATATACGATGTTAGCTACTGGTCCTTGAATTGTTGTCTGGCTGCCAAACATCTCCGCACAGTTTTTGTCGTCTCCCATTGTCTTTAGCAAACCAATACATTTTTATTTTTGATAAGGTATTTGTTTCAGAGATCAGGCATATAACTGCGACAAAGTGCATCTGAAAAAACGTCTAAAAGATCCCACAAACGAGTCAGTGACAAAAATGGTTTGGCAACATGACAAATTCAAAAATCTTTAAAAAAAATTGTTTTAAAATCATGCATCAGTTTTATTTCAAAGCACATAGTGTATGTTAATTTTATGCAATAAAAAATTACATTTGCAAAATTTTTATAAAAATTAATACTTAAAATGTCAAATGGTGTAACCGCCAATTGCGTCAATGAATGAGAAACATTTTTAAAATATCATTTTTATTTTTTTTAGGTACATTTTAATTTGTTTTTGTAATATTTGTCCTGACATATGCTGAAAACAGCTCTGCTTTCTAAATAATCTTTGACAAATTATGTAAAAATGTATGTTTAAAAAATCATATTACACTAAACTAGATGATTATATTTTATTCCACATTTTTTATGAATATATTTATATTTTCATTTAAAAAAATTCTATTCACACCAATTGACACAGGCCGATTACACCAGTGGTTCTCAAACTGTTTCAGCGTGCGGCCCCCTTTGTGTACGATGCATTCCTTTGTGGCCCCCACCAAAGAAAATTTACAACAAATTTGTTCTAAATGTAACATTTTAATTAAGCAAAACACATTAAATTATACAAAGTAGTGCTGTTGGTTAATAGCCTTATTTTTTTTAGGTTTAATTACACAGAATTCATGATAAATTAATGTATTTTAAAAATTTAATAAAACTGGGGCCCCCCTGGCACCATCTCGCGGCCCCGCAGTTTGAGAACCACTGGGTTACACCACATTGAAATTTTTGCAATTATCCCCTAAATATTCTTTCAAAATTAAATAAAACCAGAAGTTTGAAAAAGAGAATGTATGCAAGTAATCTGCAAATTTATTTTGAAATTTTAACCCTTAACACAAAATAATTAACGCCAAGTCATTGACCCACACACTTTCGGAAGTTTAGGGCGTGACCAACCTGATCTCATGTGAAATCGTACCTATTTTACGTGGCGGCAATTAGGTATGAAGTAGGGATGCACCAAATATTTGGCCACCGAAAATTTTCGTCCGAAAGACTTTTATCACCAAAACAATATGGGCGAAATGTTGTGATGACGCAAAGAGAAACCGCGACCTGCACGTGCTTGTCTGAAGCAACATTTCTGCAGTGTGGATGTATTTAACCGCAAAAAGGCGCTAAGTGTACACACAGACGCACATGCTGCTGAATGTGTCCGGTCCAGCTCCAGTCAGACGTGATCATCACTACGCCCTTCAAAGATCAGAACTCTTAATGTGCATACTTTAGAAAGAGTTGCGTCCCTATATCTCATTTTGTAGTCCATTAACATACATTTGGCAAATAGAGCATTGAAAAACAACGTAACATTTTTATGTGGAGCGACTGTTTATGCTGCCCTCTTTGGAATTCGCCCTCGGTCTCTGTGCACAGGCGTGTTTAAGTGCACTCAGTAGTGCATACACTTATTTGGTCTTAAAAAAACAGTAACCTCAATTAACCTACTTAAGTCTGTGTCTTTAATGTTAATCAAACGACCCAAGATGAAGAGAAAATCACTTCTGTAGCTCTAAATAATAATAATAATTATATTTAATTTATACAATAAAGACAGTGTTATTATTCATTTCATTTGATTTCTGTACCTAATGCTAATTTTAGACCTTACTTAATGTCCAACTTTGTTCTTTTTTATAAATGTTTGTAATTTCTTTATTTGTAATTAGATTTTTCCAACCCCTTTTTTGCAGATCTGATAAATAATCTGATCCGTGCCTCAAAAACTGTTGTTTTCAAAAAGAGTAACTCCCGAACATTTTGGGGTTAAATATTTTCGACAAAAGATGTTTAGGCTCATGCTGGGAAGTATTTAGCTTTATCACGGCCCGTTGGCTGAACGTCTGATGCATATGGAATACTTTTCTGTAAATACTCTAGTCGTTCTCTGATTGGTTGAATTACACAGGATTTCCGAAAGATGTGTGTGATGCGATCTTTTACGGTAGCCCGAAAACACAAAACAAAGCCTTCTGATCGAAGAAAAAAGCTTTCATGTTTACATTGGTAACAAAATATGCTTTATCAAGATTAAATAAATGCTGTACGTTTAAAAGTATGCAAGGTATTTCAACGTGTTTGCTATTGTTGTTTTAAACTTTAGAAACGTTTGTAAATGATGGTTGCACACGGTCTGTTATTGTGGCAACATCTGCAAGCCCCTAAACATGATGCGGCACAAAACAAAACATGATTGGTTGCATTACATGCTCTGGCCATTCAAAGCTGCCATGGTTCCCAGACCTTCAGTATAGAAAAGGTTACGTGAGAAAAGCTTTATCTGGACCATACAATTACAGTAGTGAAAAACAAGACAATTTTTAGCATCACCTTAGATGACACGCCGGTGTCCAAAGCAGAATGATGTCATTGCAACTACAGTAGTTGTTTGGTTTGGTTCTGTACACGCTATGCATATTTAATGTACTGTTAATGCGACTGTCACCCCATGAATTTTTCAGTAGTGAATTTAGTTGTGGATTGTGATGGTCACAGTTGTACATAACCTAAGTCTGCATGAACAGAAGGGGATTAAGGAGGGTTGGCACCCATATTTAGCAGTAATGTGGCGAAAAGCTGTGGGTCAGTGAGCCGTTATAAGTCTAAATACTTAAATCTCAGATGAAAATTGAATATTGTCTATGAAGTGCACTTAGTGTTTTTGTTTTTTTATTAAACTGATTTTATACCTTATAAATAGCAGTGAACAGATCTTTTCATAAGACCTTTTGTTTTGAAAGTTCTTTCTCGAGCTCTACCTTGAAGCAAGTATTTCTCAGGGTGTGAAGGACGCGAATTGATGTCCTTACTCTCATACAGTAAAATAAAAGCAGCAAAGAAACCAACTAATGAATGTGCATGTTTGTCGTAGTACAAGAAAGCCTACATTCACACTTACATTCAGATTTTAACATATGGAGACGAATCTAGAAGGTTCGTGATCTGTGTAAGTTTCAATCTTAACTTTTAACCTTAAAATCAAAACGGTGTACAAGTGCGAATCTTAACTTGTAACCTTGAGATCAAGCTCGATCAAGTCTGTAACTTGCGTCTTTTCAGCCGCCCACCATGCAGTGGGTGGATAAAAAAATCACAACGTTTTGGTTTCTACAATATGCTGTTTTAAATTGCAACAGTGGGAATCAATCAAGATTCTGTGAAAATTTTAACATTCATTATAGAGGCTGGCCAGCAAACAGATTTTGCTTGATTATGCATTTGTTTTAGTTAATATTTCCAACACATGATGAAAGCAATAAACAAATGAGTCACTGTACCTTAGCAAACTGTGAGTTTACCCATTTTGTGAAGGTTTTCTTTTGAATGTCTTCTCGTTCATCTGCAAATTAAAGAAAAAAACTCTTAATAATGTCATCTTAATTTCCTATAACATTCCTTACGATCTCTAACAGAAGAGCCACGTGAAATTCACATGTGCACAAACATGTGATAATTTGTGAAAAACATGTCACAACAGTTCACAAGTGATCACATTTAAAATATTATGGAAAAACGTAACATTCAAGATATTTTTTTTTGAAGAAATACATATAAGAAATGTTATTTAAAGGAATAGTTCGGCCAAAAATGATATTAAACCCATTATTTACTCACCCCCAAGCTGTCCAAGTTGCATATGTCCATCGTTTTTCAGACAAACACATTTTCGGATATTTTAGAAAATATTTTAGATCTTTCTGTTGATTAAATGTAATGTTACGGGGTCCAGCAATAGTCCACGACCTTCAAGTCCAAAAAAAGTGCGTCCATCCTTCACAAATGAAATCCAAACGGCTCCAGGATAATAAACAAAGGTCTTCTGAGGGTAATCCGTGCGGTGTTGTTGTAGAAATATCCATATTTAAAATGTTATTAACGTAAATAAATACCTTCCGGTAGCGTCGCCATCTTAGAGTCATCCGCATTCAGGATGAGCGCTTACGCAGCATACAGCGGTTTCTCTGCTGCTGCTCTCTCCCCCGCCCTCCGAATTTGTCATACGTCACTAAGAAAAGTGCGTACACTACGCTAATACTCTCTCCTGAGTCTAAGATGGCGGCGCTACCGGAAGGTATTTAATTACGTTAATAACATTTTAAATATGGATATTTCTACAACAACACCGCACGGATTACCCTCAGAAGACCTTTGTTTATCATCATGGAGCCGTTTGGATTTAATTTGTGAAGGATGGACGCACTTTTTTTGGACTTGAAGGTCGTGGACTATTGCTGGACCCTGTAACATTACATTTAATCAACAGAAAGATCTAAAATATTTTCTAAAATATCCGAAAATGTGTTTGTCTGAAAAACGATGGACATATGCAACTCGGACAGCTTGGGGGTGAGTAAATAATGGGTTTAATATCGTTTTTGGCCGAACTATCCCTTTAAAGCCACAATATGTAGATTTTCACCACTAGAGGTCGCTATAATACAATAGCAATAACAAAGGTGAAGCTTGAAGGGACATTCCACTTTTTTTTGAAAATATGCTCATTTTCCAGCTCTCCTAAAGTTAAACATTAGATTCTTACCGTTTTGAAATCCATTCAGCTGATTTCCGGGTCTGGCGCTAGCACTTTTAGCATAGCTTAGCACAATCCATTGAATCTGATTAGACTATTAGCATCATGCTAAAAATAACCAAAGAGATTCAATATTTTTCCTATATAAAACTTGACTCTTCTGTAGTTACACCGCGTACCAAGACCGACAGAAAATTAAAAGTTTTGAAGTTGTTAGCATTGAAAGTAACCAAGGGGACTATTTTCGGCTGCTGCGTAATATCACTACGCCTGCTGCAGCCATGTTACAGCAGCAAAGTCACTGATTATTACGCCAGTTTGCGAGTATAGTTCCTAGCCATATCTGCCTAGAAAATTGCATCTTTTATTTTCTTAGTACACAATGTAACTACAGAAGAGTCAAGGTTTAAATGGGAAAAATATCAAAACTCTTTGGTTATTTTTTAGCATGATGCTAATGGTCTAATCAGATTCAATGGATTGTGCTAAGCTATGCAAAAAATGCTAGCGCCAGACCTGGAGATCAGCTAAATGGATTTCAAAACGGTAAGAATTAAATGTTCAACTCTAGGGGAGCTGGAAAATTAGCATATTTAAAAAAAGTTATATGTCCCTTTAATGATGTCATGAAAGAGACTTTGGACATTGGTGATGTTGTTTTTACCATCCAAAGATATATGGAATCACTAACCATGATCACAGATAAGGTAATACATTAATGCTTTTCTACCTGTATGTTTAATCAAATAGTTTTATGTCATCGTTATGCAAGCTGCAAGGCACAACAGGTGCATGTTAGATGCTTTGTAACATTTTTTAAAAATCCAGCGTCAAAACCAACGAAAACGAAATGCCTATAGTGGATATTTCATTGAATAATGCAGCGATATAAACCAGGTTATGCAGAAATGTGAGCCTGGGTAGACATGGCTATATGCAAATAAGAATAAAAAAATCATAGGCATTCAAAACGCTGTGGTATTTGATATGATGAAGGTTAAAATACACAGAGACCATATGAAAGGCGCCTTTAAAGGCTTTGAGAGATAGGGTTGAGGGTATACAGATCAATGGTCTGCTGCCATTCAAAAGAAGATTACTTTTTAGAGATTAAGGGGTAGTTCAGGCAAGCTTTACAAACACATAGACAATGAGTGGTGGGAGATTGATTCGAGAAGCCGAAGCAGAAGAAATTCTTCTCTAATTTAAAAAAATGTACACTTTGGTTTCTTGAAAAAGCACAAACGGCTTTGGCAATTCTAAATCTCAAACAAGTTATCAACAAGAACCGTCAAGCTCAAAAGAGTAGATGTTAAATCTAAGTGTGGCAGCTCTATGACTTGGTCCACCTTACATTCAAGTCCAATTTTGTTTATAATCTGATATTTGGGACTGACTGTCCAACTCTGATATTCTGGAAGTGATGAAATCTGATCAGTTTGAGCCGTGTATCTATTTGCTATAGTACAGATTGCCAGCACAATGCTCAGAGACTGTCTTATACAAGAAGAATCATTACATGTAACTAAAGACTTCATATTAGTACTCTAAAGGTGCACATTTGTACCAAAGCTTACATATTGGTACCTCAAAGGTACTTGTCTGTACCTACATGATATTAGGATACTCCCCCAGTGACAGCTGGAGACCATTTGTGTTCATTTTCTGAAAGTGTGTATGATGTTAAGTAAACATTACATCATTAAAGGCGAGGTGCATGATTTTTGAAAAACACTTTGGAAAAGGGAGTAAGGCCAAGTACCAAAACACACTTGTAGCCAATCAGCAGTAAGGGGCGTGTCTACTAATCGACATCGTTGCCTGGGTTGCGCATGTGTGGGGCGGGTCTATCAAAAGAAGGTCCAGATTCTATAGAGACAGAGCGCAACGCATCATAACCTGAAAACCATGCCCACCGGGGGGAAAAAATCCATCCGTCTCCATTGACTTTGTATTGCGAGAGGCTCCCTCCTTGTCGTTTCTGGCTTATAACAAAAAACTGAATAATGCCTAAAAGCTGCTGTGTGACAAAGTGTACAGCCAACAAGGCAAAAAAACCCAGAAATAAGTTTCTATAAGCTGTCGACCCCAAAAAAACGAGCGTTAAAGACACAAAAGTGGAAACAGACAACTTTTCATAGTAATACTATTAGTAGAACAGCGCCCACTAGAGGCAAACATAGTCGGCGATCCACTTTTTTTCTCCTTAAGGGCTGGGTTTTATGGCTCGACAGCTTATAAAAACGTATTTTTCTGGGTTTTTTGGCTTGTTAGCTGTACATCTTGTCACACAGCAGCTTTTAGGCATTATTCTGTTTTTTGTTATAAGCCAGAAATGACAAGGAAGTGGCCTCTCGCAATACAAAGTCAATGGAGACGGTTGGATTGTTTTCCCACCCGGTGGGCGTGGTTTTCAAATCAGCATAACTGCGCTCTGTCTCTAGTGGGGAAGGGGCGTGTTTGTTTAGGTGATTTCAAATGTCAACATTGGCTTCCAGAGATCATGCACCCCGCCTTTAATGTATTCTCAAAAACTACATCACACACTTACTATACTGAAATGCATTCCACATATAGATGTGGTTTAGGAAACAGTGGGTTTTATTTGTACTGTTCAGACGACCTATTTGAAAAAAAATTTAATTTTTAGTTTTTTGCACATCTGAACAATGTCTCAGAGTTGGAAATAAAATCCGCCATTGACAAAATGCCAGAAAGTTGCTCTAGCAACTGGAAAGCATGTGAGGGAAAGGCCGAGTCTTGGGAACATTAAAAATCAATCAGTACAAAGAACACTTGGCTCCCATATCACATTAAAAGCTTGTATTTTTTCCACGCTACAATATTCTCCAATTGCTTTGGTTCAGATCCCCCTGTGTTTATGGGTTGCTTGGCTTTGAGATTGATTATAAATGTGTAATTCCTATCCACGGGCCTCGATGATACCGAACCATTAAAGGATATAACTATTGCTCTGATTCCTTCGGTGCGGTGTTCCTTATGCATAAAAACGGCAGGTGGTGAATCAGACACTTCCCAAAGTCAGCACGGAGGACAGCTCCTTCATGCATAATGGATTTCAAGCTTCTAGTTGTTCCTTTTCCACTCCATCTAAATAATCATGATGAAGCGGATAGTTTCGCTTCATTGTTCTCATTGGTCGGCCTGAGCGCCAGCTGAGTGTGTAATCACAGTAGCATGGATCGGTCTGGCTTCAAGCTTGACTGCACCGTGTCACGTTTATAATCGCATATAAACACACGCACGCACACACACACACACTCATGTTATTGCTATGATCATGCAATAGTAGAAACAACAGCACCAATGTTTAAGATCAAACACTGAGCAAAATTAAATCAAAGTTTCAAACTTCAAATGTCAAAGTCAATTCGTGCCATAATGGCAGTATTAAAAATAGATTTGAGAAATCAATAGGCTATTCATACTAAAATTTAAAAAGTAACGAGAAGAAAAGGTGAATATCAACTGCTGTGTCTGAAATCGCCTACTTTTATACTATACAATAGGTGAAAATTAGTATGTAAGGCAAGTATTATGTCCGAATTCATGACTCTAAAATTTAAAAATGTGCATTCAATGTACACTTTATTATCCTGTGAGGCTACGTGAGCCACCAAATTTCAAAAATGTATATAAAAACAGCAAATCTATGAACTGGGTGGCTCTTTAAGTGATTTAGGTACCAAGAAAGATCAATTGACTACTTCACTTTCACTTTTCATATTGCATCCACACAAGCTATATATAAATGCTACATTTTGCAAACATGCTACATTTTGCAAACATGCTACATCCAATCTTAAAAGAGTGCATATTTGCTTTACTTGGACAACTAATAATAAGATTAGTTAGAATACCCATGCCGACCCTGTTGTGTGGTGTTCCTAGCTCAACTTGTAGAGTATTGCGTTAGCACTACAAAAGGTTCTTTGATTGATTCCACTGAATACAAAGGTCCCTAGCTGTCACTGGGGAGTTTTGTTTTAAAAAGAACACATTTGTACCAAAATAGTTCATTCTAGGACTCAAAGGTACATACCTCAGAGGTACATATTGGTACCAATGACTGCAAAGTAGTACCTCAAAAGTACATATTAGTACCTCAGAGGTATATATTGGTACATGAGTCCATATTATGACCTCAAAAGTACATATTAGTGCCTCAGAGGTACATATTGGTAGCAATAAGTGCATATTTGTACCTCAAAAATACACATTAGTATCAGAGGTACATATTGGTACCAATGAGTGAAAAGTAGTACCTCAAAAGTACATACTGGTACCAATAAGTGCATAGTAGTACCTCAAAAGTACATATTGGTCCTTCAGAGGCAAATATTGCTTATTAGTACCTCAAAAGTACACATTACTACCTCAGAGGTACATACCCTACTGAAAAATCCAGCTAGGACCAGCATAAGCTGGTGAGCTGGTTTTAGCTTGTCTCCCAGCTTGGTTTTAGCTGGTATTGCTGGTGTAGCAAGCTGGTCTAGCTGTGTTTTGGTCACTTTTTAAGCTGGTCTAGCTGGACTTAGCTGGTCATGCTGGAAGACCAGCTGATCCACCAGCTTGACCAGCTTTGCCAGGCTGGGAGGACCAGCTTTGCCAGGCTGGGAGGACCAGCTTAGACCAGCTACTGCCACTTTAAACCAGCTAAAACCAGCTACCAGCCCATGCTGGTCTTTGCTGGATTTTTCAGCAGGGTATTGGTACCAATGAGTGCAAAGTAGTACCTCAAAAGTACATATTATACCCTCAGAGGTAAATATTGCATATTAGTACCTCAGAGGAATATATTGGTACCAATAAGTGTACATTAGTACCTCAAAAGTTTACATTTGCACATCAGAGGTAGATATTGCACATTAGTACCTCAGAGGTATATATTGGTACCAATAAGTGTACATTAGTACTTCAAAAGTTCATATTTGTACCTTAGAGGTACATATTGGTACCAACAAGTGCATATTAGTACCTCAGAGGTACATATTGGTACCAATGAGTGCAAAGTAGTACCTCAAAAGTACATATTAGTACCTCACAGTTACATGTTGGTACCAATGGGTGCAAAGTAGTACCTCAAAAGTATATATTAGTACCTCAGATGTATATTGGTACCAATAACAATAAGTCTTTATTAGTACCTCAGAGGTACATATTGGTACCAACGAGTGCATATTAGTACCTCAAAAGTCCATATTAGTACCTCAGAGGTACGTATTGGTACCAATGATTGCAAAGTAGTACCTCAAATGTACATATTAGTACCTCAGAGGTACATATTGGTACCAACGAGTGCATATTAGTACCTCAGAGGTACATGTTGGTACCAATGGGTGCAAAGTAGTACCTCAAATGTATATATTAGTACCTCACAGTTACATGTTGGTACCAATGGGTGCAAAGTAGTACCTCAAAAGTATATATTAGTACCTCAGATGTATATTGGTACCAATAGCAATAAGTCTTTATTAGTACCTCAGAGGTACATATTGGTACCAACGAGTGCATATTAGTACCTCAGAGGTACATGTTGGTACCAATGGGTGCAAAGTAGTACCTCAAATGTATATATTAGTACCTCAGAGGTACATGTTGGTACCAATGGGTGCAACGTAGTACCTCAAAAGTACATATTAGTACCTCAGAGGTATATATTGGTACCAATAGCAATAAGTGTTTATTAGTACCTCCGAGGTATATATTGGTACCAATGAGTGCATATTAGTGCCTCCGAGGTATATATTGGTACCAATGAGTGTATATTAGTACTTTAAAAGTACAAATTAGTACCTCAGAGCTACATATTGGTACCAATGACTGCAAATAAGTACCTCAAAAGTACATATTAGTACCTCAGAGGTATAGATTGGTACCAATGAGTGTATATTAGTACTTCAAAAGTACATATTAGTACCTCAGAGGAATATATTGGTACCAATGAGTGTATATTAGTACCTCAAAAGTACATATTAGTACCTCATAGGTATATATTGGTACCAATGAGTGTATATTAGTACCTCAAAAGTTCATAGTAGTACCTAAATTGTACATATTAGCACCGTTTTTTACAGTGTACTGATAAAAACTATACCTCAAATGCACTTTAAGTTGCATTGGATAAAAGTGTTCGCCAAATTCATAAAAAAATGAACATTTCCAAAAGCAGCATCATTTATCATGTCAGGCCTGTTTTAGTTTTATTATTATTTAGTCATCTCAAAACTGCAAAATGCAGCAATGGACACCATCTATTTATATCACAGATCACTAGTTTCAGAAGCAAATCTGATATCGCTTAACATTCCATAATGGCAAAAATGAAGTCATGCTTTTACTCGATTATTGCAATCTGCTTCGATCACACTGTCAACCCCCTTGACAAAATGTGTGGAATACAGCAGCTCAGCAAAAAGGAAAAGTTGATTATTAGTCTTGTGCTGCAGAGGGAACCTTTGTAGGCTATTATCTTACTGTATTACTGATATTGATCTTTTAAAAGCCAAGGATTTGATGGGGAAATTTCAGCTGCTTATCTTTCTCTGGTTTAGGAAAACAACGGGGTAGGGGACCTCCCGATGTGCCCCTGCCCAAATTACATTATAAATGCCTACATTTCAGCCACTGTTCATTTTTTAATACATTGTTATTTCGAAGACAAAATGGTAAAGCATACTAATTGATCACATTAATCATTTACAAGCAAACAAGAATTAAGAAGAGTAAAAATCTCCACTGGTTACCTTAAAGAAATAGTATACCCAAAAATATAAAAAACTGTTACATCAATTACTCAACCTCCAATTCCAAACTTCTGTTGAACTCAAAAGGATAAATTTAGCAGAATGTACAAGCTTCTTAAAAAATCAATGGTGTGGGCAAAGAGACGTCAGGCTCCAATAAAATCCTCATAGTAGTCTGTATGATTTGTGCACTGTATTCTTTAGTTTCTAAAGATATATGACAGCTTTGTTTGAAGAAACTGAAATTTAAATCAATATTTACTGAAAATCGATCTTGACAGCCATGGTCCATGCTTCCATTGTATGGGAAAAAGAGCAGTCTGGATTTTCTGCTATAAATAACTCAATTTGCATGCTGCAGAAAACTAAATCAGGTTTCAAAA
This sequence comes from Misgurnus anguillicaudatus, assembly GCF_027580225.2. Lineage (NCBI taxonomy): Eukaryota > Metazoa > Chordata > Actinopteri > Cypriniformes > Cobitidae > Misgurnus > Misgurnus anguillicaudatus. Next base: position 39,847,877 of record NC_073339.2, on the reverse strand, counting down.
TATATGCGGGTGACTAAACAATGACACAATATTACTTTCTGAGGGAACCACTTTTTCACCATCTGTCCCTAAAAATTTAAAGGTGCACTATGCAGGATTTCAGTTAGCATTTGTGAACACAACATTTAAACTTGTCTCTTCATCTTGAGCTGATTACTGCCTAGAAGTGCACAAAGAACATATTTAGCTAATATGTATATGCAAACTTTCAGCAATTAATTTAAAGTTACAAACACAACTGTACAAAACTACAACTATCTATGAGTCTCTGACAATAGTTTGGTTTGGTCCCACCATTGTAACCGATGAGGCTGGCAAGTTAAGGGCTTATAGTTGTGCGCAGTTCCTACGCCGTAGCCTCGATGCCTTGGCTACGCGTCAGTTTTCATATAACTTATCATATAACTTCTTCGTCACCATCCACATGTAGACCGCTGGTAGGCAGTATCCACATGTAACCCACAGTAGCACTGCAACAGCCGAAGAAGGCGGCGTTTTGCGCGTTGCAATGTTCGTCTGTTATAGGACAACTGATAAACAAGCAGATACTGATTAGCGACTTGCTCTACATTTATTTAAAATTAACAGCAAGACAACTAGCAGTGAATGTGCTTTCACCGGGATCGAAGCATCTCCCTCTAACCCGTCGTTTAAAACAATTGACCCTTTGCAGGGAGCTTGATTGACAGGTGATCTGACCAATCATACTTCTTCGCCATTCAAAGCATGTCAGGGAAGTTAGTAGATTAACATTGGAGGATTTGAACTTGAAAAGCGGAGTGTACTGACGCCTTTCTGCGGTTAAAACAACATTCCTTCTTATGATCATTCATGTTTATTGATGCTATAAATTACTTAGAAAGAAGAGATGATTTGAAAGGTGAGACTTAACCTGTACCCTGGTACTAGGAACCTGGTCTGTACTGTGTGTCAGTGCGTTGTCAGTGTCCTCTCTGCTCCGCAATGTATTTTTCACTGCGTGAGAACATGGTGGGGCGTGAGAGCGGTGTATCTTTTTGGACATAGCGACAGTAACTAAGGGGGTCGGGTCTTTGCGAACGGTCAATTGACCTGATATATTCTCTATGTTCATGAGTCTTCTGCACATCTCACTTATGCTGTTTTCCAAAGAATCAATTACAGTTGGAAACGACGCAGACCATTAATAACACAGACTGTTAACAATTGTTTTTAATCAGTATTTAAACATTCTCTATAATAATAAATGTTTTAAAAATTATGTTTTAATAACACTTTTTTGGCGGTTAATGACGATGTTCAACTATAACCTCACGGTTATATAATAACCGTCACACCCCTAGTTGACGCGTCAAGCACGAGTGATTTCAATGTTAAGTCAATGCGAAAACGTGTTGACACGGGTCTGGAGGTCTCGCGGCGCGAATGAGGCGTTTGGCGCGGTAGACGGGATTCCACCTCCTTTGCTGGTCTAGTTCGTGCAAATGGTGCGAATTGAGCGTTGCCATGGGAAACGCGCGAGATGAAAAATGTGAAATGTTAACTAATCAGAAGCTTGCTCTAGTAGTGACGTGATTACAGGAAACGAGCAGAGTTGCAGAAGCCCCTCCCATAATGTGAATTTCTGCATGAATGTCTCGATGATTAGAATTTCACACGCAAATAAAGCGAGTAAACTCAAAATGTTCAAATATTTTTAATGATATTCGGGTCGCGGTCGATCAGGTTGCTTGAAATAAAGATTCCAATTAACACGTTTTAAACAATTCTATTTTTAGGAAGCGGGTCGGGTATAGTTCTTTTTTTTTGGTCCGAGTCGCGAGCAGGTTAGTTGAAAACGTCGGTCGGGTGTGGGTGACGCAAGGTATTCTATGAAGCTGGCGACGATCTTAGTTTCAGCACAGATAGTGAGAAGCTCCCTGATCTCTGCATTATTCGAGTTTGCACACATCTCTGTGAATGTTGATCTGTATTTTCTCCTGTGTCAAAGAGCTGAAAGGTGACTTGTTAAATTATGACACGCCCCTTAAGCCATTGTTTCCGCAATTTCTTTACACCTTACATTAAAAAAAATATTGGATAAAATTTTTTTTGGATAGCACTGGGAAGCACTACTGTAGCTTCGTGTGGATGTGGCATTAAATTGAAAACTCAAGAGTCAATTCTGCAGACCTCAAGGGTTATTTTACTAGTAGTAGGACTTAGCGTATACATGAAGGGTTGGTTTCCCGGACAGAGTTTAGATTAAGCCAGCACTAGGCCTTATTTATATTAGGACAATGAAGTTGTTTTTAAAAACACCCTACAAAAACACATTGCTACTGTGCATCTTGTAACAAAACAGTGACACTGATATTTTTAAAAATAGGTCAGTGCAAGCCATTTTTAGTTGAGACAACTCAAACATGCATTTTAATCTTAAGCCTTGTCTGCAAAACTGCACCAAAGAGTTTTTGACATACCTGTACATTACAAGCTAGGCAACAACACATACCTGTGCAACTGAACACAAGGAAAATGAAAACCAACTTCACATTGCTTTGTTTTTACAACGAATCTTGTCTGCCTCACGTTTTGATTTGCTATACAGTATTTGCAAAGTTTTCTCCATTTTCGTAGCTGCTGTATATCAGATCACTTCATTCACCTGCAGGTCGTTATTGGCTGGGGCTACACACCCACTGGCCAAAGGCAACATACCGAGCACCCCAAAACAATAAAAAAAAAATACAGGCAGAGGACACAACCACCACACTGCACTGACTGCAGACACAAACACCACCACACGACGCCAGCGGATCATAATGATTGACAGGTTTATTTTCATATCAATCTATACTTATTTCTCTATTTTTGTAAAATCCTGAATAGTTGACATGAGACAACATGTTTTACAGTCTGCTCTCGAATAATAGACACAGAATCTGTAAACAAATCTAAAGGTAGGGGTGTGGGGGGATACTTATTGTATGAATGACATAATATACAATTTCAGTCAATAGGCCATTAATTGTTGCTTTCATGAAATAATAATTTTTGAAAAACTTCGATAAAGCAAAGAGTTCCTGTAGCTCAGCTGGTAAGAGATTGCGTTAGCAGCGCATAGGCAATAGGTTCGAATCCCGGAGTAAACGCACATTACTGATAAAATGTATAGGTTGCATAAGTCGCTTTATAATAAAAGCGTCTGTGAAATGCATAAATGTAAATGAAAGGAATCGTAGCCTTGGCTCTGTAGGCGATGATTACAAATTGTTTTCAATTAATAGAACCCGGACTGGCAGATATACAGACAGCAGAATAAATGCGTTGCTTGCCATTGATCGGAGGCGTGACTCTAGGCAGGTGGCAGATGTTGTTGCTGGATTATATCCGCCCTTGTGCAAATAGGATGATGATGTGACGGGTACGAGCCGAAGCTAACGGGCAAATACAAAGCCATTGGATGGACACCTGAGGACGACGCGTATAGCCATCTAATCCCAGCACGCGCATCCCAGGCGAGACTCAGATCAACCCAAATCTGTTTCACAACAGTCACCCAATCTTAACCTGTCACACAGTTTACAAACGACTAAATGTGTTTATATTGTATATAAAAAATAGTCTTTGTGATTTTAGAGCGCACTCGCATTGTAAATGTATTGAACTGCGTGTGTAGTTTAAGCAGCAAACTTTCTCTATTTTGTCGGTAAAATCACAAACAGTCTTTTTTAAACAACACGCTTAATGATACAGACTGTTTTATGATTAGTTAATAAAAAACAAAATCCGTTATAAACACATCCCGGTGAAGATAAACGCGCGCCCGGATCTATTGTTAAATCTGGTCGCCACATGCCAGAATAAGCCGTTTGCCACAATCCCCTCAACCCGCAAGAGTATTTCAGTCTGATGATTCAATCTTACCCAAAAGATGATCCGACACAGAAACAAACGCAACTATTTCCTCATAACGCGCAGCCGCGTTTATAGTGCGGCGATATTTGGACGTTACCTGTATATTGTATATAGCGTACTTACCGAAACCTGCTTTGATTATCCGGCTTCTGCGCTCTTAAATAAACGTCTCGTAACTCTCCGTGCCCGACGGTTTGGTGAAAGGACTGTGGGTGGACACTTTAGCGCTTTATTTTCTCAGAGTCGCTCACTTTAGGTGGCAGTTAAAGCCCTGCTGTGATCCACTGATATGCCGGCAGGTGTGACGGTGTTGTGGCACGCGGGCTGATTTACTACCGCTTTATCTAACGGGACCGAGCTTCTTAACGTGGCCTGTATGCGTAGCTGGCCACCGGAGATATATCAATATCACATGGATAAAATTAACAACTTTACTTACGTGTATTACCATGTAATTAAGTACTGATCAAAATGAATCACCACCACATTAAAAATATAGCAAGTATACTACTGTAGTATACTAAACTGTAGTCACATTCTACTACTGTACTGTAGCCTATTTTTAAACCTTGCCATAGCAAATATTTAAAATCCTTACAGTAGCCTATTTACAGTTTATCAGTTCACTACAGAATATACTACTACATTAACAAAGTGCTGTACCTACTGTAAAATAGTATATTACAATATACTACCGGTTGCTTGCTATCGTAAATATTAAAGTAATCTACAGTACTAGTTTATTAACTTACTATAGCCTAGTCAATAATAAAGACTACTGTGGTATACATAATCAAACTGAAGTAATTGGTAACCTATAATATAGTATGCAATAGGGGTCTACAACATTTTTTTGAGCAAGGGCTACCACAATGGGTAAAACAATCTGGAGGGCTACTTTTTGATATAGACTACTCAAACTTTGTTTTATTTGTTGATTTCATTTTAATTTACTAATTGAATTTAGTTTTACTTGATGTGTTTTAATATTGTTTACCAAGCCAAGCTAATATAAAAATATGTAATAAATAAATATTACAATTGAGACCAAAAATAGAATGCACTTTTGGCCACCATGTTGGCGACCCCTGGTATACAACAATTTACTAGTTACTGTAGTATATATTAAAGGAGTAGTCCGTTTTCTTGAAAAAAAAATCCAGATAATTTACTCACCACCATGTCATCCAAAATGTTGATATCTTTCTTTGTTCAGTCGAGAAGAAGTTGTGTTTTTTGAGGAGGGCATTCCAGGATTTTTCTCATTTTAATGGACTTTAAATGGACCCCAACCATTAACAGCTTTAATGCAGTTTAAAATTGCAGTTTCGATGCAGTTTCAAAGGACTCTAAATGATCTTAAACGAGGCATACAGGTCTTATCTAGCGAAACGATTGTCATTTTGGCAAGAAAAATAAAAAACATGCACTTTTAACAAGAAATTGTGGTTTGAAAGTGCATATTTTTTATTTTTCTTGCCGAAAATGGCAATCGTTTCGCTAGATAAGACCCTTATGCCTCGTTTGGGATCGTTTAGAGTCCTTTGAAACTCTGTTGAAACTGCAATTTTAAACTGCATTAAAACTGTTAAGTATTGGGGTCCATCAAAGTCCATTAAAATGAGAAAAATCCATGAATGCTTTCCTCAAAAAACAGAATTTCTTCTCGACTGAACAAAGAAAGACATCAACATTTTGGATGACATGGTGGTTAGTAATGAAAATGGACTAATCCTTTAAAGTATACTACAATATTTACAGTTTATTATTTTACTGCTGTTAATACTATGACAGTACTGTAGTATACATGAAAGTGTAGTAGCCTGCCTTATTATTATAATATACTACACTCAAAATATTGGTGCTAAATAGAACTAAAAGCTCGTAATCATAGGGGAACAATTTTTTGTGCTATATAGCTATAAAGCACCTATGAAGAACCATCTGGGGGTGATATAGCACCATAAAGCACCAGATATGGTTCTACACAGGTACAACATAGGTGCTATATGGCCCTTAAAATGGTTCCCCTTATGATTACGAGCCAGTGAACTACTTTTAGTGCTATTTAGCACCGTTTGTTTTATAAGTACAACAATTCCCTTTTACTATAATAAATATTAAATGGGACATATCATGAAAATCAGACTTTTTCCATGTTTGAGTGTTATATTGAGTCCAGTGCTTCCATCAACCTAGAAAATGTGAAAAAGAACAACCCAGTAACTTAGTTTTGATAAACAATTCTTGACAAGTTTGTGAAAAAATAGCTCCTCTTGCATGTCAAAAGGGGATCTTTTTATAATAATACTGCCCCTTAATCTGCACAATCCAACCACGTCACTGCCATTAAGAGCAGAGAGAAAGAGAGGAAAACAATCATTGACAGCCAAATTAAGTTTCAGTTTCAACAAACCACCATCATGGCAATCAGTGTTTGCATTTCATTAGCTCATTTGCATTTAAAATGACACCTACAAATTTGTGTACACCTACAAAGTGGCAGTTTTAACATGCTATAATAAATTATCTGTGGGGTATTTTGAGCTAAAACTTCACATATGAACTCTAGGGACACCAAAGATTTACTTATAAGTCTTAAAAAATGTCCCCTTTAAAGTAAGCTACAGTATTACTAGAGTACTGTAGGAGCTATTATCAAAGTGTAGTAGTTACTATAAAATACTACAATTTTCCACAGTTTACTACAGTATATAAAGTATAGCCTACTACAGTATTTACTATAGTCTATAAGTTCACTAAAGTTAACAGTGATTAACAAATGCTGTAAAAATATATTGTTCATTGTTAATTCATGTTGGCTAATGCATTAAGTAAGGAACAATTGACGACAGGCCGTTAAATTATTTGAAATAATGCACACCCAAGGTGTACCACGTTTACCACAGACATTGCTCTGGTGGTTATTTTAAGACATTTGACAGGTCAGGTGTGTGTTTATCGGGAAATAAAATGCATACCGGTGGAACATTTCTCATAGCCCCAAGCAAGGTATAATGAATATAACCAAAACAACCGTATTGTGAAGTGCAACTAAAATATGAAATGTTATGATGAATGTATTTGATGATTCTGGATGCTGGCTAATGCAACAACCACTCACTTTTACTAATCTTATTAAATGGATATATACTTTTTATTTCTGTATTTTTAAAGTAGATCTTAAAGAAGGATATTTTAAGTAACCTATAAAGATGCTGTGTGTACACCAAACTGCTTTGAACTTGTGACATCACATGAATTTCAATGTTGTGCTGTAACGACTAAATTATTTCAAATATGCACCATCATCATGCCTTGAAAATGAACTCATATCTTAACCCGTTTTGGTCTATTTTGGTCCCTTCATGGCCTTATGAGTTTGCATTGTCCATATGCTTCTATTACTGATGGTGTTTTTACTGTGGTGTGTTTTGGTCTGCTTTAATATTTCTACGGTCCATTAAAAATAAATGAATTCAATACAATGGTCTGGAATCCCATCCTTTCAAAATGTGATTTTTCTCTTAACAAATGGTAAGATCTAAAAATAAGGTGACACGACCGGTTCAAAAAACATATTTTAAGGTCAACATGAAATCTATTTACTTTCCTGGTCTTAATGTACACAATTCATCTGTGCATGTTATTACAAAAAAAAGAAAATATTTATCTTTATAATCCTCACTGTCAAAATGCTTTGACTCTGAAATGACTTCCCTTTAAAGCGTTTCATTTTTTTCAACCTTTCTACTCCAATCACCTTGCTTCAGTTTGATATGCAAACCCCACTTTTTATAATCTAATCCAATAGTTTTTGTTTTTTACTGCTGCTGGTCAGCACACTTCACATAAAGTCAGAAAACACATCATCATGCCATTTGTAAGTCTGTAAATAAAATCCTGAAAATAATTCTGTAACGGTCTGTACTAGGCTAAGATTAATCGCGATTAATCGCATTCAAAATAAAAGTGATTTTTTGCATAATATATATATATGTGTGTGTACTGTTTGTAAGTATTATGTATTTAACCATGCACACATACATATATTAATTTCAGAATTTTTTATTTATATATATATATATTTTTTTACAATTATATATCATATAGAATATATAAAAAAATATAAATAAATATATACACACATGTAAATGTTTCTTAAATGCATACATGAATGTGTGTGTATTTATATAATAATTACACACCGCACACACTCATATATTATGCAAATTAAAAAAAAACTTTTATTTTGTATGTGATTAATCGTGATTAATCTTTGCCCAGCAACACAAAAAAATACAAAAATACTGTTAAACATGATTTCTCATGAAAATGTATTTCATATGATGTCTTATGAATTTGTACTGGACCCCATGTATTTGCGTGGTGGCTGTCTGTTAAATTCGAAGATCACCGACGCTTCAGATGGGCCGGTCAATCATTATTTTGTGTCCAATAAACTGTATGCCTTTAAGCTATGGGCTTTTATTAGACATTCACCCGAATGGAAGAATATAACATTTGCCCCTTCAGGGCATTTAAACGCACCCTGATTCAGTTTAGTGACTGAATGTATTTCAGCTTTGAACTTCTGCATTTTAGGCCAGCTTGCACATTCTATATTCTTCTAGTTATATAATAAAAATGATCACAGGTGGTCTCCAGTGACTGAGTTTGCAAAGAGTAATGTTAGGGAAGTCCCTTAGCTTACTTTGCTCAACACTGCCTTATAGTGGCTGCTGTATTATATGCCATTGACTATCTGTGTTTACGATCTTATGTATGTCATATGAGACTGACTGGCTTCATTAGAATTCTCATTCAAGGTAAAAATAGTAAAGCCTGTAAACTTCTGACGCTCCCTGAGAAGGGGCCTACATCAAACCCAGTTCCTTTTATACTATTTTTATATAATTTTTTTGTATATTCCACACTAAAATATATTGTTTTTTAATACAAATCTAGTCTCTGAAATTGCTTGGTGATTCTGCATTAAACACAAGTGGAAATCAAAGCTATTTAGAGAATTTCAAAAATCACTCAGGGTTTTAGATAACAACGTGAATCACAATGCATAGGCCCACGTTTTGCAGTGATATTGACGGCAAAACTTGAGCTCTAGAATGCATACGGTGAGCAGAAGATAAAGTTGCAACCCAAAATTCTCCCAGGAGTCAATCTGTCTCGCCCAGCAGTAAAAATGCCACTGAATACCGGGAGCCCCAGAGGGGTGCGCCATACGTTTTAAATAAGTCAAGATATTTTCCTTAACAATCATGAACACGAGCCAAAAGCCTTGCACTTAAAAATAAAATGATTGAGGATAAAAAAACAGCCTGCTGCCTCAGGCTAATGCCTTCCTGATTTCACATACATTTTTGAACATTTTAATATTTTTATTCAACCCTGCCTATGAAGTCTATTAGGAGCATCAAATTTAGATTTTATTTACTAAATTTAATTTAATTTTATTCTTTGACATCACATCATCTTATACTCAGTAATTATTAAGGATATCAAGGTTATATACTATATATTTACATTAGGATTATTTTATGTAGTAACTAGCAAAAACAGCTAAATGTAAATAGCAAAAAAAAAATTACTATAAGCTGGGTTTTCACAGTAAGGGTCACATATCAAACAACAACAAAAAAAAATGTCCCTGTACCACAAAACCATCATAAGGGTCAGACAAGATTTTGAAATTGGGATTTATACATCATTTGAAGGCTAAATAGATAAGCTTTCTATTGATGTATGATTGTTTGGGTAGGGCAATGTAGGGCAGAGAGACAACTATTTGAAAATCTGTAATCTGAGGATGCAAAAAATATATACAGTGGCAAGAAAAAGTATGTGAACCTTTTGCGATTTCATTTTTTTATAAATGTGTCATAAAATGTGATCTGATCTTCATCTAAGTCGAGGGTATTGACAAACATAATGTGTCTAAAAATAAACACAAACAAATTCGGATTTTTCATGTCTTTATTGAGAACAACCAAAAAACCTCATAGTGCTTGCGAAAAAAGTATGTGAACCCTTGAGTTAAAAACCTAAAAAAAAGCTAATTGATTCAGGTTTTAGTTAAGATTACACATTTGGAGGTATAGACTACAGCTGCGTTGACTGATAAAAAACCCTCAAACTTTTGGAGTTTGCTCTGCACAAGAAGAACACGCTTACCACACCTCGCCAAAAAGACCTTTCAGAGGAGCTACAATAAAGAATTGTTGCTTTACATAAAGCTGGAAAGGATTAAACAATTATTTCAAAGACTTCACCAGTCTACAGTTCGGCAAACAATCTACAAATGGAGACGCTTTGGGACTGTTGCTACTCTACCAAGAAGTGGGTACCCAGTCAAAATAACACCAATGCACAATGAAGACTCATCAATGAGGTAAAGAAACAACCCCAAATGACAGCCAAAGATTTGAAGGCATCAATGGAGCTTGCAAACATCTCGGTTCATGAGTCTATAATACATAAAACACTGAACAAGCAGGGTATCCACGGCAGGACACCACGAAGAAAGCCAATGCTTACTAAAAAGAACATTGTTGCACGCCTGAAGTTTGCAAAAGAGCATACTGACACTCCACAGCGGTAATGGCAAAACGTTTTGTGGACTGATGAAACTAAGATTGAATCATTTGGAAAAAACACACAACGCTACATTTGGGATAGAAAGGGCACGGCGTATCATCATGAAAACATGGCCTGGCCAGCTTGCAATCATTGAGGGGAAGATGAATTCCCAAGTATATCAGCCAATTCTTAAGGATAATGTAAGAATGTCTGTACGTCAGCTGAAACTGTGTAGAAGGTGAGTGATGCAACAGAACAATGAACCAAAACACCAGAGCAAGTCCACAACAGAATGGCTTCAGAAAAACCAAATCCGCCCTTTTGGAGTCAGAGCCTAGACCTCAACTCAATAGAGATGCCATGGATTGACTTGAAGAAGGCCATACACATGAGACCTCCAAAGAATAAGACAGAACTAAAGCAGTTCTGATAGGAAGATTTGCAACAATTTGCAGGTCTGAACCACAGATTCAGGAAGTGCCTGGTTGAGGTTATTGCTGCCAAGGGGGGGGGGGGGAGGTGGGTGGGTAACCAGTTATTAATTCTAAGGGCCGATTCACACCGGCTGCGTGGCATATCCGTTTTCTGTGTCTGTACATACCAGAAGTGTGGCTGATGCGGCGCTGACGCGCTGCTGTTGCTATAGGTGACATATAATTTGCCTGGAAACGCTTCCAAGACGCTTGCGTGTGGTGTGAAAAATAGGCGTCGGTCCTATTCCTAGCATGCACGCGTTTTCGGCGCGGCTCGAGCCGCGCCTGAGACGTGCGTGTCATCCAGGCAGTGTGAACTGTCAAACCTGCTAACATGGGAGCCTAAATAAAAACGCACACGCCACGCAGCCGGTGTGAATCGGCCCTAAGGGTTCACTTACTTTTTCCACTGCCCTTTTGAATGTTGAATGAGTGTTCTCAATAAAGACATGAAAGATCAGAATTTTCTGTGTAATTATTTTCAGACACATTATGTTTATCAATACCCTTGACTTAGATGAAGATCAGATCACATTTGATGACAAAATGATTCAGAAAACCATGAAATTCCAAAAGGTTCACTTTGTTTTTCTTGTTTCTCGCCATGAAGTTCTTAGCAACACATATTACTTATGATAAATAAATAGGAAATTTACAATATATATATAAATATACCTATAACTTTACCTAATATCCTAAGGATTTTTTGCATATATATATATATATATATATATATATATATATATATATATATATATATATATATATATATATATATATATATATACATTTTTTTTGACCTGCATGTTGGCTATTGCTACAAATATGCGTGACTTATAAGTGGTTTTGTTGTATAAGGACACCAATATGGGAATAACGTAATATCAATGACTTTCCAAAACATCAAGAATCTACAATACATACAGCAATAAAATAAGTTTTTAATAAGAGGATATTGGTGCTCCTATCATTTAATACATTTTTTAAGAGTCTAAGTTCAGAAGTAGCACATGCACTTTAAATGGATTTGAACAGATGTGCATCTTCGATGTTTACTGTACTTGTTGTTTATTCGCTAGTTAATTGCTATTGACTCATTCGTTCCAACTTTCCCTGCCGATCGTTAACACGGTTACACAAAAGATGATAGAGAAAGAGTTGCTTGCCAGCAAAACAAGGCAAGGCCAACAACAACACGGCTAAATCTCAAACCAGTGAAACTCAACACCAGGCAGCTGCGACTATTTCCAGCTCTTAAAGACCTGTCCTATTTCCACCAGAGAGCATATATAGATCACCCAAGCTCCCTACTGAACACAACATGACAGGGAGGAAAAAAATAGATATGAATGCACTCGGGTCAGAGATTAGTTTATCAAAATGTTTTAGAATAAATGTCAACCTTGGTTAATAAGAAATGCGAGAGTATAAGAGAGAGAATATGGGGGTATAAACATGCATTCTCTGACAAGTGCATTACTCTCAATGTCAATGCTGATTTATGTTCATTTTACTCTGGGCGGGAGTGCAATAAAAAAAGAGATTATGATGTCATGCAAGAAAATGATTTAACTGAAACTCGAATTATACAACACTTAATTTAATTTAAAAAAAAAATCTCACAATTCTGTATGTATGTATAGGATGTTGATATCTAACATGTAAACAACACAAGTAAATAATGATTTCCTGTTAATAATTTCCTAAAAATACAAAGCAATAAGCAGGTTGGCTATTTATATGGTAACAGTATGTACTCTAATCTATAAGCCAATCACGTTTCCTCCTACCTGATCGACTCTTAATGATTTCTCCAAATTCATCCTCAAACCCTTCCTCCCATTGTTCATGCGGACTCCCTGCTTCAGCCATGACATCAGACCCGAACTGCAAGTAAATCTTTTAATCCTTTAGTTTTATCAGCAGAAAGGAGAACTCAAGAAACTCAAAGGCCGCACCAACGACACAAACCGGACCTTAAACACGGGGACTGGATTTTGTGAATGACACTGGGACGAGACTGTCTGTGGACTGTTATGATAGGGGGAACCAAGCTGTCAGGGTGTCCGGAGAAGGAGAGGCAGGTGGCAAATTTTACTCGCCTTAAAATAGAGTTTGTGAAGGGCCCGCTTCGTTTCACTCTCACACACACAAATGCGGTATTTTCAATGGGTAAAACATTAATTTTAAGGGAAACTGGAACAGTAAGGTTCTTCTGATATTAAAGATCTATTATGAAACCATGCCTAAAATGGTATTCCTACGGGACCTTTATTTTTATACATGTACTTACAGACACTTGATGGTTACTTAATGGATTGTCCCTATAGTGGGATTAAAACCACCAACATCTAAACCCAACATCTCCCAAGACCTTCATTAGACTGACACAAGGAAGCTTTTGTACTTTTGTGCCTTGATGCGACAAAGGGTGCCTGTTCTCATTTCTTGGTTTACATTTTTTGTTTGTTTACAAAGTTTCCTCCTACTCCTAAAATGATTTTGAATTTGTTAAAATACAAAAGCTACACACACATGCAACCACAAAAATAGACAACCCCCCAGATTATTATATTATACTGTATAGGCTTGTTTGGTGTGCCTACGCAATTTTATTTAATGCTGTATTACAACACAGTGGGTGGTCTTTTCAATATGTACAGCAAGGTGTGGACTGCTTAATATGGCCATGTTAGAGTTGCAATGTAAGACTCCCAAACCCCAGAAGGCCACATCCAGACCCAGATCTGTCAGGCCAAAAAGATGCTGTACATTTTAATGAACTGAAATATGTCGGATTTATTGAGGTAATAATGTTGCTTGCCAAGTTTTTGATAGCTATGTGAAATATATATAATGGCAGCATTTGCGGTGACACCACCAGTCGGGCATCACCCGAAAATAGAGTCTTACTTGAGATGGTAAACAGGGACATCCTGTTCCAGGCGTCATTTTAATGCATCATACAGTATGCACGCTAAAGATATCAAAACTATGAGGTATACACTATGATTATAGGTCTTCAGACAGTAGGCGACCCCGGGCCGGAATGCATGAAATACCGTTACCCCCCCACCATTCACATTATGGGCCTGTCCCATTTCTACCCCCTTAAAACTTTCACTTGGAGGGAAGTGGGGGTTAAAATTTTTCCTTATGAAATGGGACACCATTATATGGAAAGTAGCATAGCGAATGTATCGAACGTGCTCAACTACGTCATGCGCAACATTGACGCATCTACCGGTCTCGCAATGAATCCTGGGTAATATCATCTCCCACTTAATTTTAAGCCTATATTGCTCCTGACAACTTTTTGAGGGTTGATTCTAAGCGGAAAATAGCATTCCGTCTTGCTCCCTAAAGTAATGGGACGACCTACCCCTACACATGCACGCGCAAAAGCAAGGGTTAGGGCAAAAATGTAGGGAAAGGGGAGATGTTGGGACGGGCTCTTACTCTTTCCCCACCAGCTTTTAGAAAAAAGTTGCCAGTCAGCGCTAGCATTTTTCTACGATTTTCACAAAAGTTTAATGCCTTTCAGAAAATGTTCTTCTTTAAATATATAAAAATATATTAAAAACTCGTCATAGAGACAGAGCGCAACGCGTCATAAACTGAAAATCACGCCCACCGGGGGGGAAACAATCCATCCATCTCCATTGACTTTGTATTGCGAGAGGCTGCCTCCATGTAATTTCTGGCTTATAACAAAAAACAGAATAATGCCAAAAAGCAGCTGTGTGACAAGATGTACAGCTAACAAGCCAAAAACCCAGAAATAAGTTTTTATAAGCTGTTGACCCAAAAAAAACGAGCTTTTAAAAACACAAAAGTGGAAACAGGCAACTTTTCATAGTAATACTATTAGTAGAACAGCGCCCACTAGAGGGAAATGTAGTCGGTGATCCATTTTTTTCTCCTTAAAGACTGGGTTTTATGGTTCGACAGCTTATAAAAACTTGTTTTGGGGTTTTTTGGCTTGTTAGCTGTTCATCTTGTAACACAGCAGCTTTTAGGCATTATTCTGTTTTTTGTCATAAGCCAGAAATGACAAGGAGGCGGCCTCTCGCAATACAAAGTCAATGGAGACGGTTGGATTGTTTTCCCCCCAGTGGGCGTGGTTTTCAAATTTGCATAACTGCGCTCTGTCTTTATTGGCAGGAAACCGTTTTCCCTTAATAGAGACAGAGCGCAGCGCGTCATAACCTGAAAACCATGCCCACCGGGGGGAAACACAGCTGATTCAAATCATCAGCTCATTAGCAGAGATCTCATTGTCTGTCAGATAAGAGAGACATACAAAACGTGCAGGGCAGTGGGGCTCCAGGACCAGGATTGAGAACCACTGATATAGACAGAGCGCAGTTATGCAAATTTGAAAACCACACCCACCGGGGGGAATACAATCCAACCATCTCCATTGACTTTGTATTGCGAGAGGCCGCCTACTTGTCATTTTTAGCTTATAACAAAAAACTGAATAATGCCTAAAAGCTGCTGTGTGACAATATGTACAGCTAACAAGCCAAAGAACCCAGAAATAAGTTTTTATAAGCTGTCAAGCCGTAAAACCCAGCCTTTAAGGAGAATAAAGTGGATCGCCGACTACGTTTCCCCCTGGTGGACGCAGTCTTACAGTACTATGAAAAGTTGTCTGTTTCCATTTTTGTGTCTTTAAACGCTTGTTTCTTAGGGTCGACAGCTTATAAAAACGTATTTATGTTTTTTTGGCTTGTTAGATGTACACCTTGTCTGTTTTTAAGTTTTATCTGTAAATAAGTTTTTATAAGCTGTCGAGCTCAAAAAATGAGCGTTTAAAGACACAAAAATGGATACAGGCAACTTTTCATAGTACTCATATTAGTAGAACTGCGTCCACCAGGGGGAAACATAGTCGGCGATCCACTTTTTTTCTCCTTAAAGGCTGGGTTTTACGGCTTGACAGCTTATAAAAACTTATTTCTGGGTTCTTTGGCTTGTTAGCTGTACATATTGCCACACAACAGCTTTTAGGCATTATTCAGTTTTTTGTTATAAGCCAGAAATGACAAGGAGGTGGCCTCTCTCAATACAAAGTCAATGGAGACGGTTGGATTGTATTCCCCCCGGTGGGTGTGGTTTTCAAATTTGCATAACTGCGCTCTGTCTATATCAGTGGTTCTCAATCCTGGTCCTGGAGCCCCACTGCCCTGCACGTTTTGTATGTCTCTCTTATCTGACAGACAATGAGATCTCTGCTAATGAGCTGATGATTTGAATCAGCTGTGTTAAACAAGGGAGACATACAAAATGTGCAGAGCAGTGGGGCTCCAGGACCAGGATTGAGAACCACTGGTCTATATAGACAAGTCAACCCGTCCATGGCGGGAAAAAAGTTTTCAGCGGGACAAAAATTTGTGTGGCTTGCAAAAATTAAATGCCAAAACCCTGCAAAAATTATAATAATGAAATAAAATCTCACGGGCCACATAATAAAATTATATTTTATATTTTATAAAAAATACACCAGTCAAAAGTTTAGGGTCACATCACGAAAATGTTTTTTGATTTCAACAATCTAAAAATCTGAAATTATAAAGATTATATAATCAATATTATTTTTAAAAAATTATATTATTATTTTAATAATATATATAATATTCTTTTTTTATACTTTATTAACAGTGATTGAGGAGAGTACAGGAAAGTACAGGGAGGAGAGAGGGGTATGGGATCGGCAAATGACCACGAGCCGGAATCGAACATGTCAAAAATTAAAGTGAAATCAAGGGTTGAAATCAAACGTTGATGCTCCTAATCTCAAAATGAGATTATAAAACAGGGTCACATATTATGCAAAGACAACATAATTCCCTAAGTTACATTTGTGTAAAAAAAGAAAAATAAGGTGCATGTAAGTGACCCTATGCATTTAAATACGCTCTAAAAAATTGGGTTAAATTAACCCAGAGAATACCTATATTTGACCCAACAATGCATGGGTTGAAACAACCCAACATAGGTTAAATAACAACTCAACAGGCTGGGTTTGTCCCTTTTAGACCCAACTAGCAATTAGCAATATATGTATGTATATGTATATATGTATGTATGTGTATATGTATATATATATGTATATATATTGTTACAACCCATATATATATATTAGAATAGAAGTAGCTCAGCTGCCTATGCATTCCAAATCTAAATGTCACATATGAGGATCCATTACAGTTGCTGTATTATAGAGCAGCAACAGTCTTGTAAGTTTTAAAACCCAGACGATGACTTTGTTTATGCGTTCCCAAGGACAAAAGCACAAATATCCTGACTCTAGCTCGGTCACACATGACATCCATCTTGTAAACATCTAATCATCCATTTACTGATGGAAGACAGCATTTCAGAAATATGAAATGAAATTCTGCTTGTCTATTGTAACTGCTTGGGAGCCGTAAACAAGTAAATGGCATCCGCTGGCTTGATTTCAGTAAAAGATTTGATCAAGGCAAAAGAAGGTTTGTTTGCCTTTTTACCGGTGTAGTGTGTTATTCAGTTAATGGAATATTTACAACCCCAGCTCTGTTTTTGTGTTCGTCTGCCTTCTGAAGGTCTGTAATAGCAAAAATAAAATACATTAAACAAAAGATTTGGTTAGCCGTTCACAAAAGCGCCCATAAAAGTGGCAAACAGATCTATAAACATTAGAGCAACACTTTGTGTTAAATTCGGTAAACATGTTTTGACACCCACAGGATGGGTTTTAAGTAGTATGATCAAGGAAAATTTGTAAGAGGAAAACAAAAATATCAAAAAAATTATATTAATAAACCAGATACCCACACAGATACGCTCCGTTCAATAAATGCAGCCTCTGGGCATTGCATCAAAATTATAATTACAAATCATCATCATCATCACAAGCAAGAATATTTGGTCATTAAAACAGCCAAACAAGCAGAGTGCTTGCATTTAAAAGCATAACATTAAAATTTAAAACAACGCTTCAATGTTGGGTTTGCAAGGCACCTAAATGTATGCTCTTCATTAACAACAAAACGCTTTTAGGAATGTGTCTGTGTTTGGCAGACTTGGCTGTTTTTTATATAAAACACTACAGTTTTTACTTTGTAAATGAAATGCTCTCTTGAATAAAGATGACATTGCAAAGCATGATATATGGCTCTGACATACAGTAAGTATACACTGAAAAAAAGATTCATTGAATTTAATAAATTTTTTAAGGTAAGTGGTTGCAATCAATTTATTTAAGCTACATTCAAACAAAAGTTTTATTTTTTATTTTACATTACTAATCTTTTTTGCTTAAATGTAGCTTAAATAAATTGATTGCAACCACTTACCTTAAATTTTTTTTTATTAAATTCAATGAATAATTTTTTTCAGTGTAAGAGGAAGAGGGGGGAACAGAGGTTTGAGATGTGCTCATGTAAGGGGTGTGACATCTCCACAGCTTTAATTTAATAATGAGATTGATACGGAAAGATAAATCTGAGCATATCACAAAATAGACACTTGCTGGATTTTATACACTCACTTCAGACTACACTGTAAAAAGTGTTTCTGTGCCTTAGTAGATTTTAAAAAAATTAATTGAGTAAACTGTATTAAAAAAAATTAATTCTTGTTTTTTTAATCAAAATATGAGTTAAAATAAAATAAAAATTGGAATAAATTGATTAATTCTAAATGAGCACATTATTGAGTAAATTCAACTTAATTTTATTATCTATAATCGATTTAAATTTGTAAGAAATAAATTAACGTATTAATTTTGTGTTAAAACTACATGAATTATTTGAGTAAACACAACTAACTAGGCAGTGGACTTGCCGTTCCCACCATGCTTTGCATGGGACTGCATTTGGAGAGTGAAATTTGAATTGAAACTTTTTTTGTTTTGTTTTTAACTAAAAAGAAAGACTTGTTAGTGTTTAATGTTCATTTATCTTCGATATTTGGAAGAGTTTCTGTTTCTTCTTTGAGTTTTGTAGTTACCATTGTTCAGAAGACTGGTGCTTGTGCATAGACTGCATAGTATGTCGCGCTTTACAGCTGCCCAAAACGAAACTGAGTGGGTGTGTTGTTTAAATAAACGTTTCTAGCCCTCATCTGACGGCATAAAAAACAACAACTAACCATAAATACGCTACCTGTACCAAGAAAAGAAGGTTTATCTAACTGAGTAATACTAGCACAATTAGTTAACTCAACTCAATTTTATTGCATTCATTTTAAGTAATGTTAGTGTGTTCAATATACTTAAAAAAAGGTTGAAAGTTGACTCAACCTAAAACTTCCCATGCAGTCACTTGCCTCACTTTTTATAAGTTAGATCTAGGTATTACTTTTTACAGTGTAGGCATGGGCCGGTATGAGATTTTGGCAGTATGATAACCCCCTTAAGCAAAAATACCACGGTTTCACGGTGTTGCAGTATGTTCACTGTGCTAATCCAGGCCTTCCTGAGTTATAATATATATATATTTTTTAATTATAAAAATTATAAAAGTAAAATATAATGTAATATTAAATGTAAACATCAAATCAATTACATGACATCTAGTGGTGAGGTTGCGAATTGCAATCAATGGCTCAGTCCACTGCTCACCCCTTGCTTTTGAAACACATAGAGAACCTACGGTAGCCGCCACCGGACAAACATGTCATTGTTGGAGACAACTTAATAAAAAAGTTTGTCCGTTAAGGGCTTTTGTAGAAACATGCCTGCACAAAATGGCGGCTTCCATGTAAGGGGACCCGCAGTGTATGTAGATAAAACGTCTCCTTCTAAGGCAATAAACACATAACGGTTCATTATGTAAGGTCTTTATACACCCCTGATAATTTAGTTTTGTATATTATTTTGCATCTGTCAAAAAATATCCTTCTAAAAATTACACACTGCACCTTTAAATCTTTAATACTTCTAAATAAATTATAAACGTAACGTGATGAAAACACTATAAGAAACACAGAGGAATCAGACTAAGAAATCTTCTCTAATTATTTTCTATTCTAATTATTCAGATTTCAAGATGATTTCATCACTCCAGTCTGTTCGTTTAAAGGCTTATTGCAACCATAAACACCTACGTTTATCTTCAAATGGTGTCTTCGACGACGGTATTCTATAAAAATGAAGGCCATCTTTTTTTGGCATTCCTATTTTGACACTTAACAGCACAACAAGAAATTCTCTATTGAGTTATAATGTTCGTTTCACTCGTGTTCAATTCATTTCCACTGTTTTTCTACCACCACATTGCGTGCGCAGCTTGCAGTGACGCAACTCTGACGTCTACTCGCAAAAGGTCTATAAAGTCCGTGAGCCCCATTCACTTCCATAGTAGAAAAAAAATACTATAAAACTCTCAACTAAAAATAACAGATCTTAAAATATGCCACTGTCATTGATTGTCTCAGGATACACAGCAGTAACTTCTTTTTACTAAGGCATGTTTATAAAAAATGCTTACCTTGTCCTGACTTAACCTAGACCTTGTCTGTAAAACCAGGCCATACAGTGATACGTCTATGATAACCAATTCATAACTGTGAAAACCGTGTTCCTGTAACTCAATGGGCAGTCATCAATGCAAAGGTCATCCTTTCGATCCACAAGGAACACACATACTGATTAAAATGCACAGCTTGGATGCACTGTCGCTTTAGATAAAAGTGTAACTTTACATATGCGACTTGTTTAAATACAGCCTACTTATACACACACAGTCATTTGCTTTTACACTGCCATCGCCAGCTCACAATTATCCTCTTATTATACTCGATCCAGACAGCACATCGGAACTCAGATCAGCAGTGGTTTAATAATACAGAAAACAACCACAACATATCATTACTGAAGATGTACTTCTGTGCTCTGTGATGCTTTGATACTCCTTTGTGGTGCAAACCCATCAAATAGTGTTATGAAAAATGCCCACGGTGTAATATAAAAAAGAGGTACCTTCAAAAGAAACTGAAGATCCATCATTCTCAATTATATTCCAGCAAACGATGCTCCTTGAACAGTTGAGCGTCTTTAATGCCACAGTCAATGCCTGCATGCCGGTGAATTGTGAGTCACAACATTGTGGATTCAACATTCCCACGTAACAATAGCTTATATCTCTGCTAATGCACGTGCAGACTAATGCAAAGCACTTAAAAAAGTCTTATGGGTTTTTACCAGTAACAATCAGACTACATTGTATTAATATTTATGCAATGATGGTTAAATGCATCATGTGCTTCCTATGTTGCATTGATTTCTTCTCAGGAATGAATATTACATACCTGTGTCTCCATCTTCTACGGTGGTCTGGTCAACATCATACCTGCATGTTTCTGTCTGGTCTTGGTTCAGTTATAGGTCATTATTATGTTTTTCCAAACATGGAAATCAGACATTTAAACTGAACACAAAACTGTATGTGCTTTTCAATTTTAATGAAATTAAATCATACGAACACAAATATATACAAACATGTAAATGAGCAGAAGTGTAGAGAGTAAATACAAAAGATTTAAGAGTCTAGGTCAGGAGGTCACTGTGGATCTTCTTCAGGATATTTGTCAGATAGTTCTTGTCCGGTTTGACAGACGATACGATGTCTTCTATTTGACCCAACCTAAACAAAGTAAAACATGTAAGCAAAGCATCCAATAATAATACACTAAGGGTTAGGACAGGACCAAAATTCACAGGCTATTCCAGAGATGGGAGTGTGTTTAGTGTTTTGGGCATTGCAGATCACAATCTGCTCTGGATACGCATGCTTGTGATGTTCAGTAATCGTTTTAAATGTTGAGTAAAATTTCAAACATGTAATTGATTAATTTAATTTTATCTAATCAAAATCAATGGCCGATTGGAAAAAGATTACAAACACAGAGGACCTCTGAGAAGCACGAGGTCCCCCTATAAAACTAATTTCATCCAAATTGGGCTTTAAAGAGGACTCAAGAGTGAACACCATAGATATGTATAATAAAGGCTAGATGTCTCACACACGCTGCTGGCCAATGCAGGTCAACGTCAGACAGCTCGCTCACTCGTAGAATTGAGTTTTTATGGTGCAGGTACTTTTAAATGATCATAACTTTCTCAATTTTCTACCGGTTTCAAACGGCTTGCTTTGTTATAAACATCAGAGAGAAAACCATACAGAAATATAGCCACATTGATAACGTTTGTAGTAACCAAACCGTTTGAAAATCGGTAGAAAATTGATCAAGTTATGGTCATTTAAAAGTACATGCACCATTAAAACGCAATGCTACGAGTGAGTGAGCTGACTAAGACAAGATGGCCGCCAGGTGATGACGTTAGACACATTTAGCCTTTGTTATACATATCTATGGTAAACACACCCTAGGATTCATTAAAACCTTCACCTGCTATAAGTATTGCAGCCTGCCCTTTGAGAATCACCCGAATAAAGGTATGTAAATTGCTTTGTGGTGGAGAGATGATGTTTTGTGATAAAGCCACAAATAAACACGTTTTCTATCAAAAAGATTAAATTCCAATTATTGGGAATTTACTACCTTATACTTGACTTAATTAAAAAAAATAAACAAATCACAGCACACCACTTCTCATCATTTCTTATCAACAATCGTGGTATTGTTAACCAAGTATTTAAACACAAACTCTTTGTGACACTGAAAGTGTTGACTTATTTCAAACCTGGTGTTTCCAATGTGATTTCTGAAGTCCTGAATTTGTAGTGGTCCAAAGGGGTAGTCAGGGGTGACCATCAGACTTAACTCAAACTTTTCAAACGCTTTCAGACTTGAGAAGATGATTTGAACTCTGAAATTAAACAAAGTACTTTCAATTTCATTCATAAAGTCATCTTTACAAGATACATTGAAACAAATGGCAATGGATTAGGAAAATGTCACAATCATACTGCGCAGTCTACACAAACTACACAAGACCGCAGTTCGACATGTCAAGAGCATATGAGCTATCTGCTTTCATTTAGAAAGTCAGGACGAGGCTTAAAGGGATAGTTCATCCAAAAATGAAAATAATGTCATTAATAACTCACCCTCATGTCGTTCCAAACTCGTAAGACCTCCGTTCATCTTCGGAACACAGTTTAAGATGTTTTAGATTTAGTCTTAGAGCTTGTTGACCCTTCATTGAAAATCTACTTACGGTATACTGTCCATGTCCAGAAAGGCAATAAAAACATCATCAAAGTAGTCCATGTGACATCAGTGGGTCAGTTAGAATGTGTTGAAGCATCCAAAATACATTTTGGTTCAAAAATAACTATTCAGCATTGTCTTCTCTTCCGCGTCAGTTGTGAAGGGCATGCGCGAGACTAAAGTGCGCCCCAGCTGTTTTTTTTTGTGCAACCAGGCTTTGTTTACAGTCTGAGGCAGACGCACGCTGTAAGTTTGAAAAAAAAAATCTTCGCAAACATGTCTGAGGACAATACGTCATCCAAGTCAATGCAGTCCCGTGACTTTAGTCTCGCACATGCGCTTCACAACAGACGAGGAAGAGAAGACGATGCTGAATAAAGTCGTAATTATTGTTATTTTTGGACCAAAATGTATTTTCAGTGCTTCAACACATTCTAACTGACCCACTGATGTCACATGGACTACTTTGATGATGTTTTTATTACCTTTCTGGACATTGACAGTATACCGTAAGTAGATTTTCAATGAAGGGTCAACAAGCTCTCGAACTAAATATAAAACATCTTAAACTGTGTTTACGAAGATGAACGGAGGTCTTACGAGTTTGGAACAACATGAGAATGAGTCATTAATGACTTTATTTTTTTTTTTTTTTGGGTGAACTATCCCTTTAACACTACAATACACATTTTGTAATCAATGAATACTAAAAATGAGTAAATGTCTGTTGACATACTTTGTGTCCACACAAGTGATCTGTCGAATGCAAAGCCTCAGTCCTCCCCACTTCTTCAGCCGATGGATCTCCTCACCCAAGAGTCTAAGACGTCCCACCACCAAACTGACATCATGAAGTAGCTGTTAAGAAACCATCAAAAAACACTCATATAGTTGTTATGTATTTGGGGGGGGGGGGTCTAATGGTACTTCGTCAGCAAATTTTGGAACTTTTTTTCCGACTACTGAATTTGTTGCGTAAGCAGTGCAGGAAGTACAGTGGAGGTCCTTATATGGGCACTTCACCCGGAATAGCGCACACACACACACCAACCAAGAGCTGAAACAAAATCAGCTTCACCAGAAAAGTGTTTTTTGTTTGTGAGGGAAATTTGGAAAAAAGAATCCCATCCTTATGAGAACAATGGATGTAGTTTGTTTATCTTTCGTAGAAGCAGAGTTGTGCGTGCTGTGTTAAAACAGAGGATTTTGTTAAAACAGGGCGGTCCCAACCGTGTCATGATGAGTCACAGGCGGTAAGTAAAACTTTAATAAACTAAAACTTTATTAAAATGTTTGAGTTTTGTTGGCAATCGGCACATAGTAAATCAAAGATAGTGTGCTAATGTTTTGTGTGTGTTGCCTGCTCGTGAGTCGTGACTCGCCCCGCCCGCGGTACACCTCCAGGAGTTTGGCTTTTTTCATAAAGTAGCGATACAACTGATTTAACTTTTATAAATCTGATAAAACTAAAGTCTCTTCGTAGATATGAAGGATCAGTGCTACTTTATAGGGACTCAAGAATTAATATGAGATTAGCAGAAACAGTGTGTGTTATTTGAGCTTTAATCTGACAGATCAAATAGCACAGATTGTGTGGTGCAGACACAGAGTTAACCAAATAACAACATTTGGCATTTGAGCAAACAGCGTATCCACGTATAAAAAGCATGTTATGATGCAATTTTAAATATATGTAACATTATGTAATTTGTTCTTGCATGTCACATGTTCTTACCTCTGGTATATGTCGGGTTGTGGGGTACTTTTGCATCCATTGAGTTTGCGACTTCTCGTGCAGTGCGAGCAATTTGTGAACCATGCTTGCATGACACTCAGACTTATCCACTTCAGAAACAAAAGAAAGTCATGAATACATTAAAGTAAATACAATACAATCTATCTACAAAACTACAAAATCTACATATAGACGAGCGGCAAAAACTTCCGCATTGAATTCGATAACAACAGAATCGAGTTCTTTTAGAGCAGAGGTGCCCAAAGTTGGCCTGCAATGACCTTTAATTTGGCCCGCCATGCCAATTTTTTATGTACATGCATACTAGAAAGTGTATAGCATGCACCATGAACTAAATGAACTTGGGTACTATAGTGCTAATAATGGAGAGGCCGAGGCACACAGACAAAAGGAAATTTAAAAATGATTGGCAAAATGATTTCTTTTATACAACAATTACCTATCAGGGTTTCCCGCAGAAAATTTGTTAGTTAAGGTGGTAGGGTTGTGCGGGTGGGCGGGGCATGACAATCAAAGGGGCGGGGCGTACACGTCAACAATTTTTTTTGAAGAAACTATGACAGAAAATGAACACATACTAGATTATTAATGAATTAAATGTTTTATCAACTGGCTAGTTATCCTCCAGACATGACGGACCACGTCTTATCTCATTTCGGCCATGTGGCGCACATGCACGCTCGGAGTGTGAAGTGCGTCCGTGCTATTCTCAGAGATGCACTTGACGGCCTTTTGTGCAGCCAAATTTTTTTTGGACAATCTAGTTAAGGTGGTAGGGTTTCCCAGCTTAGGTGGGCCGCCCGAACTGAAAAGTGCTGTGGGAAACCCTGTCTATGAAAATAAAACTGCATTGGTTATGCATAAATAGGGTAATGTTTTCTTATTTATTTTTTAAATATTAAAAAATTATAAATTAGGAGAATCAGGGCAACTTTAATATAACACAGCAACATTTACTTTCGGCACACGGCCCTCAGACAGGTTTGATTTTGGGCACCTTGGTAGGAAAAGTTTGGGCAGTAATTTATTTCTCATACCAAGCAAAATAAATAATAAGTAAATTACCTATTCAAATCATAGCTAAAGCGTATGAACTACTATACTGAGCTACTGATGTTACTGTGTAAACTTAATGTACACAATGTACTACAAATCCTTGAATTGTTGCCCGGATGCCAAACTTCTTTTCGCACAGCAGTGATTCATACTCATCACCTCACATTGTCTTTAGTAAAAAACTAATTTTTTCAAGAAGATATTTGTTTCAGGGGTCAGATTAGCCACTAGCCAAATCGATAAAAAAAAAAAACAGACCGGAGGTTAACTTTGAGCCAGATGCATAACTGTGAGAACGCACGTGTCCGATGAAACATCTAAAATACCAAAATATAAAAGGCAAGGCAAGTTTATTTATATACCACATTTTATTAAAATAGTTAATTAGTTTATTTAGTAATTAAAAGTGCGTTAAATGGAAATGATTTACAAGAGACAAATAATAATAAAATATATAATATTATAATGTGATCTTAAATACGGGATACTTTATATTCAGACAATTGCTATCACAAAATAAACACAGAGAGTGATGCATACGACTAAATAACTGGTGCACTGATGCATATTTTTGGCTTTAATATTTGTATTAAGCTGTAACTGTTGTATAAAAGCAATAAGGTACTGGAGGCTAGTGCTGTATCGTGAATAAATCACAGCTGAAGTAGTTGCATTGACTAGTGCTTAACAACGCCATTCAGTCGTGACTTATCCCACGATAAGGCCCAGCCTCTAGTATCTTACTGCTTACATACATTACGAAAATACAGAAGTGTTGAAAAATGCAGCGACCTTCCTTATAGCAAAATAGGAAAAAATAAAAACACACACTTACCATTTAGCTGGAAACTAAGGGACACATCCATATTCTGCTCTACACCCTCAGTCATCCATTCATTCCCTGATAGATGAGATTGTTTTAGGCTACTTGCAAATGTGATTACAATGAAAATAATTTAGAGTAATTGTAAAACTGTAATGAACTCACCAGCAGGTGTCTGTAGCTTCACCTGCAGGTGCACGGTGTTGTGAAGGAAAGTAAACAAAGCTCCCCTTTCATCCGTCTTCTCCAGACGCCACTCATTCAAACTGAAAGACAAAATGAGATTTGATATTAAACACAACAAAAAATTTAAAAGGCTTGATTCAAGAATAAACAAAGCAACCTTTTATAAAACAAGACGTGTTATAAACAAGATTAGTATTGAATTAGTATTGAAGAGCTGGTTAGGACAAACGTATTGATCATAATGAAAGTGTTTTAGATTTGTGAGCTGGACCACAAACCAGTCATGAGGGTCTTTTTTTAATTAAGATTTATACATCATTTAAAAGCAAAATAAGCTTTCCATTGATGTATGGTTTGTTAGAATAGGACAATATTTAGCTGAGATACAACTATTTTAAAATCTGAAACCAGAGGGTGCAAATAATTTAAGAAAATCACCTTTAAAGTTGTTCAGATGAAGTCTTTAGCAACACATATTACTAATAATTAGGGCTGCACGGTTTGGGTAATTTTTCCCACTGCGATTATTGATGCTAATATTGCGATGTGCGATTATACTAAATGGTATCATGTGTCAACTTGATGGGTTTTAAGGAAAATCCACACACAGTTTAGCTAAAATGTGTATTTGTAAAACTAGAAATGTTTTCGTATTGCCACGTGATGTAGCAACTGCTCAGTGTCAGTAATCCTAAATCCAAAATACCGCCATACAACAGAAATAGAGTTTTTTTTAGCTACCAGATCACTGTCAACCTCCTCTGCATCCATCTTCGCTCTGGTATAAGTGACGCACACCACACACGTGCATGCCACACGTGCACTGCCTTTTTTGTTCGTTTTTCTTTCTTTTTTTAAACAGCAAGGAAAATCATCAAACTGTTATCAGAAACTTTGTGTTAACAAGTCCACAGATTTATTTATTTAATATAATTGCAACATTTTGCTGTCATATAATCGCACAGGCTGACATCGCGATTGCGATGCGATTAATTGTGCAGCACTACTACTAATATTTTTTTTATATATCTACAGTAAAAAAATATAAAATATCTTTTACTTAATATCCTAAAGATTTGTTGCAAAAAAATATAAAATATTCTTTACTTAATATCCTAAAGATTTGTTGCAAAAAAATAAATAAAATCAACGATGTATTGTTGGCTATTGCTACAAATATAGAGGCACGTGCGTTGTTGGGGTTACGCGCTTGAACCGAAGTGAACTTCCGTTCTGTATTTATTTATCGATCTGGCTAGTCACTAAACTTGGGGGCATTCCAGAAAGCAGGGTTAAAGGAATAGTCTACTCATTTTCAATATTAAAATATGTTATTACCTTAACTAAGAATTGTCGATACATCCCTCTATCATCTGTGTGCGTGCACGTAAGAGCTGGAGCGCGCTGCGACGCTTCGATAGCATTTAGCTTAGCCCCATTCATTCAATGGTACCATTTAGATATAAAGTTAGAAGTGACCAAACACATCATCGTTTTTCCTATTTAAGACGAGTAGTTATACGAGCAAGTTTGGTGGTACAAAATAAAACGTAGCGCTTTTCTAACTACTCGTCTTAAATAGGAAAAACGTTGATGTGTTTTGTCACTTCTAACTTTATCTCTAAATGGTACCATTGAATGAATGGGGCTAAGCTAAATGCTATCGAAGCGTCGCAGCGCGCTCCAGCGCTTACGTGCACGCACACAGATGATAGAGGGATGTATCAACAATTCTTAGTTAAGGTAATAACATATTTTAATATTGAAAATGAGTAGACTATTCCTTTAACATACCATCAGCGAAACCCTGAAGTTTCTGTTGATTAACCCAAAACCTGCTTACCCTGATCATGTCGGTTCCAAAACACCTGATAGGACTTTGTTCAATCAACATCCTACTGGTAACCTAGAGTTAATGCGTGCACACGGGGAATACATGAAGTAGGCATGGGCAGGTTTGAGATTCTGGAGGTATGATAACATTAACAGGGTTTCTGCAGGGTTTAGTCAGTCAAATTTAAGACTTTTTAAGACCTTTTTATGACCATTGTGATTTAAGTTTATGACCTGGTTTCGCTGCAAACTGCGTGCAGCCAATTGGCGTATGAAACATCATCACGTAGCATAATGGCACAATGTTAATGGGAAATGTAGGAAGTAATGCCAGAGGGATAAATGACCAAGAACGAGCTTTATGTATCATGGATGCAATGCCTCATGCATCACCGGCCAAACTGGCTAGTAGTACTCTTTCCCCGCCATTGACGAGATATCTCGTCAATCAAGAGAAAACACTTCCCCGCCAATGACGAGTATTTCCGTCTTACCGCAATACCGCTATTATCCACTAGGTGGCACAACTTTTTAAAACCGGAAGTATTGCCCTATAGCAAGCTGCTGCATGTCCGTGTCTGTTTTAAAGATCGCTCTGAATGGGAACTCTATGAAAAGTCCGTCACAAAAATGGAATTATCTCTGCTTTTTGCTCAAAATGTGGTGTTTTTGCAGAAACCTACCCATATTCAAAAGCTGATTACAAAAGATCTACTGAAGGTAGGATGACATTTTTTTTGTTTGAAAGCAGAGGATCTGTTCTTTCATTTGGTATATTGTATGTTTATATATTTGAAGAAGAACATTTTCTGGAAGGCATTAAACTTTTGTGAAAATCATGAAAAACGCTGGCGCTGGCTGGCAACTTTTTTTAAAAACGATGGCGGTGAAAGAGTTAACACCCGCCAAAATGAATTTCAACCCGCATTTGGCGGGTGTTAATTTAGAAGCCTGTTTCTTACACAGTGTGCAATAGGCTTGATATCGATTGTTTGCTACGGGTTTGAGCCAACTACTAAACGCACTGTCTATGAGCCATAGCTCGTTAAATGTACACTTTCCCATTGTGATAGACCTGGAGATTTCAGTTAAACTAAGCTGACCCTCGAGAGTTCGGATTTCGCGCAGGACCACGGGTTTCTGAAGTACTTATGACAAGTCTGTTTGCTGCACTGCCGCATGGACCTTTTAGTCCTGGAACGCTGTGATTATCCCACCCAGATTCCTCAGACAGAACTACAACAGGCAAAACGAGTGAATGCCGCCGCCAGCGCATTTTTGTGGGGAAAGGTAACAATGAATGAACGAGTATATAAATTTAAGACGTGGCTAAATGTAATTTATGACCTTGTATGGAAAATCCGGATGTTTTTATGACTTTTTATGGCCTAAAATTTGCATTATTATATTTAGGACATTTTATGACTTTTTATGACTCCGCGGAAACCCTGATTAATCAAAAATAACACACAGTTTCACAGTGTTGCGGTATTTGCATTGCAACACTAAAAAAAAAATATTTTCAAATGTTTGTGTGTACACAAACAACTATTTTTCAACTGGACACAATACATTTTATTTTTAAAGGGACATTTCACAAGACTTTAAGATGTCAAATAAATCTTTGGTCTCCCCAAAGTATGTATGTGAAGTTTTATTTCAAAATACCATATAGATAGTTTATTATAACATGTTTTTTAACCTAAGGAGTGTTTTTGGGTGTGTCCTTTTAAATGCAAATGAGCTGATCTCTGCACTAATGTCAACGCTGTGGTTGGATAGTGCAGATTAAGGGTCGGTATTATCCCCTTCTGACATCACAAGGGAGCAAAATTTGAATGATTTTATTTTCACATGCTTGCAGAGAACGGTTTACAAAACCAAGTTACTGGGTTGATCTTTTTCACATTTTCTAAGCACTGGGGACCCAATTATAGCACTTAAACATGAAAAAAGTCAGATCTTCATGATATGTACCCTTTAAGCAAAATAAAGCATGTATGCCAGGTAAAAATAAAGCCTTTAAATTATAATATACATATAGTAATATATATTAAATGTAAACATCAAATGAATTACATAACTTAATGATTTAATAAATTGTTTGTAAACACAGCTCATACACTGGAAACGGTATCACAGAAAATGTTTGTGGTTTTGAAACCTTGACTCTTTAAAACATCGGTATACCTTGAAACTGGCCCATGCCTGAACATGAAGACATTTTCAATTTCAAACATACGTGGGTATGCCACATAACCAGCTTTCTAGAACACCCCCCTGATCTCTGAAACAAATACCTTGTCGACAATAAAATGTTTTGGTTTGCTAAAGACAAGGAGAGACGGCGAGAATGGATCAAAACTGTGCGGCGCGGTTTGGCAGTCAGGCAAGAATTCGAGGACCTGTAGCTAAAATTGAGCTAACGTTACTGTGTAAAATGAATGTATGCAGTGTAATAGCTGATACACGTTAGATATGATATATGAACGAAAGTAATTTACTTGTTAATTCCCTTGTTATCAGAAATAAACTACGGTAAAAGGACTCTGTTGTTATTGATCCTACATGGAAATCATGAAGTCTCGTTTAGTCCACCAAAGCTGTTTGTTTATGTAGTTGCTGCTGAAAACGTCTATACCCGTGCAACTTATGACTGGTTTTATGATCCAGGGACACGTTTGTCATTGTTACTTGTGCTGTAGACAGTGTGCAGGAGTTCAGCTAGAATTCAACAAAGTGGAAAAATAACCTGTTCAAAGTTGCGAGATGACTCTTAAAACCACTGCATTCCTCTCGAAGCTTCTCCTCTTGGCCCTCTAAGGTCCTCTGCTGAATCTGTAGCTGATCAATTTCACTGGAAGTTTCACAATTATTTTAAATTAGCCTATTGGCAGTTACTCACCCAAAGATTTAGTATTTTGCAAAACAAACAAAAACAGCACAAATCTTTAAAGGCGGGGTGGTGCATGATTTTTGAAAAGGGAGTCGGGCTGACTACCAAAACAAACTTGTAGCCAATCAGCAGTAAGGGGCGTGTCTACTAACCGACATTGTTGCCTGGATGGCGTATGTGTGGGGCAAAAAAAGTCCAGATTCTATTGGGGTAGGGGTGTGATTGTTTAGGTGATTTCAAATGTCAACATTGACTTTCAGAGATCATGCACCCCACCTTTAATATTCCACAAACTGGCATACCTCTCTGTCTCATTCAATGCTGAATTTAGCTTGTGTAAATCTGTTTAGAAAAGAAAACAGAAATTGCAAAACATTACATTTTCCTTTAATCATTTACAGTGGATATAAAAAGTCTACACACCCCTGTTAAAATTGCAGGTTTTTGTGATTTAAAAAATGAAAACAAGATGAATCATTTTGAAACCTGTTCCAACTTAATTCCGTACTTCCAACCTATATATTAAAGCTAATAACAATAAGAAAACTTTGGTGGTGAAAAAATGGCAAGTAAAGTTGTACAATAACCAGGTTGCATAAGCATGCCCACCCTTAAACTAAAACTTAGTTTAGGCACCTTTAGATTTTATCACAGCATTCAATCTTAATGGGAATGTGTCAATCAATTTCACACTTTTTAATTTGCAATATTTTGCCAGTTCTCCTTTCTAAAGCATTTTAAATCTGTCAAATTGGTTGGGTGTCTCCTGTGCACAGCCCTCTTCAGATCACCCCATAGATTTTGGATGGGATTTAGATCCGGACTCTTGCTGGGCCATTCCAAAACCTTGATATTGATTTGGTGAAGTAATTCCTTTGTTGATTAGATGTGTGCTTTCTGTCATTGTCATGCTGTGAGGTGAAATTTCTCTTCATTTTAAGTGTTTTGGCAGAAGCCTTTAGGTTTTGGGCCAAAATTGACGGGTATTTGGAGCTATTCATTATTCTATACACCCTGATTAAAACCCCAGTTCCAGCTGAAGAAAAGCAGCCACAAAGTATGATGCTGTCACCTTCATGCTTTACTCTGGGCATGGTGTTCATTTGGTGATGTGATGTGGGTTTTATTGCACCAAATATATATTTTGGTATAACGGCCCAAGTTCAACTTTAAGTAATGTAGTTAAAATTAAAGAGACATTACCATCTTCCTTTGCTTTTAAGGCTGGTCTGGTTTGGTTAGAGTTGTGATGGTTTTCACTAATCATAGCATCTACAGCTGCAAGTTCTGGTTTAGAAAAACAAAACCAAGGGGTTACTTATGTAGCACTTCATTATGTTTAAACCAAAAATTAAGTCTTCTGTACCTCTCTCTAAATCATTAATGCATCCATCCAGCTCATCGATCATTTCATCCGTCTCCTTAATTTTAGCCGTCAGTTGTTGTTTTGCATCCTAAATGTCATAAAATAAGAATATGTATGTCCATTCATCAGAACTTTAAAACACTTAATGCTTAGATGAGAAACAAGCAATACTTTATCTCTTATAATTTAGGTTTTTATATCAAATTTAATAATACGGTTGAAAATGCAAAGGCTTTTACCTGTGTTGTTTTTATAAGTTTGGAGTACAGAACTCCCTTCATTTCATGAGAAAGTGCTTTGCTTCTTTTTCCAAAGTAGACTCTCCGCGCTTTCAACTCGGAGCCAAAGTTTTTTAACTGAGGAAAATGAAGACGACTTAATCTTAAACATGAACCTCATTACATCTGACACCACTGAGGCTGTGGTTTGGCAGCACACGCTATGATCGCAATGATCCTTAACATAAGACGACGCAGGACTGGGTATAAAAAACAACATACCTGCTCTTTGGAGAGACTACATATCTCTTGAAAAAGGGCTTCGTTGATGCATCTCAGGGACTTTTCTTGTTCAGGGGTTCGTTCTTTAAGTCTATAAGGAATATAGTTTCACAAAATGTTTACATTTTTGAGAAGCAATCAAAGGTGAAGTGTGTCATCTCAATTTCATCTCGCAGAATCACTAACAAAATTCCAATCTGTATGTTTATGCCTCGTTTCAAGATAAGTGTTTTGCTTTTTCCCAGGATTTTTGTATAGTGAAATATAGTAGTATACTTTAATTGTATATATTTATATACAATTTCATGTCAATCTGTGATCATTTTGGCCACGAATTCTTGCAGAACGTGCAAATGACGATTCTCTGTCAACCACCTTTTGGTAGTGTACTATTGTGCTAGGTACTGTACGGAAGGGCTCTAAAAAAGTGGTATGGTACGTTGCGCTATTTTGGTACCACTGACAATGAAAACTGACATAATTGCGTACCATACTGTTGAGGCATAAGTGGACAATGACATCACTGTTTAAGTTTGGGGACTATCAACTTGCCGTTAGTAAACTAGTATAAACTATCACTGTTTGCTATTCTGTTTGGTGCTGCAAGCAATGCATAATTTGCACACTTCACCTTTAATTTGTGTCAAAAGACTTACACTAATTTAAATTCTACAGTGGTGTAGTGTCACACAGCATGATCAAAGCAAATCTGGTTCGTACCTTTCCACTATATCTGTAAGCTCTTTACAATCATGCTCATACACTATCTGCTTTGGGTGGTGTATGTATTTCTCCTTGAGCAAATCTTCCATGGTGCGAGTCTCTCCGGCTCTACGCTGCAAAGAGAAAACTTTGTCAAACCGATCAGATTAACACAATTGAAGTTTTATTAGTAAATGTCCTGGCTTTTCCAATCTTTATAATGGTAGTAAATGGTGCTTTTGATTTAAAGCCCAAAAAAGTCTTCACAGAAGTAATACACACGGTTTAAGCGGGTTAAAGGCCTTCTGAGGGCAATCAATGTGATTTTGTAAGAAAAAATATGAATATTTAAAACTTTACAAACTAAATAACCAGCTTCCGGTAATGACCAACTACGCTGAAACACATGAATGCACATCGGCAATTAAGTTTGTAAAGTTTTAAATATTGATATTTTTCTTACAAAATCGCATTGATTGCCCCCAAAAGGCCTTTTTTAACCCCCTGGAGCTGTGTGGATGGACATGGGCTTGAAATAAGAAGCACCATTTACTGCCATTATAAAACTTTAAACAGACAGGGAATTTTCTAATATAACTCTTGATTGGGTTTGTCTAAAAAATATAATCATATACATTGAGGATGGGTTGAGGGTGAGTAAATCATGGGGTCATTTAATTTTTTTGGTTGAAAATCCCTTTAAAGGTATCCCTTTAAAAGGGACACACTATGTTTTTTTGAAAATATGCTAATTTTCCAGCTCATCTAGAGTTAAACATTATAGTTTTACCATTTTGGAATCCATTCAGCTGATCTCCGGGTCTGGCGGTACCATTTTTAGCATAGCTTAGCATAATTCATTGAATCTGATTAGACCATTAGCATCGCACTAAAAAAATCAAACAGTTTCAATATTTTTCCTATTTAAAACTTGTTTGCAGTTACATCGTGTACTAAGACTGGCCGAAAATTAAAAGTTGCTGTAACATGGCTGCAAATGTATTCTTTGGAAAAATTCCATGACCTTTCCAGAACTTTATGGGTTTATTCATTGTCCAGCACTTTTCCAGTCCTGGAAAATTAAGTTTTAAAATTCCATAACTTTTCCAGGTTTTTCAGGACTTTACGAAAAACGGCAACTTTTAATTTTCCGTCGGACTTAGTACTCAATGTAACTACGAAAGAGTCAAGTTTTAAAAAGTAAAAATATCGAAACTCTTTGGTTATTTTTAGCACGATGCTAATGGTCTAAACAGATTCAATGGATTACGCTAAGCTATGCTAAAAGTGGTAGCGCCAGACCCAGAGATCAGCTGAATGGATTCCAAAAAGGTAAAAATTAAGTGTTTAACTCTAGGGGAGCTCCTAGAAAAATGAGCATATTTAAAAAAAATAGTGGAGTGACCAGCAGAAAGTCTGATTATTTACGAATGTCTGGAAGAGCACTTGGTCTGGATCTGTGGATGACGAAGTTGATACCAAAGTGGCTCAAGAACTCATTCACGGTGATGCTTCCATCCTCAAGTTTCTGGTGAAATAAACAAAAGGAGATAATTTGTGGTATTATTCATTGCCATATAGCAAAAAATGCTAAGTTACAATACATGCCGAGGTTTAAGACTTTACGCTTTTTTATCTCTAACACTGCATATGAACAATGCATAAACATAAAAACTTATATAATAATATTGTAAGTGTGTGCGAATGGTAGTACCTTGTTGAAATCAAATTCGTAATCCATTGTCCCATCTATATGAGAATCACACTGGGAGTATCTGAGAGCTGTAAAAGAGATGTTTATCATAAACATAGAAATTCTCAATTTGAGGTCATATTTGAATGCATCTAATAAGTTATAACACAAGCAACTCACTGGATTCAGAGACTCCTGTATCTTCTATCATCTTTGCACTGGGATTCTGAGCGACATGGCTTGTAAAATTACCTTCCCACTGTACACCACCTTCATGACAGTCAGGCCCCTAAAGAAACATGAATCCTAAACATTAGCATAATAATGCACATGAATGAAGCCCACGCGCAACACTTTATTACAGAAAAACCTCCAAGCATGTAGTAGGAAATGCCAAGCCAATGAATGATTAAGCAGAAAATTAGGAAAATTTTGTGCCTACCGTGTCAGAGATGCAGGCTTTCTTGGTACGTTCTGCTGTAACACTTGTTTCCTCCAGATACGGCCTTTTTAAACTTTGGCTCGTGTCCACGTTTAGTTCGAAGACATCGTCCTCTAAGGGCTCCACATTTTTAAGTGCATCCAAAAAATCAACTTGTTCATCTTCTTTGTGAATCGGCCAATTTTCAATACTTCCCGAAAAATCTTCCTCGCTGCTCATCTCAGGTAACTCCTCTTCATTGATGTTGGCTGATACGCAGCTGCTGTTCTGCTCGACATCCAAATGTTTCTCCAGTGGAAAATGTGGTAAACTGGGAGTGCTTATGGTTACGGTCTTGTTTGGAGTTACAGCCGCACTTCTCTTGGTAAGTTTCGGCACAATGCCACAGAATGAAATCCTCGATGAAAAAGGCTTCTTTTTGAGGCTGAAAGGTGTGGCCTTCTCACTTCCACGTTTAACGTTAGGTGTAACATTCAAACCTGGCTCTACGGACATGGCCGTTTCACATTGCTCTTTAGGGGAAACCTCTGGAAGGGAACATGAGGGCAAAGGTGCCGTTGCTCCCTTTATGAACTCTTCTTTGTTTATACGCCGTGACATATTTTGAAGCTCCGTCTGAAACTCGGCTAAACTCCTCCGCCTTGATTTTCTATGTTGTAGGTCTTCTTTAATGAAAGAGTCAGATGTTGAGGAAAGTTCTAGTTGGACTGAGTTTTCACTTTGTTCCTTCGTAGGCCAAATACCCTCCATTAATTTTTCCTCCGTTCTGATGCCAGAGAACTTCTCTTTATTTGCCACTTCAGTCTGGTTCAATCTAACACTGTCCTGTGTTTCAAAAGGCATTGTGATGACTTTTGTCACCTGCATGTCATCGTCTTCGCCAACAGACTCTGTGGTCATTATCCTGCTTGATCGTGCCATTTTGTCATTTTCATCCATTTTACTGAGGTTGGTATCCAGATCTGACTGCAGATTGAATGGGATATGGTTTGAGTGATGGGCATCTTGGTTAATACTCTTCGCAGCAATCTCATTTTGTTCTCCACTTGACCTAGATGTTGCACTTTCAATTTCTTTGATATTTGTGTCAGTGTCTGCCAATGTGTCAATCGCAATCGTATTGCAATTTGTAAACTCCATTCCATCATCTACACAGGGCACTGCTAGATCTGAAGTACTGGCCTGATGCAATCCTGATGCAGACCAATCCTGCATTTGACAACTTTGTGCTGTAGAAAATAAGTTTCCTTCAGTCTTCCTTTCCTCAACGGTAATATGACTCTTTAACATGATATTGCCAGTAAACGCTTGGGTCATTTCCATACAGTCAACATCAGGTCTGGAGGAAGCAATGTTCAGAGTGTTTCTTGATGTATCCAAAGGTTTGCACCTTTCGTAGTTTTCGGCCTCAAGCACAATGGTCTGACATCGTGTCATTTCCATTTCATCAGAGTTTGAGAAGTTATCGGCTTCAATATTTTCAGGATTGCAAAAGGACATCATACCTCTTCCTGTGGTCATCGACTTTCTTCTGGGCATAAATGCTTTTCTCTCGCTGACTGGTAATATTTGCACCTGAGTCATCTCCATGGGTACAGCCACCGTGATGGTTTGATTTGCTCTTCTTGTAGAGGTTGTATCGGCAGCACTTGCTAGCCAGGTGGGATTTGAGTCGATGTTAACAGTCGTGCATCCGGTCAGCTCCATTTCATCAGGACTTGGGGGAGCAATTCCAGCGAAGGTACTGGGTTCACCTGTCTTGTTCATAGAGTCACTTAGATTATGCTTTGAAGTTGGCAACAAAATACTTTGCTGTTTTACTTTCTTGGAGGTCGAATGGGGGTTCAGTACGATACGCCCAGTGAATGCTTGAGTCATGTCCATCCCATCGCTGCT
Source organism: Misgurnus anguillicaudatus (assembly GCF_027580225.2). Taxonomy (NCBI): domain Eukaryota; kingdom Metazoa; phylum Chordata; class Actinopteri; order Cypriniformes; family Cobitidae; genus Misgurnus; species Misgurnus anguillicaudatus. Next base: position 39,809,611 of record NC_073339.2, on the reverse strand, counting down.
TTTAGTTACCAAACTTCTTCGTAAGGTGTCTCCACTAAACTGTTTGGCCTCGAGGATGACAGTTTGGCACTGTGTCATCTCCATATCATCAATATTAGCAGTTTGATCTATCACCTCCACATTTCCAGTCAGATTAAAGGACCGTTTGCTTATTTTGGAAGATTGAAGCGACATTTTCTCCTTCTCACTGACTGTATATTCTTTGTCTTGAACCGACACTTCTAAAGCCTCTGTCATCTCCATGTCATCAGAATTAATATCTTGAGCTATTGAGAGATTGCCTGATTTATTTTGATTCATAAACTCTTCCTTTCTAACAATATTATCGGAGAAACTCTTCCTTGATTTGCTCAATGGTTGGTCTCCACTGAACTGCTCGGCTTCGAGAACGATCGTTTGGCATCGTGTCATCTCCATATCATCAGAATCGGCAGTTTGGGCAATGGGAAGATGGTAAGACTTGTTTATCTCTGCATTTTTTGTCAGATTAAAGTAAGACTTCTTGCTAATTTGGGAAAAACTGTCCTGAACAGACACTTCTAACGCTTCGGTCATCTCCATATCATCAGAATTAGTTGTTTGGGCCATTGAGAGATTGTTTCGATCCATTATCGTTTCATTACTAATCCCATTATTGGAAGACATCTTACTTGGTTTGTGAATTTGAAGCAGAGCTCTCTCCTTTATACTTGCTGCATGAGGAAAACTCTTCCTTGAGTTGCTCAATGGTTGGTCTCCACTGATTTGTTTGGCCTCGAGAACAATAGTTTGACATTGTGTCATCTCCATATCATCAGAATTAGTTGTTTGGGCTATTGAGAGATTGTTTCGATCCATTTTCGCTTCATTACTAATCCCATTATTTGAGGACATCTTACTTGGTTTGTGAATTTGAAACAGAGCTCTCTCATTTATACTTGCTGCATGAGGAAAACTCTTCCTTGAGTTGCTCAATGGTTGGTCTCCACTGATCTGTTTGGCCTCGAGAACAATCGTTTGACACCGTGTCATCTCCATATCATCAGAATTAACAGTCTGGGCTATGGAAAAATGGCCAGATTTGTTGTGATCCATTATCTCTCCACTTCCAAACACATTAATGGAGGTCTTCTTGCTTACGCTGGAAAACAGTGATTCATTTTTCATACGGGCTGTGTGCTCTTGTTCTTGAACGGGTACATCCAAAGCCTCAGTCATTTCCATTTCATCGGAATTAGCAGTTTGGACCATTGAGAAATTTGGTTCGTTACGACCCATCATCTCTCCATTTCCAAACACACTGAAGGAGGACATTTTGCTTGCTTTGGAAATAGGAGCTTCCTTTTTCATACTGACTGTATATTCATTTTCTCGACGGGATAGATCAAATGTCCCTGTCATGTCCATTGCATCGTCATTCTCTGAGAAATAATGGGATCTATTTTGATCTAGAGCAGTTTGGACATTGCTACTGATATTTCCTGTAAGCCTAACATTGATAGCAGCAGTCTGGCTTTGAGTGAGCTCCATGTCATCTTCGCGTGAAAACGCGATACTTGTATTATTTTCAGAAACAAAAGACAGAACAGGTTGATCGTTACTTTTGTTTTCGATCACAACAGTGTGACTTTTAGTCGTTTCCATATCATCGTCTTCAGAAAATGCAACACGGGAACGTCTACGCTGAAGTCCCTGTGGTAGTAGTTGTGGGTTACCCCTGCCAATGGAAGGCTGAACTTGCTTAATTAAAAATGGCGGCAACTGATTCTCCTTATCAATTTCTGATGTGCTTGTATTGGCTGAACAGATTAAACCGCCACGCTCTTTCTTTTGCACAGTATTTTTCACAGTGGGTAGCGATATGCTGGCGAGAAAAGCGTTGAAGTCTGAGTCCATGGCTGGATTTTTAGGCTCAACTTTTGTGTCACATGACAAACCCTTCTGACCGGCAACAACAATCTGACCCCCAGTTATCTTCTGAGTCACTTTGAGACCAAAATTTGGGTTCATCTCATCGTTTTCATAATCCTTATCAATCATGATTGTGTGACTGTGCGTCATATCCATGTATCCGGTATCTTCTCCAAGCAACATCGTCCTATCCACACAGTCATCTTGGAGGACAGGATCTGAGAAGAAATTTTCCTACAAGACACATAATAACCACAGTGTCAAAATAAGAGATTGTAAACTGACACACCCACCAAATGTGGCAAGTGGCAGCATATCATTGATTTAATCAAGGCAATCACAAACTGCAGCAACATAAAATGCAATATTAATTCAGTTTCAAGCATTAGATAGGTTGGTACTGACTTTGCTCAGATGTTGGGATACATAAAGAGGAGTGTTCAACAAAGTGTCCAGGCCTGAAAGAAGTAAACAGATTTGGTGATTCATTCTCTGTATGTGGGAATCATTTAAAGAAAGAAAACTCCCTTGCATGACATAAGCACAGTATTACAAGCTGCGAGCACAACAATGAGACAACATAAGTGCCCTTATTCAGATGTACTTTTTGTCCTAAAAAAAAAAAAATCTTACCTTTGATTTGATTTCCCTTGTCAACAAAATGCAGAATCCTTTTATTAGAGGACAACAGTTACAATCATATAATTATACAATTACATAGACATACAGAAACATCAAATAAGCAATATGGGCATTTTAATTCAAAATTATATGAAATAGTACAATCTATGACCTACTTTTCATCTTGTCTGTGTTCTCCTGTTCACAGAAAAAAAGGCAAAACACAATGAAATTCATAACAGCATAAAAATTCTTATATAGGCTGTGATATAACTAATAGCACAACCAACAAAGTATATGCAATATGTAAGAGATAATGTATAGGCAGCTGGTTGTTATCTCAAAAATAATCCCTGACAGTGTGATCAGGACCTGACGTAAAGCAGATGGTTTTGTATCAAACTAAAGGGGCTTATTTCGCTATAACAACTGGCAACCTGTACATTTTCTCGCTTATTACACGGCTATTTACCTCATAAGTAAGGTAAGGAATACTAAATATTGATTTTTCATTTTTAACGAATGCAAACCTTAAGCGAAGAAAACACGTTTACTTTTGTTTTTAAGATAAGACAAGATGTTCAAATGTCACAAACACGCTATTTGGTTTAATAATTTGTAAATATAATGTCATATATGTTATTAAATATTTATATTTAATTCTTGTGTAACATTAAACTATATCTGTCAACATGTGTTATTAGTTTTGAACGGTTGTTATCTGGGAATAACAAACCTGCAAACATTGTGACTGGCCAATCATAATCAAGCATTCCAACGAGCCGTGCAATAATATACCATATAGACGGTTTCATCGGACACACGTGCGGTGACGCGATACGCATCTGGTCAGAACTTTACTTTTCGCTTTCAGTTTTTTTTAATGGTCTGGCTAGTTGCTAAACTGAACTCTTGAACAAATACCTTGTCGAAAATAACAAGTTTTTTGTTTCCTAGGTAATCGATGTGTTGTTTATTTTGCTTGTTAAATAAATAAACTACATTTAAAGTACTTTCTTGTTATTTATTCCTAGCAGAGGCTAAAGCCGCTTGTTTATGTTGTTACTGCTAAAACCGCCTATAACTACCTGAGGAGTTACAAATAAATCTAGATAATCTAAAAAAAGAGAAACTTAATAACTAACTATATAAAGAAGTAAAATGCTTACCAACAGTTGTGTTTTGTGCGGTTGCCAGAACAGGAGATTCACCCTTTGCATCTCTGTGAAATTAAAAACATTGTCCATATATATATGCGTTTATATTTTCTATTATTTTTAGCAAACATTAGGCTGAGATCATTAAACTTACTTTGAAAAAACACGGACGTTTTTTGTAGCTGCAAAACTCACTCTCCGTGAATTCCTCTTCTTCTCAATAGGCTTCGTGATTTCCTCCTACGTGAATATGCACAGTAAAAGAAACTTTATTAGAGAAATAAAAAATAACAAAAACATAACATTGAAAGCACTGAGTCATGGTTTACCTGTTGCACCTCTTGTTCAGCTCCAGGTTCTCTCATAGATGTCCGAGAAACTTTTAAAATCTATTTGGGCACAATCAAAAAACACAATTTTACAGATTCATGACTCTGGAGAAATGTATTATTGCAACAGACTACTTAGAGCCTAAAGTGGAAAATAAAAGAAATACATACCGATGACAATCTTCTTGAAGATTTTCCTCCTTCATTTCTGTACAGGACAAAAGTGGAAAACATTTGGTAAAAACAAAATAGTACACAATGCATATGGGGAAAAAAAATCACCCATTTGTGTAAACTTAGACATTATTAATATATCTTGCATTATGTGACTGTTCCAACATTACCATAAGAGCTATGCATTTTGTATTGCAGGAGATAAACACTAATATAAAGTATAGTATCCAAGACTGACTTTAATATTAAAAATGGTTCTTGAAAATGCTGGAAATTCTGTGTATAACAATCTCAGCTTTCCACAGCTTGAAATGCAACAGCCAGACATTTATTATAATAAATGATGTGCTGGTGAAACTGTGCTACATCCAACATACCATAATGTGACAGAAGGTTAATGAAACCTGAATGCTGAATATTTAATACATTTTTTGACATACATATGAGAGAAATGGAAATATACTATTGTAGGCTTCACCATTAATTATGGCACGGTAATGGCATTACAGTTTGTGTAATGTTTTTTGCATTGTAATATATGAGTACAACAAATCTTGAACTGGGTCAGTAAAATATCAGCAGGAAATCTGCAAATGTAGATTCTGGTCTCATAAGACAGCAGACAAAGTCCTTATTGATTTATCAAAAAGTAGTTTATTTTCTGACAGCTCTTGCTTTATAGGATGTAACATATCATGGACAAGAAAAAAAGACTGAACTATTTATAAAAGATCAATGACTGTGTGACTGAATTACTCACCCAAAAATAATACAGATATTAGATGTCTAAAACTTTTAGCAAGTTGGCATGTCCTGAGATGTGAGATGGCAGACGATTTTAAACAGCACTTTAATGGTGTTAAACTTCATTATGTATTAAAAAACTATTAGTTTCATATGTATTAAAACAAACAGCTTCATACTAGTTGAGACAAACAACGAATAGCCTGAAACATTCATAAGCATGACACATCACCTGATCATATAAAAGAGAAAATATGTCTTATGTTAAATAGAAAATGTTAATGGACACGTTAACCGTCAACCACCCATCTTCCTACAAGATTATTAAGTTAACTACTGGATAAAGACGAACATTTAAATATCAACTTACCCTAAATTTAACTGCTCCATCTTCAATAACTCGCAACAGCTCTCCGGAAAAGCTATTTATACACAACAACAAAAAATACTTGCCTCAGTAACTCTTATTCAGGTAACTCAACTAATAATGTTATTATTAATCATAAGTTTATGCTAAAGTCAAAATACGAAGGATCCAAATCTAGGAATCTGACAGGCATCAGCGCATAACATCAACAACATGATAATGAAGGAAACAAACAGCTCTCGACATTTCAGTGACTTGAATATATACACACATATGAAGTAAGTTAAAGCCTGTCGGACTGCGATTAATATTTCGCATAATAAATAAACAATAAAGCGCAATACCTAAATGCAACTTCCCTCCATTCGCCGCTTGTTTTTTCCTTGTAAAATTTGAACCCAACCGCCGCGTGGCTTCTTCGCGCTCACAACGCGAGACAAAAACCCTCAGCGTCCTCTGCTGGAGAGGATGACGTATAAAACTATCGCAATATTATAAACAAAAACTTACAAATTGGTTTGAATTATCCATTTAAACTGTGTCTAACACATCTTATTCACTCAAATTTTATTTCATGTCATTTTCAACACTGTTTTTAGTAAAAGAAGAAGAAGAAGGCTAACCGGATTAGCAGGGGAGGAGGAGGCGGAAGTGACGCATTTTATTTTGAAAATTCGTGGCGCTGAATGAAAAACGAACTTTAAATCGTATCCTTTCTCTTCACGTCGACATTGCTTTCTTGTGGTAAGGTTATTAGTAATAACTTAATTCTCTAGATACAACTTTAGTGGTAATATTTATGCTGTAAGATTTGTCGTTAAACTGTGGACAGTTAAACGGACCATCACAAGTCGCTGCAGTGACGAAAGCAATCATGGTTTTATCATAGTAAACGAGTAACAACTGTTTTTGGCAGAATAATTATAATCTGTATCTCGGTATATCTGTGGTTATTATGGCTTTACTAACGTTGCATGGTTAAATAACGTAAGGATTATTCCAACTAAAATCGTTCAGTATATCAACCCTGCTGGAAAAAAACAGCATACCAGCAGGACCAGCGTTGTGTTTTGGTGCTGGTTTGCTAGTGAGCACCAGCTAAACCAGCACTAGCATTAGCACCAACATCCCATGCTGGTCATACCAGCACCAAAACACAACATATGCTGGTCCTGCTGGTATGCTGTTTTTTTCCAGCAGGGTTGATATACTGAACGATTTTAGTTGGAATACTCCTTACGTTATTCAACCATGTAACGACCACCAGTTAAACCAGCATAGACCAGCATAATTCCCATGCTGGTTTGATGCTGTTTTTTCACCAGGGAAATCATTCAATATTACAAATTATCAGCATGATTGAGCATGTGAAATCACAAACCTTGAGATGAATACATTTCTGTACTTTGAGAATAGGAAAGCATTTTTTTCTTTACAAAAGTTATATTCAGAACTGACCTTCAATGAAACGTTGGCTCAGGCAGTAAAATAATCAGTTTTGTGCCTTTTTTTCTCTACTTGGTTTTAATAAAACGAATTGCCTCCCTTGATAAATATTGCATTGAAATAATAAAGCAGTTCATGTAATTTGATGTTCCCTTAGAAGTCTGCACAGTTATGAAGAAAGCTCAGGTGAAAGATCCAGCCATCCCTCCACAGACCAGTGTGACATCCAGAGCAGCACATGCCAAAAACGATATGGACAATAAGTGCGTTACTTTCTTTAAAACATTTCATTTCCTTTACATATACATTTAAAATAAATTTATAATATACATTTTGTTTTTTAGGAAGAACCAGCCCAGATCTCTAAAAGTGTAAGTGTAATGTAATAACTATCTGTATTTTTATCTTTCTTAATAAAGATTTACTTATGAAGATGGCATTTGAAAATATTAAATGCATACTTTGTCGTTTCTAGGCCAACCACAAGGTATGGACAGCAAAATGACTTAAGGGAGCAGAATCGAATCTTGACTGCGACAAATGAAGACCTGCAGAGGCAGCTTGAAGAAATGAAGGTGATTATGTCAAGCATATCATCCAATGATATGTTTTCATTTAATAGCACTAGAAAATAAAACTTAAGTTAAATAATACTGTTTCGTTTTTTAAAGGAAACAGTGACTGAACTGAACCATCGATGCTCGGACCTCAAGGGAGAAAACGGAGAGATTCAGAAACAGCTGCGAGACTGTCATGTCTTACTTGTTGCGGAAAATCTCGACCCAGGTGATTGGTTTTTACCTGTCTGCTGGATCATTAGTCCCAACACATGGTCATGAGAGTTATTTTCTGTTCTGTCGAAGTCTTACAAGCCTCAAATTCAGTTTCAGGAGAAAAGTTGGGCCAGACGGCACAACAAAAGGAAGAACAACGAAAAGAAATAATGGTAACTCAGTATGTTGGTTTATTCATGCATATATCTGCTGCAGAGTAGCTCCACCCCCATTTTAATATGTAATAAATAAAATGGGTTTGATTAATGCATTATTATAACAAATTTGTAAGCATGCACGTTATATTCACTATTAATTTCTCACATCATGGTTAGGACACGTATTCGGCTAGTGAACTAAATTACTTGGCAGAGGAATTATTCATTGCTTTTATTACATATACATTACATTAATACATTTGGCAGACATTTTTATCCAAAGGGACTTGCAGTGCATTACAAGGTATACAGTTTATATGTATACCCTTTTTATTCACAGTGATTTCTTTCATTATTTTATTTACAGACTGTTTCCCAAAATCTTTTGAGTGAGCTTAAACTATTTGGTGAGATGGCGCTGGAGCAAACAGTAAATTTAAATGTGAGTATTAGCATTTCTTTATCATAAAATTATGGATTATTTATTCACCTTTAAATACCCCACAGCCCTCGCTGTTTAATTCATTACATAATAAGTTTACAGCTATAAAAGATGAATTTTACCAGACGCCTCTACAAACTACAGCTCATGCTCGTGTCTTCATCATTTGAATGTGTGCTCTATGTGAACGCTTCTAGGAAGTGCAGCACACCATGAGAGACCTGACGGAAGCTCATGAAAAGCTCCAGCAGGAACGGGCGTTGTTCAGCTTGGATGTGGAGGAAATGGAGAAGGCTTTGGCAGATGCAGAGAGGCTCTTGATAGAGTAAATGAAAGAAACTCTTTTGTTGGCCATAAGTACTGTTAAACCATATGGTGGCGTTCCAAGAGCTGTCAATCTAAAAACCTAAGAGAAAACTGGAAAAAAACAACAACATTTGAACAGAACTGCAATGTAGTCAGTTAAAGATACATGCACTCCAGATTTCTTAAAAAAAAAAATTTATTGATAGTTCACCCTAAAATAAAAATTATTTTAGTTGTTTCAAGCGTGTATACATTTCTTTGCTGAACACAAATGAAGATATTTTAAAGAATGTTTGTAACCAAGCAGATCGGGGGCACCATTGATTATAGTAGGGAAAATAATAGTATGGAATTGAATGGTGCCCCAGATCTGTTTGGTTATTAACATTGAAATATATACAGGTTTGGAACTGGGCGGGGGGTAAATAATTTTTGGTGAACTATCCCTTTAACTTATAAAACGATAGTCTTGGTATAGAGATGTTAGTTTGTTGGTTGATTACAATAAAATATGTAAATATAAACAATTTTCATATGAAATGTAAATAAGCACTTATTAAAAAAAGGCACAAACCAGATATTAATTTCTGATTTGAATGCTGTATAAAAAACAAGGTTAAAAATAATAAAAGCTAAACTGACTTTTTGTATGTTATCTATTCTGTTTTTTTTCATATTGTCTATTGACCATTTACATTTAGCTGACATGCCTATAATAGGCAATAGGGCAGGTTTTATTGTGACAACTTTCCTTATATTGTGCAGACGGCTGGTGACTTTTCTTCCAAAGTGCGCGAATTCAAAATATGTGTCCGTAGAGCTACGTGAACCATGTGCAATGTCCTCCCAAAATAAATGCCCGCTGCACACGTAAAGGGTTTATGATAAAAGGGACGCTCACGTTTACAAAATACTCGCAAGACACTAATTTAACAATTATACATGAGATTAAGTGAGTATCTGCCAAACGCAATTGTCTCTCTTATCAAACCCTTTAGACGCGTGTGCAGCAGGCCCTTATTTTGACAGGACACATGATGCACATGGTTCACGTAACGCGCCAAACGCATATTTTGAAATGACGAGCCACAAACATGATGGGCTATATACATTTTGTAACGAGCTTCGCATTGTGCGCCCTCGAAAAAGAAGTCACTGGCCGCCACTGATATTGTGACAACATATCCTATATACAACTATCTAAAAATTAGCCCAGTTACCCCATAAGAAACCAAAGTAGTAGTCAAAAATAAAATTGTTATACCACGGGGCTGTTGAATGCTTTATTCCGATTGGCTGAGAAATGTTCCATGGGTGTTGATTATTTTTTCTGTAAACATGTCAAATGTCTTAAAAATAGGCACCAGAGCAATGTTTGTGTGCTTGTTGTGTCCTTTGAATTATTTAAAAATAATGCACACCACCTTGGCTGTGCATTATTTTCTTATAATGCAACAGCCCGTCATCAATTATTCCTTACGTATATCATAGGCAGCATTTGGGGGGCACTGCACCCCATAGACCAGAGCCAATTATGATTTTGTATGAGCTGTTAATGAAATAGAAATATGAGAATATATATTTTATATGTTTGATCTTAATATTTTGATGTGTAGAGAAGTAACTTAAGGCTAAAATTGTTTTAATTTATTTAAACCATATTTAAAAACCATAAAGCCACCCTCTCTCTCTCTAATCTCGAAGCATGCACTACCCTTCTTTGCCGGTAGGTGTCCCCCTAAGCTCAGATGCGATGTACTGTATGATTTGGTTTGATTTAAAGTGAAGTTTTAGGTGTATTACTAACCAAACCTGTAGTACACTGTGAGGGTCTTTTAGAGTTTTTTATGTTGTTTCCACAGGGAACCTGTCAGAATAATAGATCAGGACTAAAAGTGGCCTAGAATCAGTTATCCTGACATTGACTTTCAAGCTATTTGAAGGGTCTCTCTCTCACACTTTGACACAATTGAAATGTGATCACTGTTGCAATGTAACTCTATCTGCAATTGAAATATTTATACATTGAGTACACTAACGCAGCTCATACCATCTATTTCTTTTTTCTGATGAACACAAAAGAAGTTATTTTGATAAATGATGGTAAGCACACAGCTGCTGGTAACCATTGACTTGCATAGTAGGAAAAAATACTATGGAATTCAGTGGGTACCGTCAAGTGTGTGCTTACTATCATTTATCAAAATGTCTTCATTATTAATCACAATACTGCCATAATTTTTGTTTTTCCTACTATGGAAGTCAATTGTTACCGATAGCTGTGTGCTTTTGTGTTCATCAGGGATGATAATAATTTTGACAGAATTTCCAAGAAAGTCACTTAACCATTAATAACTGTTGTTATAGGCCAAACATGAGGAAAAAAGATTATCGGTGAAACATCTCATCCATTTAATCATAATAATAAAAACAAGTGCATTACAATGAAGAAGCCTCAATATCACAGGCATTTGTAGTGATATAGTATTGCTACAGTGAAAAAAAAAGATTTTAACACTTTAGCCGCAATTAAAAATGTATGAATGTCATTGAATTGGATACAAAATGTGTTTTTGTATAATTAACATATGTTATTTATGTAAGGAATAATTGACGACGGGCCATTGAATTATAAGAAAATAATGCACACCAAGGTGGTAATGCGGCACGACGCGAAGCGGAGTGTCGTTACACCGCAGGTCAATTATTCCGCTTATACCACGGTTACCACAAACATTGCTCTGGTGCCTATTTTTAAGACATTTGAAAAGTTAGGTGTGCGGTTTACAGAAAAATAATCAACACCCATAGAACATTTCTCAGCCAATCAGAATGCAGCATTCAACAGACCCGTGGTATAATTTAAAATAACCATTAACGTTAGGTTTTAAATGTTTTGGTTTAACTTTATTTCTCTTACTTTGGAAAGAAGCATCTGCTAAATAAACCTTAAATGCATTTCATTTGTTTGCAGATGCCACTTGGTTTAAAAGGTTATCTAATGCAATTCATACATTTTTCAGTGTAACTGAGCCCCAAATGCTTTTCAGGGTAACTGTAGGTCTCACAAATGAACATATACACAGTACAAGAGACTGCATCACATTCAAATAGCACTGACTAAAATTATTTACTATAAATTAAAGAGTTGCTTGGGAATTTAAGCAATAATTTTATTCAATTATAACGTCAAATAATACTTGTCCAGGTTTGCTGACTAAAGGTTGGGATTGTAATTTTAAACAAATGTGCCTTTATACCCATTTTTTATATAGCTGGGTCACGCACAGCTGAATCAATGCTTGTAAATTTTCAAATGTACACGTTCTCTCCCTGTACCTTGTGTTTATGATGTTCTGGGTGGTAGCCACAGCATTGTGATGTGATTTTTAGCACATTGTTGTATATTGTGAATGCAATATACATTCATAAAAGTGTGTACTTGCTTAAAGCAACCGACTCTTGCTTGTGAAGTCATAAGAGCCCCCAAGTGTCTAAAATATTCTGGACCCTAAACATACATCAGGTCCCTCTTTTAATGGCTGTTTGTCTCTCTACCATACTGGCTAATGACTACACACTGTAGGCAGCATAAAAAATTATATTTGAATTATGTGACCCTGTTTTTGAAATCCAGGTCTCATAATCGAATTATGAGATGAGGAGCATCAAAGTTTGATATGGGTCATTAACACAGATTTCAATCTGTGATATGACATTCATTATTATTATTATTATGTTCTTTACATTATGTAAAAAAACAGTACATCACAAAAAACATGGCTTGGGTTTTCACAGGCTGGGCCATATATAAAGCATGAACTTGTTGGCAATAACCAAAAGTTGTAAAAACTGAAAATAAACTGCAAAACTTTTTCAAGCTCAACCACTCACCTTCCCCACTTATGCACACTCACGAGATTGTGAGATAGTGAAGGCAGTGAAGAATACATCTATACTGCCTTCAAACATTGATTAGATTAAGGAATCTCAGGAGACAAGAGGTAATGCAAGCATTGGATTTGCTTGGATGTGCCTCGATGCCTTCCTACCTTAGAATGTATCCACCGAAAGCAACGCTTTATAGCTTTAGCAGCCATAGGAAAAGTTTATTTAAAGAGCACATGCACATTTTTACAACATGTAATGTAAGTCTCGGGTGTGCCTAGAATGTGTCTGTGAAGTTCCAGCTCAAAATACCCAACAGATAATTTATTATAGCATGTCCAAAATGCCCTTATTTGGGTAGGAGCAAAAAAGTGCTGTTTTCGTGTCTGTACCTTTAAATGCAAATGAGCTACAGCTCCTCACTCCCTTACCAAAAAATCACCATCTGATTCCTGTGAATACAATCTGAGACAATAGTATCCTTAAATGCATTAGCGCTACAACGTGCTAACAAACACATTTAGAAATGCCTTTGGATAAAATTAACCAGTCAGTCAGTGGCCATGGGCGGGGCTTTTCAATGTGACATCACATTAACAAGAGAATCAAAACGGCATGTTTATTGAGATTGCTTTGGATTAAAAAAGGAGAGGGTGGATTTTGTTCATTGTAGGGTTGTTGTGTTCACACACCGCCAACACACATTTATTTCCAAACACCTTGTAAAAGTGGATTTGCTTAATATGTGCCCTTTAAAGTAATAGCACACCTCTCCCAAACTCATTATGTTAGAGGTGCAATTCTTGTCTGTAGCATGAAGACAAATACTTAGATTGGAGGAAACATAAAACAATGAAAATGAATTACAGCAGATGCAAAAATAACAACAACATGAGTGCCAATAGTAAATAAGTTGTGATTTGATTACAGGTTTTGATGGGCTTTGGTTACGTTCACTCTATATCAAGCTTTTAGACACCAGATATTTTCTAAATGCCATGATGGTTTACACTGCGACGTATACACTGCACATTTTGACCATTTCAAAACACAATGAACTTTAACTCTTTCCCCACCAGCGTTTAAAAAAAAGTTGCCAGCCAGCGGCAGCATTTTTTATGAATTTTACAAAAGTTAAAGGCCTTCCAGAAAATGTCTTTCTTTAAAAATATAAACATACAATCTATCAAATGAAAAAAAACAGACCCTCTGCTTAAAAAAAGAAACTTTTTCATCCTAATTTTATTTGTTCTCTTTTTATCACCTCTTAAATATGGGTCGTTTCTTAAAAAATATCAAATTTTGAACATAATTGCATTTTTGTGAAGGACTTTTGATAGAGATCAGATGCAGAGCGATGATCAAAACATACACGGAGTTTTGACTGTTTTCCCTAAAGGTTTGCTTACGAGTTTTGTAAGTTGGGTAAGGCGCCACCATGTGGATAATAGAGAAAATATGGATTTCTGGAAAACTCGTCATTGACAGGGAAGCATTTTCTCCTAATTGACAAGTTAACTCGTCAATGGCGGGGAAAAAAATTGTACTTGAGTACAATTCTGGTAAATACAATCAGATTAAGATTTTCTGCATAATACTTCCTGTTTTGAGACCTAACATCTTATGCTAAAATTAATAGTCGGTCCTTCGGTGCTGTTTTAAATTATAAATTTTGTATGACACAAAATAAAAATCTTTAGGCCATACATATGATTCACACAAGTATGCGCATGTTTGACCATTATGTTTCCAAGTATGCAGTCTCGTTGTGCATACTTGCTTTATTACAGTTTTAAAAACAAACCTTAATAAAGAAAGGCGCGATAGTCACCTTCATACGGAGCCCCTAAGGGGAGATGGAGCAAAAATTAAATAAAGTTTAGTTTCGTGTGCGCACGTGAAACTATCGCGTGCTCATGTGAAACTTTTGCGTACTCATGTGAAACTTTCGCATGCTCATGTGACCACACGAAACTAATTTTTTAACAAAAAGTGTGCACATGAAGGTTTTGCGTGAGCACATGAAACTAAACTTTAGATTTTTTTACTTCAATGTCACCTTAGCGGCTCAGTACCTACAAATGTCGCTATAAATAAGTTTCATTCATTTTAAATAACGTGTTTCCTTGTTATGGCTATGTTTAGAATAGACTGCTAGCTTACTGCTTACTATGCTATATGTACTGTATACTGCCTACCACTTTTTGAAGTAATTGAAACAGTGTACTACTCTTTGATATATTTATTGTGGTACTATTTTGTCAAATAATACATTACAGTATAATCAACGTGTGTGTAAAAATGATGGAAAGATCACATAGTATACACACTATATACTAGTAGTATGTATACTAGTGTAGTATGGTAGAGTTCTATTCTGAACATAGCCTTTATTATGGTAAAATCAAGTACCTTATAAGCACTTAAAGGGGACATTTCAGAAGCCTCTTTGGTGTCCCCAGAGTACGTATGTGAAGTTCTAGCTCAAAATATCATATAGATCATTTATTATAACATGATAAAATTGCCACTTTGTAGGTGTGAGCAAAAATGTGCCATTTTTGTGTCCTTTTAAATGCAAATGAGCTGATCTCTGCACTAAATGAAAGTGCAGTGGTTGGATAGTGCAGATTAAGGGGTGGTATTATCCCCTTCTGACATCACAAGGGGAGCCAAATTCAATGACCTATTTTTTCACATGCTTGCAGAGAATGGTTTACCACAACTAAGTTACTAGGTTGATCTTTTTCACATTTTCTAAGTTGATAGAAGCGCTGGGGACCCAATTATAGCACTTAAACATGAAAAAAGTAAGATTTTCATGATATGTCCCCTTTATAGCATTCAAACATGCAACATTTTGTTGGGCTACACCACAACCAACACTTGTATGCACACCGTTATCATATTTGCTGTGTTTTATTCATCAACACTGACGATCTTTCATACTGAAATAAATATTTGTTCACCATTAAAAAAGGAAAATCTGCGTATATTTGGATTGGTTATCAATTCTCCGCATGACTGGATTGTACATACAACGCAAGCCCGTCAAAAAAACAGCGTGGATTGTGACATGAACATCACTAAAGTACTACGTCGACTTGGCACAGATCTACACTACGGTAAAAACATTGTTCGTACAAAAAGTGATCCTAAAAATATACACACATACAACCTATTTTACATACAGTATTGCTAACCTAAGAAAACGTCTGTCGCGCACATTTTCTTCATCGATTAAAGCATCACTCTTTTGGTTTAAGAGAGCAATACGTGTGCAAAGGCAGTATTTTCAGTCTTCCCACCACAAAAAAACACACAAACACGTCGTTGTTCCTATCACACACTGTACAAGTCCTGTGATTTTTAGGGATCAGAATGTTTTTCGCCCAATCACTCGATCGTGTTTGCCCACACATTACGATTAATCCCATGGAACGGGAATTAAATTCCTTCCCTTTGTGGTTCTTTGCGAAATAGGTATCGCCTCTTGCTAAAGAGTCTCACAGTGTAACGTCTTCGCTCCATTCGGGTTGTGGTTTAACTTCGAAAATCCACCCAGAAACACATCAACAATTAAATACTTTAATACCCTCCCTTCTTTGAAGAGAGTAAAATACATATTTCGGGGGAATTACAGGTCATTCATCTCTATGCGACGACGCAAATCATCCCAACATTCTGTTTGTCTTCCCCACGCTTGTTTTTGAGTGTTTTCATTGGTTAATCAGACAAACGAGGAGAAGCCCGTCACAGGGGTGCGTGTTCCCGGTGCCGGCTGCCCTGTGGGCGTATAGACGCCTCCGACGCTGTGTTGGGTCACCACAGTCTGATAATAACCCCCCTCCGCATCCGTCATGGGACATTCCTCGAAACCTCCTCCCGGCTTTGCGCCTTTGGGCTGACGCTTCCACGAGTTGTAATAGGTGGGGTCACTCATGTAGTGATTTACGAACGAATGCTTGGGTTGCTCGTCCTCGTAGTCGCTGTCGCTCACCTGCACACAAGGGTTAATGGGAAGGATGCAGACCAGAGTTACAACATGGATATTGCTGGTGCCTGATTGTTCAATCTTTAACATGACCTTGTGTAGGTGTAGAAAACAGTAAATCACAAAAAAATGACTTCAGCTGTGTTTACACAGGCAGGGTCACATATTTATTATGAAAGTCTTTAGGGTTACTGAAAGTGAGGTTTGGATGGTCATGTGATCTCTTTAGTTGCCAGTATAATGAGTTCGATCCAAGGGATCACACATACTTATATAACATATTCTTTGAGATGGGTTAGATATTGTGAAAGAGCATTGAGATGGTGTTGGCGTGTATACCTCTGACTCGGAAAGCTCTGTTGGTTTTTCCGTAAGGGTGGTGCTCTCTGTTAAAGCTGCCCCGTTATAGTTATTACAGATGTCTTCATCCGAGTAGTGCAGTCCACCCGGGCTCGGTCGTGGTGGTGACCTGGGGACCGATCATTGAAGTTAAAGTCAAACATCACATTCCTCATGATGATATTGCATGTTATTACACGGCTTTCTGGAATGCTTGATTCTGATTGGTCAGTTGAGACATTTGCAGGTTCGTTCTTTTCAAATAATAACCGCTCCAAAGTAATAACGCATAGCCGGTACTACTTGCATGTTTTAAATCCCTCCGCGCCAACAAAGATTACTGTTTGGCGCCATCTTGTGATAAACACTGGACAACCACAATTAAGAATGGAACAAGTTTGACATTCATTTTAACATGAACGGAAAAAACAAAACATTTAAACAGTGGATAGAAGAACGAACAACGACAAGACACAGAGAGCTTACTGAGACTGAACTTGACAAAACAGAGCATGACAGCTACGAAGCCAACACTCAAAGAAATACAGAATGGGCATTAAAACTTCTCAAAGACTGGCTAAAAGAGAAAAAAATGGAGACAGACAAGTATGAAGCAGAGGATCTTAATAAGGTATTATCGTAATGATCATTTTATGCATCTGTGCAAAGTTTCGCGGAAGGATAAAAATGTTAATTTAAAACAAATATGGCAATAAAATGTTTAAAATTTATATTCATGTCCAGTTTTTTTCTTATGTGGCAAGTAGCCGTGTAATAAGCGGGATAATGTAGAGGCAGCCGGTAGTTATCGGGTAAATAAGCCCCTTCAGTGTGATACAAGACCCTCCGCTTCGCGTCGCACCGATTTATTTTTCCGCCAGTGGGTGCTTGGCACAACGTCAGGCAACGTTTAGGTTGCTTAGTAATGGCAGACGCTACGGGAGCACCCAAGCGGTTTGGAAAGAAGGAGGAAAGCGACAAGGTTGTGTTTTCTATGCGGTTGTAGATGCAAAATGTTAAGCGCCCCTTACTTATTCATCAAAACATTGTAGATATTACAACTCACGAGATTCACCAATAAGAGAGGCTCCCAAATTTCAAATAAAAATTAATTGAGCATATCTGGCCCCTTCTGTGGTTGCTCGAGCCCCCACGATATTGGCGCCTATGGTAGAAATGTTTACAAACTCATCTACCACTGGAGAAAAGCACACTTGTTCAATAAGTAAGGGATAATGTAAAGGCAGCCAGAAGTTATCGGGAAATAAGCCCCGACAGTGTAATCAGGACCCGGCGTGAAGCGGAGGGTCTTGTATCACACTGAAGGGGCTTATTTTCCTGATAACTACCGGCTGCCTCTACATTATCCCGCTTATTACACGGCTACTTGTCACATAAGAAAAAAAACGGACATGAATATGAATTTGAAACATTTTATTGGCATATTTGTTTTAAATTAACATTTTTATCCTTCCGCGAAACTTTGCACAGATGCATAAAATGATCGTAATACCTTATTAAGATCATCTGCTTCATACTTGTCTGTCCCCATTTTTTTCTCTTTTAGCCAGTCTTTGAGAAGTTTTAATGCCCATTCTGTATTTTGTTGTGTGTTGGCTTGGTAGCTGTCATGCTCTATTTTGTCAAGTTCAGTCTCAGTGAGCTCTCTGTGTTGTCGTTGTTTGTTCTTCTATCCACTGTTTAAATGTTTTGTTTTTTCCGTACATGTTAAAATGAATGTCAAAATTTTCCATTCTTAATTGTGGTTGTCCAGTGTTTGTCACAAGATGGCGCCAAACAGTAATCTTTATTGGTCTTTATTGGCGCGGAGCGATTTTAATCGTTTAATAGTACCGGCTATGCGTTATTACTTTGGAGCGGTTATTATTTGAAAAGAACGAACCTGCAAATGTCTCAACTGACCAATCAGAATCAAGCATTCCAGAGAGCCGTGTAATAATCATATATAATGTTCATACAGTTTTAGATGTATGGATTGTTGTATTCTCCGGAATACAATTATACAGAGATTGTTCATTTAATTGAATTAGAAACACTGCAAAAAATGACTTTCTTACTTAGTATTTTTGTGTTGTTTTTAGTAAAAATATAACAAAATTCTTAAATCAAGATGCAATTTCTTGATGACCAAAATGACCCAAGATAATATGTCTAGTTTTTTAGACCAAAAATATTAGATTTGTGTTTAAAACAAGGCAAAAAATATGCCACCACTTAATTTTTCCCCATTGGCAGATTTTTTGTTTGTTTTAAGCACAAATTCCCTTAAATTTTATCTTTTTGTCTAAATTTGATACATTTTTCTTAGGTGATTTTGCTCAACAAGAAAATGCATCTTGATTTAAGAATTTTTAGATATTTTTAAGACAAAAATACTAAGTAAGAAAGACATTTTTTGCAGTGAACCCACAACAAAAAAAGACAAAAGCATTCCAAAATTTTTTTTTTAATTCATAGATAACAACAAATTAGTTTTTATTGATATTTTGACCATTGAACTAGGAAATGTCCCCGGTTTTCATTAAAAAAAATCTGGTCACCTTAATGTATATAAAAATGATTAAACGTTTTAATTTAACTAAGGCCTAGTCCTGGCTTTAGCTAAACCTCATCTGTGAAACAGGCCTAGGTATAGTAAAATGAAATTTGAACATGCAATTCAACCTTACCTCGTTCCATTCTTCTTGAGGAAAGAGCTTTTCACATTTAGATGTCTGCTGTTTAACTCTAGTGCTGTGAAGCCACCGTTATCAAGAGTTACAGTCTCTTCTACAGTGGAGATGTGCTTTCCTGTGGAAAATATTAGATTACATCCATGTAAATAAATGTGTTGTAATATCATCATCTCATTTTTGATGGAGCTTTTGCATCTGAGCTCCTTAATTATTGAATGACCAAATATAATCTTTGTTTGGTAAGCAGTTATTTAATAGTGTAGAAAAGAAACCCCTGGCTTCAACACCCTGTTCGGATTTTTTGGTGATATTGATATATTCGGTGATACTGTATATTATATTCAATATAAGTCTCACCTGTACCACAGCTCCTGTACTTCTTGTTCTGTCCAAGCAGCAGCAAACCAAACACAACCATCAGAATCAGAATGATGCTTATCAATGCCATGACCACCAGGAACCACCACTCCTCGTAGAAGGGCGTTTCAGACAGAGCTACAAAAACAACAGGAGAACATCCATACTTTATTTGTAATGCAAATCACAAGAGCATTTTGTTAATGAAAAAGCACAGTTTTTAGTTTTATTCTGCTAGTTACAGATGTGTGAATATGTAGATGTTTGACACTAGGTGGCAGTAGAGAAATACTCTTTACAGTTCTTCATACTAAGCCTGCATCCCTCCCAATTCGCCTACTTATAATTTGGCCTAAATTATAGATAGGTACTGTTTTTGTTATAGAAATTTGAGTACATTAAAAGAGATTAGGCAAACTAAACTAATTTAGACTACTGTTTAGTACTGATAGTATGCAAATTTGGAAGCAGGGTTAGATGTCTGTACTTTAAAAAAAAAGAATTTTAATGTGCGGCATGCCATTTTAAGTTTTATAAACAAGTATTTGATATAGTATGATATCAGTATGATCCGTGTTTATATATTATTGAATAAAAATGCTTAGTGTTGCATACTGCATACTTTTCAAACTATTAATGTACTGCATATGGCATTCTAAGTTTTATAAACAAGTATCTGATATAGTATGCAGTAAGCAAGACTAAATATTTTCATCTCATGATCATCACTATTGAATATTGCATACTTTTCAAAATATCAATGTGCTGGATATGGCATTCTGTTTTGTATATTAGTATCAGATAAAATATAAGTATGCAACCATAAAAAATGTTTGTCTTGTCATATCAGTATGATCCGTGTTTATATTACTAATGTCATAAACTGAAAATGTTTAGTGTTACAGCATACTTTTTTAAGTACACTATTAAGTGTGCTGCATATGGCATTGTGTTTTGAAACGTATGCAGTATGCAACAATAAACATTTTTGTCTTGTGATATCAGTATGATCTGTTTTTATATTATTAAATGAAAATTTAAGTGTTGCATACTGCATACTTTTTAAAGTAGACTATTAAGTGTGCTGCATATGACATAGTGTTTTGAAACTAGTATCTGATAAAGTATGCAGCATGCAACAATCACAAGACAAATTTTTTTATATATCAGTATGATCCGTGTTTATGTTACTAATTTAACTAAATGAAAATGTTTAGTGTTGCATACTGCATCCTTTTTTAAGTACACTATTAAGTGTGCTGCATATGACATTGTGTTTTGAAACGTATGCAGTATGCAACAATAAACATTTTTGTCTTGTGATATCAGTATGATCTGTATTTATATTATTAAATGAAAATTTTAGTTTTGCATACTGCATACTTTTTAAAGTAGACTATTAAGTGTGCTGCATATGACATAGTGTTTTGAAACTAGTATCTGATAAAGTATGCAGCATGCAACAATCACAAGACAATTTTTTTTATATATCAGTATGATCCGTGTTTATGTTACTAATTTAACTAAATGAAAATGTTTAGTGTTGCATACTGCATCCTTTTTTAAGTACACTATTAAGTGTGCTGCATATGACATTGTGTTTTGAAACGTATGCAGTATGCAACAATAAACATTTTTGTCTTGTGACATCAGTATGATCTGTATTTATATTATTAATTGAAAATTTAAGTGTTGCATACTGCATACTTTTTAAAGTAGACGATTAAGTGTGCTGCATATGACAGTGTTTTGAAACTAGTATCTGATAAAGTATGCAGTATGCAACAATAAACATTTTTGTCTTGTGATATCAGTATGATCCGTGTTTATTTTACTAATGTCATAAAATGAAAATGTTTAGAGGTGGATACTGCATACTTTTTAAAGTAGACTATTAGTGTGCTGCATATAGCATTGTATGTTGAGACTAATATTTGATAAAGTATGCAGTATGTAACAATAAACATTTTTGTCTTATGATATCAGTATGATCTGTAATTATATTATTAAATGAAAATTTTACTGTTGCATACTTTTTAAAGTAGACTATTAAGTGTGCTGCATATGACATAGTGTTTTGAAACTAGTATCTGATAAAGTATGCAGTATGCAACAATCACAAGACACACTTATATATCAGTGTGATTCGTGTTTATATTACTACTTTAATAAAATAAAAATGTTTATTGTTGCATACTGCATAGTTAATCAGATACTAGTTTAAAACACATAATGCAATATGCAGCACATTTATAGTCTACTTTAAAAAGTATGAAGTATGCAACCCTAAACATTTTCATTTTATGAAATTAGTAATATAAACACGAATCATACTGATATCACAAGACAAAAATGTTTATTGTTGCATACAGCATACTTTATCAGATACTAGTTTAAAACACATAATGCAATATGCAGCACATTTATAGTCTACTTTAAAAAGTATGAAGTATGCAACCCTAAACATTTTCATTTTATGAAATGAGTAAAATAAACACGAATCATACTGATATCACAAGACAAAAATGTTTATTGTTGCATACAGCATACTTTATCAGATACTAGTTTAAAACACATAATGCAATATGCAGCACATTTATAGTCTACTTTAAAAAGTATGAAGTATGCAACCCTAAACATTTTAATTTTATGAAATTAGTAATATAAGCATGGATCACACTGATATCACAAGACATATAAATGTGCTGCATATTGCATTATGTGTTATAAACTAGTATCTGAAAAAGTATACAGTATGCAACAATAAACATTTTTGTCTTGTGATATCAGTATGATCCGTGTTTATATTACTAATTTCATAAAATGAAAATGTTTAGGGTTGCATACAATAAACATTTTTGTCTTATGATATCAGTATGATCTGTATTTATATTAATACATTTAAATGTTTAGTGTGGCAAACTGCATACTTTTCAAAGTAGACTATTAATGTGCTGCATATGGCATTGTGTTTTTTTAAGCCAGCATCTGATAACGTTTTTTTCAGTATGCAACAACAAATATTTTTGTCTTATAATATTAGTATGATCTGTATTTATATTACTAAATGAAAATGTTAAGTGAGGCATACTGCTTACTTTTCAAAGTAGACTATTGCATTCTATGTTTTTTAAGCTAATATCTAATATAGCATGCAGTATGCAACACTAAACATTTTTATCTTATAGTATACCTTTATGCATGCTACATTTATCACAACATAGCCATCTAAAATAAACTCCCCAGTCAACAATCGGTTAAATGTACATGAAAATAATAAAGAAGATTACCAGACATGGCGGTAGAAGGCAGGCTGGGATCACCATAGCCGAAACGGTTGATGGCGATGACACGAAACTCATAGGCCACACCTGAACGTAGGCGGTCCAGACTGATGGTGTACGAGAAGCTTCCAGGTGGGAGATGCTTGACAAATGTGTCCCATAATCCTTCATCTGGAAATGTAGGGGGAGTAATTGGTTGGCACACACGGGAGGAAAGATGGAAGATGTGCAAGTCAGAAGTGGAAGGTTAATTGAGAATAAGACCGATTTAAAACAGAACATGTAATACAGAGAAGTCAACCACAGGGGGCGCCAGAGATACAGAAAGGGTCACGGAAAATCTATGAACTGTAGATGATCTCATTTATGGTACATTTTGAAAGGTTGTACAGCTGCAGGTTATATCTCAAATATCTATCTATCTATCTATCTATCTATCTATCTATCTATCTATCTATCTATCTATCTATCTATCTATCTATCTATCTATCTATCTATCTATCTATCTATCTATCTATCTATCTATCATTAAAAGTCAATGGTGAGATTTGCACTCAGGTCCTCGGTTACTGCTCACCTGATGGACGGGCTTCAATGACGTATCCTGTGACAGGTCCCGCCCCTTCAGCACCCTTTGACCAATGAAGCGTCAGAGCCGCCGCGGATTTTGTGATCAAGGTCTGCAAGGGCGACCCAGGAGAGCCTATAAAATATAAAGCGTATTATGACTCAATTCTGAAAGCGTCTCATTTCTCAAGGATCGATAACATCACAGAAAGCAGTTTCTAAAAATGGATCTGGACGATTTGATCAATCATAACACTTCAAACCATAACACAGGCCTCAAAAGTCAGGCCATGGATGACAGTGATGAAATTCTGATAATTTAATCATTTTTAAATAGATTTTGTCCTCTTACAACACGGGCTTTCAAAACCGACAGCCTGATCCGTTTGAAAGTTGTTTAGATTTCATAAAGGTCACAATGAAGCCTCAGGGATACACCTTCTTCAAAACATTCAACATTCACATCCACTATACTGTTAACACTCTACATTACCCACAAATCCTCGCACCTTTAAAATGAACCGGGCTGTTCGAAATGTCATGTGATTCATTCAATTCACTCGCGCATCAACACGGGAAGTCAGTGAGGAACTGTCGAGTAGACCACCCCCCTTTTTGAAGTTAAAATAGTCGTTATTCTGCACAATGTAGGGGTGGGACAATTTGGGAGCATTTGATTGGACGGGAAATCTTCTGTATGCAAATTTTGTCAGTGTTTTGGGCCATAGCAGTGCATATATATCGTTAAGTCTAACGTATTTATACTAAAAAAAGTTTAATTTTGATTTCATGGGGACTTTAAAGGCGGGGTGCATGATCTCTGAAAGCCAATATTGATATTTGAAATCAACTAAACAAACACGCCCCTACCCCATAAGAATCTGGACCGTCTTTTAATAAACCCGCCCCAAACATACGCAATCCAGCAGCGATGTCGGTTAGTAGACACGCCCCTTACTGCTGATTGGCTACAAGTGTTTTTTGGTAGTCTGCCCTACTCCGTTGTGTTTTACAAAAATCACGCACCCCGCCTTTAAATGTTTTTGCATGTATGCTGGCCTTTGCTGGCTGTTTTTTGGCCTTTGCCAATGTTTTTTTTTAAAGCAGCATCTGATAAAAGTTTGTAGTATGCAACAATAAACATTTTTGTATTGTGATATCAGTATGATCCGTGTTTATATTACTAATTTAATAAAATGAAAATGTTTAGTGTTGCATACTGCATACTTTTTAAAGTAGACTATAAATGTGCTGCATATTGCATTTTGTTTTGAAAGTAGTATCTGATAAAGTATGCAGTATGCAACAATAAAATATACGCTCTATAAATTACTTAAATGAGTTTTTCGGCCTTATTTTTGTCTTGTGGTATCAGTATGATACGTGTTTATATTACTGATTTCATAAAATAAAAATGTTTATTGTTGCATACTGCATACTTTAGACTATTAGTGTGCTGGATATGGCATTGTGTTTTGAAACTAATATTTGATAAAGTATGCAGTATGAAATAATAAACATGTTTGTCTTGTGATATCAGTGTGATCCATGTTTATGTTACTAATTTGAAAATGTACTAATTTAATAAAATAAAAACGTTTAGTGTTGCATACTTTAGACTATGAGTGTGCTGGATATGGCTTTGTGTTTTTGAAACTAGTATCTGATATAGTATGCAGTATGCAACAATAAACATGTTTGTCTTGTGATATTAATACATTTTTTGCATGTATGTTTGGTCTTTGCTGGCTGTTTTTTGGCTTTTGCCAATTTTTGGCCTTCCCTATCTGCTTCAACTGAGCCATTAAAACCATGTACGTATATTTATCTCCAAACTACTTCTATTCATTTAAATACTAAATTGTTACATCTACCGCTCTATAAAAAAAAATCATAGTACAGCGCATTACCTTAAATGAGTTTTCCGGCCTTATTTCCATCTGCAACTATTTTTAATCTTTGGAATAACAAAGAATATATCTAAACCACCGACTTCCTGGTGGGTTACAGGATGTAAGTCTTAAAATGGAAAAGCACTAGTTCAGTGACTCAGACATTCAACAATTCATTTAATACTCTTTTAATCCGGTCCTGTTTCTAGAACAGCAGGGATGGTTCTCATCCATTATGCATGCTATTTTGCATTATTATCATTTTATTAACTATTCATATTTCCTCATACCTTCCACTGGTCCGGCAGTTATATTGGCCTCCAGCTCAGGCCCATAACTGATGGTTCTGGCCTGAACTCTAAAGCGATAGACCACACCCCTCATCAGGTCTCGAACCTTCAGCCAACGCTGCCAGTTCCCCTTGATGTCCACCGTAACTGTCTTACTGACACCTGTCAAACAAAGGGTTAAAGTGGTTTGTGTGATACAAAAATAACAGAAACCTCATTCACACGGTACTTTGGTCCCAGAAAATATAAAACATAAAATTGACAGACATGCTTCTGTGTGAATGCAATCACGTGCTGTAAATTTTGTAGGATTGCTATGGAAAGAGGACCTAGTAAAATTGCCGTAAGATACCCGAAAAGCCCTCTGTGTGAATGAGACGCAGAAACAATGCCATAAAACGAGGGGTTTACGTGCACATTCACGATGAGAATTGTCTGCAAACTGGACTGAAGCAGAGATCAAGGAGCTCGTCAAATATCCACTCTGAAGCTGAAATCATTCATTAGCATGATAGAACGGCGCGTCACGCAGTCCTTCCAGAAAAACTAGTTTTTTTGTGATTGTTGCGGCTAAAAATCCTTGATCTTGCGGCACGTTTTCTTAAAAAATGCGATGAAATATGCTGGATATTTATGCAATTTTATGTAATAAAATTTCGGGAACTTGCAAAAATTGCGGGAACTTGCAAAAACTGTTTTCAGCTTTTGCAGCTTTTCAATGATGTTCACGTCACATAATCACGTCACTTCATAACATTCCCATGGCAACAGGGGAAATGGCTGCACTTGTGTGAGGTAAATGCAACATTTTTCAACTTTCTGCTAAGATATGTGATTTTTGCTACAAAAATGCAGGAATTATGAAATCATGCAAGCCCTGCATACTATGCGCACGGAAATCTGCAATTTATGCTTAATTTTTAATTTATGTTTAAGTGCGACAAATTCGAAAAAATGCGTCCCCTACATAAATATGTGGATTTTGGCTGATTGTGCGTTAAATAATGCGATCGCATAATCGCGTTTTTCTAGAGGGACTGTTTATAGTCCTCCTTATGATAAACAAAAATGCACCCGAGTGGTTTCTGGAGAAAGAGAAAACGGATAATAAGCAAACTTCTGGAAGAAAAAAATGACCATGTGTAGGACTTTAAATACGTCACGTGTCTTTACGGTATCTGTGTGAACGCACACACAGATTCCGGCAAATCATTGGCAGTGTGAACGAACCATAAATCAAACGATCCCGAAAAAAAACAGAGTGCATTTCCCATGTACTTTCCGTAATGTCTGTGTGAAAAGGGATCGAATGAAATGTTCTTCCTTTGTTAAATAAGTCACATTAAATTTGTCTATGAAAACTATTTACGGAGCATTTCTAATTTATTTTAATGGTCCACTGTGTAGACTTTTAGCGGCATCCAGTGGTAAAATTGTAAATTGCACAACTCACTCCTTCCTTTCGTAAAGCATAGAGAAGCTACAGTGGCCACCGCCACAGGACAAACATTTTATCGTCTGAGACAACATAGTGTCTAAACGCGCTCTATAGACCAGTTTGTCTGTAGGGCTTCTGTAGAAACATGGCAGTGACTTTCATGTAAGGGGACCCGCGGTGTATGTACAGTATTGTGCAAAAGTCTTAGGCCACCATGCCAGAATCAGATTTGTTGTTTTTGCAATGTTATAGTGATCATATATAATTATTTCTCATTGTCTTTAATAGAATACATCAAGAAAATACATGAAATGTGTATATAGTATTAAAAACTGTATTAAAATGTAAACTGATGTGTCAAGTTTTTAGGGTAAACTCTCCTTCCACTTGAGATATAGCAGGAAACTGCAGGATCTCTTAAACCTAAATAAAATTTAATCCTAATTTTTTAAAGAAATTAGTCTTTTTCCTTCATTCTGCTCAAAAACGCTCAAGATGTGTTTAGTGGCAAGAGAGTTCACACTAAACACAGACGATGCCTAAAGAAGACATTTAGTCCTGAAAATTTAATTTATTATTTGTTTGTACATATTTCCTGTATTTTCTGTTTGTATCTTAATAAAATAGACTGAAAAATAAACATGGATAGACATTAAAACTTCTAAAACAACAAGTCTGGTGGTGGTGGCCTAAGACTTTTGCAAAGTACTGTAGATAAAAATGGCTTATTTAAAGGTAATAAAAAATACAGTTTATTTTGTAAGGTCTTGATACACCACTGATAATATATTTGAAGAGTTTGGTTCCCAAAAAGCGATAAACACCATTTTTGAAAAAAATAAGTTACTGCCAAAATCAGTATTATACAGGGAGCTACACTGCGACCAAAATGGTCGCATATGCGACCTTTTGAACTGCCGTTGCGACCCTAATTTTTAATGGGTCGCAAATGTGCTACCTAATGTTTTAGACAATATGCTATGATTTACTATGAGCATTTATTAAAACAGAAATGTGGATTTTAAGAATACGTTTTATAACGTGCTCTGAGCCATCAACACGTTGGCTTCATTTTGCGTGAAAGCACGTCGCGTCTCTCCCTATCAGTGTGCGTTTGCGTGCTCAGCTGTTTCTCAATGAATTAGGTGCGACGCAAGCGCAGTGTCTTCCATGTTTCTGAACTTGAGCAGAGGTCTTTCTTCACTGAGGATGCGGGACCCGTATGGTTCCGGGTTTATATTTAAAATGGTCTGTCGGGTCCGGTTCGGTCCTAGTTTAATTACTTTGGGTCCCAAGTCTGATTAATATTGTGTTTATAACCCGAGTCGATCAGAAAACGGCCATGATCGCTACCGCGCTAAAGCTCGAGTGCAGTTTCAGCGTGCCTGCGGTTTCTATGGCGATGGTTCTTGTTACGACCACGCGCTGCATTTTCTTTCTCACATTTTTTTAATAATCTTATTATTAATAAACCATATCTTTTCTAAAACCATATCCATATTAAGTTTGCACAGAGATTGTAGCAAAAAGCAATGCTAATGTCAAGCCAATTGCACTGAACGAGCAAAGCAATGTAAAGTCTGTCACCGGGACAGCAAGTAGACTTTTAAATCTGAAATAATGAGTGGAATAAGCTTTTTAAATCGGCAAGAGAGAAATAGAAAGATAGAGCAGAAGCAGTAAAAGTGCCTATCTAATAGAAATTATAACCATTATAACATCAGTCATAACATCAGTCACATTTATAATCTATAGACCTGCACTGTCTATTAATATACTATACATAGTATTGTATTATATTGAGTTTGATAAAAGGGGTCTAATTGCTTCATATATCAGTGCAAAAACAGTAAGTGTTTTCGTGGTGCTTTGACAAACAGTGTCAGCTTTGTTAATGGCAAAGAAAGTTTGGAGTGGTTAGATTAATGAAATATAATGTGAAATTAATATTAATTTTCAATGAATCAAAGTATTGTGTTGTGTCACACATTATTAGTTCTACGTCACATGTATAGTAGACCATTATTTGTCAGTGGGTAATAATTGCCCTTTTCACCGGCTACCACCACCAAGTAAATTTCAGATCTGTGGGAAACACTGCAACGTTTAAGAAAACAAGGCGGCATGTGGTTTAAAAGATGGCAAGTAAAATAAAAAGTTTCATTATTGTTCATTATTATCCAGAGCGCCTTAATATAACTTGAAAAAAATATGTGCGACCAAATCATATTTTGCGCCAGTAACTGAAAAAGTTGGTAGCGCAAGTGCCACCAGTGGAAAAGGTTAGTGTAGTTCCCTGTTATATCAGGTCAGTATTTAAAAGTAAATTGTTAATTTTACGCAAAATACAATATCCGCGTGTTATTCTGTCATCTTTTCTCCCTTTTTTCCCAAAATGCGATAAACGCCACTCCTCCTTTTCTACAGAATGCAATAAATCCGCTCCACAAATTACAACGCACCATTTATGCATAGTATATTACATTTATGTCAAGAGATCCTCCTAAAAGTTACACAATGCACCTTTAATGTATAGAATATACTGTTTTACCCTTGTGTTAGACCTAGACCTCTTTATAAAGTATAAATGTCATTCAAAAAAAAACAAAATGTTGGCAAACAAATTTAGACACACCTTAAGATCAAAAGGTTTTTTAAGACGATGAAAAACATTTCAGTCAAGTATTTCTAAACTTCTGAACAGTAGTGTGTGACTACAGATGTTTTAATGGTTTACTTTTTGATGGATGGCTATAGAGTGACAACAGTCCTCTCCATCATTCTCACCATGAACAGGTGCCGTGGGCTCGTAGATCACTCTGTAACCTTCCAGCACTCCATTGGGCTGCAAAGGTGCACCCCACGACACATTCAATGAGCTCCCTGTTACCTCCGAAAACAAAACATGACTGGGAGCTCCGGGAGCTTGGGAAAGAGAGAGATAGAAAGAGAGATTTTATAAAAACAACATAAACCTCAAAATATTAAGAATAACATGAATGCGTACAGTAATGCACTTACAATACAATTGTGTCAAAGTTATATTTCTCAATAGGTAAAGATTAGCATAACTAATGCAAACCTCATGGGTTCGATCCCAGAAAACACACATGCGCAAATGTATAGACTGAATGTACTGTAAGTCACTTTGGATAAAAGCATCTACCAAGTGCATGAATGTAACAATTTAGTGGTTTTACTTTTATAAATCCAAACCCGTTTCTATTTGCCAGAGCTAGTATAGAGACTCGTAAGAGCAACAGGCTCTGTATTTAGTTTTAACAGAAGCATTAGAACCAGCTGAGTGAAACAGTTTGACAATATTTTGAACACGAGCGTCTTGCCGGCTGGCATATCTGCCTCCAGGCGAGCATAACGGTGCACCAGCGGGACTCACCAGCCTGCAGCGTTCGTCCTTTACGGGCGGCGCTGAGCGGGCCGTCCCCCGCCGCATTAAACGCGGAAAGTTGCACGAGGTAGGTGGCATATGACGTCAGATTCTTCAGGTGCACGGATGTATCGGGAACAAACAAGAGCAGCTCCTTTTCCGTCTCATTCTGCTTATCCTTTTCCCAGTAGTGGATCTGTGGAACGTAAGATTGTGTTACTTACAAATACAGGGAGCAATATTTGTGGAAGCCGAGACGTTCCATAAAAGTGCAAAATATCAACAACAACAGCCGATTATTTAGACTGATTTCTGCCAATACCGATAGTTTGGCGTTTATATATAAACTTGCATTAAAGGACAACACCACCATTTTTCAATATTTTACTATGTTCTTACATCAACATAGACAAATTAATACATCCCTATCTTTTTTAAATGTGTGCACTTCGTCTTTGCACAGCGCGTCGTGAATGTGTTAACATTTAGCCTAGCACCATTCATTCCTTAGGATCCAAACAGGGATGAATTTAGAAGCCACCAAACACTTCCATGTTTTCCCTATTTAACCCTCTGGGGTCTAAGGGGTTTTTAGGGCCCTGGGGAAGTTTTGACATGCACTGACATTTGTGCTTTTTTCAGTTGCTTAAAAACATATTAATGGCAAAAGTCTCATAACACTGCGTTCATCACAAACTGGGCTACAATATCATATAATCAACATGTATGTACATGTTTGTATTTTTGAGAGAAAAATGTTTATCCGTGGTTTTTGAAAAAGCAAAAATTTTAAGTCACTGATATAAGTCCACAAAACTAATTCTAAACATGTTTTCCCAAGACTTTTCAAAACAGGATCTAGTAGTCTAGAGTTTTTTCTTCAAAATGATGTGAAAATCATTCGGCCTACTCATTCACATAAAGCAAGATTTTGATTTACAATTTCTAAGACACTTTTGCTTGGGAAAGGCTGTATGCGTGGAAGCAGGAAAGCTCCTGAATAATCAGTGATTGACAGCTGAGAGACAAAAGGGTTGCATAATGAGCCACATAATGAGCCTTGTGGGGATGTTCAACAGGAATGTAACTTTCTCTGTAGTAAAACCATGATAAGGTTTACTTTTCAATATAATGTAAATACACACACATTATATATATTTATATATATATTTATATTGATATTATATTAATTTCACAAGTATAAGTTACCTTTTAAAAACCATAGTAGCCTAATCATGGTAAAGGTACTGTTTGGCCATCGTAAAGTGAACACAGGGTTTGTGTTTGGTTGGCCAGCGAGAGGTTTACTTTTGTGCAGTAAAAAGCTCAAAAGAACAACTGCCTATCGTTGTTTGGACTCTTATTTGTGTTTTTGTAATCATTATAATAGAAACACAACAAGGGACAAGCGTGATAAACTTATCAATGTTTGTTTACAGCCGCCGCCATTACCTCACATGTTGATCATGAAAGCAGTAAATGTGTGCACATGCGAGTGATCTTGTGTTTAATAAACGTGCTGTGCTGAGATATACGCTTAGACGCAAATAAATAAGGATTGTACTGTTTGCCGTCGCGTATTTTATAAGAATACCAAAAAGCGCGTCGATATCCTGACTCGTGTGTTTGTGTATGTGCGTTTCCCATCGCGTGAACTGTTTGACAGAAGACAAAGAAAACACTCGCGCCTGGAGATAGTGACACACATACGCAAGTAAATGGATATTGTTTACAATCGCGTATTTTATAAGAGTACCAAAAAGCGCGTCGAGTTTCCTGACTCGTGTGTTTGTGTATGTGCATTTCCCCTCGCGTGAAATGTTTGACGGAAGAACAAAGAAACACTCGCGTCTGGAGATACTGACACACATACGCAAGTAAAGAAGGATTTGGATGTCATGTTTTGGTGCAATCGGATAAAACAACAAGGAATAAGAGACTGGGTTGCAGAGTGATTGAAAAATAAAGAGTTTGCGGCGCCCGCGCCGCAGCCGACCCCAGAGTGTTAAAGACTGTTACATGAGTAGTTACACGAGTAAGTGTGGGGGCACAAAATAAAACGTGGTGATTTTTTAGCGGATAAAAAATGAGAACTATGTTGTATGGCGGAAGAGCACTTAGTTTGCAGCACTTCGACCTTATTTAGTGCCACCATGCTTACTCATGTAACAGTCTTTAAATAGGGAAAACATGGACGTGTTTGGTGTCTGCTAAATTCATCCCTGTTTGGATCCCAAGGAATGAATGGGACTAGGCTAAATGCTAACACATTCACGACGCGCTGTACAAAGATTAAGTGCACGCATTGAAAAAAGATAGGTATGCATTCATTTGTCTAAGTTGAGGTAAGAACATAGTAAAATATTGAAAAAATGTGGTGTTTTCCTTTAACTAAATTCTAAGTATTACATTTTCATTTTATTAATTCATTTATTGACCATTTATAGACGGTTTCATTGGAAGCACGTGATACACGTCTGGATCCGAACCTTACTTCCGGTTTCGTTTTTTTAATGGTCTAAATAGTTGCTAAACTGATCTCTTGAACAAATGCCTCGTCGAAAATAACAAATGTTTTGGTTTCCTAGGTAATCTATGTGTTGTTTTTTTGCTTGTTATATAAATAAACTACGTTTAAAGAACTTTGTTGTTATTTATTCTTAGCTGAGTTTACCGGAAGCTACGTGCAGCCACTTGTTTATGTTGTTACTGCTGAAACGGTCTATATTGAACATTAAATTAGGGATGTTTATATATATTCTATACACAAAGCTCAAATTCATTGCATTTTCCTGTTCTCTTTTGACTGACAGGACCATTGGCCATGACTATCGGAAAAAATGTGCTTTTATCGGCCGATACTGATTATTGGCCGATGTATCGGTGCATCTCTAATAATTAAAGTGACACCATGTAATTTTTCAACCTTCATAATAAATTTTCAAGACCCTTGTGATAGTACCTCGACTTTAAATAGGTTGAATGACATGTCTACCATAGCCTGACGGGGTCTGTATCACTTTTACTCGTATTTTAAAACTTAGGGTTTCTGGTAGTAACCAGAGCACAAAAAAAACTACAAAATTCGACTGCTTTACGGCATACGTCACTTCCTCCACACAATTTGTTTTTAACGTGAATTTTGCTGGAGGCTTACTTAAGGAATGTAGAGAGCAGCTATTATTGTGTGACTCTGTGGCGCAGTCTTTAGTGTCACGGACCTATGACACGGGCGACCCGAGTTCGATTCCTCTTTAAGGCAATTTTTTTATATAAACTCTTGATTCATACATAAATGCGATCTTCTTTATAAATGACGGCGATTATCTTGCATATAGTTCCCTGTATTCACATGCGGTGTTCGCGTATTTACCTTTCTTTTACTGTGTCTATGATATTTACATTCCAATCCAGGATGCAATAGCAGTCAAACTTGCTCAAACTCACACAGTGTAAAACCAAACCCTATTCATTCACCAATCAGATCCGAGCGTTTCTCTCTTCCTCATTTGCTGCGTTCCGCTGTCACTCGCGTGACGTATTACAAAGCGGCAGCCTTTAATTCTGCTTGGACCACATCGGTTTACTTGGATTTGGAGCGACAATTTTCACACAAAAGAGAGGAAAAACGAGCGCCATTGCGGAAAATCCTGGTGGCGAGGGAGAGAGAGCGACGATGCAACAATATTTGTTTGGGAAAAGGCAAGGAAATACTTCTGGTCGTTTTTCAATTGGAAGGCTGCAGCCTCCGGAGGTCAAATATGCAGGCTGCATACGTCATCAAGCCTGGTTTATTAAGGTAAACTGAGCATTACATTCGCAAGTCATAAGCATACTGCAACAATTTACGATTAAGTAAGTATAATAGTCAACTTTGTAATTGTTAATATTGTGAAATAAGACAGTCTTGATGACGTATACAGCTTAGAAATACGACATCTGGAGGCTGCAACCTTCAGATTGAGACATGGCTTCTGCCACAACGAGTTCCTCATCAGAAAGTTGTAACATGACTGCGTTTCTCCCTGTTGTCTCAAAATGTTGATCATTTAACGTTTTAAGGGGCGGTTTCCCGGACAGGGATTAGACTAGTCCTAGACTAAAACATTTTTAAGAGCTGTCCAAACTGAAAACAACTTGCACTGACATATCTTAAAATACATCAGGGCCCTTTGTTTTGCCTCAAAATGCATACAGGTAATGTTTTTAGTAAGGCATGTTTGTTAAAACTAGTTATATTTCCTAATTAAACTAAGGCCTAGTCCTGGATTAAAATAATCCCTGTCCGCGAAACCGCCCCTAAATGTTTAGTTTTTAGTTTAGTTTTAAGGTTGGCCAGTTCCTTTCCTTTGCGACAGTGCTGCGGCGCTTGTGAGCTCTAGGGGCGCTAGAAGTGAAAAATACATGTCTAGCACCCCCTAGTGGCCAAAAAGTTTCATGGTGTCCCTTTAAGAATTTATTATTATTATACATTATACAATAATTATTAATAATAATAGTAACTGGACACTATGTCAAACTTAAGTTCATATTTCATGACTACATACGACCTTAAGGTGAGATAAGTATTTTAAAAGGTCTAGCATTATTTGTTTGAAGAAGCCACTGTGAAATGTTGTGTCTAATGCAATGATATTTATTCTAAAATGTATGTTTACATGTTCAAAATAAGTTTTATGGCCATAGTTTATTTATTATGCACAGCATAATAAGATCTGAATAGGATATGAATGAGTACTTCATGTTTATACTGAGAATATAAAGATTTATTATCAGTTCCTGTTCAGCTGTCCATGAAAGACAGACGTACAGATGGCGTAAAAACAAAATGAGGATGGAAGCTAATATAGTGAAATCAACAAATGACTGTCAGATAAAGGATTAGAGACTGCAAATGAACTTCAGTATTTATGCGGGCAAACAGATGGAACGCCTAACTGCATTTGGAATTACTTTTTATCCCGGTTCATGTCGGGATTCCAACTAAACATTTATAGATTACGCATTTTTATGCATGAAAGTATTGCCCCGTAGTGTAAAATTTGACAACACGGTATAAAGCACAATATGTGCAGGCTGGTCAATAGCTGCTAGAGTGAAAGATGAGAAGAATTGTTTTCTCTCACAAACATATCGTTTCACTTCAAAACATTTATATATTAACCTATCAAAGTCATTACTTTATTGATGGATGGATGGACTACTTTTAACCCCTTTAAGATGACACTACAGCGTTTTAATATAAAATTAATTTGTTTGAAGAAAGGAAGTCATAAACATCAATGACTGTACGAGTTTCTTTCTCCTGTTGAACACAAAAGAAGATATTTTGATAAATGATGTTAACCACACAGTTGACAGTACAAATTGCCTTCCATAGTATTTGTTTTCCCTACTATAGAAGTCAATCAATTGTGTGGTTTTACCATCATTTATCTAAATATCTTCTTGTTGTTCAACAAAATAAAGAAACTCATACAGATTCAGAACAACATGATGGTAAGTAAATGATGACAGAATTGGGTTACTATCCCTTTAAGAAAGAAATTATGTATATGTATGGTATATATGTATATATTTTTTCTGCCATAAAAACATGTTGCCTTACACACTTTTTTGTGTACTTTTTTGTGTTAGCAAGTGTAAATATTTAAACGCCATATTCATTACGGGTCACCTTGTATCCCTGAATGTTCCCGTTCTGTGTCTCTACGGGCGGAGGCTGCCACTCGACGTCCAGCTGAGAGGAGGAAACAGCTTTCACCTGGATGTTCTGGGGGGATACTGAAGGAGCTACAAACACACACACACACACACACACACACACACACACACACACACACACACACACACACACACACACGAAATTACTATTTTAGATTCAAATATCAAACAAATCAAACGTGCATGTGGGGGATGAAATGTGTCATAGCACGAAAGCCATTAACATCATGCACCGTCTGCCTCAGGTGAAGGGTAAATGACATTTCACTGTGACATAATGGACAGTAACTAAAGTCAAAGGAAATATAGCTTCAGTGATTTATTGAAACACATGATGTGGAAACTGTAATGCAACTGTAAACAGGCCGCCATATAAATCAATAAACATGCATGAGATTTTGTACTAATTCTGGTTGAAATTATTTAATGCGAAAAAAGAAATTTAAAGCTGCAACGTGTGTTCTCTTGACAGAAATGCAATATAATATACATAACTATATCATCAGTGGTGTATAAAGATCTTACATAATAGTGTTGGGCGATATGCCCCATTTTGAAATCGTCCTATTGTCAGCCTGTGAGATTGCAGATACACGATGGGGGGACAGGGCAATAGTTTACTCATTTATTTATTTGTTCATTTTTTATTCACTTATGACAAGTCTCTTGATTGGTGGACAAAAAAGAAGCTGATTTACTCTAAAGGGGATCGCACACCGGCCGCGCAGCTCAGCGCCGCGCCAAGTAGCGTCTAGGAGAACTCGGAGGTATTGTAAACCGGAAGTGCACATTAAATAGCGCGAGCTTCGTCAGATAGCGTCTACTTCAAAATGCAAAATATACGTTAGCAGCCAAAGTTAATCCTTAATGATTTGGGACAAATATTATGTTATTTAATGTTAAACTATGTGAGTGGCGCTGTGTGGCGCGACAGGGATTTGAACAACTTCCTGAGTCACAGCTGGGTGGCGCGGACAAGCGCCACCAGGCGGCGCCGGTGTGCGTATACTCATAGAAAGCAATGTGTTTGATTTTTTTAGAACGGCGCGGCGCTGCGCGGCGCTGAGCTGCGCGGCCGGTGTGCGATCCCTTTAAGAGCAACACTTTTTTATGATCACAACCTTCTTAAAACTAATGCCATTAATCTGAGCGGGCCATTAAAGACCAGGCGCTTTAAAATTTCGTGTGAGTCCGAGTCATGCGCATTACAACTTCAGGTGCATGCAGGTCTGAGCAAAAGTCCAGGTGCGTGCGAGAAGGAATCAGCGCACGCTACAAGCTATTTCACACAAAATGAAGCCCACACCCCCTCTCCTGCGAGGAAAAGCACACAATGCGTATGTTGATGTGAAACTATGATGATAATAATAATAACTATCACCAACTATCGTCATGAAAGCCTGCTATCGGCCATATGTCTGACGATCGTTGATACATGATAGTATTGTATAGATAGTTTTTTTTACCTTACTGTGCGCTCACACCAGACGTGGCAGAGGTGTCAAGCGCGAGTGATTTACATGTTAAGTCAATGCAAAGACGCGAATAGGCATCCTGTGGCGTTACGTGCGAATGGCGCGGGAAATGCGCGCAAATATTTGAGCCACGTTAACCAAAAGTAGTGACATGATTACAGGAAGCAAGCGGAGTTGCAGAAGCCCCTCCCATGACGTGAATTTCCACGTGAATGTCTCGAATGACTAGAATTTCACATGCGGCTTTCAAGCGAGTAAACTCAAAATGTTCATCCCGATAGAAACACATTATACCTTTAAGGAGATGTGAAATTAGCCCATCTATGTAAGAAATTGGTTGCCTGTGACAATGGTTAAAAATAAAGAGTTTAGTGGTCATTATACAAATCGACCAATCATAATAAGTATCTAAGAGAGACCTGTAGACATTTGTGAACAAATAATGCCTTTATAAACGTTTTTTCTGTTGTTTAAAATATACTTTACTAAACATTTTTTACCTCATTGGTTCTTGTGTATCCCATAATGAAACCTGCATATAACAGCGAGATCCGGCATTATCGACGTCCCACCATGCTTGAACGTATCACTCAGATTTGCATATTTACATTTTAATGTAAATATACTCAAAGGCTAACTAAACTCAAAATATGAATCACTTTTTTTACAAACTCGCTTCACTTTAATTTGTTTACCAACAATTTTTTTCAATGATGGAGCTTTGCCATTTTTGCTCCCAAATAAGATAACACGATGGCATTTTATTATAAAATTATACACTGCAAAAAATAATTTTCAAGAAAAAAAATCTTAGTATTTTTGTCTTATTTTCAGTAAAAATATAAAAAATTCAAAAATTAAGTTGTCCTTTAATACACATTATAGGCAGTGAAATGCAACTGTATTATTTACCCCATTAAACCTTTACACAAAATAGCTCTTTAACTCTTTCCCCACCAGCGTTTTTTTTAAGCTGCCAGCCAGCGCCAGCATTTTTCATGAATTTCACAAAAGTTTAATGCCTTCCAGAAAATGTTCTTCTTAAAATATATAAACATACAATATATTAAATGAAAGAACAGACCCTCTGCTTTCAAACAAACAAACAAAAATGTTTCATCCTACCTTCATTAGTTTTCTTTTATCACCTCTCAAATATTGGTAGGTTTCTTCAAAAACAGCAAATTTTGAGCAAAAAGCTGAGATAATAAATTTTTGTGAAAGACTTTTAAAAGAGATCAGATTCAGAACGATCCTCAAAACTTACACGGACATACAGCTTTTGCCCTAGGGCAATACTTCCAGGTTTATAAGTTGCGTAACCGTGGGTTCACACAAGCTGCGTTTAAAGCGTCAAATTCGTGTCTACCGCATCTAGTTTGCCGCTTTAACATTTTGAGTTCACTCGCTCAATTCGCGCGTGAAAGCCGCGGGTGAAATTCTAGTCATCGAGACATTCATCTGGAAATTCGCGTCATGGGAGGGCCTTCCATAGGCTTCTGCGACTCTGCTCGCTTCCTGTAATCATGTCACTACTAGAGCAAGCTCCTGATTGGTTAATGCGGCACAAAAATCCGCCAAAGTTAAAATGTTTCAATTTCCTGCGCCATCTGCGCGAACTAGACGCGCGAATGAGGAGGAATCGCGTCTATCCGAGACCTCCAGATGCGCGTCAACGTGTCTTTACATTGACTTAACAATGAAATCACTCGCGCTTGACGCCTCTAGCGCGGCTGGTCTGAACGCAGCATAAGAGCACCACTTGGTGGATAATGGCAGTATTGCGGAAAGCCGGAAATACTCGTCAATGGCGGCGAAAGAGTTAATTAAATCATGTATGGCTCTATTTAGGCACTAAATCCTAATGCACATATGATATTTTGACACATTCGATTTTTGTTGTCCTGTTTATATTAAAGGAATAGTCTACTCATTTTCAATATTGAAGTATGTTATTGCCTTGGCTGGGAGTTGTTGGTGCATCCCTCTGTCGTCTGTGTGCGTGCGCGTGGGCGCTGGGGCGCGCTGCGACGCTTCGATGGCGTTTGGCTTGGCCCCATTCATTCAATGGTGCCATTTGGAGATAAAGTTGGAAGTGACCAAACACATCAGCGTTTTTCCTATTTAAGACGAGTAGTTATCCGAGCAAGTTTGGTGGTACAAAATAAAATGTAGCGTTTTTCTAAGCGGATTTAAAAGAGGAACTATATTGTATGGCGTAATAGCACTTTTGGGAGTACTTCGACTCGGCGCAGTAACACCCTCCCTCTCCCATTATGAGAGGGAGAAGGGGAGCGGACTTTTCAGGCGAGTCGAAGTACTCCCAAAAGTGCTATTACGCCATAAAATATAGTTCCTCGTTTTATTTTGTACCACCAAACTTGCTCGTATAACTACTCGTTTTAAATAGGAAAAACGTTGATGTGTTTGGTCACTTCTAACTTTATCTCTAAATGGTACCATTGAATGAATGGGGCTAAGCTAAATGCTATCGAAGCGTCGCAGCGCGCTCCGGCGCTTGCGTGCACGCACACAGATGATAGAGGGATGTGTCAACAGTTCTTGGTTA
Organism: Misgurnus anguillicaudatus; assembly: GCF_027580225.2. NCBI lineage: Eukaryota > Metazoa > Chordata > Actinopteri > Cypriniformes > Cobitidae > Misgurnus > Misgurnus anguillicaudatus. The sequence goes on along the minus strand of NC_073339.2, from coordinate 39,769,303 downwards.
GGGTAATAACATATTTTAATATTGAAAATGAGTAGACTATTCCTTTAAAATATGAGATAAACAACTAATAAAATAATATCCAGCCAAGAAATAAAGGTATATTCCATGAACACGACTGAAATATTATAGATTATATAATCCAGACTAAAGTCTCATTCTAATAATGAGATTAGGAGCATTAAAGTTTGATTTCAATCATTGATTTCACATTGATTTTAATCTTTGACATGACCTTACTCAGTCTATATTAAAGATATCAAGGTTATTTTTCACAGAACAATATTCATATTATGTAGGATGATTTATGTAAAAACATTAAATCACAAGGCTGGGGTTTTTACAGAGGGGGTCACATATTTTTGTTAGCTTGTGTAGCAGGTGCAAAAGTTTGAGAAAGTTGGCTTTCTATTCATCCTTAGTGTGTTAGTTTTTAATAAGGTCTCGAAATCTAACTGACTCATTAGGCCTTCATCCAAGTCAGGTAATAATAGTTTTACATCTTAATACCTGTAAATTCTCCAAGTTTTAAACACTCAGGGTATTGTGCTGGCACTCAAAAGCTCGGGCTCTCTGTGCAGATGAATGAAGATCTTGAAAATAATTGATTTTCACAAAGAGGAAGGCTATAAAAATATCTCATGTTAGCAAGTACCAAAATAATGTAAAGAAATGGAAGTTGAAAGAAACTGTTGAGGTGAAAAAAAACGTCTGGTAGAATCCAATTCGATCTTATAGCCAATGTCTAAAGTATAATATAGGAAAATATAAAATAAGATAGGATAGGATAAGGTAGGATATAGAATAAATAGGGTGGGATAAAATATAAAAAGAATCGGATAGGAACGGATAAGATGTTAGATAACGAACAATGGATTCCAACAAATCCTCCAAGATGATATCCCACAGTCAGTGAAGACCCGAGACTGAAAACAGGTTGATTATTTCAACCAGACAACATGGCTCTAAATCGACCCTGAGCTATCTTAAGAAAGGAAAGATTAAAGTTTTGGAGTGGCCTTCACCGTTCCCAGACTTGAATGCTATTGAAAATCTCAGGGTAGATCTCGAACATGCAGTGCATGCTAGATGCTGTAACAATGCTCCTGAACTTAATGCACTCTGTTAAAAGTGGGGAATGAATCCAAATGACAAATAGGTTGAGTGTTGGCCGGCTACATTTAAAAGCGGCAATCTTGCCAAAAGAAATATTAACCGGCTGAAAGGGTTCTCATTATTTTGCACCTGCCACATTTACATCTTGTTTACATGAGTTTAATACATTCACAATAATATAATACCGCTTACACTATACGCTATATCAGGTCTCGCAAAATTTCAAAATCCCTGGTAGCCCTTCGGGCACATGCTCTTGCCTGATATGAAAACAAGTAGCCCAAATAAAAAATACATTATTTTTAATGTAGAATATTAATCAATCTTGGATTTCCAGAGATTGCTTTGTGTGTATGTGTCTGCCGGTAAAGACACGAGAGAGAACTGAATTTTGTATACGTGTTGTCGGAAATGCTCCTCTCCTCTGAACCAGTGGCGGCTAGTGACTTCTTTTTTTTGAAGCGCATGTTGCGAAGTTCGTCACAACATGTATGTAGCTTGTCATGTGTGTGGTTCGTCATTTCAAAATATGTGTTCTGCGCTTTGAGAGATCGTGTGTGAATCACGTGTCATGCCAAAATAGGTGCCTGCTGCCTTGAACTTGAAAGGAGACGCTTGTCGCCAGATACTCGCACAATCTCATGCGTACTGTTAAGGGAGTGTATTGCATGTATTTAGGGAACGTGAGCGTCTCTTTTATCATAAACAGTTTTGAGGTGTCTCCAGCAGGCACTTATTTTTACAAAACACGTGGATCCCTCCACACGCACGACACATATTTTGGAAAAGGGAACCACACACGTGACAATCCGAACACTTATTTTGAATTAGCGCATCCTTGGAAGTGCAGTCACGAGCCGCCACTGTTCTGAAGGTAGCTTGCCAGTACAGAAATACTCAATCCTTACCTCAAATGTTGGGGCTATATTTTGTCATACCAATCCTTCACAATAATATTTCATTTATCCTGAGCTACAGCAAATTGCACTTCTCCGCTCTTTGTTCTTGTCTCTTTGTCTAACAATTCTCTTCATTGCGCATGCAATCTAAATCACGTTTAAGCTTGCTGTGGACCATTTCACTTGTTACGTAAAGACAGTAATGACTGTCAAGGCGACGTTGGATGAAATTGTGCGTAACAGGCCCAGAGCATCAATGACAAATCAGTACTGCCGCTACCTGTACAGTTGGTGCAATCGCGAATGGATAGCGAAATTAACTGCGAGCGCACATTCAAACGCAACTTCATTTGTTTCAGGAATTGTCATGATGATATCGAATATTTTGAATGATTTTGTTTAACGAGTGTTGCTTTTTTATAGGGGTGCACCGATATATCGTCCGATGATGCTTGCTATGCTTCTCAATGAATTACGGTGAAATGCCGCTACATCCAAAAGCCAGGGGGCGCTCTCGTTCAGAAACTCAATATGTGCAGACAAGTAACTATACAAACGCAGCTATAACACACAGCTCCAGGAAATGACTTAAGGATATATTTCAGGTATTTTCATTAAAATAAAGAATATGTATAATGATTATGTTTGACGAGTGTTGCTTTTTCAAATGCATGTTATAAACGACTCAAACTAACAGTGATTTCAGATCGATAAGGACTTATTGATCAAAAGCCGTAGTACGTGAAATAGCTGTGAATAATATAGGCTGTGAGATTAAGAAAAGTTATCAGCCACGTATTATTTGTGTATATCAGCATTTATCGCTTACACCCCTACTTTTTTTTATAAACGCCTCAGATTCATAATGATTTTATATTGATAAGGACTTTCTACTGACCAAAGCGGAGATAAGAGCTTGATAAAAATGCTCATTTACAAGAAAACAGACGCAGTCAGACGCACTTACATACATACAAACACCGGGCTCGCAAAATCACTAGCCTGACATTCACAATAGCCCCGAGATGTTGGACTAGCGATTTTGCGATCCTGGTATATGTATGTATGTTAGTCCGTCTGACCTCGTCCGTTTTCTTGTAAATGAGCATTTTTATCAAGCTCTTATGTTTAGGTTCAGTAATTTCACTCTAATGGCAATGAAAACGTTATTAGTCAATAACTCAATAACTCAATTTTACTCATTTGTCATTCACAGCAAAACCCTCTAACTGTGCGTTCACACCAGCCGCGGTACAGGCAGCAAAAATGCACTATTTGCGCGTAGTTGGACACTTGAGTTTACTCGTTTCATTCGCGCGTGAAAGCCATACGTAAAATTCTAGTAGTTCGAGACATTCACATGGCAATTTGCGTCATTGGAGGGGCTTCTGCGGCTACGCTCGCTCCCTGTAATCACGTCACCACTAGAGCAAGCTCCTAATTGGTTAACACGCGGCGAATATCCACCAAAGTTCCGATTTTTCAACTTGCACGTTTCCTGCGGCAACGCTCAACTCGCCCGCACCATCCGCACCATGCCTTTCGTGCATAGCGCGCCACAGGATAACTATTCACATCTTTGCATTGACTTAACATGTAAATCACTCTCGCTTACTGCCTCTTCCGTGTCTGGTGTGAATGCCACATAAGTACATGCAACAATATCCACTTTCAAAAAAGTCTGTAGTCACTCTTCACTGTCCTGTCTGAATCAAGGTAAAAGGCTCAAAAATGTGGTCAATATCCTAATATATGGTAAAGACATTTGAAATCTGACGTACTTCCGTGCACTTTGAAGACCTCATTAAAAAATCATCACAGTGATTTTGCCAACAAATTGGCATTTTATGAATGGCTTAAGGCCGGGATTAAGCGAATATGAAGCATCACTTTGTTAACACCCCAGTATTTTTGCAAGGGTGAGCTAAATTTATGGCAGGCTTGTGGTCGGCGTATGAGAGCTGTCATATCTTAAAAAGCCATAAACACATACCTGCTTCTCCTACAAACACCTCAACAGGTGAACTTGAGGGACTCTCTCCAACAACATTAAATGCTGTTATGACAATCTCATAGCGCCGGTACTTGAGGAGTTCTGAAAAAAACAATAGATTTATTAAAACAGATTAGATAGGTAGATTATAGATAGATGAATAGATGGATAGATGGATAGATGGATAGATAGATAGATAGATAGATAGATAGATAGATAGATAGATAGATAGATAGATAGATAGATAGATAGATAGATAGATAGATAGATAGATAGATAGATACCGGTAGATAGATATTGAGGATAGATTAGGAAATAATAAGCTCTCAAACAAAAACTATCAAAGTACTAGTTCAGAGAAGCACAGCTAGACAAAAAAGTAAGAATAAAGGGATTTTTTAAAACTAGGCGACAGGAAAAAGAAGTAGATTTGAGATGAAGGGTATGGAAATAAAGAAGAAAAAGACCAAATAGATTTAGATTTCTTTCCTCACAGCAGCTCATGACAAGACCAGAGGCTAAACAACAAAAACATGAAGACTAAAGAAAGTGTTTGTTCTAGAGGTAAAGCAGATTAGAGGATTGAACCGTCAGTTTGAAAGCCTTCGGGCTACAATGCCACTTTGTTAACACTTCAAAGTTAAAGTCAACTATTAAAACGGCTCAGCAATTAAAATAAAATGAAAACATACTTACGTGTTAATTCAAATTCGGTTAATGAAGGGCTGCTCACTGTCTTAAAAGTGCTCTTGGCTGTTTGAGTAGTGAAATAAAGCGAGAGACAGAGGGAGAGAGAACGAGAGAGGCGTTTTACAAGAGACACTGTTTAAAACGCCTTATAAAACAATGACAAAATAGATTCATCATAATAAGCATTATTATTAGTATTAAAACAATACATTTTTTTATTCAGATCAAAACTCTAGTAGTGATTATAGAGACAAAAATTATAAACAGACAGAGACAGAAAAAAGAGACAGACAGACAGACAGGCAGAGAAACATATACAGACAGACAGATAGATTAGAAAACACTCAAGTGGACAGACAGTGAGACAGATTGGTAAGCAAACCTATGGACAGGCAGACAGACAAACAGACAGATAAGCAAACACATAAACAAGCAGACAAAAAATAGACAGACAGACAGACAGACAGACAGACAGACAGACAGACAGATAGGTAAGCAAACACATAAACAGGCAGACAGACAGATAAGCAAACACATAGACAGGCAGACAGAAAAATAGACAGACATACTGGTAAGCAAACTTATGGACAGACAGACAGATAGGCAAACACATAGACAGGCAGACAAAAATAGACAGACATACTGGAAAGCAAACTTATGGACAGGCAGACAGACAGACTGGTAAGCAAACACATAGACAGGCAGACAGACAGATAAGCAAACACATAGACAGACAGACAGACAGAAAAATAGACAGACATACTGGTAAACAAACCTATGTACAGGCAGACAGACAGACAGACAGACAGACAGACAGGTAAGCAAACACATAAACAGGCAGACAGACAGATAAGCAAACACATAGACAGACAGACAGACAGACAGACAGAAAAACAGACAGACATACTGATAGCAAACCTATGGACAGGCAAGACAGACAGACTGATAAGCAAACACATGGACAGGCAAGGCACTCAGACAGACAGATAAGCAAACACATAAACAGGCAGACAGACAGATAGTCAAACACTTAGAACAGCAGAGAGACAGATAGACTGACTGTTAAACAAAAACTTAGACAGACATACAGAAATACAGACAGACAGCTTGATAAGCAAACATTTAGTTAGGCAGACAGACAGACAAACTGGTAAGCAAACACATAGACATGCAGACAGACAGATAAAACACTGAAGTGGACAGACAGAGAGACAGACAGACTGGTATGCAAACACATGGACAAGCAGACAGACAGATAAAACACTGAAGTGGACAGACAGAGAGACAGACAGACTGGTATGCAAACACATGGACAAGCAGACAGACAGATAAAACACTGAAGTGGACAGACAGAGAGACAGACAGACTGGTATGCAAACACATGGACAAGCAGACAGACAGATAAAACACTGAAGTGGACAGACAGAGAGACAGACAGACTGGTATGCAAACACATGGACAAGCAGACAGACAGATAAAACACTGAAGTGGACAGACAGAGAGACAGACAGACTGGTATGCAAACACATGGACAAGCAGACAGACAGATAAAACACTGAAGTGAACAGACAGAGAGACAGACAGACTGGTATGCAAACACATGGACATGCAGACAGACAGATAAAACACTGAAGTGGACAGACAGAGAGACAGACAGATTGGTATGCAAACACATGGACATGCAGACAGACAGATAAAACACTGAAGTGGACAGACAGAGAGACAGACAGACTGGTATGCAAACACATGGACATGCAGACAGACAGATAAAACACTGAAGTGAACAGACAGAGAGACAGACAGACTGGTATGCAAACACATGGACATGCAGACAGACAGATAAAACACTGAAGTGGACAGACAGAGAGACAGACAGACTGGTATGCAAACACATGGACAAGCAGACAGACAGATAAAACACTGAAGTGGACAGACAGAGAGACAGACAGACTGGTATGCAAACACATGGACAAGCAGACAGACAGATAAAACACTGAAGTGGACAGACAGAGAGACAGACAGACTGGTATGCAAACACATGGACAAGCAGACAGACAGATAAAACACTGAAGTGAACAGACAGAGAGACAGACAGACTGGTATGCAAACACATGGACATGCAGACAGACAGATAAAACACTGAAGTGGACAGACAGAGAGACAGACAGATTGGTATGCAAACACATGGACAAGCAGACAGACAGATAAAACACTGAAGTGGACAGACAGAGAGACAGACAGACTGGTATGCAAACACATGGACAAGCAGACAGACAGATAAAACACTGAAGTGGACAGACAGAGAGACAGACAGACTGGTATGCAAACACATGGACAAGCAGACAGACAGATAAAACACTGAAGTGGACAGACAGAGAGACAGACAGACTGGTATGCAAACACATGGACAAGCAGACAGACAGATAAAACACTGAAGTGAACAGACAGAGAGACAGACAGACTGGTATGCAAACACATGGACATGCAGACAGACAGATAAAACACTGAAGTGGACAGACAGAGAGACAGACAGATTGGTATGCAAACACATGGACAAGCAGACAGACAGATAAAACACTGAAGTGGACAGACAGAGAGACAGACAGACTGGTATGCAAACACATGGACATGCAGACAGACAGATAAAACACTGAAGTGGACAGACAGAGAGACAGACAGACTGGTATGCAAACACATGGACAAGCAGACAGACAGACAAAAACACTGAAGTGGACAGACAGAGAGACAGACAGACTGGTATGCAAACACATGGACAAGCAGACAGACAGACAAAAACACTCAAGTGGTAAGACAGAGAGACAGACTAATAGACAGACAGACAGACAGACAGATAAAAACACTGAAGTGGACAGACAAAGAGACAGACTGATAAGCAAACACATGGACAGACAGACAGACAAAAACACTCAAGTGGTAAAACAGAGAGATAGACAGATAGACAAACAGACAGACATATAAAAACCCTCAAGTGGACAGACAAAGAGAAAGCCTGGTAAGCAAACACATAGACAGGCAGACAGACAGATACAACACTGAAGTGGACCGACATAGAGACAGATTGATAAGCAAACACATGGACAAGCAGACAGACAGACAGACAGACAGACAGACAGACAGACAGACAGACAGACAGACAGACAGACAGGTAAGCAAACACATAAACAGGCAGACAGACAGATAAGCAAACACATAGACAGACAGACAGACAGACAGACAGAAAAACAGACAGACATACTGATAGCAAACCTATGGACAGGCAAGACAGACAGACTGATAAGCAAACACATGGACAGGTAAGGCGCTCAGACAGACAGATAAGCAAACACATAAACAGGCAGACAGACAGATAGTCAAACACTTAGAACAGCAGAGAGACAGATAGACTGACTGTTAAACAAAAACTTAGACAGACATACAGAAATACAGACAGACAGCTTGATAAGCAAACATTTAGTTAGGCAGACAGACAGACAAACTGGTAAGCAAACACATAGACATGCAGACAGACAGATAAAACACTGAAGTGGACAGACAGAGAGACAGACTGGTATGCAAACACATGGACAAGCAGACAGACAAACAAACAGACAGATAGGCAAACACATAGACAGGCAGACAGAAAAATAGACAGACATACTGGTAAGCAAACACATGAACAGGCAGACAGACAAACAGACAGATAGGCAAACACATAGACAGGCAAACAGAAAAATAGACAGACATACTAATAAGCAACCCTATGGACAGGCAGACAGACAGACTGGTAAGCAAACACATGGACAGGCAAGACAGGCAGACAGACAGATAAGCAAACACTTAGAACATCAGAGAGACAGATAGACTAACTGCTAAACAAAAATTTAGGCAGACAGAAAGACAGACAGACATACAGACTGGTAAGCAAACACATGGGCATGCAGACAGACAGATAAAACACTGAAGTGGACAGACAGAGAGACAGACAGACTCGTATGCAAACACATGGACATGCAGACAGACAGATAAAACACTGAAGTGGACAGACAGAGAGACAGACAGACTGGTATGCAAACACATGGACAAGCAGACAGACAGACAAAAACACTCAAGTGGTAAGACAGAGAGACAGACTAATAGACAGACAGACAGACAGACAGATAAAAATACTCAAGTGGACAGACAAAGAGACAGATTGATAAGCAAACACATGGACAAACAGACAGACAGACAGACAAAAACACTCAAGTGGTAAAACATAGAGACAGACTTATAGACAGACAGACAGACAGACATATATAAACACTCAAGTGGACAGACAAAGAGAAAGCCTGGTAAGCAAACACATAGACAGGCAGACAGACAGATACAACACTGAAGTGGACCGACATAGAGACAGATTGATAAGCAAACACATGGACAAGCAGACAGACAGACAGACAAAAACACTCAAGTGGTAAAACAGAGAGACAGACTAATAGACAGACAGACAAACAGATACAACACTGAAGTGGACAGACAAAGGGACAGATTGATAAGCAAACACATGGACAAGCAGACAGACAGACAGACAGACAAAAACACTCAAGTGGTAAAACAGAGAGACAGACGAATCGACAGACAGACAGACAGATACAACACTGAAGTGGACAGACAAAGGGACAGACTGATAAGCAAACACATGGACAAACAGACAGACAGACAGACAGACAGACAAAAACACTCAAGTGGTAAAACAGAGAGACAGACTTATAGACAGACAGACAGACATATAAAAACACTCAAGTGGACAGACAAAGAGAAAGCCTGGTAAGCAAACACATAGACAGGCAGACAGACAGATACAACACTGAAGTGGACAGACATAGAGACAGACTGATCAGCAAACACATGGACAAGCAGACAGACAGACAGACAGACAGATAGACAAAAACACTTAAGTGGTAAGACAGAGAGACAGACAGAGAGACATAGAGACAGACTAATAATCAAACACATAGACATGCAGACGGATAGACAGACAGACAAATAGAAAGACATACAAACAGACAGACTGATGCGCAACACACACTGGTAAGCAAAGACATAGGCAGACAGACAGATTGGCTGCTAAGCAAACACTCAGGAGGTCATACAGACAAACAGATAAGCAAACAGACAGATAGGCAGAGAAAGAGAGAGAGAGTCAGTCAAGTGAATAGATTGACATTATAGGTAGTCTAACCTTTGAACTCTGGACTCATTGTTGATTGGCTGATTTCAGTTTTCGGTTCGGCCGTTGCGTCCTCACGCGGAATCTCACGATAATACACGCGATATCCTACAAGAATCCCATTCACGGTTCCCTCCTGAGGCGGCTGCAGACAAATACACATCGCATTTCAATCAGTTAGTGAGTAGCAAACCAGCATCTAATTACTCCATTTAACACAGAGCATGAAATATTCACCTGACTTTTCAGTGTATGACCCGTGATGATACCAAATGAAAGAGTCTCTGTTGTCTGCTGCCGGCTAATTAGCAGCTAGAGACAGTGACAGAAAGTAATTACGCCACAATGCACACCAGCCCAGAAGATAGCGCGGATCAACAGAGGACAAGCTGCCTGAGACTGCAGGTCAGCGAAGACCTAACCTGGCTGTGTTACTCATTCTCCTTTTCTATTACGGACGTGTCTGTTTAGTATGTGATCAGTGTTATAGGCAAAGTTAATTAAGATGGGTCAAAACAGAGCGGCTTTGTAAACGTATCCTTATGTGTGTGAAAGGATAGAGGAGGAACGTGAAATGATTACCAACTAATTAAAGGGTAAAGTGTGAGGCCGGGAACCTGCTTGCCAAACGTAATTAACATTGAGAGGGCACCTAAATACATCGCACACAAGTTAAATTAAACTTCTGAACCTTTGACAAAAGGAGAAAAAGTTTTTTGTGACACTTACACTAAAGTTATACACTATAGTCCATTGGTTCTCAAACTTTTTGGCGTCCCCTTACAATGCAGTGCTGTTGGTTAGTAGCCTTATTTTTCAGAGGTTTAATTGCACAGAATTTCTGATTAATTACTGTTTTTTTAAATGTTTCGAAAAAATTTGATTGTGTGTAGGCAATAAAATAATCATGTTACTAAAAGCATGTTGTGTAACTGTAATCATGTTTGTGCATAGAAAAGCTATTCTGTTGCGCTTTCGATAATATCTTGTTGGAAAATTTGAAGGTGGCATTGCTTCTATTTTTGGGATGAAGCAATCGCATAATGCATTGCGACAGTATGAGCCGAATGATAAATGAGGAATAGTTTATTATTAATTTAATTAATTTATAAAATTATTCTTAATAACTATTTGTCACACGCTTGAAAACTATTTCTTTGATGTTAACTCATTTACCGCCATTGACGAGTTATCTTGTCAATTATGAGTTAATATTTAACTAATAAATATGCCTTTCTGGACGAATTTCAAAGTGAAAGTGTAATAGCGCTTTTATCCACTAGATGGCGCCAAACCATATTTATCAAAAACTGAAGTTAAAAAGATTTAATGATTTATTTTAACTGTCTTTATGTTTGATAGTCATTCTGAGTCTGATCTCTAACATAAATTCCTTTACAAAAACGCATTTTTTTAAGCTTTTTGCTCAAAATGTTGTATTTTTAAAGAGAAATATCCATATTTCAGTGGTTAAATTAAGTAGAAAAAGTAAATATATAATGAAACGTTTTTTCCCCATTTTGTTTGTTTGTTTGTTTGTTTATTGTTTGTTTGAAAGCAGAGGGTGTGTTCTTTAATTTGATATAATTTGTATGTTTATATATTTATAGAAGATAGTTTTTCCTGCAAGGAATTTTGTGAAACTTTTGTTAAAATCACAAAAATGCAGGTGGGCAACTTTTCTCAAAAAGGCTGGCGGTGAATGAGTTAATATAAAGTAATATATGAAGAGATTAGTTCCAAAACGCATTAAACCAATGTTGACTAATTTTGGTAAAAACGTGTTTTCTATACCAAGAAAGTGACAAAATGAAAACCACTATTTTCTGTTACGAACTTTCACATAGCATCTTTAGGTTATAAAATTTTCTTTGATTTTCAACGATTTCAGATAATTTTTTTCGCAAAATGCCATATGTTTTTTTTCAAAATGCTATAAATCTATTGAATCAATATATAAATGTGCATTCATCTTTGCCATGTTATATTCACTTAGTTGAACAGTGGTATAGACGGTTTCAGCAGTAACAACATAAACACCCAGCTTTCGTGGTCATCACGTAACTTCCGGTAAACTCTGTGAAGAATAAATAACAACAAAGTCCTTTTAAAGTAGTTTATTTATATAACAAGCAAAATAAACAACACGTAGATTACATAGTAACGCAAAACATTTGTTATTTTCGATGAGGTATTTGTTTAACTCTTTCCCCACCATTGACGAGTTATCTCGTCAATCTGCAATACCGCTATTATCCACCAGGTTCCGCAACTTATAAATCCCGTAAGTATTGCCCTAGGGCAAACAGCTGTATGTCCGTGTATGTTTTAAAGATCGCTCTGCATCTGATCTCTATCAAAAGTCCTTCACAAAAATGGAATTATCTCAGCTTTTTGCTCAAAATTTTGTGTTTTTTATGAAACCTACACATATTTGAGAGGTGATAAAAACAGAACATATGAAGGTAGGATGAAACGGATTTTTTGTTTTAAAGCAGAGGGTCTGTTCTTTTAATTCATATATTGTATGTTTATATATTTAAAAAAGGAGAATTTTCTGGAAGGCATTAAACTTTTGTGAAAATCATGAAAAATGCTGGCGGTGAAAGAGTTAAGAGTTCCATTTCAGCAACTAGTCAGACCATTAAACAAACAGAAACCGGAAGTAAAGTTCGGACAAGAGCGCCCAATGAAACGGTCTATACACAGATTAAAAAAATAAACATTAATGGCATTAATCAAAACCCTTACTTTGTCATATTAAGAACACTGTCATTGCTGCTGTCGTCCTTGGGTCCTGCTCGATTTTCATGGACTTGGAGTAAAATAATGTAAAGTTTTTCATAAGATCCCCTGGGGTCAGTGTGTTAGCATGACAAAAGTTTGATGCTGTCGTGTAAGAACAAGCAACAGCCGGCATTTTTCCTTAGACCAAGTTCCTCTCGCGTAAATTATTCTATTATGATGGCTTACGTTTCTTCCCCGCCACAGAAAACCACCACAGGTTTATCAATGCAATTAAAGTATTATTTTGTTTTTGTTTGTTTGTTGATCACGACGTACAAAATAGATGAGAAAAACTAGAATTCTGTGTGTATTCAACATGCCGCCATTATTGTTTATAATGCGTTTAAATGGTGCACTGTGATTTGTTGAGTGGATTTATTGCATTCTGCAGAGAATGAGGACTGGCGTTTATTGCGTTTTGGGGAAAAAGGGAGATTGGATGACAGAATAACACGGCGGATGTTGGATTTTGTAAAGAATACAATACTGATTTTGACGGTACCAATAAAAAAAAAAGGCTTTTATCGCGTTTTGGAACCAAACTCTTCATATGTACAGTTAACAAAATCATCAAAATATTTGTTTTAGCATTTTTTCCCACACTTTTTATGACATCGAATTGACGATTTTTGATAAGGAAACATTACTGGAGGATTCTTAGTAATGTCAGCTTGAGCTAATTAATATTCATGAGCTCAACCTTTAGCAAACAGTAACTTTAAGTCTTTCAATTGAGTCTCTTAAAAGCTTCATGTGAGGAGGACTTTCGTGGGATGCGTTAACACAGTTACTATACAACCAGTTATTATGTTCCATTTTGCCTTAAAGGGCCCGTGTTATGCAAAATCCACTTTTACATGGTGTTTGGACATAAATGTATGTTGGCGGTGTGTGAATACAACAACCTAACTCAAAAAAAATCAACCCTCTTCTTTTTTAAAAAATCCCCATTAAACCAGAGCAGTCTCATTAGAGATGCTGTTTTGACTCTTTTGTTAATGTGATGTCACACAAAAAAAGCCCTGCCCTACTGCCAGTGACTGACTGATTAATTTTACCCAAATGCATTTCTAACTGTGTTTGTTAGCATGTTGTAACGCTAATGCAGCTAAAGATACTATTGTCTTCAGATATCATAAATCATATAATATTGGAATCAGATATCTTTTTAACCAAAAGCGCTCCCTGTCTGTTGGTAAGGGACAGTTTGCATTTAAAGGTACTGACATTAAAACAGTGCTTTTTGCTTCCACCCAAATAGGTGCATTTTGGACATGCTATAACAAATTATCTGTGGTGTATTTTGAGCTAAATGTTCACAGACACATTCTAGGCACACTTGAAACTTATTTTAAATCTTGTAAAAATTGGCATAATATGTGCCCCTTAAAATGTAGCCACATACAGTACTGTGCAAAAGTATTAGATTTGTTGCTTTTGCAATGGTGACTATATATAATTATTACTTAGTCTCTTTATTAGAATACAGCCAGAAAATATAGAAAATGTGTATGTAATATTAAAAACAGAAAAAATATTAACGCAAAATTTTTAGATATTTAGTGTGAGCTCCCCTTACACTTGAGCAATAGTAGGAACCTGCAGGCTCTCTTAATCATAAATTAAATGAAACCATAATTTCTAATTATAATCTAATGACTGCCGGATCTTCTCAAAAGAGTTCAAAATGTGCTTAGTGCCAAGAGAGGTCACACTAAATCAGGGGTCTCCAACCTTTTTGTGAGCAAGGGCTAACATAATGGATGGGCAACTTTTTTGATACAGTCTACTCAAAACTTTTTTCTTGTTGATTTTATTTTATTTTACTTGTTGATATGTTTTATAATTGTTTAGAAAGTTAACATATTCAAAAGAAGCTAAGCTAATATAAAAATATGTAATAAATAAACTTGAGTCTAATAATAGAATGTGCTTTGGCGGGCACCTCACAGACTCTGTGTGGGCAACCAGGTGCCCGCGGGCACCATGTTGGAGACCACTGCACCAAATACTGACTTTTTGCATTTTGGGCTGTATAAATGTTTGTATCTTAATAAAGAGAGTGAAAAATAAATATGGATGGTCAATACAACAACAAAGCTGGTGGTGGCTGTATGAATTTCTTACTTGGTATTGGAATAGACATTCAATCACATCTAGAGTAATGTCTTACCTGCCACTGGACGATCACAGATGTTGTGGTGGACGGTTTGACCTGCAAAATTGTAGGAGCTTCACTCGGCACTAAACGTGTAGAAAAAAACGCAAACGATTAATCTCTAAACGTGAATGCGTGACTCACATCCATCCATTCTCAACAAATATTCAGATCCAAAAACAGAAAATGGAGTCTAACATTACCATCTTGCAGTGTGGTTACTGGCTCGGTTTCTTTGCTGAAGGCGCTTTCACCCACATCATTTGTGGCCATCATTCTAAATTTGTAAGAGGTGTACGGCTTCAACCTACAGAGAGAGAAGATGGGTTTCAACACACAAGCTGGATTGTTCACACAAACCACATGAGGTGCATTTTAGGTCTTCCTTTGTGAAGAACATCAAAAGGAGGAGCTGCTGCTGGTAACCTATAATAGAAAATGCATCCATAAATACGGTTAAATGACCTCATCTCAAATCCTAAGTACGAATCACAATCTGGAAAGCAGACCTGTTTACTCCACCAACAATGCCTTGCAGGCAACAAGCTTGTCCAGAGAGGCACCATATCTCTGAAATAAGTGTGGAAATCTGAACATATGTAGTGTTAAGTCACTAGGCATCTAAGGTATGAAAGCAAACTGCGCGTTGTCATTGGCTGCGTCCGAAACCGCGTACTGTATAGTTGGTACTGAATGAGATGAAATACCTACTTACCGTTAAAACAGTAGGTACTGTATAGTATGAATCCTGGTACAGTAGTATGAATGAGATTCGGACGTACTACATCCGCCATGTTGCTACATCACGAGAAAAAAATACGTTGTCAACACGTCATGTCATTTCAGCGCGAAAACAGCCGCATGCGTCTTCTTCTTCGTTGGATAACTCCTCTCCCGGGGCATCATGGGATAGTGAAGCGTCCATCGTATGCACACTGCTAAATCTAACCGGAAGTAGTAGGTCATCCGGGTACTTTTCACATACTGTTTTTTGAAAACTATGTATTCGGACATACTACTCGCCTCGCCTACTGCTTTTCACGTACTATATAGTATGAAATAGGCGGTTTCGGACGCAGCAATTGACATATTCTAGCGTGAAGTTAAAATAGACATATTTCATGCTAGATGCTTGATTGTACTTCACTGTGATATCAAAAGATCCAACTTATATTAATATAGAGAAACAGCAAACATTAAATGCACTATCGACAAAATTAGTTATTCACGGTTGTTAATCTAATTGTAATGATTTTGTTTTAATTATATTACTAATTGCATTCTGATGTTAAATTGTTGTCATTTTAGTTTTTCCATTACAGCGATAAGCTCTCTACACAGACCTGATCTTTAAGTTAACTAACATTAAAAGGTAATGAAGTAAACATCCAAGAAACTGACAAAACTGGCTTAACTCATTCCCAGGGTATATGCAGAAATCATAAAGATGAATGTACTACCTTTTTTACCACCTCCACAATATACCAACACGACATCAAGAAGCAGCCCGTTTTGGGGGTGTGTGGGAGGGGTAAGCAAAGCACCACTTACTATAAGGTATAAGTGTCACAACCATCATACATATTAGGTAGACTAATGTTTAATTGTGATCATTAAGTATTGTCGTTGTCAATAATGTTTTTTTTTTGTAGTGTCGAGTTGATTTTCAATTGCCCTTGAGTTAACCATAGCTCTTAGCCCAGGGGTGCAAACTCATCAGGTGTAAAAAAGGTGACAAAGACACAAGCTTTCATACATACTATATCACCGTTTATATATCAATTATAATTTTTATTTTATTTATTTATTAATTTATTAATTGTAAATCTTATTATTTTTAGCATTTTAATTTTTAAATCAAACTTGAAACTGTTAACATTAGTTAACGCACCTCAAACTAACATCAATTACTGTAATGACATAAACAATTAAATAAATGTTTATATACAATATATTGTAATTTTTTTTGTTCATAATGTATTTACTTATGTGAACAAATACAATCTTTTTGTAAACCTTGCAACCAAATTTGTGTTACATTTCGAATGAGAAAATACTACGAGTTAAGTGTGTGCGCTCAGCACCGACTGCTTAAACTGCTATCAACTTCGACTCACTCAGGTCCTGTTAGCACCGCATATATTTTTAAACTATGCTAAATGAAGTTTAAACATGGAGACACAAATATTAACCCCCCCCCCAAAAAAAATACTACCAAGTCAAATTGCGTTTGTTACCTTTTACTACCTTTCAAGCGCCTTAAAGGCGCTCTTAGCGAATATGACTAACGTCACTTCTTGTTGACGTTTGAAGTGTTTTCAAACAAAACGGAGCGTAGCTAACTCCTCCCCTCCCCCTCCCTTCTGTGCTTTCTGAACAAGTCATGAACACGCCTAACCCCCACTCCCCAAATCCTTCTTGTCGTTTATTGGCTGGAACACTTTGTTATGTTTCAGGGTGGTAGGTTTGACCACTTTGTTTTTGTTTCAGTTTGTAAAGCCTGGGCTGTCTACAGAGGCCGCGGTTTTTACAGTGTGTTTAGGGGACAGGCAGCTAGCAGATAGTGAGGAGATGTTTACTGTATGAAACAAAAAATGTTTTATGGCCAAAAACATGTGAATTCGCTTACAGCACCTTTAATTTTGGTAGATTTTTTTACTACCTTTTACTACATTGCGGACACCCTGATTCCCCACCAGCAATTTTTTGACAATAATTTTCACAAATGCCTTTCAGGAAAATTTTCTTTTAAAATTATATAAACATAAAAATATATCAAATGAAAGAACAGGCCCTCTACAAACAAACAAACAAAACGAGAAAAAACTTTTCATCCTATCGATATTTTTTCTCTGCTTATAAACTCTTAAATATAGGTATTTTTATCTTTAAAAAATATTTTTTTAGCAAAAAGCGAAAAATTAGTAAATAAAGTTTTGGCTTCAGTTTTTTTTATTAGGTAAGTGCGCCATCTAGTGGATAATTGCAGATTAACATAAAAATCAAAGGGCAACCTTCCGATCTCTATGATGAAGCCAATATGAAAGTGATTTAAACTGCAATTCATCGACTAGCCGCTAGAGGCTGGCTACTAAAGGGAGTCAATTCCCATAGACCCCCATGTTAAAATGGCCAACTTTACAGTAGAAAATCATTTGTTTACAGCCTGGTACAAAAAGTGTTTTTGGTCTGTAAAGCTAAGTTTGCCCTTCATGACAATTGTGAGGGGGTGAATTTTTTTGTAACTCCTTCGTTTAAATTATATTAAGCTTTAAAGTTCTGCATAATTAAGGGCGTGGCCACTTGAATGATGGTTGAACAGCCACTGCGGTCACTAGAATCGAGCTAGGGGGGCGTGGTTTCAGCAACCAGACACCTCAGCTTCACCCACGTCCCGCCTCTTTACCCATTTTCGGATATCCACGAGTGATGCGCAATGACACGCGGCCAAGATGGCAACGGCAGGCAACGCCTACTTTAAGCTTCCAAACCGATCTTCACAAACCTATGGGTGACATTACGAACAATACGTCCATCTTTTTTTACAGTCTATGATAAAAATTCATCAGGAACTCAGTTTTTTATGCAAATGTTTCTTCTTAATTGACGAGATAACTCGTCAATGGTGGGGAAATAGTTAATCTTAAAACACGTTTATACAACAACAATGTAGTAAAAAACGAAAGGTTTCTGCTTTGCGTTTTTGAAAATTTTCCCGTACACGCAACAACACCAGTGACTAGCAGTACCAGAGCAACATCTTATTTATTTTAACTTAAGCTTTGCAACTTCAGGTGACACGAGCGACAGTAACCCTTGGTGAACGGATGGGGCGTGTCCAGGAATGCGACAAAGTTGAGAAAAGTACTTTATGCAAATGATGAGCGACTTTCAGTAGTTATTATTAGAAACACCTCCTAACCACCGCATTTAAAGAAATAGCGACAAAGTTGCTGGTAATGTGTACGCAGCATTTGAGTTTACACAAAAACTATCTTGCACTTTAAAACTTGTTTTCGAAAGTTTGCATTTTCAGGATCCTGTTGTGGTGTAAACAAACTATTAAAAAATGACTTAATAATTTTGTAGTATTTTCATAAATTATTTATCTGCGTACTTGTGGACTTCGAGTCACGAGGTACAGCACGAGGGTGGGACTATTGGGGACTCGCTACAGTTGATCATTCTTGTGTTTTGTTAGCAACATCCAACTTCGATCCAATCAGTTCCCGATGGACAAAAATCAAGTCCCACCCTAAATTTTTCCAATTTTTATTTCAGAATCAATATAATTTCCAATATACCTTATGTTGGGGAAATAAAGACAATCACAATTTTGGTTTCATGCCAACTATAATCATCTACGTGACTTTCTAGCAAATCCTCAACTCTGGATGCTTCTGATTGAGCTCATAATTAATTTATCATTAGTCATCATGGATTTGTTTTTGTTTTTCAGACTTTGAAGGGACACGGGAGAGAGGCACTGCAGGGTGTTATGGGTAGAGTTTATCAAAGTGGGCCATCAGTGCTGTGTGTGTCTGTGTGCGTGAATGTTTGTGAGTCAGCAATTAGGGTTTTGAGAAACAGGTCTGTAGGGGTGCTTGTGTCATTGTGGCTGTTTACTTGTGTGTGTGTTTATAATTAGGCGTTGAAGACAAGGACTGATAGTGGCATTTCTGTTTTAATAGCTGCAGGCACTTCCTCCTCTGAGAATCAAGATGGTTTGAATGCAAACATCCTCTTGGTTGAGAACGTCCGCTTCGTACAGGAATAAAAGTGTGAGAAGGAAAAACAGACGAACAGAAGAGAGTGATACATGTGAAACATGTATGTTGTTATGTAGTTTTCAGTTTTTAAATATATTTTATTAGTATTGATTTTACAAACTTAAAGTATTATTCTATTGCATATGTGCCGAGAGCATTCGTTAACATCATTATCTCATTTTTGACAGAAATGGCTTTTAGAGGCTTTTGCATCAGTGCTCCTCATATATACGGCGTTCGAAATCATCTCTGTGGGGTGAAGATGCCTTATATTAAATGTCAAGAAAATATGATTAAAATGACAGGCATGTTGGAGGTGGATAATCAAGGGGTTCTGAATTCAGGAACGGTTCCACTAGACAACAAGTTGAGAGGAATGGTGTTTGGTGGTAAGCATCTTCTCAAGTGCTTTAGCTCAATAAATCTTGTGCGTTAATGCATGTGGACGTTTGGAGACGTGAGCGAGGAAGACAGCGCGAATCAGGCAGATGACGGTAAGAAGAACAGGCAGGTGAAGGAACATGCGGCGTGCTGAAGGATGGAGGGCAGAAAACAGGTTAGCGAGCGGGCGGAGCTGAATGGATGTTTGATTAGATATGAGGCCACCTGATGGTCAGACTGATTATGATTGCAGTCTGCCTCTAACACACTCGCTCTCACTCTTCTCTCTCTCTCTCTTTATTCTTCTATGTGATGTCTTATCTGTCTCACACTGGATGTCTGTAGTATAAAATGTCTTACAGGTTTATTTTTCAAGAGATTTCAGCTTTAGTTCATTCAGTTCTATTGTGAGATGCTCGTTTTAATATCTACGCACACAGTCCTAAGTTCTTCAAAAACAGTACTATGGTATTACCATGGTAAAGTCGATTTATACAATTGTACACTGACTCATTATTATATTTATATCCTGGTATATACTGTACACCAGTGATTCTCAAACTGATGGTGCCAGGGGAGCAAAACAATTATAAATTCTGTGTAATAAAACTTCAAAAAGTAAGGTTACTAACCAACAGCACTACATTGTATAATTTAATATGTTTTGTTTAAGGTGGACATCTCACGAATATCTGACTTTTCCATGTTTAAGTGCTATAATTGGGTCCCTAGTGCTTCTATGAACCTAGAAAATGTGAAAAAGAACAACACAGTAACTTTGTTTTGGTAAAACTTGATCTTAAAACTTAAAACCACAGCACTGACATTTAGTGCAGAGAGAGAGAGAGAGAGAAAACTGTTGACGTCCAATAAGGTCCACTATATGGAGAAAATCCTGGAATGTTTTTCTAAAAAAACTTTATTTCTTCTCAACTAAACAAAGAAAGACATAAACATTTTGGATGACATGAGGGTAAGCTAATTTTCAGTATTCCTAGTATTAGTCTATTTTCTTAAAAAAATCCAGATAATTTACTCACCACCATGTCATCCAAAATGTTGATGTCTTTCATTGTTCAGTCGAGAAGAAATTATATTGTTTGTGGAAAACATTCCAGGATTTTTCTCATTTTAATGGACTTTAATGGACCCCAACACTTTGCAGTTTCAAAGTACTCTAAATGATCCCAAATGACGCATAAGGGTCTTATCTAGCAAAACGATAGAAAAATCAAAAATATGCACTTTTAAACCACAACCTCTCGTCCTCCTCCGGTCCCGTGACGCGCCAGCGCGACCTCACGTAATACGTCATCACGTCAAGAGGTCACGGATGACGTATGCGAAACTACGCCCCAGTGTTTACAAGTGTGGAGAAAGAGGACCGTTCCGACGTTGTTGTATGTGGAATGATACTAATTAATGTCTTTGTGTCAGTTTATTGTTTAAAATGGTCCACAAATGTGCGTTTCATATATGTAACACGTGACCTTTCCACGACATTACGCAATTACATGAGGTCGCACTGCCTCGTCACAGGACCGGAGGAAGACGAAAAGTTGTGGTTTAAAAGTGCATATTTTTTATTTTTCTTGCCAAAAATGACAATCATTTCGCTAGATAAGACCCTTATGCCTCGTTTGGGATCGTTTAGATTCCTTTAAAACTGCAATTTTAAACTGCATTAAAACTGTTAAGTGTTGGTGTCCATTAAAGTCCATTAAAATGAGAAAAATCATGGAATGTCTTCCTCAAAAAACATAATTTCTTCTGGACTGAACAAAGAAAGACACCAAGACCCTGGATGACATGGTGGTGAGTAAATTATCTGGATTTTTTTAAAGAAAACTAACTAAACCTTTAAGTTTAGAATGTTTGATGTCATAAATTTTATTTGGGGGGCCATAAAGGGATGAACCAGGGGGGCCTCTGAAATGTAAAGGTTTAAAGCTGGGGTTCTCAAACTTTTTTGTAAGCCAAACCCCCTTAACCTAAATTATTTACTTAAAGTACACCTTGAGATTTAAAATAAATATTTGAATTATTTTAAAGAACATTTGCATGTTTAACCTAAGAAACAGTTTTTATCAGTAGTATTTTAAGCAATTATTATAACTATTGTCACGCAATTATTGTTATATGTTACCTCTTATTGGACCTTCCTCTGGTCATTTTCTTTAATGGGTACATTAAACGTATCTGTCCGAGTTTCTGATATATTTTTGTATTGTGTATTGGTACATAACATGCAGATTAAACAAATAAAAAATATATTTTTTAGTGTTTTTTTCCAGATTTTTATTTTTTAATTATTTATTTACATTTTATAAATTAATTTGAATTGATTCATTTGTCTCATCAACTCACAAACCTCCTGAAATTCCCCAGCGAACCCAAACCCCGGTTTTGAAAACATGCTCTAAAGCAGTGATTCCCAACCTTTTTCACTTCAAGGCCCCCTAGTTGCCCACAACAATATTTAATAAAATTAACTAGAGCTTGGAATGACTAGACAGATGTGTATTCGCTACTAAAATGGCCCAAAAAATAAACATCTTGAATATTGCTTGTTTTTAGCTTATTTTAATGCTTGTTTTGTCCATTTTTTTATAATTTTAAGTCATCTATAGGCCCCCTTGGAAATCTGCTGAGGCCCCCCTGTGAGCCCCGGCCCCCTGATTGGGAAACACTGCCTTAAAGTATAATCAGATCATTTTAACTTACTATTTTAAATTCTAACTAGTCATGAGTTGCGACAAAGTGCGTCAAAATTGTAAATAGTAAAAAAATTTTTAACAGTGTACATGGTACCTCAAGGTATTTTCAGTGTACTACAACAGTACATGGCCAAAAATAAACAAATAAATAAATAACAATAAAGCATGGTATTACCATAGTACTTTTTAATTTGGTTTACTGTGCAACACAAGAGTTCATTGTTAAACCATATCTTCAGTTATTCGCATGTCAGACTACTAAGATCCAAACGTACCATGACTGTACTCTGTATATTTAAATGCATGCAGCCTGTTGGTGCTAAACAACATTATGCTATAAATAGTGAAAGCTCATGTTTGTGTGTGCATCAGTCATTGCCTCACAGGCAGTTATGACTAATCAGGGAGAGATATGTGTGCGTGTCTTACCTATCCACGTCCCAGGAGGTGTTGTTATGACCGATGGAGGACGTGTGGATCTTCCATTCTCCATCTGGCAGCTCCGACGTCTGCAGGGTGTAGTAGCGCACAGGGGACGACCCGTCCCCGCCCGCCGTCCACTGTAGTCGAAGCTTACGAGACTCCACCCCTTTCTGTGGCACCGTCAGCCGGCGAGGCGGCTGTGGACGCTCTGTGGGAAATTCATAACGAGGTATCACATATGCACGTGTCTTGGGGCTAAACGGGCACGGATTGGGCTCCAAAGGGCCACATGGTGATTTGGTAATGCGCTGTATGGTTGGCGTTTCACAAACAGATCATTCACAATCTGGGGTAAAAATACAGTTTCAGATAGTGACTAGTCTTTAGCTACTGTATCAAGATCTATAGCTTGATGGTATTGGCCTGGTAGACCACTTTGGACCAAACATAAACCAGCTACCATGTTTTAAATTCAATCTTGATCACCTTAAGTCGACATGAGTTGTTATTTTCAGCAAGCAATTAGCAATTCCAGATGTTCTTTCTTACCTCTTTTCTCCGTTGTTATGACGACCGCTTCCTCCGGTGGTCCCCAGCCCTGCTGTGTGCGTGCTGTGATTTGAAATACGTATGCAGACTCTGGGCTCAATCCCGTCACTGTAAACTGCCGAGCGTTGGACCCCACCTCAACCGTGGTGAACTTGTTAGGATCATTGACATCCAGTCGGTAAGAAATCTGATAACCCATAATAACAAAGACGAAATAAGGTCAAACCTGCTGGAGTACAAAGTAATCCTTTGTCCGGCTCTGGAATAACATTAGGAAAAATATGGTATTCATTAGGTTCAATTGGTAACAAAGTTTGTGGGTTCGTTTCCCTGGAAACACATACTAATAAAAATGTAAACAGTAGCTTGAATGCGTAGTCACTTTGTGTTGTTAAAGCGTCTGCTACATGCATAAATGTACATTTTTGTTTTTGCGTTAAATATGGCGATGACTAAGGTCTATTGAGAAGAAACAATAACCAATGGTTAACTTTTATTTAAACTAGGGCTGTCAATAGATTAAAATATCTAATCTAGATTAATCGCATGATTTCATGAGTTAACTCGCGATTAATCGCAAATTAAATCGCACATTTTTATCTGTTCTAAATTTACCTAAATGTAGCACTTTTCAAGTTTTTTATGCTTTAATCAGCATGGATTTATATAAAATAATTTGCAAATATGCAAGAAAAGGTTTGTATTTTAAAAATACTTTATTTGAAAAAACAAGAGATAAAAAATTTACAAACGTGCGGAGAGCCGTTTCAGCACTCGGACAGCGCCATGTTTTTTAAAAAGCATTATTTAAAAATGTTTCATCTTACCATATCCACAGGTACAGAGTCATCATATACAATAAATCTGTGGGGTAGCATTTAAAAAACATTAAACAAATGCATATATTTTTAAATGCAAAGCATTTAATTACGTACCAGGCTACAGGTGAAGCAGCTCTTTACGCCTTCTTACGTCTCATAATCGGTCCTCATTTATGTCCAAGAGACTGAGTAATAGTTTTTTTCATTTTAATCCTGTAATTTTTCATATTTAAAAGCGTTTTTGTGCTGTTGCGCATCCATGTGTGTGATAAGCAAACCCGCGCGTTCGTCCAGTTTATAGGCGCATATTACTAACGCGCTATTTAAATAACAAAAACAATATTGCGCCATTGACTTTAGACCAGGTTTTAGTTGGTCAATGGCTTAGTCAAAATAGCACCGCGCCAACAATGCACCTGAACACGCCTCGTTTTGAGGCCACGGGCACAAAATTGGGCGCAAATGCATTTGCTATTTAAACAACGTGACGTTAAACGTGAAAATTATAATTGTGCCGGTTGAAACTAGCAAAAGACACTTGTGTCACACATTGTGCTGAATATATGATAGATCCCTTTAAGTTACTATACAATGATTTATCCTGTATATGCACTGAACATCGTCTCATTTGAGTTAAATACCTGAAGTCATTATGTAAGTTTGCAACAGAAGCCATTCTTCATAAGAATTAATAATCCTCCTCTAACCACCGACATGGCTCATTTCATTTTAATGTAGACGCTAGGACCAAAGCGTCCTATGAAAGTTTTTATAGTCTACAAGCATGTTTTAATCTGAAGCTATTGAAATGATTTTGGAAGAAAGTACAGCGTTTTGTAAAACGGAAGAATCCAGTGAAGGGTCATGAGAGTTTTTTAAATCTCTGCCACATGGGGCGTGCACCGTTTGGTAGGATTAGCACGGCGCTAAGGGGCAGAGGGTGCGATTTCAATTCAATGGAAATCTATGTCCTTCGTCTTGTCTTCTTAGATTCTCATTCACCCTTTCTTTCCTTTCCTCTGTACTCAGATCCCGACTTATTAAGAGGCCATCGCTAACCCAACCCAAAAAAGCCCAGAGGGGCCAATGCAAAATCCTCTTCTTTTCTCGCTTGTTTCGGAGCTCCTTCTTTTGATGGTATTTCTCTTTTGTGTGTGTTACGCTAGGGGCAGGAATCAAGTACGCTTTATTCCCTTTCCTTCGATGTTATTAAGAGTAGCTGGGTGTGGAAATGGAGAGACGAGGGCGAGGGATAAAGTATGGTCATCTGTTCAATTGTTCAGGCTTTGTTTTCTTCGTCATTCATCATGCTAGAGCCGTGATCCATGCCAGGTGGTTAGGTACTCATTTTTTAAAGTCTGGGTTGCCGTGGTGAGAGCAGTAAGCCGTGTAATTGGTCGAATCGGCGGCCCTTCAGTCAGGAGCATTTTATTTGTGCGCCCTGTTACCACAGTGATCACTGATCCCTAACCACAGGACACATTACAACAGACACTCAATGGTAAAAGAGGATAACACAGAAGAGGAGAGAAAAAGAGGAAAGAGGAGGTAAAAAGAGAGGAGAAGAAAGGAGGGAAGGACAGAGAATGAAAGAGGACATGAAAGGAGTGGAGGGGAAAAGACCACAGAGAGATTGGTCTGACCATAGCAAATATATATGTACAGCTGCCCATCCACATACTGTAGAGCTTGTATACCTATGTACACTATATGAACAAAAAATATTGGGATGGCCCTTCTAATAAACACGTTTATCTATTCCAGTAATTCCAGTCAAAACAAATACAGGTATTAATGCTATATCAATACCATTTTAAATAATTTTGTTGCAACAGTTTTGGAGGGACCTTTTTCTGGTACGAAAGGCCTGTACCGCCGTGTACAAGTCATTAAAGTAATTCTTTTTGAACCTTGCTTTGTGCATGGGACATTATCATGTTGGAATAGAAACAGTCCCTTCCCAAACTGTTGCTATAAAATTAGCAATCAATTCTCTTGAGCAGTGGTTCTTAACCTTTTTCAGCTGGTTCACGTGTTCTGAATGAAAACGCGTTGTGGAAACGCGTTGGTAGGCTAGTGCTTTTTGTCTCTCTCTGCTATTATAGTTTATCAATACGGTGGAACGATATAGATGCCTCCTTGGACTTACCCGTTCAATGTAAGTAAAGAGGAGAAATTCTAAGCCTACAAAGAAAAGTCAGATCACTGGCAGAGGTCATTTGACACCAATGAGAACATATTTATAAATAAAGACATTGATTTTGATTAATAAAACACTTAAAATCCTACTTACTGTCCCTTTAAGAAATGCAGATGCAACATCTAATTTTCATAATGACCAACAAATGTTTTTTAGGTGTTAAATACTGGCAGAAATACCAGTAAATTCACGAGCGTAAACCATAGTAATTTGCATTGCGTGTTTTATTTAACTCTTTTCCCGCTATAATCCGCAATACCGCTATTATCCACCAGGGCAAACAGCTGTATGTCTGTCTAGGTTTTGAGGATCACTCTGCGTCTGATCTCTATCAAAAGTCCTTTCCAAAACTGGAATTATCTCAGCCTTTTTTTTTCAAAATTTTGTGTTTTTGAAAAAACTACCCATATTTGAGAGGTGATAAAAAGGGAACTGATGAAGGTAGGATGAAACGTTTTTTTTTTTTTTTTTGAAAGCAGATGGTCTGTTGTATGTTTATATATTTAAAGAAGAGCATTTTCTGGGAGGGATTAAACTTTAAACTGGCATGCTGGAAATTCCTACACTGTCAGAAAAACCTTTACAAAAATGTAAAACTGTACCTTTTCTGTCACTAGGGTGGTACCCTTAAAGGTTCATTCATGTATCTTTATTGGTATACAACCAGGGCTTTAAAATAACACCCATCAACCCGCCAAATGCATGTAGATTTCAGCTGTTGCGGGTAAGACAGCCAATGCCACTAGATACTTTGCCAGGTTGAATATAATTTTATTATTGTAGTTTTATGACAAACAGTGCGCAATGCGACACTGGGAAACTACTCCAATGAGCGCTTCCTGCACCCAGCACAACATAGGAATAGAGAACTCAAACACTGATGAATGCAAACACACAGGACGCAGTCTAAGCATAGACACACACTCACACGCGTCATTCACATTGCCCCGCACGAGTTTGCGTCTATTTGCGTCTTTGCATTAACTTTGTATGAAATCTACTCAAGCAAATCACTGATTTTGGTGTGTACGCCCCATGAGAGCGCAAGTCCAGTTTTGTGCGAACCCTCAGGGGAGAAGTTTGCCCTCGCGCATCATATTAATGCCTACTTTTGCGCAACAATAATAGCCACTAGACATTTGTCAGTAAATTAGCACCTTTAAATCACTTTTAACAGTGAACATGATCAAGCTTATAAAATACAATCTGCATAAAAAGTTGACAGTATGTCTTGACAGTATTTACTGCTGTTGTTATTAAATATTTCAAGTATTTGTCTAGGTTTTTTGTGTGTGTTTATCTTTTCAGCTAATCTTATTCGCCCCTGCACTATTTTTATTATATTCATTAGAAGCTCTATTTATGCCTTACACTGTAAAAAAATCTTTGCGCCTTAAATTTTTTTGTGTAATCAACTCGAATTTACAAGTCATTTTAACTTATTATTATTTATCTTGACTATGAAGTATAGTTAAAATAAGTCAACTTAATTTATAAGTTGTATCAACTCATCTCTTGTCAAGATAAATAATAGTAAGTTAAAATTACTTTTAAGGCAGGAAAGAATTTTTACAGTGTATGAAACTGCATGTTTTTCATTTTATTACATGTAGTGATTTACCAGCTGATAATACATAAAAGAGGCCCAAGGCAACTTCAAGATTTAAAGACCGTTTTTGTGGAAGAATGGGCCAGAATCACTCATGAGCAATGAAAATGACTGGTCTCTCCATACAAGAGGTGTCTAGAAGCTGTATTCACCAACAAAGGCTTTTCTACAAAGTATTAAATAAAGTGTGTTCAATACTTATTCTCTGTGTCATTTTACTTTATTTATTATGACTCAACTTGTATACTTAAATGTTCTGATTTCTTCAATGTTTGGCTTGATGGCTACATCTGGTGGAATTTTTGTGTCAATAGCTCACTTAGAAATCCCCTTACTGATAAAAATGCTGATGTGTCAAATACTTATTTTCCCGGCTGTATGTAGTCTTAATTTGGGTGGTCAATCTGCATTGGACCTATTGTGTACCTGTACCATAAGGAACAATTTTGTACCGGTTTATTTTAGGGGTACAAAACAGTTAACTGTACCTTTAAAGGTGCACAATAGATCCTAAAGGTATAGTAATGTACCCAAAAAGGTACAACATTGTATTATGTTTAGTATACATGTAAAGGTACAAAACGGAAACTTAACGACAGAAAAGGTAAAATTTTGTACAGTTCTGACAGGATACAAGTGCATATGCAATAAGATCAGTCACAAAAACAACTACACACTACTGCGTGTCTTTAGTAAATCCTGACAGTAGTTTATTAATTTTGGCCCATAGTGTACAATGTGTCATTTCCATAAGTTATGCAAAGTTATTCGGCACCATGCCATTCACTAGTCTTTCTATGCTGCAAAGTTTACGTAACAAAATGCACAGTTTCTATTATGCCAATAAATCTCACTTAAATTGAAACTGTGAAAAAAAATACAATGAAATAGGCTGACAATGAATGAAAAACGAACGGGAGAGACAGAGATAGAAAATGAAAGAGTGTAATTATGAGAGAGAGAGAAAGAACGAGTACAAGAGAGAGAGATATTAAAGGGTGGAGTGAAATGAAACACAACAAGACCTCCACCAATCAATATTCACCATCAGTCTCTCGTTTTCAATACATTCCCATTGAAACTCATCTGAGAGCCACGATGAAAGGTTAAACTGCAATAAAACAACAGTAATGTATACGCGCATTAAACCAGTGGCGGCAAGTCACGTCTTTAATGCAATACAGACATGATCCAGTTCTGGCCTTAAATGGTTTATGGATTTGATGACTGAAATCTACTGAAGGTCACCGCTTCATTCGCACTGTACGGACAGACGCGCGGTAATTGCGCGAGCAATCGACTGCTGTTGAGCGCAATCACAGAACAATGACATACACTTTGTGAAAGTCACATTAACTGCAAATCCCAGTGTATGAAATATATTACAAAGATCTGAGATGATAAAATGAGCGTTGGAACACTGACAGGTCCGCTCTGATTGAGGATCTGCGGCTCGTATCGCTCAATCCTATAGGGAACGATTGATCCAATCAGAGGGGAGCTCTGTGTGCGAGCGTGTGCACGATGGAGACAGAAGGCAGGAGATCATTCGAGGTAAAGAGGCTTCACATTTATATCACTATTAAAGGATTATATGATCCATCACGGGTGGTTAAGTGTCTATAATCCAGTCATCTATAGCCGCACACTAGCGCCCGAATGACCCATAATCTTGACAACGGCATAACTGAGTCGGTATAATCTCATCGCCTTTCAAAATCCCAATACACGAAAATCTCGTAACACACATACACAGGGTTTGGAAGGCAGATGTGCTGTACAACAAGTTCAGTCATTCTGAGTCCAATGCAACACTTCAGTGCTGACTCTAATAGTAATGTTTAAATGCGCTTTAATGGCCCAGTTGGCAATGGTTACAAGCAAAACCTCTGTCACACTAATAAATTCAGTCATTATTTTTGTGTTGTGAAAAACATGTATTATGTTAAATAGCTTATTCAAAGGAGTACTAAAACACTGCAGTTTTTAATTAACTGATATATACGTCTGATAATATAAATTTATTTTGTACTTAATAACATATGGTTTACCACCATAACACAAATGGTAAAATGGATGGCCACACGCTGAATCAAAGTATATTACAAGTGGCCTTTCCATAGATCGTTGCCTATATATGTAGAGATTAGGGATGTGTGAGACTAGGTCGACTAAATGCTACAGCTGCAACTAGTCGACACCTAAAACGGTAGTCGACTACAAGAAATTTTTTTTTACATTTTAATTTCGATTAAAAACGCATTAAATTGAAATATTTAAAATATATAATAAATTATTTAAAAATTGCGCAGGGATCAGATAATTTTTCGGATCAGCAAAAAAGGGGTGGGAAAATCAAATAACAAATAAAAAATTTACAAAACATTTATAAAAAATAACAAAGTTGCATTTTATTATGGTCTAAAATTAGCATTAGGTGCAGAAATTAAATCAAATGAATAATAACACTGTCTTTATTGTATAAATTAAACATAATTATTATTTTTTAGAGCTACAGAAGTGATTTTCTCTTTGTCTTTTTGGGTTTCTGGGTTGTTTGATTAACATTAATGACACAGACTTAAGTAGGTTAATTGAGGTTACTGTCTCTTTAAGATAAACATGGACCTGGTTTCTACTTAATCTATACATAAACTTAAGGCATAAACAAATGTTTTTGTTCGAAAAACAATACTGTGGTATTTCGAGATCATTTTGTTTGTGTGTCCTGACTCGTGTCAAGAACAGAAAGATTTTATGTTCGCTTGCTTTTTGAAACACGTCTCTCCGTGTGTGCACACACAGACGAAGGGCGAATTCCAAACAGCGCAACATAAACAGTGGCTCCACATAAAAACATTACGTTGTTTTTCATTGCTCTATTCGGCAAATGTATTTTGATAGATAAAAGAGACACAGTAGCGCAACTTTCTTTAAAGTTTCTCTAAAGTACACATCAAGAGTTCTGATCTTTGAAGGGCATGGGGATGATCACGTCTGATTGGACATTTAACTGCATGTGCGTCTGTGCGTACAAAAAACTGCTCATATTAGCGCCTTTTTGCTGATAAATTGTTTAAAATCATTTGAGTGCAATGATAAACTTTCCCTTTTTCATTTTGCATATTAATTTGCGAATCGCATGCGAGCCGAACCGTGGGTCATGATCCATATGGATCATGTATCAACTGAGAACTGTCACACCACAAGTGGCATGTCTCAGAAATTACCACTGGAAAGACGAGCAAAGTGTGGAGTATTTGAAAGAAAACAAAACATTTTTATATATGTAGGGCCTTGCAATTTTCCTAAATTTCATTTTTTCTCAAATTTCAGAAATAAGAAATCGCATATCAACCGATCTCCACAAGTACATTTCCATTGTGCAGGGAACAAAATCAAAGTAATGCCATACTAACACGCTCTCCATTTCTCTCTGAAACCATATACTGTACATTTTTGCTATGAAGCCCAAGAATTTGACAACCCAGGCTACAGCCTATTGTCTTGCAAGTTTGTATTAATGAAAAACATATTTACATGTTAAGGGTAAAAGTTGGGTCCTTATTGAAATAAAACCTGCTGAAGATAAATAGGGAAAACATGGAAGTGTTTGGTGGCTTCTAAATTCATCCGTGTTTGGATCCTATGGAATGAATGGGGCTAGGCTAAATGCTAACACATTCACGAGGCGCTGTACAAAGATTAAAAGCACACATTGAAAAAAGACAGGTATGTATTAGTTTGTCTATGTTGACGTAAGAACATAGTAAAATATTGAAAAACAGTGGTGTTTTCCTTTAAAAATATAACCTATTACGTGTTATGTTAAGCATAACCTAACTCGAGCGCACCACATATTTATAATTTTTATTTAGACATGCAGGTTTTTGGACTGCCTTTTTTTCTTTCCTTTCAGACAAGTCGACTAGTCGGTTACAAACTTTTTGTTCAAACGACTGCTAAATTTGTCGCAGCGCACATCCCTAGACATTAATTAAACATAAATAAATAAAGCATAAATAAAACAAAAATAAATCACACCTTATATTTTCATGCATTTTAATTAATTTTCCGGTAAAATTCAAAGTAATGTTTTGTTAAATATTCTGCAGCCCTAGTATATGTTTATATACATATACATATAGATGTATATATGTAGATGTAGATTATGTACATGCATACAGTTCTTTAAATAGGATAAAGATATTTTAGTTTTTGAGATTACTTTTATAATAAGCATCACATAATAACAATAGAAGTTCTTGATATGTTCCCTTTTGTATAGCTAGCTAACCATGTATATGTGTATGAAGGGGTGTGAGGTTTATGGTTTCTCTTACCCATAATAATACCATTTGGCTCAGAGGGAGGCTGCCAGACAACCCTGACAGATGTGAGTCTCACGTCTGGAAACACCAACCTGACAGGTGGACCAGGAACTGAGAGAGAGAGAGAGAGAGAGAGAGAGAGAGAGAGATACAGTGTAGTATTTAAAAACAGATTACTGTAGTTCACATTTTACATGTTTTTTTTTTATAAATATCATATTTCAAACAATTCAAAAAATATGTTTGCCAGGCCTAAGCTTTAATCTCAGCCACGACAAACAACATTTTAATCTCTTCATACAAATACTTGCAGTCTCACTGTTAACTTTAAATCCATAAATATAAATATTAGTGATTTATAATCCCTCATCAAACACATTTAATTCTGCTATTGGACACTCGGCCAACAACACTGCTAATCCACTAGTTTTGTGGATATGTGCATGTGTGTGAGGAAAGAGAGAGAGACTAGGAACATAGACATCCCAGTATCCCTTTTATTTCTGTATATTTTCGTCTGAATATCGTTCCATTGAGCCGATTAAGAAAAATGACAGAAATGGGGCATTTGTCATTCTGCTGGCGAGACTCAACAGTCCACATATAAACGCTGTCTCTCATTTAAAATGGGAAGATGGCAGCGTTTACTTCCGTCTGCTGTGGAAAAATATTGCATACGTGCAAGCACATATTTCTTCAGAGAAATGTTTCAAAAGAAATTTTATTGCTCAGAGGTCGCTCTTTCTTCACTCAGAGGACTCGCGGTAAGGTGAACTGTCAGGAAATATCTGCATCATTTCTCAAAGAAAATAAGATATTATATTCTGCATAAACAAAATCAAAGCCTGTTTCCTGTTTTTCTGAACGTATTTTTTGCATTTTCAGAATGTCTAAAACAATTAAGGAAATTGTTAAACAACTCCTCAAATATCAAAATTAGAGCTGTCAAGCGATTAATCGCGATTAATCTCATACAAAATAAAATGTTTACATAATTTATGTGTGTTTAATGTGTGCTATTAATATATATATATATATATATATATATATATATATATATATATATATATATATATATATATATATATATATATATATATATATATAAAACTTAATAACTCTTTCCCTGCCATTGACAAGTTATCTTGCTAAGATAAAACGCTTCCCCACGTTTATTTAAATATATCTATATATATGAAGAGTTTCGTTGCAAAACGAGATAAATCCGTTTATTTAATTGTTCAGAAATCTCGTTTTTTGGTTGTGCATTTCAATTAATATCAATTCAACTGCAGTTGGTTTGTTTTGATTTAACCTTCACAACTTAAAAAATACAGCTAAGTAGCACCATAAAACAAAATAATAACATGATAACATAATAATAAACATGTTTTGACAAAAAAATGTTAAAAATGGATTTATCTCGTTTTGCAACGAAACTCTTCATATATGCATATATGTATAGAAATTGTGATTAATCACATCGTGATTAAAAGTTTGTGTTTACATAACATATGTTTGTGTACAGTGTATAAATATTATTTATATATAAAAACACACACAATCATGTTTATATTTAAGAATTTTTTTATATTTATTAGGGCCGGGACTTGATTAAAAAAAATATCTAATTAATTAGAAGCTTTGTAATTAATTAATCGAAATTAATCACATTTTCATCACATATAAATATTTGACCTGAGAACATTGAGAAGTTACATTTTCACATGGATTTTTAGTATACCATGAATAATGACTGAATACATAAGCTTAAGCAACAAAATATTGTTTATTTTTGTTCAACCAAGTCGTTTTACTATGAGTCGGGCTAACGTCCACACTAGCTGCTATATGTTTTGCATTGAGATGATACTTGAGGCTCGATGTGCTGTGGTGATATGCGAATTCCTTGTTGCATAGCTTACACACAACCATGCTCTTATCGACCCTTCCATCCGTTCGTTTTTTTCTAAAAAAAATACCCATCCACGGGGCCAACCAAAGCGATCTCATCAGCTTCTTCGTTCATGTTCACTGTGGTTTGTTGTTGTCTGAAGTCATGATGAACGCTAGTTGGTGCTCCAGTATATTCGGTCCGCCGAAACTCATCCAATGAGTAATGTTCCGCGGTGCAAAAATAAGTGTGATTAAAATGCGTTAAAAAAATTTAACGCGTTATTTTTTGTGTAATTAATTAATCTTAATTAATGCGTTCAAGTCCCGGCCCTAATATTTATATATTTAATATTTATATTTATATATAATATACATTTTATAAATGTATATACAGTATATAAAAGCAACTATTTCTTAAATATATAAATGAATGTGTGTGTATTTATATATACATAATATTTACACACAGTATACACACATATGTTATGTTAACACAAACTTTTATTTTGTATAATTAATAACAGGTGTAATATTTTTTACATATAGCCTACTGAAATATGTCCTATGTCCCTGACATTTCATAACATTCACCTTTTTTGTAACATTAATTCTTTATATATCAATTGAATTTTTCCTATAATTCATTCTGAAACTTGAAACAAATGAGACACTTGTTGACATATAGTAACAACAACTGCACAACTTAGAAAGCATAGCTTGGTGAAATCATATAAAAATCCTGACTTCCGATTGTATACTTTGGTATATTGGCAAATCTGTGTGCAGTTTAAGACATTGTTGAGACCTCTGCTAACACTTTAAGGCACATATAAGTCATTTTCTCAGGAAATAATTCTGAATAGCATAAGGCTTTTATCTTATTTTCACCATGTCATCTCATTGCTGTATCTGAGAAACAACTGAGACATGAAAGGAAGCTCCTTAGTGATTTTATCTTTCCTGTCGGTCAGGAACTAATACATCTAGAGATATAGAGGTGGTTCATACAGGTGAATAAAGCAAGGGTGAGGTTTCAAGCAGTAAGGGCATCAGGAGGACAGGCGGGTGTATGAGCACACGTGTGTCTGGAGCCATGTGGGAGGTAATGCCAGTCTGAATGTCGGGCACAGCTGGAAACCAGCAGAGCATGAAGCAGCACATAACTTTGCGTTACCATTTTGAATGCGTGTGTACTGGTGTGTGGTGTGTGGAGGAACATCTGCTAAATGGGTAGCTTTCACTCAAAGTCTAATTTTGACCCAATTTATGTGTGGACATCAGCCTTATCTCACGAGAATTTGTAACCCCGTGCCTACACCCGACACGACAGCAGACGAGACAAAATGTTTTCAGTCAAAACTTGAAACATTCATTCTTAGAGAATGGATTTGTTAACAACATATTGAACCATCTGTTTATATTTTTGTACAGACGTCAGAAACATAGCCTATTTGCGTGTTTTCTATATTAGATGTGGGAAATATGCATATGTTATGGATGTGACAAAAAATACACAATTTTGGAAGACCACATACTTTGTAGGAATTCTGTGACTTAAATTGCACAAATGAAAAGCAATAACACCCAACAAATGGATAAGGGATGACTCTTTAAAGAAAATAAATATTTTTTAAAAAGTTTGTGTGCACATTCATGAGGAAAAGACAATGTTAAATGTGTCACATTTCTCCGTTATGGACGTGTCTGGAAGCTGCGCTTACCTAACTATGGCAAAAAAAGGTTAAAATCCTTTAAAAACTTGCAAGCGCACTGTAAAAAATGACTTTCTTACCTAGTTTTGTCTTGTTTTCAGTAAAAATATCTAAAAATTCTTAAATTAAGATGTATTTTCTTGATGAGCAAATTGACCTAGGAAAATAGTCTAATTTTTAGACAATAAATATAAAATTTAAGCAAATTTGTGCTTAAAACAAGCAAAAAAAAAAATCTGCCAATAGATTAAGAAAAATTTTCTTAAATTAAGTGTTTATGAAAAAAGTTAACTTATTTAAAAAAAAAAATTCTCATTCCATTGGCAGATTTTTTTTGCTTGTTTTAAGCACTAATTTACTTAAAGTTGATATTTTTTTGTCTAAAAACTAGACTTATTTTTAGATATTTTTCCTAGGGCTGTCAAAAGATTAATCGCGATTAATCGCATCCAAAATAAAAGTTTGTGTTTACATAACATATGTGTGTATACTGTGTGTAAATATTATGTATATATAAATACACACACATTCATGTATATATTTAAGAAATATTTGCATTTATGTATTGTATATGCATTTATATAATTTAAATTATGTATAAATATACATATAAATATTCATATATAAATATATCCAATTTTTCTTAAATATAAACATGATTGTGTTTGTTTTTATATATAAATAATAATTATACACAGTACACACATATGTTACGTAAACACAAATCTTTATTCTAGATGGGATTAATCACGATTAATCTTTTGACAGCCCTAATTTTTACTGAAAACAAGACAAAAATACGAAGTAACAAAGTCATTTTTTGCAGTGCGTATTTAAATCACCAAAAATGTATATCTGAGATATCAATATGCTTAAAAACCTTTGGAAAAAACATGTGGTTAAGGTTAGAACCCTATTTAATTAGTGAGGTTGTTGTTATTGGGTTGTATTGTTTTGTTGTGCCGCTCGCATCCCGTGTAGACTGTATGAATTCGTAAGATGTGAGTCATATCAAAAAAGTATTACTAGAAAAAAATATTTGTATGTAAAATACTCCTACTTATGAACCTAACCGCCACTGGCGTAAAAGCAGTACAAATGTGATTGTTTGAATTCATATTAAACAACCTCGACAAAAAACTTTGTGTTGTGCACATACATACAAAAATATGATTTGTTATTACCATTGGGAACATAAAAAAAATCGGCCATGGGGCTGCACAATTTGCTGTTTGACATGCGTGACTCTGCAATTGTTTCAGTGGATTATGATGCACGTATGCACAAATTTTATTTGTTGCTTACCGTCTTCCTTTGTTCTCTCAGTTGTGGGGGGAAGGCTGGGTGGTCCTTCTCCGACACGTGTAAACGCAAGCACTTGGACTTCATACAAGATGAACTTCCTCAGGTCCCGCAAAAGAAGAGAGTGAACCTGGTGCCCGTTCACCAGCTGAACCTGGGGAGCCCGCTCTGAATCTTTTTCTTTGTATAATACCTAGTTATAGAGGGAAATCAGACATTTAAGTCACACAGAAATAGACAGAATGTTCTAAAAACTACAATTTTGTGCTATAGACATAAATGATACATCAAATCGTGTAATGTATTGAGGAACAGTGTGCTATAAACAATCATATGGGTAAAAAAATAAAAACTGTAGAGAAGGGCTTTCATGACTTAAACAACCAGTAAACAACTGACCAGCAGCTACAGTAGTCCAAGAGCACATTGCAGGTATCTATTGTACCTAATGTTACAACCATACACACCTTTAGGGCAGCATTTCCTCATTAAAGAGCACCTATTATGTTGCTAAAAACTTTATTTTGTGTATTTGGCATGACAGGAAGTGGAATTAAATTCATGGCAATTCAAAGAAATTCCACAGTCACACAACAGAAATAATCTCACATACATTCAGTGTTATGAAAATTACTTTGGAAAATTGTTTGGCAACCATTTTAAATACTTGGTCAAATTAAACCATTCTGGGAAATGAAGTCATGTTACATCGTGTTCCATAAAATTACAATTGCAAAAAATCAAACTTAGTTATTTGTTATGTGACTAGAGTTTTTAAAATTAATTGCTGGAGGAAAACATTTCCTGTAAATGTAATCTGTACAAACGAATATATTTATAGAATATGTAATGCAATCATATCTGACATATACTGAAAGCTTCATTTTTAACACTTCATTTACTGTATAATATGTATAAGCATTTCTTTGAATTTCTATTGAATTGCAATTTTGCTTCCTTTAATTCAAATTCGAATTGTAATTCTAGATCCTGTTTTTGACATAAATTCAAATTCAATTCAAATTCAAGAATTGAATTGGAATTTAGGAGTCATTCTCAATTCAGTTCTGAATTCTGCACAAGCCTGTTGCTAAGCTCATCGTTCAGAAAGGAGCAGTGTCCTCCGATTGGCCAGATAACCAGTATGTTGTTATTGGCCTGAATATCGCTGTCGTTAGCCAGAAATGTGATGCTCTTTGACATGTTTGGAAGATATCGTCTTTACTACTTTATCAATACTAGCCAAATCTGATCCAGAAAATGCGGATGACCAAGCTGATTGATCAAGTTTGCTAGCACGGCTTAAGCAGGATGTAACAGATTGGTAAGGTAATGACTACTAAAACATTAAAACCACTTCTGCATTTGTGATCGTAGAAACGACAAACAACAAGCGCTACTCTGCACTGCTCAAAACTTGTGTTTGAATCATGGTTTAGGGGCAATTCACATTTCACGTCTTTCGCTCATAATGGAAGCGACACGGACGCTGTGCGTCGCGATAGTTTTTTCAGGCGCGTCCGCACCGCATCGAGTTAAAAACATCCAAACTTTTTTTAAAATGCTGCAAAAGCACCACAGGTCATGTGACAAGAACCAACCCACGATCGCGTTTTCCGCGCCGTTTTAGACGTTAAATGTGAACCGCCCCTTAATCAGTAGTAAATTCTTTAAATATGAACACATAAACTGTTGCCTACAATCTGTGTGTTTGTTGTAGTCAGAAAAGAGATTTATGCTGGAAACAATAACTCGCGTCATTGTTTACTTTGGGATTTGTACTTTTGCATATCATTAACATGTACTAATACACACTTACACACCAAAGGAAATATAAAATTGTGAATTGGATAATAGGTCCTCTTTAAATGCTAAAATCTAGTTTAAATTAAAAAGTTTTAAAGTTCATGTTTAAAATTTAAAAAGTTCACATTTTGCCTATTTTTGGTCATGACTTGATGAAGTGATCAATAATTCATTGTTTTTTTTCCCCCACTTTTTACAGTCTAAGCATTTTATCAATCGGTTTCTTCCTACGGTATGTGTAAAAAACAGTTTCAGCAATTTCATGATGTTGCATCATGTCATTCTACTTGAGAAACTTGAGAAAGTCCTAGACAAGTAACAGCTCACATGGTTTTCAGCTTTAAACAGATTATACCGATATATATCAGTATGAACTCGATATGAACCATGTGCAACAAACCAAGATAACCAGAAGGACCTTTTTTAAGTTGGGTGCATGCCATTCGATGTGGAAGGTGTTTTTGGCTTACGACCCAATGTTCAATGTGTACTGCTTTCACTTCAGCAACAACTATTTGGTTTTGCTACACTAAAAAAGTGCAAATACACAATTTAATTGCTAAAATGGTCTTGCCAAGAAAGAGCTTTCTAAAAAAAGCCTTGCTAAGTGGATATTAGTTGTTTTTAATCCCCTAGTCTCCGTGATATTCCGGTGCTTTCTTCAAAGTAATTCTTTAGGATGTTATCATCAAATCAGGCAAAAAGTACTTTCCTCAACAAGCCACACCATTAGGTAAACTTGCCAAATTTTAAGGGATTGATTTAAACCCCAAAGTATGAGCAATAGCAATAAAACCCACAGCTAATAAATTAAATTCCAATTTTTTCCCCAAAATCTTCACATCCAATACAAATTCACTCAAATTAGTGTTCAGTACACTCAAAGAAATAAAGGTACAAATGTTGTAACTGGGACAGTACCCTTTCAAAAAGGCACACCTTTGTACCCAAAAAGTGCATATTAGTACTACAAAGGTACATATTAGGACCCTTTTTAAAGAATTCCTCTAAGGAATTTTAAGGGTGTTAATGCATTCCCTTTGATGTAGTTACTGTACCTTATATCCAAGGATTTGGCCGTTTTTCTGGTGTTCAGGGACTGAACCCCAGTTGACCAGTATACTCGTGGAGCTCATCGCTTCTGCGCTCATGTTTTCTGGAGCCCCAGAGGGAACTGCAAATGTACCATAAAATCAAAAATTAGCACTATTTTTTTTTTTTGGAATACTCAAATGTATATAATGATTTATCTGTGCATGTCAACCTTTTTTATTCATGTGTCATTATAATATTTAATAAAAACGTTAACTGCATGACGTATGTCTTGGAAGGGTGGGACTGTAACGACTGAACTTTCAACAATCTGAATAATTCCCAAATTATGAAATCATACTTTTTTCTATTTCACCTGGAAATGCACAACAATATAAAAGAAAAGACTAATCGCTACAAACTTTAAAGCAATATGCCAATAAGGCTTATTTGTGCCTTATGTTACTGTGATTTTACCACAGTTGAGGACACAGTTAATGTTAATGTGTATAAGTAAATATATTATTATTATTATAATACAAGCATCAATAATGTCACCAAATGTTCATATGATGCATAAAAATATTATAAAATATTACAAATACTAGCCTAACTGTTACAAGTTATAAGGTAAAACGCAACATTTTCAAAATGTAAATTTTATATTAATTATCAAAGTGGTAAAAAAAAAACCTTTTCTGCTATTAGAGGGGACATATCACGAAAATATGACTTTTTTCATGTTAAAGTGCTATAATTGGATCCCCAGTGTTTCTATCAACCTAGAAAATGTGAAAAAGATCAACCCAGTAACTTAGTTTTAGTAAACCATAATCTGCAAGCATGTGAAAAAATAGAAATTAGGCTCCCCTTGTGATGTCAAAAGGGGATCTTATTATAATAATACCGCCCCTTAATCTGCACCAAATACTTATTTTACACTGCAAAATCTTTTTTTTTTTTTTTTTAATTTTTGTTACACATTGTGTTAATTTTTTACACATTGTGTGTGTCATGCCATTTAATGCGTTATTTCATGTTAAAATAAATGAAAGGGACAACACAAGTTGTGTTAAAAACAGTGATGGGAGTAACGCGTTTCAATTAATTCTGTTAAATTCTGTCCATTAAATGTGTCTTCCCTATACTAACACACCTTCTGTGTTATTATTCATTGTGCCGCCCCCCATGGTCCTGCAACGTTAGATCAGAAATTTCTTGTCTGCAAGTGTTAATTTATCACAAAATAGAGTAACGTGAGTAACCAACTGCTTGATTTAAAAAAAAAATTTGTTACATGTTTATTACCGCTAAAAGTAGTGGAATTACAGTAACAGAATTAATTGTAACGTGTTACTCCCATCACTGTATTTAACACAGCTTGTGTTATCCCTTTCATTTACTATAACATGAAATAACGCCTTAAATGGCATGACACACACAATGTGTACAAAATTAACACATCATGTGTTTTTTTGCAGTGTACATCTTAAAACAAGTCTTGTGAAATGTCCCATTTAAAGGGATAAATTACCCAAAAATGAAAATTATGTCATCATTACTTGTCATGTTGTTTCAACCCGATCAGAGGCCCCATTGCCTTTTATAGTATTAGTAAGTCAATGGGGCTTCTGATCACTTTGATTACAAACAATTCTCAAAAGATCTTCCTTTGTGTTCATCGAAACAAAGAAATTTATGCAGGTTTGTAACAACATGAGAGTGTTGTTGATGACATAATTTCATTTTTGGGTGAACTATCCCTTTAAAAAGTGACAACCACAGGTGAGCCATTTGTAAGCCTAGAGGATCACACTTTTTAATATTTTGTAACGTATCAAAAAAGACCTGTAAACCTATATGTCAATAAACCTAAAAATCTTGAACACTTATTTAAAGACTAGCTACATTACGCAATTAAGAGTATGAAGGAAAGTTATCCAGATGTGTCACCTGATTCTTTAGTCTTGCCCAGTACTGGATTGCTCCATGGTCCAGAGCCGATGGCATTAAAGGCCTGAACGCTCAGCTCATACTCCATCCACTCCTCCAGATCCTCTACCGTCACCTCTCGAGACATACGTTCATTAACCGTCTCCATCCGCGGCTGCCCGAGCCCGTCTGACCTCCGAGCGCGTACGCGGTAGCCCACGCTTTCAGGATTTCCATTGTAAGCTGCTTCTGTAAGTGGCTAAATGAAGATGAAGAGAACGACGGGTGATAAACACAAGCTCCACAGAAGTATCACCAAAGTAATCCACAAGCCTTTTAAAGCATGATAGCTTTCCGTAATAAACAGACCATAATTTAAAACACTATTCACTAATCTTGACACCTGCCTCAGCTGTCCTTGACATGTTTGTAAAAAACGGTGTATTGTGTCAGTGCATATGTGCATGTTTACTTGCGTGCTAGTGTGTTTATGCACGCGTGTACCTGAGATGAGACTCATAGTCAGATAAATTGCCCTTCAAGGTCGAACTTATTGAGGTGGACAGTTCTTCAGTGGAAAGAAATGCTTTTTTCTATTCAACACATCTCAAATAACAAATCTTTGTTATTTACATGCACTCAGCACCCACCTTATAATCTAAAGGTACGAGCCTACACACCTTTGAAAAACGATAACCACATGAATGGGGTTTCAATGTAATATTTTCCTATAAAAATGTGTAGGTCACAGAAGGGAATTTGACCA
The DNA here is from genome assembly GCF_027580225.2 of Misgurnus anguillicaudatus. Classification (NCBI taxonomy): domain Eukaryota; kingdom Metazoa; phylum Chordata; class Actinopteri; order Cypriniformes; family Cobitidae; genus Misgurnus; species Misgurnus anguillicaudatus. The sequence continues at coordinate 39,726,208 of NC_073339.2, read as the reverse complement.
AAAAAGAAAATGTAGATTGCTTTATGTTTAATGCTCTCCCATCCCTGTATGCTCGTCTAGCTTTAGCATGACATAAGTAACACCAACATCATGGGTTCTTTTGCAAGGATAAACTGCATAGCCTGAATGTAAGTCACTTACTGTACATAAATTTATCCGGGTGGCTACATTTTACAATGATCTAAATAAATGAAAACCTACACAGGCATGTGCATCAAACCGAGAGGATGTTCCCTCAGCTCTTTATGAACGTAAATTAAACATTTCAAATCGTCCATAAAGCATCTCAGCACTGCTTTTTATTGGCACATGGCTCAGATATTTTCACATGAAAAACTGGGAATTCTGGATAGATGGGAAGTCAATTGCATCAGTGATTTTAATAAATCATTATTCAAATCCTTGTGGTCCAAAGTTATTATGCTTTTTTTGATACGGCATTATAAACCAAATACTGAATTAAGCCCCAATACTGGGCTTTATGTTGTGATTAAAGACCACCAATATAAATCAAAACTATGTTATATGCTGTATGTAGTCACCCTTTCCCTAAAATTTGCTAAAATGTATTCATTTCATCAGGTAGCATATTGTGATCTCACCCTGATGTGATTAAAAAAAGTAAAACGTGTTAAAAGTTCCCATCTTTTCTTGAATCTCATTTGTTACTTAAATGTTAGTTTTTTTTATTAAGAAATAGATATGCTGGCTTTTTATTTACATATTTATTATATATTATTTATCATATATATTATTTTGCCAAACGGCTTAGGTTGTTTCTGCACATTAAACTTATACTCACCTAAAGGTTTATTAGGAACACCACACTAATACTGTGTTTGACCCCCTTTTGCATTCAGAGCTGCCTTAATTCTACGTAGCATTGATTCTGAAAGCATTCTTTAGAAATATTGGCCCATATTGATAGGATAGCATCTTGCAGTTGATGGAGATTTGTGGGATGCACATCCAGGGCACGAAACTCCCTTTCCACCACATCCCAAAGATGCTCTATTGGGTTGAGATCTGGTGACTGTGGGGGCCATTTTAGTACAGTGAACTCATTGTCATGTTCAAGAAACCAATTTGAAATGATTCGAGCTTTGTGACATGGTGCATTATCCTGCTGGAAGTAGCCATCAGAGGATTGGTACATGTTGGTCATAAAGGGATGTACATGGTCAGAAACAATGCTCAGGTAGGCCGTGGCATTTAACTGATGCCCAATCTCAACAGAAATCGAGACTCATCAGATCAGGCAACATTTTTCCCGTCTTCAACTGTCCAATCTTGGTGAGCTCATGCAAACTGTAGCCTCTATTTCCTATTTGTAGTGGAGATGAGTTTACCCGGTGCGGTCTTCTGCTGTTGTAGCCCATCCGTCTCAAGGTTGTGCGTGTTGTGGCTTCACAAATGCTTTGCTGCATACCTCAGTTGTAACAAGTGGTTATTTTAGTCAAAGTTGCTCTTATCAGCTTGAATCAGTCGGCCTCAAACCTCTAGCATCAACAAGGCATTTTCGCCCACAGGACTGCCGCATACTGGATGTTTTTCCCTTTTCACAACATTTCACACGCTCAAAATTGCTTAAATCACCTTTCTTTCCCATTCTGACATTCAGTTTGGATTTCAGGAGATTGTCTTGACCAGGACCACACCCCTAAATGCACTGAAGCAAATGCCATGTGATTGGTTGATTAGATAAGTGCATTAATGAGAAAGTTTAATGTGCAAAAACAACGTAAGCCGTTTGACAAAATAAAATCTTAACGCAGTCGAAATCATTTTGGAGGTCACTGCCACGTTTCCACGGCGACTAGTGATAAAGTACATCTTATTGGAAATCCTTTTCATTAAAGACATTAAAACTCGAGACACTTCAGTTACTTGAGAATTGTAAAAGTATAACCTTATCTTTAATGGCAGCTACATGAAAGTTTTAGAGCGAGCGTAATAAATTACTGTACCCAAGAAATGCATTAAACTGCTATGTGTCCCCAGGGTCATTTTCGGCATCAGTACCTCACAAATGTGTAGCAGACGTTTTACAGAAGTCGTTTTTTAGATTAAATGGAGTCCTGCCTTATAAAATGACAGCCTTCATGTTTTGTGCCTTTACAACTCAAATTCTTCGATCGCTCTTCAAGCTTTGAAAAGGTGAGAGGGGAAAAAAGGAGAAGTGAAGGAGAAAATAACAGCAATTACATCTGATACTGACAGACACTACGGCTCGTGATAGCAGGAAAACAGAGAGGAAAAATAAGCTGTCAAGCTCTTTCACTATTTCCCCTGCCTATGAAGCAGGCGCACAGAAGCGCAACATACGGCATTTGTGTCTGTATCTGCTTGCGTTTGAGTGTGCATTTGTCCGTATCTGTTGTATTTGTCTATTTATGATAATGGTAAAGCCTGTTCTCACTGAATCCAGATCCTGTTTAATCCAGATTCCTTTTTTGACACTGCCTATGCAAATTTAGCTAAAGTCATTTTTTGTGATTTATGGTTTTCTACATAATATAAAGATCACTCTGTAAAAATATTACCTTGTAATCTTTAATATTGACTGAGTAAGTCAATGTGTTGAAATCAATGTGAAATCAACCTTTAATGCTCCAATTATGAGACATTAGCCTGGATTTCACAGACAGGGACATATTTTTAAGCTTCTTGGGTCTTCCAAATTCCATGCGGGATCGCATAGGTAGGAAAGTATAAGTAAAAATTGAAATATGATATAATTTACAACACTGTTAAAAGTTGGTTCAACTTAAAAAATAAGTTACCTTAAAATTTTGAGTTAATTGAACTTAAAAATGAAGAGTTTGGTTCCAAAACGCGACAATCTGAATTTTTTTATTAGTTACCGCCAAAATCAGTATTGTATCAGGTCAGTATTAAAAAGTAAATTCTTTATTTTACACAAAATCCGATATCCGCCGTGTTATTTTGTCATCTTTTCTCCATTTTTTTAGTCAAAATGGATTTATTGCGTTTTGGAACCAAACTCTTCAAATATTAGCTGAAACAAAGCCGTTACTAATGTAAGTTAGCCTACACACAATAGGTTATGTGGATAGTAAGCCACCTGCAGAGATATAATTTAATTATTAAAGTAATAAAAATTGTTATTGTTATTTCCATATGCAATCACAAAGCAGAGTCAGCATCATATAGGGGCTGTTTACACTTGGTATTAAGATGTGTTTTCATCGATTGGTTCACAAGTGGACGAGAGAGACACATTACGTTTACACCTGGTATTTAAATCCGTCTCTTTTGTCCACTTTCGACCGCTTCTGTGTTGAATACTATGAGGGGGTGGTCTATGAGACGGTGGGCGAGTCTCTCTGCTGTCATTCAAACCCGAGCGGGAGTAATTATGAGTTTATATGGACGCAAACTATTATTATGTCGGAGTGCACTGCTTGTTTAGCAAGTAAACATGCTGCACAGTGTTTTGTACATGAGTATGTAAGAGCTTTCTTTGAATTTTCAGCGCAATTGATGAAATAGGATCGCGCAACTTTCACACGCTTTCAAAACGAAACTACGGAGATCAGCCGCTTAGTTTTATCAATGAAAGGCTAAAAATAGCGCTGTTCACCGAATGTTCACGCCAGAAGTCAAAAAAGACGTAAAACTTGTGTTTAATACCGCAGATTAGCTAAATGGGCGGAGAGAAGGCGGTCGCGTGTGGCTGTTCGAACGCATTCAACCACATGTGTGTTCCGCAACTCCAAAGCGATCCGATCGAAAGTGGTTTCGACCACCTCTGGATGTGGTTGAAAGTGGTCGAAAGTGGACAAGCTCAAAACGTTTTGAACACCGTTTACACCTGGCATTAACGTCATCCACTTGTGATCCGATCGACGAAAACACATGTTAATGCCAAGTGTAAACAGCCTCATAGATAAAAATCTATGCAGAACCAAAACCCGTAATGTTTTTTCCAAAACAACATACTTTAATATTAAATCCACTTTTTCTTCTTTCTAATGCAGAATAATAAAACAGAAATTATCTTGAAATTACTTTCAAGTGTGGGTGTGACCCATTCTCACCTCCCACCGAATCCTCAGGCTGGTTTCACTGGCGGAGACCACGCTGAGATCTGTAGGAGCCACGTCTGGACTGGCCTGAAGGGTCTGCATCACACGTGACGGCTGACTGAACGGACTCGAACCCACGACGTTTACCTGCTTCATCCTGAACCTGGTACGCATGTGTAAAAGGGGGGAGGTAAAACAATGTTTTTAATCTCCTGGTCTTGCTCTTGAATAGTGGTTGAACAGGGGATTTGGGACAGGATAACAGATCTCTACACCCTCTGATCATCTGTAATCCCTTTAGGACAAGATAGTGTGCTGAGAATCAGAAGACCATCTTTTCACAAGACCTTGAGAAAATCAATTAAGGAGAGAAATGGAAAAGGGAAGGAGAAAGAGGGGAATGAAACACAGGAAACTAAAGCTAGTAACAGAGATAGAGGGAGATGAGAGATATAGGGAGATCTAAAAAAAGGGAGTTTTGGTATGAAAAAAGTCCTGCTAAAAATGCATCCATGTTTCCTCATCCATCTTAAAGGAACAGTCAATGAAAACATAAACAGCCTGTCATTATTTACACATCAAAATTTTGATTGTTGAGATTAAAATCATTTATTCCTCATCATTCCGACAAATCCAGTGAATTTTCTTTTTCTGATACACTATATTTTATAATAGGGGCTATCGGGCTCCCAAAAATGATTTGCTGAAGTCTGGCTCTTCATTGCAGCTCTCATATTTCATTCATTTCAAACATGGAGTATCACTATGTGTTGCGACAGGTTTGCCATCAGTGACAAGATGCGAAAACCAATGTGACGCGTCATGACGTGCCATGTTTAAATTGAACAGGAATGAGATTTGACTGGTATGTGAGATTTATAGCAATTCTGTCTTTTCCTTACACAAACCTGGTTTTCTTAAAGAACGTGAGAAACACAGGACGACAGTATCTCTTAAACAAAGAATATTATGTGGGTCTGGGTAACCCAATCTCTTTTATTTGTTTATTTGTGTTGATGGACACAGTTTTTCCTCTTTTTTCGTGTCAATGAGCACAACTTTCTTTTTCGTGTTGCACGAATTTGTATAGGTGCTGTTTACTGTCAAATTTCAGACATCCAAACACAAACCTTACCCCAAGCCCAAGCGACAATTACTGTTACATTTCAGACATCCAAAACTTACCACACAACCAAGCGACACAATGGTTTAAAAATAAAAACAAAAAAAAAACATAAAATGACACAAAAAGAGGAAAATCGTGTCCATAAACACAAATAAACAAATCTACACTGCAAAAAATTTTTTTCAAGAAAAAATGTTCTTAGTATTTTTGTCTTGGTTTCAGTAAAAATATCTACAAATTCTTAAATTAAGATGTGTTTTCTTGATGAGCAAAATGACCTAGGAAAATAAGTCTAGTTTTTAGACAAAAAAATATAAACTTTAAGTAAATTAGTGCTTAAAAAAAGCAAAAAAATCTGCCAATTGAATAAGAAAATATTTCTTAAATTAAATGTTTATGAAAGTAAACGTATTTTTCTCACTCCATCTGCAGATTTTTTTTGCTTGTTTTAAGCACTAATTTACTTAAAGTTTATATTTTTTGTCTAAAAACTAGACTTATTTTCTAGGTCATTTTGCTCATCAAAAGAATACATCTTAATTTAAGAATTTTCAGATATTTTTACTAAAACAAGACAAAAATACTAAGTAAGAAAGTCATTTTTTGCAGTGCACTATACCATGAAATGACATGAGATAGGGTTGGTTTAGGACAGGGGTCTTCAACTACTCTTCTTCGGGGGCCAGATTTTAAAATTGTAAATATGATGAGGGGCAGCCAAACTTTTTCCCATATTTTTTTTTACTTTTCCCATATATATATGTGTGTGTTGTTGTTGTTTTTGTTACTTTTGTTATAGTATAAAAAAAAACATATTAAAAAGCATGCATTTTCAAAACAAATGCACACTTCTTGTATCCAGTGTGTTGCTTTTTAATTACTGAAAATTCATATTTTCTTTATTAATATTTAGAAACAATTGCAACATGTAAAAGTCAAATGTTAATAGTAAAAGTGTAAAAGATCAACACTCTTAAACATATTTTGTTTATAACTGTTTAACTTTCATTAATTGTGACATGTCAAGTATTCACAACATATAGCCAGTCTTCTCGTAATGACTAAAATTGCACTACATGTTATATTTTATAGATATATAGGCTAAACAGCCTTTCCGTTGTACATTACAGATATAACTGTCGGGAGTTCGCCCCCTAGTGGCAGTCGTAATGAAATTGTAGTTTAATTGTAAATCTGTCATGGGAGAGAACCTTTAATCTACAAATATACTTATAGTTAATAATTTACTTACCAGTAATCAATCGTTTTTAAAGTATTCAAGTGTTACTGATAAAGTGAAACAAAAAATAAAGGTGACCGGCGGGCCGGATAAAGATGATTTGGCGGGTCGCACTTGGGCTGCGGGCCGCCAGTTGACTAGCCCTGGTTTAGGAGAACGTGATAGTAAGTAAATGATGACAGAATCTATATATTTTGCTAAACTATTCCTCTATCTTAAACACCAAGACTATCTTTACATTTACAATTTTGCAGATGCTTTTATCCAAAGCGACCTACGATGCATTCAAGCCATACATTTAATCGGTATGTGTGCTCCCTGGGGATCGAACCAGTGACCTTTGTGCACAATGCAGTTAAGCTACAGGAACACTAGACTCTCTTGCAGATTTGACCGGCACTACACAGAAAGCGTGGAATTGCATGTTTGTGTAATCTTCAGCAGGTAAATAAATGAGAGTCTCACCTGTACTGTGTGAATGGGATCAGATTTGGAATCTCCAAAGAATCTCCAGAAGCTGGCGGATTGTCTTTCTCATACACGACCTTCCACTCCTCTGCCTCGCCCGCAGTACCCACCTACAACCACACAGAGTATGTTCTGAATGCAAAACGCACTGCATATGCTATGCATACTACAATGTCAGAAAAAATTGTCAAAATGGTCCCAAGCTGTCACCTTTGGTAGGTCCTAATATGTACCATTTAAATACAAATATGTATACATTTGGTACCAATATGTACCTTTGCAGTACTAATATTCCATCTATGGTAGCAATATGTGCCTCTTCAGGTGCAAATGTGTACTTTTTTGAAAGGGTACCGCCCTAGTGACCATTTTTTGACAGGGTAATTCTGTTGATGGACTAAACTTTAGACAGGAAAATATGACTGCAAAACACTAAGCTGTCCACAATACTTATGTGTGCCTTTTATGTGCTAGGTGATTTTTTTTCTAGTTAAAAGCATGTTGTCATAAATTGTCAAGACTTAAGGCTCTAAGAGTGTGAAAAGGCTGTTTTCATTGCCACCTTGATCTTAATTAGGCTGTAATGAGATAATGAGCTAATTAAAAAAGTGCATCTTTGGCACATTCAAGCGACTCACATTCTCTCTAGGACCTTATTGAGAGCCGGTTGCATTTATTAATTAAGCGGCATTCATTAATATATTTGTGTAAGGCATTTTAAGTGATATGGCACATAATGTTAAACAGGGGTCTTCAACTACACTTCTTCGAGGGCCAGATTTTAAAATTGTAAATATTATGCGGGCCAAACTTTTACCGTATTTTTATCTTTTATATGTTTTTTACTTTTAACTATTATATATACTTTTAACATATATTATTATTAGATATTAGAACTTATATTGTTATATGTCATATATAAAAAAAAGCATTTTCAAAAAAGTCCAGTATTTTGCCTTATAATTACTGAAAAATTTTCTTTTTTAATATTTTAAAAACAATTGCAGTTTAATATTGCAAGAGCCAAATGTTAATAGTTCAACTATGAACATTGCACAAAAAAAGTGTGTGTGTAAATAATCAACACATGTATTTTGGTATAGCACCAACTATAATGCAGAGCTCTTAAAACCTCTTTTGTTTATAACTTTTTAACTTCATAAATTGTTACATTTCAAGTAATTACAACATATAGCCAGTCTTCTCCTAATGACTAAAGTTGCACTTGATGTTTTCTTTTCTAATATTTTAAAGATATATAGACTAAACTGCATTTTCATTGTACACTACATTTGGATGCGACTGTCGGAGTTTGCCCCTAGTGGCAGTCATAATGAAATTTCAGTTTAAATGTAAATATGTGTCAACATGGGAGAGAAGCTCATTCCAGCATAAGAGCCTTTAATCTACAAATATATTTATAGTTTTACTTATCAGTTATCAATCATTTTTAAATGATTCAAGTGTTACTGATAAATTATTTGTTATATAATTTTCACCTTGCACACAGTGTTTTGATTGTAACAAACTGAAATACATCAGTTCCGGTCAGCGTGCCACATAATTGAATTCATGTAAAGTTCAAATTGGATCCGATAATTACGCACTCGCAGATGGTTGACACCCCACGCAGTAGAGCTGAAGATCTTTGCCCGAACCCGACGGCACCCGTCGGAACCCGACGGGCTCGGGTGGGTTCGGGCTTTATTTCTAACATTTTACACGGGCTCGGGGCGGGCTTGGGCTTCCGCTCCGGCTTTGTGAGGTAAATGAGCAGTCCAATGCTGCTGAATGCAGCAGCGCAGGACCGCGCTGAAGCCATTTATTTAATAATTTTCCTCATCAAAAACATGTAGCCTAATCTTGGTGAGTAAAGGTTTTTCAATGTATAACTAAATATTAATTGAGTCTTAAATACATAATTTAGACAAAGGATATAGACTAATGTTAGCAGTAATGGAGAGAAGTGCCGATGCAAATCCCACGGAGCCTTTCTATTAATTTCGTTATTGCCAAATACCCATCTTAATTCAGAAGGTATTATCTTAATTTAATTCGTTAAGAAATAATATTTTTTATTGGCCTATTTATAGTGTATTGCATAAGCCTATTTAGAATGAGATGTTACAATGTTACAGATGACTTATTTTATTTCTTTGTTTCAACTTCCAAGTTTGCGTGTATATTATAAGTAATGAATAAATAATGTTAAAACCTGTGTAAATTACTCATTCTTGACAAAAGCTGTGTGTGTGCGCTGCGCACATTTAAATAATGTCGGGCTGTTAACGGGTTCGGGCTTTTTAAAAAGCTGTCAATCTAAATGTACGTTCGGGTTCGGGCTGCATTCTGTCGGGCTCCGGTCATTTCGGGCCTAACTTTTAAGGCCCGATTACAGCTCTACCACGCAGCCCCTTTCCGACTCTCCTTCCGGTTTATCGGCCGTCATTTGTCATGTACAGTGGAAAGGTAAAAATAACCATGCTGATTTTAAATCAGACAAAGATGACCAGCGGGTCGGATAAAAACGATTGGAGGGCCGCATTTGCCCTGCGGGCCGTCAGTAGGCTAGCATTGCAAAACAAACTAGTGCTACTGTACCTTTAAGATATTTTGTATCACAATGAAAGGGGCTTATTTCGCGATAACAACTGGCTGCCTGTACATCACCTCGCTTTATAACATAGTTTTATGTTATTAAAAGACATATTTATATTTCATTTGGTGTAATATTGAACTGTACCTGGGTCAATGAGGTGACGTTAATTATTTTGTGTCTGTATGAATAAATTCAATGTAAAAAGGTTAAAATTTCAAATAAATTTGCAGATTACTTGCATGCATTCTCTTTTTTTAAGGACCAAGTCTAAAATTTCTGGTTTTATTTCATTTTGAAAAATATTTGGAGGATAATTGCAAAAATGTCAATGTGGTGCAACCGGTCTGTGTCAATTGGTGCACTATGTATTTTATTTTATTAAAATATAAATATATTCATAAAAAAAATTTGGAATAAAATATAATCATCTAGTTTAGTGTTATACGATTTCTTTACAATAATTTTTACATCATTTGTCAAAGATTATTTAAAAAAACAGAGCTGTTTTCAGCATATGTCAGAAATAACTAATAAAATTATATTTTAAAAGATTTTTTTGATGATTACACTTACATGCCATTAAGGTGGATAAAATATTTCATATGTATCATTTTTTGGCACAATTTTGCGGTTACACCATTTGACATTTTCAAGTCCATTCAGTTAACTTTCATAAAATGGGGCAAATGTAATTTTTTATACACTGTGCATTGAAATAAACACTTTTGGGGCTCTTTGGACCACCCGGGTCACCATCCACTCCCATAGTAACCAGAAAACCCCAAACAACACTTAAAAAACAAAATCTGCGGCCTTTGGCTCAGAAGAAGTGTTTAAACGACATGAGGGTGAGTAAATAATGATAAAATTTGAATTTTGGGGTAAACTATCCCTTTAAATTGAGTCATTACCATAAACAGTCTGAAAGAAAAAGAGAGAGAGCTTTGCAATGTTGCACTGAACTCTTGCCTCAAAGTAAGTGCTTCTTTTAATGAAATGTCCCCTTTAATATTGGAAACCTTATGTTGAAACGAACCGTACTTTTGCAGTGCTCCCACAAACCAGCATGTATTTTTGCAGCCTCTCATTTCACCACAAAAAAGGTGAAAAGATCACAAAAAGAAACGAAATTGGCAACCGCCCGGTCCAGCGTACAGCTGTGAGGAATTCAGCTGTAAAAAAAACTCCCCTACACAAGCTGATTTCTAACCCATAGACTTAAGACCCCATTAGTCCCACCTCAGTACCTCTAATCTTCTCCTCTCGCATCCCTCCCTCCTGCTCTCCGTCGATTAAACAGTATTAAAGATGGGAGCGAAGAAGAAACAGAGAGAAAAAGGGGGGGGATCTCATTAGGAGAAGTTTTTCTCTTCACGCTGCACGAAGTTGAACGCCATCCAAGAGGGGCTTAACACATATGCATGGGCACACACACACAGATGGGCATCACACCTAAAGGGGCCAGGAGACCCAGCGCATGACATCTCCTTAGCCTTCTCGTGCAGTGTCAAATGCAGCTTGTGTGTATGTGAGCTTTTATGCAAGAGCTTGGTGTGCGTTTTCTCCAGGGGAAGATGTTTTAGTGGAAGAGCAAGCCTGTTTGTCCCTAGAGATGAAGTACCTGCCAAACAACAGCATCTTCACTGGAGCACAGCCTGCCAGACAAGGGCACACAAATGCACACACATACACCCACCCTTACGCTTACAAGCACTGAACAGTCATAGTGCGTAGAGTGGTGCTGACAGAAAGAAAATTGCTATTTGTGGCAAAGTTAACCAACAAGGCAGAGATAAAATTGCCATTTGTGGCAAAAGTTTACATTTTATTTAAATTTGTGGTAAAGTTAAACACATGGCTAATGAGAATTGATCTTATGAGTTGTGGTGCAAGGTTAAACAGTTTTCTATGTGTTGCAAAGTTTAACTTTACTTTAAATGGTAAATACTGTAGCTGTTTGTAGCAAAGTAAACATACGGCTGAGAGAAAATTGCCATTTGTGGCAAAGTAAAGCTAAGAGAAAATTGCCATTTGGAAAAGATTAACTATTAAAAAAAGAAACTTTTCATTTGTGGCAAGGTTAAGCATTTTGCTATTTGTGTATTTTGCAGAGAGAAAGGTGTAGCTTTTTTAATTGAAAATTGCAATCTGTGGCAAAGTTAACCAAGAAGGCAGAGATCGATTTGCCATTTGTGGCAAAATTAACCAACAAGGCAGAGATCGATTTGCCATTTGTGGTAAAGTTAACCAAAAAGGCAGAGATCAAATTGCCATTTGTGGCAAAGTTAACCAATTAGGCAGAGATCAATTTGCCATTTGTGGCAAAGTTAACCAATAAGGCAGAGATCAAATTGCTATTTGTGGCAAAGTTAACCAATATGGCAGAGATCAAATTGCCATTTGTGGCAAAGTTAACCAATAAGGCAGAGATCAATTTGCCATTTATGCAAAAGTTAACCAAGAAGGCAGAGATCAAATTGCCATTTGTGGCAAAGTTAACCAAGAAGGCAGAGATCGATTTGCCATTTATGCAAAAGTTAACAATAAGGCAGAGATCAAATTGCCATTTGTGGCAAAGTTAACCAAAAAGGCAGAGATCAAATTGCTATTTGTGGAAAAGTTAACCAAGAAAGGCAGAGATCAATTTGCCATTTATGCAAAAGTTAACCAAGAAAGGCAGAGATCAATTTGCCATTTATGCAAAAGTTAACCAAGAAGGCAGAGATCAAATTGCCATTTGTGGCAAAGTTAACCAATAAGGCAGAGATCAAATTGCCATTTGTGGCAAAGTTAACCAAGAAGGCAGAGATCAAATTGCCATTTGTGGAAAAGTTACCAATAAGGCAGAGATCAAATTGCCATTTGTGGCAAAGTTAACCAATAAGGCAGAGATCGATTTGCCATTTATGCAAAAGTTAACCAAGAAGGCAGAGATCAATTTGCCATTTAAGCAAAAGTTAACCAAGAAGGCAGAGATCAAATTGCCATTTGTGGCAAAGTTAACCAAAAAGGCAGAGATCAAATTGCCATTTGTGGCAAAGTTAACCAAGAAGGCAGAGATCAAATTGCCATTTGTGGAAAAGTTACCAATAAGGCAGAGATCAAATTGCCATTTGTGGCAAAGTTAACCAATAAGGCAGAGATCGATTTGCCATTTATGCAAAAGTTAACCAAGAAGGCAGAGATCAATTTGCCATTTATGCAAAAGTTAACCAAGAAGGCAGAGATCAAATTGCCATTTGTGGCAAAGTTAACCAAAAAGGCAGAGATCAAATTGCCATTTGTGGCAAAGTTAACCAAGAAGGCAGAGATCAAATTGCCATTTGTGGCAAAGTTACCAATAAGGCAGAGATCAAATTGCCATTTGTGGCAAAGTTAACCAATAAGGCAGAGATCGATTTGCCATTTATGCAAAAGTTAACCAAGAAGGCAGAGATCAAATTGCCATTTGTGGCAAAGTTAACCAAAAATTGTCTGTTCACATTAAAAGCAACATGCAGCAACAATGCAACTGATGCTTTGCTCCCATTTTTATGGGGAGTTGGCAATTTCTGGTGACACCTGTGGCAGTGACAGCTGGTGGCAGGATAGGGCATGTTAAAAACTAATAATGAGCGCCTTTCAGGAGTGACTAACAATGGGAGTAAAGTAGTGGAGTTCACATCATCTGTCTTTCATAATTTACTGAGATGACGGTTACTCATAGTTGTTACAGAATTAAAAACGCCTTCTAACGACCTCATTGAAAGAGACAAGCGACACACAGCGACAAAGTAATGTGTTCTGGGTATTAGGTAGAGATTAAATTTCCATTTGTGGCAAAATTAACAAATAACGCAGAAATCTACTTGCCCTTCGTGGACTAGTATAACAAGTCTAAAAGTTATTTGTGGCAAAGTTGAACAAAAAATATTGCTGTTTGTGGCCAAACTAACTGTTTTGAACAGAGAAACGTTCTTCTATGTGTGTAAACAGCGACCATTTTGCAGAGAAGAAACTGGCATTTGTGGCAAGAATATTATTTAAAGAATTAGTTGTTAAAAAATGTGTCAAATTTAACCACAATTTGGCAAGATGGGAAGCTTTAACCCAAGTCACACTGACACACACACATACACACCTGTCCTTCCACAATCCATTTGGAGATGGCGGTTTTGCCATCGCTGCCGGGGCGAAATCTGATGGTGGTGGATCGAGGACTTATGTTGGAGATAACTAGATTCGAGGGCACACCGGGCAGCTCTGTTCAAAAGCAAAGCACATTTATTTACATTACAATTGGCTCCGATTTGAAACATTTCCACATTTTCCCTGTTGGTCCTCTCCATCCTGCGTCTTCATTATCCTTCAAAGAAAACTCATGTAAATGGGCCCATAATTCACTTCAGAGTCGATTAGGTTTTGTGTACAGCACTGTTCATTGTGTTTGGGTATATGATTAATTGGCAATTAAATGGATTGATAATGATATTTGGGTGGCTCATTCAACAGTAGATAAAGCTCGTTCTCTTCTGACTCCATAGCATATCAGTGGGAGATAATGAGTGTAGCTTGGCTTTTGGTCATCATCATTTGTTTCATGTTCTCTCTCACACACACACACAGCATCCCCAGGAGCTTCATACTGACTCGCTGTGATGTATTAGAGACTTACTGACTGTGTCTCGGCTTGCTGGTCTATGTGAAATATGCGCCCTACTGCAGCATCCCGTTTCACGTGTTAGATTTTGAACACTGTGCCTATCGCTCATAGCCATGGGACAATATAATGTATTATAATATTTTGTTAGCATTGAAGTGTTCGTTTGTTTGAGCGTACAAACCTGGAGGCAGTCCTGTCGAGATGGTCGATGAAGTGGTCGTTCCGGTACCGGCCTGTGTTACTGCGGCCACCTGCAGCGTGTACGTGGTTAGGGAAGTGAGACCGGTTACTTTAAAGGCCAGTGTGGAGTTGGACAGTGTATGAGATACACGGGTTTCGTTTTGGTCAGCTTCTTCCCAACATAAGATGTAACCTGTGTAAAAAGGGAGACAAGGGAGGACTTTATGCTCTGCGCTTCACCTAGTGAAAATTCTCACCGTCTACAGTTTGCATTCTTTGGGATGTAAACTTACAACAGCCAATCTGTCGTTAAACCTTATTAGTGAATGATGTGGAATGCTCGACATCTACAGCAACTTTTCTAATGGTTTCTCATGCAAATAGAGACTCAACTACTGTTGCTTACAGTTGCTTCCAACAGACAGAGATTAGCATGTTGCTAAGCTAACAATACAATGCAATTACATTTCGGTGGCGGCTCGTGACTGCTCTTCAGAGGGGCGCAAATTCAAAATAAGTATCATGTGTGTTGCTCGTGTTTTCAAAATATGTATGTGTTGCGTCTTGTGAACCATGTGCATCACGTGTTTTGTCCAAATAAGTTCCTGCTGCACACGCGTCAAAACCGTTTATGATAAAAGAGACGCTCACGTTCACAAAATACACGCAAGAAACTCCCTTAACAGTAAACTCTGCGATTATGCGAGTATCTGGCAAATGCGAGCATCTCTTTTATCATAAACCCTTTAGACACGTCTGCAGCAGGTACTTATTTTGACAAGACACGTAATGAAAATAGGTTCACTCGACGCACCGAACACATATTTTGAAATTACGAACCACACACGATGGGCTACATACATGTTGTGACGAACATCGCATCTTGCACCCTCGAAAAAAAAAAGTCACCAGCCGCCACTGTTACATTTATGATTTGGACAACCAAATTACTTATTCAAGCTATATTTTTTTTTCAGTGTTTGTGTTTCTAGGGGAATGAACCCATGACATTTGTTGCTAACATAATGGTCTACCAATTGAGCTACAGGAACGCAATATATATCAACCATAATTTACACATTGCATTATTAGGCGCAACAATACATAGTTAACAAGATTATTTTGCAGTATTTAATTACAGAATTCCTTTATAATCAGCATTTTACCATTGAAACACAACATTTTAAATTGTCTACAAAGGATACATTCAAGAATCTGAGACATGAAAGGAGCACTATAAATTTGCTGCCTAGTGTTTAAACATCATGTTGAAAATGTGCATATCTTGGTAGCCGTTTTCTAGGTTAGCAGCTAAGTTTTGGTGCGGTGTCCAAAATTGCTCTATATGCCCTATACAGGCTGCATGACTGTCAGTAAACACTACAAAAATGTTGGCTACATAATATATGTCCATACACGTGTCTGTTCTTGTTTACTGTTTATTTCCTTTTTTTTAATAAATACATTAAATACATATAACTGATTTATTTTAAATATATGTGTTTAACTAAAATACACATAATAATAGATATATAGGATAAGTAGGGCTGCAAAAACTATTAAATAAAAGTAAAATAAAAATTCGATAAAACACAATAATATTTGCTTATGAAATTAGTGTTCAAAGAATGTCATTATTGATTAGTTTGGTCTGCACTGCAAAAAATGAATTTCTTAATATTTTTGTCTTGTTTTCAGTACAAATTGAAATCAAGATATATTTTCTTGATGAGCAAAATGAGCAAAAAATAAAAAAAAATAATAATAGAAAAAAATATACAATTTAAGTGTATTTGTGCTTGACTCTTTCCCTGCCATTTTTTTTAAAGTTGCCAGCCTTTTTTATAATTTTGACAATTTAAAAAAATAAAATAATAATAGTGGAAATATGGATTGCCGAAAAAAATGTTTTTGGCATTGGCATGGAAGCATTTTCCCTTAATTGACAAGTTAAGTCGCCAATGGCGGGGAAAGAGTTAAAACAAGCAACAAGTACAAATTCACTTAAATTTTATGTTTTTTTTCCCAGGTCATTTTGCTCATCAAGAAAATGCATCCAAATTAAATAATTTTTTGATATTTGTACTGAAAACAAGATAAAAATACTAAAAAAGAAAGTCATTTGTTGCAGTATGTGATGTCACTTCCCCACCGCCCCACTGACCCCCCCCCCCCCCCTTTTCCATTATCGAATATTACAGACTATTGTCGAATATACGATTAGTTGTTGCAGCACTAATGATAGGCAGTTGATAGATTTCTCTTAATCATCTAATATTAAAAATGTAACAAATGTGATAAACAGTAAGAAAATGAACTACACCATTTATGATTAAAATCTATAAAGCTACACAGATTTAATAAAAGGTAAATGTTTATGATGAACGTGTCTGTGACGATACTTTCTGATGCTCGACATTTATGTCAGTATTCGAAATTGCTTGCTGTTTTTTGTTTACTTCTTCTCCATAAAGTGCACTGCAAAAAATGATTTTCAAGAAAAAAGTTTTCTTAGTATTTTTGTCTTGTTTCAGTAAAAATATCAAAAAAATCTTAAATTAAGATGCTTTTTTCTTGATGAGCAAAACGACCCAAGAAAATAAGTCTAGTTTTTAGACCAAAAACATAAAATTTAAGTGATTTTGTTCATAAAACAATAAATCTGCCAATGGGGTAAGCAAAAAAATCTTGAACATTTTTCTTAAACACTAAATTCAAGAAAATTTTGCTTACCCAATTGGCAGATTTTTTTGCTTGTTTTATGCACAAAATCGCTTAAATTTGATATTTTTATTGGTCCTTTTGCTCATCAAGAAAAGGATCTTAATATAAGATTTTTTGGATATTTTTACTGAAAACAAGACAAAAACACTAAGAATTTTTTTTCTTGAAAATCATTGTTTGCAGTGTAGATTCAAATGTCCCTCGCTAAGTAGGGGAAATAGTGAACAGGTGAGCAGTTTCAGACATAGCAATAGCTGATGCACATGATTACCTTCACGAAAGTTAACCCAAAAGTGTAGTAACCATGGTTTTTGGTGTATTTGATTACTATTAGCAAAACCATGGTTTTACTACACTTACCATGGTTTAACTATGTGTTAAAAAAATTTTTTACTACAGTAACCATGTTTTTTGGTTTTAACTGTAGTAAAACCATTGTTAATTTTCATAAGGGTTTTAAAAATTCCTGTGATTGGCAGGTGAGTGATTGGTAACTGTGATTTGATA
This sequence comes from Misgurnus anguillicaudatus, assembly GCF_027580225.2. NCBI lineage: Eukaryota > Metazoa > Chordata > Actinopteri > Cypriniformes > Cobitidae > Misgurnus > Misgurnus anguillicaudatus. The sequence goes on along the minus strand of NC_073339.2, from coordinate 39,708,673 downwards.
TTTGTGACTGAATATTATAACCTGTGATGATGCCGTTCTTGTCTTCTGGTTCCTGCCAGCTAACCTTCAAAGATGTGTCCAGGATCTCAGTAAAGCTCAATTGAGAAACCGGACCCGGTTCTGTAGTAAACAGACACACACAAACAAATGTGCAGTTAAAGATGTGTATGTTTGTCTAAAACCACTCACATGACTGTAGTTTTCATTTTTTTGTATAACCACATATAAAACCAGCACAATTATACTTCCTTGTGAGACTGTAAGCTTGATGACTGCAAAACTCCAACATACTCAAGTTAAAAAATTCAGAGCGTGTACAGTAAACATACACATATGCAATACATATGCAATTTATATAACTTTATTAGAAGGTCATCTAAAGAAATAAAAAACTTGAGTAATCTGTAAACAACACAGACATACGATTTTATTGGCTGAGAATATATATAAAGTAGGGCTGTCAATAGATTAAAAAAATTAATCTAGATTAATCGCATGATTTCTTGAGTTAACTCGCGATTAATCGCAAATTAATCGCACATTTTTATCCGTTCTAAATTTACCCTAATTTAACACTTTTCAGTTTTTTTATACTCTGACCATATATACACATATAGATGCTTTATGCAAATGTATGTTAACAACAGCCTGTTTACATTTTTTAACAGAACCATCAAGCCATTGTTTTGTATATGCATTTTCCTTTAAGAAAAATTTTCTTTCTCCATTTTTATTTGATGCTGCATCATTTTTGACATGTGCTGTCAAATTTAGTCGAAATTAGCAAATTTTCAAAGAAATTGTTGTTCATATTTTGACATTCTCTATTAAAACATAGAACAATGCATGATTTGGTGGAATATAACAAAATATGACATAACTACACCTGTTTGAAGTTGAAAGAGTCAGCAAAGTTAAATTACCAGAAAAATCACCACATCCATACATTAAATTACCACATCAATACCTTAAAATCACTGATAAAACTATAAGATTTAACACACACAAAGCAAAAACATCATCAATGTATGTTCAACTTTTTTTCCTTTTGTTTGATTGACATTGTGACAGACTGCTTAAAATCTAAGTGATCTAATATAGTGTTACACATCAGATATTTTTACCCAAAAGTTAACCAAACATTTACTTAATACATAACAGATTATAGATCCTACCTGCGTGAATTCTTATCAAAGCAGATATTTGTAAAACTTTAATTTTGTGTAGATGTCTATATATCCGGGTCGCACACTCGCGCGTCTGTGTGCACGCGCTTCAGATGTCAGTCAGTCAGCGTGAGGAGATCGCTTTTGAGTCTTGTCGCTCTTAATAACTCTTTAACAATAATCAGGTACCGAACTTTATCTCTCTTAATGACTCTTTTAACATCAAGCAAGTCCTGCAGTCTATTTTATAAGTCATGCATAAAAGCGAAACCAAAATGAATTGAGACGCATCTTTGCATTAGATTAAGCATTAGGAGGACGGTAACGTTACACCTCTCAGACGTATAAATAAAGATCATTTCAGATGTCCAACTAGCATTTAGAGCATTGGATTTGCTAGACGATTTGCTTAATGTTCTTATTTCTATGAAAACCTTCGACTCATTTAGACAGGATCCCATTTGTCTGCGTCTCTGTTCATTCAACTATGGGCTGGACCAAGGGTCAAACAGAAATTGCGCGTTGCGTTAATCGGCGTTAATAAAATTAGTTGCGTTAAAATGAATTTGCGTTAACGCGTTATTAACGCGTTAATTTTGACAGCCCTAATATAAAGTGATGGATAAACAGTAGGTTTGTAGCATAAGTACACGTTTACGTTTGAATCAAACAAAGCTTATTATTTATTTGGCAACACTTTACTGATGCTTTAAACCCGTTCGTGGTAAAGGATTTACCCACGCTCTCGGTCCACCAGATCGTAATACTTCCACGATGAGCTTGTTGCCGAGAAACCGGTCTATTACGGATGCAAATGGGCGAAAGCGAATTATGTACTTGTTGGTAATTACCATCATGCGTTAGCAGTCATTTAGTGGTTAATCAATCATGCATACACATCCCGCAAGACAATAAATCCGACAGACGTACATGACAGTTGCCTGAAAAGCTGTGGTTAATGTGTGCGGATAAACCTTCAATCTCATTAGATCTAGCGCAAGCGTGGCAAACTCTTATGCCCCGACTGCCAAGCGGACCTTATCAGAGCGGGTCGTCACGCCAGACTGACAAGTGAATCAATCACCCGTGCTTATGAAAACGCATGAGTCCATTTAACTGACTGCACTGCCTTTCAAATCCCAAATCAATCTTTATGCGCTTAGATTTTGTTCGTTTCGACAACTTTCGTTCGCATTGCTGCTTAAACGGCTTCTCATTGTAGCCGTTTGCTTCAGCTACATACTTAATTTTTTACTTAGTTTTGTTTAATTCCAATCCGTTCTTTTAAAAATAAAACACTTGATGTTTACAAACAACCACAAAACAATCAAGTTAAATGTAACTATTACAATACTGTATATAGCTATTAAATAAAAAAACAGCTATTATATTCTGCATATAAGCCGGCTTAGTCTAGTTTCTAGGTTTTTCTACTGGAGTTTAATATATTATATATTATACCACAGGGCTGTTGAATGCTTTATTCTGATTGGTTGAGAAAGGTTCCACAACTATGCATTATTTTTCGATAAACGCACACCTGACCTGTCAAATGTCTTAAATTTCAACCTAGAAAATGTGAAAAACATCAACCCAGTAACTTAGTTTTGGTTAACCATTCTCTGCAAGCATGTAAAAAATAGGCTATTGAAATTTGGCTCCCCTTGTGATGTCAGAAGGGGATAATACCGCCCCTTAATCTGCACTATCCAACCACAGCACTGCTATTTAGTGCAGAAATCAGCTCATTTGCATTTAACTGGACACATCCAAAATGGCACATTTTGGCTCACACCTACCTGTACAAAGTGGCAATTTTAATGTTATAATAAATTATTTATATGGTATTTTGAGCTAAAACATCACGTATGTCTTCTGGGGACACCAAAGATTTATTTGACATCTTAAAAAGTCCTTTTTGCATCATTATGCTTGTGCGAACGCATCGGCACACCCAACACAGAATAAATAAAAGCCCGAAACACGGGGGAGCGTATGTGTACAGAATGGTTTGCGTTTATCTAACCTGTTGGTCTGATTGAGCTATTCATTGAAAACAAGCTCCTGTGGCTCTCAGTGCAGAAAGGACCACAAGCTGTTATCATCTGATGAAAATTACATTGTCTGTTAACAGCTGCGCACGCACACGCGCGCATATTTGTGTGCTCGCGCGCAATAGGACAATCAATACCGAGCACATGCGAATTGACTAACAAAAGTGATCCTGCTTCAATAATTGCAGGTTAGTCAAAGCCGATTCTCCACGCCTGCGGCGTGGCACAAAAACAGCGCTCGGGTGGCCAATATATATTCAGGAAAGACTAATCAATAGCGATGTAAAAGCACAATTACGTGGCAAATTGCAGTATGCATTGTGAAGGAGCCAAATCTCTCCTCTATATTGATTCTGGTGGCTGAAATGTCAAACAAACTGGCTTGTTTCTGCATGGAGACATCTTTGTCAGTTTTGAAATAAAGAGCATACTGTTAGCCGAACGTCTCCAATTAACTACAGACAGACTGACTGTAAGTGTGCGTATGCACTGCGCGTGAAATGTCAGGAAAACATTACATCCCCGAGGACTATTTAATTGCTCAGAGGTTGCTTTTTATCACTCATTGCTTTTGATATTGAACTTATTGGAGATCTCAGCTGCGTTTAATGTATGAACTCTGTCTCAGATCTTCCTCCTAAATGAGACGTATAGTAACACTATAGAGCTATACAGTTAACGTGGATATTCATTTTGTCGCTCAGATCAATTCAATTTTGCATGAGAAATGTTTGAAGCAATTTAAAATCTATGACTTTTGGTTGCATACTTTTGTATCTTGGCAAATCTGGGTATGAGATATTGTTTAAGACTCTAAGGGAGATACATCTCATATACCTCAGGTCTTAAACTTTAAAAAAATAAATGCTAAAACCAGCTTAAAGGGATAGTTCACCCCAAAATGCAAATTTTGTATGATCTGTATGAATTAATTTTTTCTGATGAACACAAAAGAAGATATTTTGATAAATGATGGTTAGCACACAGCTGATCGTAACCATTGACTTCCATAGTAGGAAAACAAATATTTTGGAAGTATTGTGATAAATGATGAAGAAGATATTTTAATAAATTATGATTAGCACACAGTTGACTGTACCCATTGAATTCCATCGTATTTGTTTTTCCTACTATGGAAGTCAATGAGCTGTTTGCTTACCATCATTTATCAAAATATCTTCTTTTTTGTTAATCAGATAAAAGAAATTCGTACAGGTTTAGAACAACGTGAAGATGAGAAAATGATGACAGAATTTTCATTTTTGGGTGAACTATCCCTTTAAGCTGGTTTGTTGGTTTTAGCTGGATTAAGGTGACAACTCTATTGAAAAATCCAGCAAAGACCAGCATAAGCTGGTAGCTGGTTTTAGAGGGTTTAAGGTGGCAGTAGATGGTCTAAGCTGGTCCTCCCAGCCTGGCAAAGCTGGTCAAGCTGGTGGGTCAGCTGGTCTTCCAGCCTGACCAGCTAAGTTCAGCTAGACCAGCCTAAAAAGTGACCAAAACGCAGCTAGACCAGCTTAAAATGGACCAAAACACAGCTAGACCAGCTTGCTACACCAGCAATACTAACTAAAACCAAGCTGGGAGACCAGCTAAAACCAGCTCACCAGCATATGCTGGTCTTAGCTGGATTTTTCAGTAGGGAATAGGTGGTTTAATCTGGTCCTCCCAGCCTATCAAAGCTGGTCAAGCTGATGGGTCAGCTGGTCTTCCAGCCTGACCAGCAAAGTCCAGCTAGACCAGTTTAAAAAGTGACCAAAACACAGCTAGACCAGCTTAAAAATTGACCAAAACACAGCTAGACCAGCTTGCTACACCAGCAATACTAACTAAAACCAAGCTGGGAGACCAGCTAAAACCAGCTCACCAGCATATGCTGGTCTTAGCTGGATTTTTCAGTAGGGAATAGGTGGTTTAATCTGGTCCTCCCAGCCTATCAAAGCTGGTCAAGCTGATGGGTCAGCTGGTCTTCCAGCCTGACCAGCGAAGTCCAGCTAGACCAGTTTAAAAAGTGACCAAAACACAGCTAGACCAGCTTAAAAATTGACCAAAACACAGCTAGACTAGCTCCCTGAACCAGCAATACAAACTAAAACCAAGCTGGGAGACCAGCTAAAACCAGCTCACCAGTATATGCTGGTCTAAGCTGGATTTTTCAGTAGGGAATACTTAGTTTAATCTGGTCCTCCCAGCCTTTTAAAGCTGGTCAAGCTGATGGGTCAACTGGTCTTCCAGCCTGACCAGCAAAGTCCAGCTAGACCAGTTTAAAAAGTGACCAGAACACAGCTAGACCAGCTTAAAAATTGACCAAAACACAGCTAGACCAGCTTGCTACACCAGCAATACCAACTAAAACCAAGCTGGGAGACCAGCTAAAACCAGCTCACCAGTGTATGCTGGTTTTAGCTGGATTATTCAGTAGGAAATAGCTGGTTTAATCTGGTCCTCCCAGCCAATCAAAGCTGGTCAAGCTGGTGGGTCAGCTGGTCTCCCAGCATGACCAGCAAAGTCCAGCTTATAAAGTGACCAAAAACACATCTAAACCAGCTTGCCAAACCAGCTAAAACCAGACTGTGACACCAGCTAAAACCAGCTTAAGCTCTTCTTTAGTAGAGATGAGAAAAATCTGGAAGGCAAGAGCCTCTGTTTGCTCTCCTTTCCTTCTCATTGCTGTCTCAGAGAAACAATTGAGACATTAACCCCTTCAGACCCTGCATCCACTGGAATGGACATCACATGTTTTGTGGTTCAAATCAATAAAAATGTTGATCAACCAATCAAAATAAGGCACACTGGGGGAAAATCAGATCTGAAGGGGTTAAAAAGACAATTTGCGATTTTTCCTCATAAAACCATCCACCCGATGGAAAAAAAACAGAAAATGAATTGAATGGGTTAATATTGTTTTGTACCAGGGGTCAGTGAGTGTACTCACTGTCAGCGTGTGTCTGGATGAGCTGTGGTGTGCTAGCCGGACCGTCGCCGGGCGTGGTGAAACAAAGCACTGCCGTTTCGTACCATGTGAACTTTTTTAAATCGCTAATGTAACCATAGTGACGTGACCCGTGGAACTCAGGGGCAATAGTCACCATGGTGATGCATTCGGGACAGTGTTCAGGCCATACCAGAAGCTGTGAGAAAAACATCAAGAATTAGATTTACAGTAACACTGAGCTCACAATATTAAAACATGAAGACAAACCATGATATTTGCCCCTCTCCCTAATATCAATCATTTTAATAATACTCTATTTCTGTATTTATATTTCTTGTTTTGTAACTGGTAGCCATTAAGGGTTAATCATTCATGCATACACAGCCCAGAAGACAATACATTTTTACCCTTTAACTGGAGATATGAGAGCGTAGTGATGGGATGTCTCTATACTCTTACCTTGTACCCCTGGTTAATGCCATTGATAAACTGTTGGGGCGGTGGGGTCCAGGTGAATTTGATGGTGGTGGAGTTGAGCGCGACAGCCTCCGCGTCTTGTGGTGGCGCTGTGGGGACTGCGACATGGAAAAACAATTAGTCATTGAAAAATTAGGAGAATTTACAATTATATGTATGGACTAATTGTCAATAAGATGCCGTCTGCCTTCATATATATGTATTGTATACATAGATACGTCATTCGTGTATATGTGGCCGCCATTTTGGAACGCTCCAGTTGCCAACACCACTTACAGTTTTCAAGGATCCCACAACATAGCGCAGCCTCTGGTTCATAAACCATGCAAAGATATATATATATATATATATATATATATATATATATATATATATATATATATATATATATATATATATATATATTCCTAAAAAACTGGGCTAACTTTTCTCAGGTGAGAAAGTTTTTATATATGTATTTACTTAATATTACAGGTTTTAAATTATAGTAACTTTTAATGTTGCGTTAGCAAACACTTTTGTCTTGGTGTGTTGTGTTAGTTTAACAATTTTAATGTTTGGATCTACAATATTATATCAAACATGGGAATGGATGCGGACACAGTAATGTTGGATTCACACCAAACACGAATAGAGTGTCAAATTCACGTCTACCGGGTCTAGTTTGCCGCTTGAACATTTTCAATGCATTTGCGCGGCTAGAGCAAAATAGTCATACGTAAAAGCAAACTTTTGAAGCTAAATTGAGTTACTCCAGGCGGGCCTGCCACCACAGCAGCAAGCAGGCTCCTGATTGGTGAATGCGGTGCAAATTGACGCAAAAGATCAAATTTTCAACTCGGGCGTATGAGGCCAATTCCGCCCCGCGTTAAACGCCTCATTCGCGCTGCGAGACCTCCAGACGCGCGTAAACGCATCTTTACATTGACTTAACATTGATACCATTCGTGCCAGACGCTCTATTTGAAGAGTTTCGTTGCAAAACGAGATAACCACCGTTTTTTTAATTGTTAAGAAATCCCGTTTTTTGGTTGTGCATTCCAATTAATTTCAATTCAACTGCAGTTGGTTTGTTTTGATTTAAACCTTCATAAAAAATACAGCTAAGTAGCACCATAAAACAAAATAATAACATGATAACATAATAATAAACATGTTTTGACAAAAATGTTAAAAAATGGATTTATCTCATTTTGCAACGAAACTCTTCATTTGCTTTCGAGTGTTCACGGATGGTCGTGGCAGGGTTGCCAGATTTGCGAAAACATCACCAACCCAATGGGCCAATTAAATCTAGACCAATGACCCTTGCCAAAATACCAACACTTTATTTTTATTTAAAAGAAAAAATCTTACATTAATATTGACAGACGATAAACAAAACTCTGGCTTTAACCCGCTGGAAAAGCAATCTGTTTTCCCAGTTTAAAAAACACTGGTTAATGTGCCGCCTTGGATTGTATGACAATATGACAGAAGACTTGCGTATAGTGGCCCATAGAAACAGACGCTAATGACGTATCTATGTATATATATCTGTGTCTTCCTTTTTACTGTATGTGAGAAGTTATAAGCCGCTAAAGGACCAAGCTTTAAAACTATGAGATAATTTCTATTATCACAACCTGGCCTATAAATTAAAACATAAACATTTACCCTGTTTCCCAGTTTAATAGCAAACATTCACATAAAAAAGGTAAATGCAAATTCTACATTTCAAATTCATATTCAGTACAAATATGTGCAAACATACAAATAAACTATGAATATACTCACTTACTACAGTATATACGACTTTATAGTCTTTAGCCTATCACTGCTTTGCAGCAGGCCCGAGCATGATGTGTAAAAAAGGATTTCCATAAAAACTCAATGCTTTTACCACTTAATGTGTTTAAAATGGTCGCTTTAAGGTCAGGCCTGGCGAGTCGAGCACAGATTAGACATCGCTCAATTGGATTGGCCCTCCCGATTCGTCCTGCGCCCTAATCGTTTCAAACGCAATACGTTAAAGGGACAAGAAAGGACAAAATACATTGATCTTTACCACATACACATCATCAAGTGGTCCGAAAAGAATGTAAAGGGTTTTGTTGACAGCGTGTGAGGAAGGTTCTTTTAATAAAGAGAGTAAGTCTCCATTTATCTCGGCAAGAATATCATTACGCTGACAGTAAATAATATTAATAATCACGGCTCAAGAAACTCTGAACACCCCCGTATATTTCCTGTGCACACACGCACACATCTTTAGGCACATAAAGCAAATTAGATTAATTAATGGGCTATGGTCACTGGTAGCCCTGAGTCCATAAATTTACTCTTAGCAATAATCCTTCAGATGGCCAATCTGGGCAGTAAAGCCAGCTAATGGATTTTACGGTTCCCATAGCTACTGTAGATCCTTTATGATATTAGCAACCCTGAGGAGAACAGAGAGCGTCTTACTTTTATACTTGTTGCGTGCGTTACAAGTATAGGTTATTTATAGTCAATTTACTAACATGGTATTGAATTGTAAAAAATACACTAAATCAAAAAGTGATTGCACCCTAAAGACACTTAAAGTCACAATGAAATTGAAATGTAAAACATTTTTTGTAATCCAGATTTTTTGTAACCACACATACTTTGTGCGCATAGGTCGCGCATGCACGTACAAGAGAAAGTAGTATGTAGCCCAGGAGAAGCATTGCATTTTGTCGCAATGCGCATGTGTCGAATGACTGTGTACACGTACAAGTCAAATAAACTATGCTTTTTGTTCAACCATGCGCAATGTTAACAATGTTAACAAATACAACTGTATTGTTAAGTGTTACCAGCTAAGCTGTACTAGTTTGAAGAATGATTTGCTCAATAAAACATTGATTCTGTGTGTGTATGTGTGTGTACTAGGATTGTCTAACCTCCTTGTAGAGTGTACTCAGTGACAGACTGGCTGTACACCCCCAGGCCGGCTCCAGTGTAGGCAGCCACTTGGATCTCATACTGCGTCCAGATGATGAGGTCTCCAATCAGACAGTAATTAATCTCTGCACTGGTGATGTTCTTCAGCTGAAACTCACCAGGCAGACCCGCCAATCTATATCTGAGTGGGAGGGGGAGAGATGGTGTTTTTTAGGAGCTGATTGTCAAAATCAGCCGCACACACGTTTTACATTTTTGTGTGATATGTGAACTGTGTTCGCATGTGCAGAACTTCCTAAAGTGCATTGCTGTGCGGTTTCTAGGGTGGGCCTTGTCAAAAGGGTTGACCCCAGATCTCTCAGTGATACCCTACATTCTTAAAAATAACGTTGTTTAAAAAAAATAGAAGGGGTGTTTATAAGACTGACATGACACCTTCATAATCATGACTTGACACGTCCCATGAACATGAAGGAGATTTTATGCACGTTTATGACAACTGTCATTAAGTGTCATTTGTTTAATTATGTCATTTTTAATGCAAAGATGACATTGTTTGAGATGTCTTTGTTATGACAACTTGACATTACCAAGACAACATAACTGACCACTTTTTACCAGTAATACAAATTTACATTGTCATTAAAATGTCATTAAGTGTTAATACTCTGTCATATATTTTTATAACAGCATCATGAATATTTTTCTTGACCTCAACTACAGTGGTACAAATATAATGTCGTCATTAAAATGTCATTACGTTTTAATACTTTGTCAAATAGTTTTAACAACGTCATGAATTGTTTTTTTTAAGTTTCCTCCAGGTGTTTAAGAAATAAAATTAATGATTCAATAATAAAAAATAGTAATTGAAATTAATACAATTATATTTTATTGCATTTGGGGACCAATTGACCTAAAATTAAATGACAACAGTTACAATAATGGTTTAAGCCATGCAGCGTTGGGTCCTATAGCTGGAAAAACAGTTAATTACATTTAATTGATTAAATGTTTTGTAAATTTTTTCTTCTATGTCAGAATTTTTTTATTTTTTCAGTTAGTTGTCAGTTTTTTATATATTGTGCCCATACATAAAGCTAAGTATAATATTTCTACCCAGTCTCACAAGATTTTGTGATATAGTTTTTTCGTGATCGTATAACGAATTCCTGTTTTCGTGTGATAATCACGTATTGGTTACTCAACTGCTTTTTCCTATTTTCAAACCATAGTCGCTTCGGTTTAGGGTTAGATTTGGTGTTTACATTAGGATGTCACTTGAAGTATTGGTTTATACAATTTTCTCTGATTTATTTTTTTATATTTTCTAAATTTTAAACCATTGTCGGCTGGCGTTAGGGTTAGAGTTGGGTTTGGGTAAGGATGTCATTTTATGTAAATCTAACCCTAAACCGAAGCGACAATGGTAAGAAAATAGGACAAAACAGTTGAGTAACCAATACGTGATTGCACACGAAAACAGTAATTTGTTATACGATCACGAAAAAATGTGTGATAATATCACGGAAAAAAAAAGAATAAAAAAGTTACGTGACTATATAGCGAAATTTCGTGAGACTGGGCTGAATATTTTGACGTGTCTGTTGCATTTTGTAAAGATATTTTTAAATTATTTGACATTGTATTATTATTTTTTTTTATTTGACATTGTATTAAATCACAGTTGAATGTAATGTTAACCTATTAACCTAGGCAGTTTCTTAAATTTGATCATTATTTTGCTATGTCAAGTTTATGACAGATTTATGACAAGTTATGATGTATTTGTTTATGTCAAGTTGTCATAACAACGACATTTCAAACAATGTCATCTTTCCATTAAAAACGACATAATTGAGCATATGATACTAAATGACAGTTGTCATAAATGTGCATAAAATCTCCCTCATGTTCATGACACGTGTCATGTCATGACCATGAAGGCGTCATGTCAGTCTTATGAACACAAGTAAAGTGTTACAAAAGGGTTTTTTTTAGATTATAAAAATGTATGAAACCATTCAGTCAAAGGTTCTTAAAAGACCCATTTCATAACATTTTGTAGTCTAAAGAACCTTGTGGAAACCAGAAAGGTTCTTGAGATGTTGAAGGAACCATACAGTCAAAAGTGGGATCGTCATGAAGTGTTTTATCGTGTTCCAAGTGAAAAAACATACATACATACAGTACATGTGCTTAACAATCTGAATCATTTTTATGTTTTTTGGACAAGTAATAAGCCAATTTTTAATACTTGGGGTTATACATGTACAAAAATCCCAAGAACTCCTAATAAACCAATACAACTTAGGTTTCTTGTTGTTTTATGTAGGCATGACAGTTGTCACGGCTTGTAAACAGCTTTATCAAAATGGTCTACCATACCAACTTAAATCTTATCAGCTTTGTAGTCCATCTGATCGAGTAACTGAAACAGCTTAGACCAGCTAATGACAACAAATGTCCTGCTTGGACCCACAGATGTTGGTTTTAGTTGGGTGGTCTGGCAGATTTGGAGATAACAGCCTTAGTCGTTAATCTGTGCCATTCATTTACAGCTGAAAAACGATCTAGTTACAGCTAAAGACATTTCTATCACATTATAATTCAGTGCATGTAAACACCAGTAGCAGCAGTCTCTTATAGCAAGTGTGGAGAAAGAAAAATGAAAAATAATGATCCAAAACATTTTCTTCAGTACATACCTGACCAATGCTTAATTATATTTTTTGAACTAATTTTAAGTTTCTTTTCCAGCTTGTCGTTATATATTTAGCTTTAATGCTATGTTTACTGTTGGATCTTATAGCAAATTGCTGCATAATTTGTAAATGGCTTTGGACAAAGCATCTGCTAAATGAACACGTTTAAATGTAATATACTATTTTACCTGAGCACATAACCCCGTAGGACGCCATTTAGCTGTGGCTCTGGAGGCGGCTGCCACTGGACCATGATGCTCTGATTGGTTCTGCCACTAGCCACGATGTTTTTAGGAGGTGCGCTGGGTGGTTCCTCCCGCAGCATCAGCCTGACAAAATAAAATCCTGAGATAAGATCATGCGAATCGCATCATAAGAGAGACATTTCAAAACCTGGGGTCTTATCTCAGAGTTTTCTCCCAGAGTCATCAATAGTTTCTGAAAGTTTCAGAGCTTATTCGGTAGTCCTGAAGAGATAAAAATCAATCCTTCTGGTATAAAGTCTTTAATAGTACTGATTCAGGATGTGAGTAATGTTCACCATAACAACCTATATACACAATTGAAAAAATGCATTGTGTTAATAAAAGCATTCATATAAAAAGACCTGAGGAGACTCTTAGGTTCATTGTGTCTTTTTAAGCAAAGACTTGCAAAATGTTTGCTTTTTGATTAAAAGGCACTTATCTCATGGTTAAGAACTATGTTATTTTGTGTATTTTAGGGCTGGGATAAACGATTATTTTTTAATAGATTAATCTAGAGATTATTTTTTTCGATGCATCAGTTAATCTAACGATTAATTTTATTAGTCCGATACAATTTCAATTAGATTCTAGATTAACATTAATTACACACTTGGCATCACATTCATGATTTTATGGTAAAATTACACTTTTTCGAGTCAATCCACGAGCATTTAAACCATAAACAAAGCACTGTCACTTTAATTGCTTCAATGTGATGCCCAGCTGATGCCTGACCAACGATCACCGGCAGAACCCGCTTAATCTCCGCTTAATCTCCTTATCCGTTTATATGTGTGTATATACATATATATCTCCCAAGGGTTTTTCCCTCCTAGGACTTTTTTTTATTTCCTCGGCTAAACAGCCCGGGGTTTTTTTTACCCCGGGGAGGCAGCCTTCTTGGGCTTAACTTAGCTTCCTCTTCTAGACGTTACATTAGTAAAATGCTCGCTTATAATGTCGAGTCATAGCCGCAGCAAATTTACCTGCTTATGCTATCGTGTATTATGTTGTGCTATCTGTCGTTTTTCTGTGCTTTTACTGCTTCTATTAATGTAAAGCTGCTTTGAAACAATTAACTATTGTGAAAAGCGCTATATAAATAAAATTGAATTGAATTAATTGAGCATGATCAGTGCAGCAAAAATAAAACCGACGCAGAAACAATTGCAGCAGTGCTGCTCCAGCGCCGCGAGCTCGTGCTGCTCATATGTGCGGTGTGCATGCTTGTTAACATGGGCGCTGAAAAAAACACGCGCCGCTTACGCACTGCTCACACTTGCGGTGTGCTACTCTCCGGCGCCGCCATTTTGCGTCTGATGAATCGACGATTTTGTACAAAACTCATCGATTTAAAAAGCGTTGTGTGCCTGATTGGCCAGCTAATCTGTACGTTGTGATTGGCCTGAATACCTCTTACGTCAGCTGGAAATATGAAATGTGAGTTAATTTACAGGCTGTGAGTACGAAGCGGGAGGAATTATGATAAACTCGGTCTTGTCTACTTCACCAATCCCAGGAAATAAACAATCCGTGTGTTTGTTGTAGTCCAAGAAAAGAGATTTACGTTGGAGATGATAACTCGCATCATCGTTTACTTTGGGGTTTGTACCTTTTGCATATCGTTAACATGTACTAATACACACTTACACCACAGGAAATGTAAAAACATGAATCGGACCATAAGTGCCCTTTAAAACTAGCGACCCTATACAACTAGACTGAACATATACAATATTTATAGCAGGAATATGTTTAATGAAGCTCTTAAAAACTCTAAAATCTAGTGAAAAGACTGCCAAACAGAAGCGTGCATCTGATGAGACCATCTATACATCTGGGATGGCATGAGCAAGAGTCAATTTTGGGTAAACTATTCTTTTAATTACAGAAAAACCTTTGACTAGATTGCAAAACCCTTAAATCACCCCATCAGCCTCTCTTGTTTGTTGTAATGTGGTTATTTTTCCCAAACCAAATAAGAGCAAATTACGTATTCAAATGTAATGAAGTAAACAAGAAAATCATTTCTGAAGACAAAATTTCAGCAGCTGAGAAAACTAATGAACAACACATATTTAACCGAAATACTACAGAAACAGTAAAGTCTATTTATTTTTTACATTCTCCCCAATTAGTGTAAACCAGTAAGCCCTTTAATTTCTAATTTGATCAATCCCATGGGTTTTGGCACTCAAACAGTGTCTGAAGATTTCGAGAGACTGTGGATTCCCAAAGCAGGCGATAAACAATCCAGGGCTCTAATCTGCGGTTTAAAGGTTATTAGCTTGATTAAGTGAGCAAGCCATACAGTGCCTCAAGCAAGCAATCTTGTAGGAAAGTTGCTAAGTCTGATTGATGTTTTGTCAAATAAACAATAATGACCGTAAACCAATTTTAAAGGCTTAGAAACGTTTCGTTTTTAGACAAATATTTTGTTTTGGGTACAGAATGTCAAATTTATTTTTCACCTGTTTAAAACTGTATGCAGTTTATTTACTCAACAATACGGAAGCTTGCTTGTTTTCTCGTGATCACGACCCAATTTCTTGTTATCTCGACATAACAAAAGTTGTATTCTTGTGATGTGATTAAAGCTTACGTGTACTCGGTAGAACGTGTTGTTTTGTTTGTAGACAGCAAAAGCATATTTTGATAAATTAGCATGGATGAACAAATTAGATTTTACTTGGATTTGCTCAAGATGAAATAGATTTGTCAATAATTGACTATTTGATAGTGGTGGATTTAGGGACCGTCTCTAAAGTAACTCCATAATATACACGCTTCTACTTTAAAGGGGTGGTTCAATGGTATTTCATGCATTCTGACTGTTTAACACAGTTATAGAGTTGTTTCCTCATGCTAAACTTGGGAAAATGTCAAATAAGCAGTTGGGCGTGTTACAGAGTATTTCTGTGCCGAATGCACATCGCCAGGGATCGTACAAGTTTCGGAACGTTTTTTTTTTATTACGGGTCCAGCTGACGTTTCAGGGGTTTCTATACGTATCATTTCTTTATATGGACACTTTCCCGGAAAACCCCGCCCACCCGTCAATCAGCGGGAGACGCTAGAACTTGAAAACATCACATCACGCGACAGCTTTGATTAATTTCAAAACTCAACAATGGCACGAAAGAAGAAGTGTGTCTTTGGATGTAAGAAGACGAAAGCCAGCCTTATGAAAACAACGGATATAGTTTATTATCCGGGGTAGCAGCAGAGTTTTGCGTTTGTGTTTGATGTGCTGGATTTCTTTGAAAAGTCCCAACCAGGTCATGAGTTGCATGCGGTAAGTAAGACTTCTGTGTTATGTTGGAAATAGGCGCGTACATATTATATAAATAACACAAACATGTAGTGAATCATAAGTTATACAGTGTTGTATAGTGTTGCATGACTCGTACTCGCTCCTCCCGCGGTAGTAACTCCTTTTCTTCTTCATTTTTTTGTACATTATCGGAAAGAATCGGTAAAGCTAATCTTTTTTTTATAAAACTGATGACACTAAAGACTCTTCGGAGATATAAAGGATGTAATACTACTCTATAGGTACTCCAGATTAACATCAGAAATGCAGAAACAGTGTGTGTTATGTGAGCTTTAAACAGCATTTAAATGGAATGATTTAAAATCAACCGTACAGTGTTTATGTGGTTGTCAGCTATAATCCACACTTTTAAGATTTTTGATATTTATTCAAATAAACTTTTAAATACTATTGAAGATAGAAACATGTACATTATTACTTTAGAGATGGTCCCTAAATTTACGAACATCAAACATCCAACTTTATTTATTTATTAAGTCTATCGGCAGCTAAGCGTTTAGTAAGGGCGAAGACCCCAACTCAAATGCATCAGCAGTTATGGACAGGACATTATGGTCTCGAGAGCAAAAGAAAATTCAGTGTTTCGTTATCTTGAGATCACGAGAATACAAAAATAAAAATATGGATGACCTCTTTCGACTTCCGTACAAGGCAACATATTTGGATTTTATTTCTTCTAATGTAAGCATCAATTGGCTCACAAGTGTTAAAGGGATAGCTCACTCAAAAATGAAAATTATGTCATCATTTCATCATTGTTACAAACCTGTATAAATTTCTTTGCTCTGATGAACAACAAAGGAAGATATTTTGAGAAATGTTTGTAACCAAACCGTTCGTGGACCCCATTTACTTCCATAGTATTCTTTTATCCTACAATTGAAGTCAGTGGTTACAATCAGCTGTGTGCTTACCATCATTTATCAAAATATCTTCTTTTGTATTCATCATAAGAAAGAAATTCATACAGGGTTACAACGTAAATAATGACAGAATTTTCATTTTTTGGGTGAACTATCCATTTAAAATGACACACAACAATGTCACAAGTGTCAAAAATTTGTTGGAAATACAGTGTTGGAAAATGTCCAAATAATTAAATTATGAAGAGTTTCGTTGTAAATCCGTTTTTCTTTTAATTTTTCAGAAATCTCGTTTTTTTTCACTTTTAATCTTTGTACAGCGCCTTGTGAATGTATTAGCATTTAGCCTAGCCCCATTCATTCCTATGGCTCCAAACAGTGATGAATTTAAAAGCCACCAAACACTTTCATGTGTTCCCTATATACACGAGTAAGTATGGTTGCACGAAATAAAACTTTTGTTTGGAGCCATAGGAATAAAATTGGCTATAGGCTAAATGCTAGCACATTCATGAAGCGCTGTTAAAAGATCAAAAGTGCACGCATTGAAAAAAGATAGGTATGTATTAATTCATCTAAGTTGAGGTAAGAACATAGTAAAATATTGAACAACGGTGGTGTTTTCCTTCAATATGTTAACTTTGTTTGCTGTGTGCCAAATATGAACATCCTTGTACGTCTACAAATAAAACAGCCTCCAATATTTGAGAATTCAATATGAATAAATAATGAGAAAAAGAAAATCATTTTTGCGCACATTCTGGGAGTTATACTTTTATCTTTGATAGCACTATGCCAAGAAATGAATAAGAATAAAAGAAATAGAGGTTTAAATTTTTCATATAAATGATGAAGATCCAGACATTAATTGGAAATGAAGCCAAAGCAGATAGGTGCTCAAATTTTAATAAGTGCCCTCTCCATCAATATTTGATTTTTTGTGTTTCTCTTCCTCTTCATCATTTTATTCTCTTTCCTTTCCAACTGTTCCTCTTGTTATCAACCAGCCTTATGAATTAAACATTCAGTTTGAAAGATATGCGATAACACACGCAAATCCTGTGATTTGAAATTACATTCAGCCACGACTGTACGTTTTCATCAGCTGAAGAACGCACACAGGAAATTGTGTTTTTGTGAATTGAATAATAAAATTGTGAATCAAGACAAAAAGAAAAAATCTTGAGTATGCAGATCTCCTATACGTATGGGAGGCTAACATCAAATTAAATAAATCTCCCATCTGTCGAGCACTTATGTCGGGTCGAAGTAAACATGCCAAAAGTACTTCTGGCGTGTGAAATTGACCCTTGTCTAAACATGCCAATACAGCAAAAGGTACAAATAGTCAAAGCCCACTTAAGCGGCAATCGAAAATGGGAATCTCTACATTAAACATAGTGATTATGAGAGCAGGGGAGACTTAAGCCAGCCTAGCTACTATTCAATATAAAGTGGAAATGTCAGTTTAATGGATACTGACTTCAAATAGAAGCTAAGATCTGCGAAACAGCATGACAACCTTTTCAACATGTCCTTGGTGACTGAGCAGGTCTTCTGCCTGCCGTTTAGCAAAGAGTCTTTGGTGCATTAGCTTCATGCCTTCGGCTTTAAAACAGTCATTTGAACCCTTTATAGACTTTTGAGGGTTTTTTGCATTGTGATTCGATCTGAAATGCAGTCTTTGTGATGGGTGCCAAATTATGCAAGAAAAACACTAAATAAAGAACCAAAAGGTCTCCCTGCGGTGAAGTTTTATTTGAAATGTGGAATTCGCTGAAATCCTTTGTCTCAGCTCTTTAAATGGTCCCTAAATATTTCATTTTTCACGTCTTTGTCATAATAGCCCATGATCTGAGCGTTTAATGTAATTTAATTACAATATGTTTTTCTTCTAAAAGGATTCAAGGGTTGTGCTCACACATTAGTAACTTCTTGTTTAGCTGCGTATGAAGTCGGCACTAAAATGGCAACTGAAGTTACTGAAAATGACAAGTTTTATTGTTTTAAACGGATAGTTCACCCCAAAATAAAAATGATGTCATCATTTACTCACCCTCAAACCTGTATAAATTATTTGTTTTGCTGGAAACAGGAGCACCATTGACCTTTATTGTAGGAAAGAAAAATATTATGGAAGTCAGGCTACGTTTACACGGAAACGATCTGAAAACAAAACGCAAAAGTGGTTTGTAATACGATCATGAAAAAACGCGGAAAATCGTGACAGTATCACGAAAAAGAATAAAAAAATTACGTGACTATAGGTACATCATTTTGTGAGACTGGGTGACGCAAAAGTGTTTGATATTCGATGTAGTATGCACTCCAGGCGGCTAGGTGGCAATGTGAAGCACTGACACACAATAACGCCAAGTCCGCAAGCCTCCATACAACCTTATTCCTTGTTCTCCCAGGTCTCGTCCAAAGCCGTCTGGTTTGCCTTTGACAAATTGGCACATCAACAATTTGATAGAGGTAATTCATGCACCTTCTCTGATCAGTAATACTAGCTGTAAATATTTGGTACAACTCTTGTATATTTATCAGAGCTGCTATGGCAACTTGAAGGTCCGACGTATGGAAATAATCCGACATGTTTGTTGTTACTTTCCTGAACTGGCGCATGCCTGTTACGTAAACGTGTACGTGACGAGAGCCACCGTGAGCAGACTTTTGCTATTTACCCTTTAGACGGGAACGCGACGGTAGAGCGTTTTTTAAGATTTCCACTCTGAAGGGGGGTTTCACTTTTTTGCATTTTTAAGCCCCCAAAAAAGCCGTCGCTGTGTAAACGAAAGGCATATTTTACAAAAATTGGAAGTACCTTCCTTTGTGTTCAACAGAACAAAGACATTCATATAGGTTTATAAAAACATTAGGGTAAGTAAATGATGACAAAATTTTAATTTTTGGGACCACTATCCCTTTAATCCGTTACAATTTGAATGCACAAGATTTTTGCTGGGATTGATCTGCACATACACTATAGAAAACAACTCTTTGTGAATAGCATTCATATTCATATTGTGTTTGTATTAATTTATAAACGCGTTATACTTGTAATTCTGCGTCTGCAAGTATTCCTAAGAAGTACCGGAAGCTTTAACCGAATTCCCTGCATGCATGATTGAGAATGCTTAACTTCTTTCCGATTCCAAATCTTTTAAAGACAGCATCGAGTTTTGTTTGAGACGGTCTGTCGAAAGTACACAGCATAACCTCGAGCACAAATGTATATTCTGCTTTGGCTTCAGAGTTATGGTTGTCAAACAGTTAGGAACTTATTGCTTTTAGATGGATGGCTACAAACAGTTTTCTTAATACCTTTCAAAACTCCTTTATTTGAACAAGCTACAACTTCCTTGCATGCTGGTCTACTATTATAGATTTACACTAAAGCTGTAATATTCAATAATGCAATATACAATACGATAATGCTTGCACATTTGTAAAATCAATTTGAACTATATAACCGACATGCTTTCACGTTCTTTCTGATTATTGATCATCTGTCAGAGCACACACATGCACTCATGCAACACAGGCAAATAACATTCACATCACAGTCTCTGCATCAACCTAAACTTTGTATATACATAATACATAATGTTTTAAAATCATTTAGTGATATGAAAATTGTGATAATGTGCAGCCCTAATTTACACTCTCCCTTTGTCACATGGTACAAAAATGGTGCTAAAAATGGCACTAAACGTGGCTCTTAAGCATTTATAGAATGATTATAAATCATCTGAAAGCTGAATGCTTTCCATTAGCCATGTTTCCATCCACATGTTTTTATCCGAATTAAGTGATATCGAATGAAAAATGCGTTATGGAAACAGTAAAATTCGATTGAATTTCATGAATATCACCTCAAAAGAAATACGTTCGATCTCATCGGATTTTATCTTGATCGATATATGGCTTATGCGATAAACGCTGATGGAAACGTTATTTGCCGAATAAATAATGATTTGCGATTAAGGTTTAGGTCCTTTTATGGTTGCAACCCACACACAAAACAAGAAGAAAAAGTTTTAGGTCATTTCCGCTCTGGTGGCACAAATGGCGTGTCAACAAAGTCAGATGTAAGTGGACAAACGACGAGACGAGATTCACTTTAAATTTAATTTAGCAGAGAAAATAACGGCTATAGAGCTGAAGATCTTTGCCCGAACCCGACGGGTTCGGTCGGATTCGGGCTTCATTTCTTACATTTTACACGGGCTCGTGCTCCTTGCACGGTAAATGAGCGGTCAAGTTCAATGCTGCTGAATGCCCTATCAGTAAGCGCAGGACCACGCTGAAGCCATTTACAGTGGATTTAATTATTTCCTCAACAAAAATGCCTAATCTTGGTGAGTAAAGGTTTTTTAATTTATAACTAAATATTACTTAGTCTTAAATACATAATTTAGACAGAGGATATAGACTAATGTTGGCATTAATGTAAAGAAAGTGCCGAAGCAAATACCACAGAACCTTTATCCTAATTTCGTTATTCCCAAATAACCATCTTATTCAGAATGTATTATCTTAATTTAATTTGTTAAGAAATAATTGTTTTTATTGGCATGTTGGCCTATAATGTATTGCATATGCCTATTTAGAACGAGATGTTACGATGTTACAGATGACTTATTTTTTTTCTTTGTTTCAACTTCCAAGTGACGTGTAGCCCAGTTAGTCATTAATAAATAATGTTAAAACCTGTGTAAATTACTCGTTCTTGATAAAAGCTGTTTGCGTGCGCAAATTTAAATAATGTATGGCTGTAAAAGGGTTCGGGCTTTTAAAAAGCTGTCAATCTAAATATACTTTCGGGTTCGATTACAGCTCTATTTTAGATAGCAAAAATCTAAGAAATGCCATAATTTATCAGGAACTCGCGAAGGAAATGTCCAACAATGAATATGACAAGACGTGGGACATCCTCCGGAGTAAATGAGGCGCTCAAACAGCGATACGTGTTTCAAAAAAGAGAGTTATCTCGCAACTGTGCCGGAGGGAAAATAAAAGCAAATTCGACCTTGATGAGATGGATCCTCGGCCAAAGAACCCTCGTAGCTTTATTGGCTTATTAACAACTCTAAAGATATTTTTTCGTTCTCATTTACGTTAAGAATTGATCCGGACTATCATTTCACGTTAATGCCTCCGTTGTCGTTGGGGATTTACATGCATCTGCATCATCATAGCAATTTGATGTTAACGTAATTTTCTTATTATTATAGCTTGATATGTCGCTATCAGCTCAGCTGGCACATAAGCACTTATAACTTGTGAAATGCCGCAAATTTGTCTAGCAAAACTTTGTTCGCAAATGTTTGCTTGAATATTGTGCGATTCAGTGCGAAAATGAATGGAAACACCTTCAAATGTCTCAAATCAATTCGATATACCAATTTGATCGCAAACCAGCATGTGACGTCATTACGCACAGGTTTTTATTCGCTTTAAAGCCGTTGGATTTACCAGCTTTATTCGCATAAGTTTTTTAACCGAACTTTAGATAATTCGATTGACAAGTGGATGGAAACTTGATATATGGTTTGTTAGGATAGGACAATATTTGGTCTGAGGGTGAAAAAATCTGGTAACACTTTACTTGAGACGGTGTTCATAAGACTGACATGACACATTCATAATCATGACTTGACATGTGCTATGAACATAAATGAGATTTTATGCACGTTTATGACAACTGTCATTAAGTGTCATTCGTTCAATTATGTAATTTTTAATGCAAAGATTACATTGTTTGAAATGTCTTTGTAATGACAACTTGACATTAACCAGTACATCATAACTGACCAGTTTTTACCAGTGATACAAATATAATTAGTCATTAAAATGTCATTAAGTGTTAATACTCTGTCATATAGTTTTATAACAGCGTCATGAATATTCTTCAGTTCATAATATTTTTTTTAAGTTTCCTCCACGTATTTAATAAATAAAATCAATCAATTATTCAATAATAATAATAAAAATTGGTAAAATTATACTTTATTGCATTTGGAGACTGATTCACCTAAAATTAAATGAAAACAGTACAATAATGGGTTAAGCCATGCAGCGTTGGGCTCATATTGTTGCAAAGTTACTTACATTATTTAAATTGATAAAAAAATTGTTTGTTTTTTATTCTATATCAGAAAATTTCAGAATCCTCTGTGTGAGAAAGAACAAGTTCTGTTATTTGTCAGATTTTTTTTGTATTGTGCACATACATAAAGTTAAGTGTAATAATTTGACGTGTCTGTTACATTTCGTTAAGGGATTTAAAACTATTTGACAGACTATTACAGCTCAGTCTCGTGAAATTTCGTCATATAGTCACGTAACTTTTTGATTCTTTTTTGTGATATTGTCACGAATTTCTGCATTTTTGTAAGGCTGTAATATCACGATCATTTTTTTCGTGATCGTATCACGAATTTCTGTTTACGTGTAATTGTCACCAATTGGTTACTTAGCTGTTTTGTCCTATTTTCTTGCCGTTGTCGCTTCGGTTTAAGGATAGATTTAAACAAAATGACATCCTTACCCAAACCCAACTCTAATCCTAACGCCAGGCGACAATGGTTTAAAAATCAGAAAATATAAAAAAAAATCAGAAAAAAATATAAACCAATACTTAAAGTGACATCCTAACGCAAACACCAAATCTAACCCTAAACCGAAGCGACAATAGTTTGAAAATAGGAAAAAGCATTTGAGAAACCCATACGTTGCAATTACACGTAAACAGAAATTCGTGATACGATCACGAAAAAAAAACACGGAAATTCGTGACAATATCAGGAAAAAAGAATCAAAAAGTTACGTGACTACATCACAAAATTTCGTGAGACGCGGTAGAGTATTAACACTTAATGACATTTAAATGACAGTTTAATGTAATGTTAACCCATTAAGCTAGGTAGTTTCTTAAATTTGATAATTATTCTGCTATGTCATCTTTATGACAGATTTATGACAAGTTATGATGTATTGGTTTATATCAAGTTGTCATAACGAAGAAAATTCAAACAGTGTCATCTTTGCATTAAAAATAACATAATTGAACAAATGACACTTAATGACAGTTGTCATAAATGTGCATGAAATCTCCTTCATAATCATGACAAGTGTCATGTATTGATTATGAAGGTGCCATGTCAGTCTTATGAACACCCCTTAAAGAAAAGTGTTACCAAAAATCTAAATATTGAGAAAATCGCCTTTAAAAGTGTCCAAATTAAGTCCTTAGCAACACACATTACTAATGATAAATACATTTTTTATACATTTACGCTAGGAAAATGGAACATGATCTTTACTTAATATCCTAATGATTTTTGTCATAGAAATTTTTTGGCTATAATTTTGACCCATACGATGTATTGTTGCCTATTACGACAAATATACCCGTGCTATTTCCGACTGTTTTTGTGGTCCAGGGTCACATACTGTCAGACCAGTCTCATAAAACTGCATACCTATATCACGTACATTTTTGATTCTTTTTTGTCATACTGTCACGAATTTCCGCGTTTTATCGTGATCGTATCACAAATGTCTGTTTACGTGTCATTTTCACGTATTGGTTACTCAACTGTTTGTCCTATTTTCTTACCATTGTCGCTTCGGTTTAGGGTTAGATTTACATAAAACGACATCCTTACCCAAACCCAACTCTAACCCTAACGCCAGGCGACAACGGTTTAAAAATCAGAAAATATAAAAAATAAATCAGAAAAAATAAATATAAAAAATAAATCAGTATAAACCAATACTTAAAGGGGACATATTATGAGATTTTTTTAAAGATGAAAACTAAGTCTAAAATAGGTCTGAGCAAAAGTGTTCCGTTTTGGGTGTGTAATTTAAAATGCAAATGAGCGGATGAAGTGCAACCACTGATCACAATGGTGGTGGTTTGTTGCAATTGAAGCTCAATTGTGCTGTGAAATATTTTATCTCTCTCTTTCTCTCCATACTAAATGGTTGTGCTGTGGTTGGATAGTGAAGATAAAGTGGGCGGTATTACCTTATTCTGACATCACAATAAGGGCCAAATTACAATGACCTATTTTTTCACATGCTTGCAGAAAATGGATTACCAAAACTAAGTTATTGGGTTGATCTTTTTAACATTTTCTAGGTTGATAGAAGCACTGGGGACACAATTATAGCACTTAAACATGGAAAAAGTCAGATTTTCATAATATGTCCCCTTTAAAGTGACATCCTAACGCAAACACCAAATCTAACCCTAAACCGAAGCGACAATAGTTTGAAAATAGGAAAAAGCAGTTGAGTAACCAATACGTAACAATGACACGTAAACAGAAATTCGTGATACGAGCACGAAAAAATGCGGAAATTTGTGACAGTATCACGAAAAAGAATCAAAAACTTACTTGATATAGGTATGTAATTTCGTGAGACTGGGTAGATACTTAAAGTGGTTCCCCATATGATTACAAGCCAATGAACCACTTTTATTGTTATTTAGCACCCATCCAGAACAAGCTTCAGTGTAAAGCAAAAGTTTTGCTTTGCAAGTGTTTACCTGTTTGTCTCAGGGCTGTACTGCCCACGTCCAACCTGATTGACAGCACATATTCTGAACTGATATGTCCTCGCTGGTGTCAGACCACTGACTAACAAACTGGTTAGTGTAGGACTAACGTCAGCCATGTAAACCTTCCACGGAGAATCTGTAAATCAGAAAAAACAGGACAAAATCAAGGTTTTATAAGAACTTCTATTTCAGAAGACATTCGTTTGCGGATATCTTTCTCACAAACTTTTTTTATGCAGTATCACATAACAGGGGCTAAACATCCACTCATGTGTTATTATCTGGACTCTGTCATATAAATTCTGACAAATTTACAAACAAAGACAACATGATGGGCTCACTGTTGCTACAGTAAGGTTAGCCGAGTGTCAAAGTACATAAGAAGAAGAACCTGCTGTTTTTATTTTCCTTTTTTATTTGATTTATCATCAGTAGTTTGAATCTCTTTCTATACAACGGTTGAGTAAATGATGAATTTTACTGTGCTGTTGTTTATTTGGAGAGTATGACGGCACACGACACCCAGTTTGTGTGTGTGCAGTACATTAAAAATGATGGGGAGCAGATCAATGAACAATTTAGCTTGAGAAACCACTCAAAGCAGACCCGAGAGAAAAGACGACGGAAACTACGAGGAGCCATGAAAATAAATCATGAAGTCAACAGGAACTGTAAATATTAAGCCGCGGGGACGCATATGAATACAAATGTAGACAAAAGCACACAGAATATCTTCTGTAGGACTGTCGATCAATAACACGTTGGAATCGAAATAAATCACCAGATTTGTTTAATAATGACAGATATCTTCAGGTATATGTAACAATAGAAAAGCCTTTGGCTTCACACGTCAATATATTGCTGTATTGTGTCTCATGTCAATTAATTTGTATTTTACAAGGTGGCTAATGCGTATTCATTCGTACAATCACATCTGTACATTTTTGTATGATTTGCCTTTTCCCCGTGACTTTGTTGGGGGGGGCGGTGTAAGGGTTAAGGTGTGGGGCTTCATTTTGAATTAGAATTAGTATTCATATGAATTATCAAACACTTAAAATAAGATTTTCTTGTGAGATCAGGCTGGTTTATTTTATTTCCATATCACCAGTTTACAGTCCACACCAATCCATATCCAAAAAGTTTATTAATCTGTCCAAGAAACGTTCAGGCCTAACATTCTTGCATCTTCTATCAGACGTCTTTGGTGTATTTTCAGCATCACGAGCGCCTCGAGATTACAAAATAAGCAGTCAACTTTAAAAAACACATCTCAAAGCCCGTACATCCTTTTCCATTCCGTTGAGCTCAGACTAGATGACTTCCGAATGTAAGACCGTCAAATTTCTTTTGTCTACAAACAGCATATTTACATATTTGTGATGTGAGCCAACGTTAGTTGCCAAAGACGCAACTAGTGGCAGGAAAAAGCGACTAGTCGAAGCAATCCATAGCGTCTATGTGTGTGTGAGAAGAAAAATAAAAGAGTCGTTCCACCGCATTTTTCACTGTCTCTCCGTTGACAATACGCAAATCAATCTCTCTCTGCATTTCTCATCACTATCTGTTTCGGCATTAATCTTCCACCTTCCCGGCTCAATACAGTGAAAAACAAACCTCCCACTAGCCCCTATTACAATCAACCGTTTCTTTTCAGGTTTGTCCTTTAAGCCTCTCTGTCTGTTTTAAGAGCTCAGGAAAGAATACAGTGGGAAAAAAAATTAGAAAGATGCAAACCAGCTTAATTGAAAGCTGAAGCTATGGTACATTACGTTTAATAACCATATGTCAACATTCATGTAAAAGACACACCAGCCTGATCTCAAAAGAAATTGTATGTATTTTAAAGGGACACATTTTTTTTGAAAATATGCTCATTTTGCAGCTCCCCTAGAGTTAAACATTTGATTTTTACAGTTTTGGAATCCATTCAGCTGATCTCCGGGTCTGGCGCTACCACTTTTAGCATAGCTTAGCATAATCCATTGAATCTGATTAGACCATTAGCATCGCACTCAAAAATAACCAAAGAGTTTCGATATTTTTCCTATTTAAAACTTAACGCTTCTGTAGTTACATCGTGTACTAAGACCGACAGAAAATTAAAAGTTGCGATTTTCTAGGCAGATATGGCTAGGAACTATACTCTCATTCTGGCGTAATAATCAAGGACTTTGCTGCCGTACCACCATGGCTGCAGGAGGCGCAATGATATTACGTAGTGCCCGAAAATAGTCCCCTGCTATTTAAAGACACTAAGAGGACCAATTTTGGCTGCTGGAAAATGAGCATATTTTCAAAAAAACTGGAGTGTAGCTTTAAGTTGGCTAATTCATATGAATTCTTACAAAGTGAATCGTACAAAAACATACATTTATCTTAAAAAAAACAATAATGAAACCCTAACCCCAACGACACACACACACTTACTGTTCTCAGAGAGTTCAATGATGTAATTCAAAAGAGGGCTGTTCCCATCAAAGGGTCGAACCCACGACAGAAGAACCGTTCTGCTGTCCGTCTCATTCAGTGCAACCTGCAGATTACGCGGCGAATGAGGAAGTTCTCTATAGACAGAAAGAGACAAATAGTAAACACAAAAATTATAAGTCATCATTCTATCAACATCAAATTTAATACAGACAATAAATCAGTGTAAATCAGTAGTGTTTTTAGCAAAAGTGACATTATACAGGATATATATATATATATATATATATATATATATATATATATATATATATATATATATATATTCAACATCATGTCTACACTTTTACAAATTAGTGTAATTCAGTATTCTTTAGGGCAAAATTACGAAAGCCAAGACAATTTTCTCATGATCTTGACATAGTCCAAATCTCATAACATCATTTCCTCATAATATTTCATGTATTTTTAATTAATAAATAAAGTTGATATTTGTAATTTTAGGGACCATCTCTAAATTTATAATGTACACGTTTCAATAGCATTTAAAGAGGCACTCCACTTAAAAAATATATATACTCATTTTCCAGCTCCTCCAGAGTTAAACATTTGATTTTTACCGTTTTAGAATCCATTCAGCTATTCTCTGGGTCAGGTGCTAGCACTTTTAGCATAGCTTAGCACAAGCCATTGAATCTGATTAGACCATTAGCATTGCGCTCAAAAATAACCAAAGAGTTTCGATATTTTTCCTATTTAAAACTTGATCAAGACCGGCGGAAAATTAAAAGTTGCGATTTTCTAGGCAGCAAATTCCTTGATTATTACACCAGAATGAGAGTATAGTTCCCAGCCATTTCTGCCTAGAAAATAGCAACTTATAATTTTCCGTCGATTCCGTCGGTACAAATATTTATTTTTAACTTTAGAAAAGGTCCCTAAATTCATAACTATCAAAGTGTCCATTACTGACAGATCTATTTCAGCTCGAGCGAATCCATGATCCAAGTGAAATCTAATTTGTAAAAGGAATAGTCTACTCATTTTCAATATTAAAATATGTTATTACCTTAACTAAGAATTGTTGATACATCCCTCTATCATCTGTGTGCGTGCACGTAAGCGCTGGAGCGCGCTGCGACGCTTCAATAGCATTTAGCTTAGCCCCATTCATTCAATGGTACCATTTAGAGATAAAGTTAGAAGTGACCAAACACATCAACGTTTTTCCTATTTAAGACAAGTAGTTATACGAGCAAGTTTGGTGGTACAAAATAAAACGTTGCGCTTTTCTAATCTGATTTAAAAGAGGAACTATATTTTATGGCGTAATAGCACTTTTGGGAGTACTTCGACTCGGCGCAGTAACACCCTCCCTCTCCCATTATGAGAGTGAGAAGGGGAGCGGACTTTTCAGGCGAGTCGAAGTACTCCCAAAAGTGCTATTACGCCATAAAATATAGTTCCTCTTTTAAATCCGCTAGAAAAGCGCTACGTTTTATTTTGTACCACCAAAATTGCTCGTATAACTACTCGTCTTAAATAGGAAAAACGTTGATGTGTTTGGTCACTTCTAACTTTATCTCTAAATGGTACCATTGAATGAATGGGGCTAAGCTAAATGCTATCGAAGCGTCGCAGCGCGCTCCAGCGCTTACGTGCACGCACACAGATGATAGAGGGATGTATCAACAATTCTTAGTTAAGGTAATAACATATTTTAATATTGAAAATGAGTAGACTATTCCTTTAATCCGTGCTAATTTTGTTAAATATGCTTTTGGTGTCTCCAAACAAAACAACACATTCTATCAAGTACGCATAAGCTTTAATCACATCACAAGTATACACTTTTTGTTATCTCGAGATCATGAGAGAACAAGCAAACAAAAATAATAATATTACATGGCCTCTCTCGGCTTCCATACAAAATACATACGGTAAGACATTATTAGAGGTGTGACGGATCACAAAACTCACGGTTCGGATGACATTACGATTTTTGAGACACCGATCAGATCATTTTTCAGATCAGCAAAAAAAAGGTGGGAAAAATCTAATGACAAATAAAGAAATTACAAACATTTAAAAAAGAACAAGTTGCACATTAAATAAGGTTTAAAATTAGCATTAGGTACAGAAATTGAATTAAATAAATAATAACACTGTCTTGACTGTATAAATGAAATATAATTATTATATTTTAGAGCTACAGAAGTGATTTTATCTTTGTCTTGGGTTGTTTGATTAACATTAATGACACAGATTTGAGTAGGTTAATTGAGGTTACTGTCTCTTTAAGATAAGCACAGACTGGTTTCTGACTCTTATCTATACATAAACTTAAGAAATAAACAAATGTTTTTATTAGAAAAAGAAAACTGTGGAGATCATTTTGTTTGTACGTGCCCTTGTCAAGAAGTTTGCTTGCTTTTTGAAACGCGTCTCTCCATGTATGCACTTTTGAGTGCACTTTAACAGGCGCACACAGAGACGGAGGCCAAATTGCGAAGGCGCAGCATAAACAGTCACTCCACATAAAAAACTTACGTTGTTTTTCATTGCTCTATTCGCCGAAGGTATTTTAAATGACTACAGTATGAGACATAGCAGCACAACTCTCTCTAAAGTTTATACATCAAGAGTTCTGATCTTTGAAAGGCATAGGGATCATCACGTCTGACTGGAGCTGGACTGGACACATTTAACCGCATGTGTGTCTGTGCGTACAGAAAACTGCTCACTTTAGCACCTTTTGCGTTAAATTCTTTTGAAACATGTGCCTTTGAAACATGTTCAAATGATAAGCTTTCTCTATTTTAATTTGCGTATAAATCGCATGTGAGCCGAACCGTGGGTCGTGATACGAATAAAATGCGATCCGTCACAGCACTAGATATTATACAGGTAAGATGTAGGATATTAAAGCAATATCACTTGAGTATAGGATGATGAGGCAATCACAGTCAAGCTGATATAGAGCAATATCTATAGGGCTCAGGTCTCAACAATAATGTACACTCTTAAAAAGCCATAGAAGATCCATTTTTGGCTAAATGGCTCCATAAAAAACCTCTAACATCAAAAGAACCTTTCTGTTTTAAAAAGGTTCTTCAAAGTTCTTTAGATTATAAAATGATATGCAAGAAATAGTTCTTCCAAAAACCTGAATGGTTCTTTGTGGAACCAAAAATGGTTCTTCTATGGCATCGCTGTGAAGAACCATACAGTATAAGCACCAGAGTCAACTTACAGTGTGCATGATTTTATTTTACATTGTTTTTTTATCTATCAGCAAGCACCAGTAATGCATATTAGTCTGTAAAGGCCTGTATCTTTGAATACATGTCAAGTTGCTTTGTAGATTTGCAACTTTCTTTCTCTGTGCACTTTCAAAACTCTGCTTCTAGGGTCCCGTGGATGCCGATGGGTAGGCAGGTAAAAGCATTAGCACTCAAAAAAGCTTTTGCAAGCAAAAATGGGTCTTCATGGCTGCTAGGGGTTCTTGGTGCTGTGTCTCAAAAAGCTCACTTGCAGCTTCTAAAGGGGTTTTTGACTACAAAAGGAATTTTTGACAAAAAGTAGATGGAAATGTGATGCTTTTGAGTTACCAGGTTGAATTTCTTTATGTGCAGTCTTTACCAATACAAAAGTCATTTTCTAATCATAAAAACCCTAATTAAACTCAAAAACAAAAATATAATGTTGAACGAACAGATGACGTAAAATGTTAATTGTCCTTTCCTACTTGGTACACAAAAGGTACAGCTGTTTAATACTATTACAATCTCATCACTTAAGAAAATCAATCATGATTTTACTGCATAATTCAACTATTGTATTTGTAGTAAAACCACAGTAACATCGAATGTCATTAAAAGCGAGAAGCTGTAACTTGTAACTTCTAAAACGTGGTAAATAAGAGCACGTCTACTACTGTATGAGATTAACCTGAATGCCACTAAAAACACATTAGCATGTAAAGCACTGCCTCTCCTTCAAGCGCCTGATGAGTTTTCTTCGACTGAATTTGGTTGCTGTAACATTAGAGTTAAGAGCGTATTGAGGTCTCCTGTTATCTTAATTCAGCTGTTGAATTATTATTGCTATTATTCAAATTGCATGTGTTTTCAATTTCTATCTCATAATTTAACCGTCAGTTGTTGGCTGGCTTTTGAACTTAGCCTAAAACCAGTTTTTCTATCAAAACAACACAGCTTTGTGTGAGGATAAGGCTGATACACTCCCTATTCAATGCTGTTGCTCTCAAATTGTTCCTGATTCAGTATGCACATTGTCAGCGAATAACAACTTCATGTCTTTTCTTGCCGCATGGTTTCCCATGGAATGTGACTTGTAAACTTAATTTTAAGGATCACATAAAAACACATTTTTTAAAGGTAGCAGATATTTACTGTATATGCAATATGTACAGTGCTGTGCAAAAGTCTTAGGCCACCATGCCAGAATGCCACCATGCTTGTCATAAATTTGTTGTTTTTGCAATGTTAAAGTGATCATATATAATTGTTTATCAGTCTCTTTAATAGAATACATCCAGAAAATACAGTTTATATAGTATTAAAAACTGTATAAAAATGTAAACTTGTAAACAAGTTTTTAGGGTAAACTCCCCTTCCACTTGAGCAATAGCAGGAAACTGCAGGATCTCTTAAACCTAAACAAAATTAAATCCTAATTTCTAATTTTAAAGAAATTAGACTTTTTACTTCTGCTCAAGATGTGTTTAGTGCCAAGAGAGGTCACACTAAACACTGACGATGCCTAACTAAGACATTTAATCCTGAAAATATTTTTTGTTTTGTACATATTTCCTGTATTTTCTGTTTGAATCTTACGGAGCCCCTAATGATGTGTTTACACCAACCGCGTTTGAGACGTCAAAATCGCGCGTAGTGTGCTGCTTGAACAGTTTGAATGCATTCGCGCGTCTAGAGCGAAGCAGACTTGCGAAAAAAGCACGCATTTGACGCGTGTCAGAGGTGAAATCCGTTTCTTGTGGGAGGGGCACGTGCTATGCGGTTGTCTGTTTGCAAGATGGCTGATGTTGAGAAAGTTACTGCTTTGTATTTGGTCACCTTACTATAGGAGGGAAATAAACGGCGTGGGGCGATAAATGTCACGTGACTCAAAAGTGAAATGTGTATTACCAGGTTGCCCAATGTCCTCACTGACACTCCTTCAAGCGAGGTCCTTTATATTCCTGTCTCTATAGAAATAAGAACTTGTGTCGTATAGCTCCGGGTGACTGCTTACGAACAATATCAAGCATTCCTTCATCAAGCAAGCAGGATCCTGATTGGTTAACGCGGCGCAAAAACGTCAAAGTTCAAATTTTTCAACTCGGGCGTTAGCCGCAAATGCACGTAATTTCGCACGTACCACACAAGATGCTCAATTCGCACCATTCACGCGCAAACTAGACGCGAAAATGAGGTGGAATCGCGTCTACTGTGCTAAACACCTCATTTGCGCCACAAGACCTCCAGACATGCGTCAACGCGTCTTCTTAAAATTGAAATCACTCGCCCTTGATGCCTCTGCCGCGGCTGGTGTAAACGCAGCATAAGAGGACATGGAGCAAAAATGTAATAAAGTTTAGCTTCACGTGTGCACGTGAAACTATCGAGAAAGTTTCACGTGCGTACACGTTAGTTTCACGCGCGCACGCAATACTTTCAGGCGCGCACACATTGTTTCACACTTGCACGTGAAAGTTTAACTTTAGTTTTCACATTGTTTCACACTTGCACGTGAAAGTTTAACTTTAGTTTTTTTTTTTTACTCCGATGTCACCTTAGGGGCTCGGTAGTATCTTAATAAAATAGATTGAAAAATAAATATGGATGGACATAAAAACTTCAAAAACAACAAGTCTGGTGCTGGTGGCCTAAGACTTTTGCTCAGTACTGTATATATGCAAATTCTGTCACAGCAATATTATTCAATAATATTTTTGAGATAATGCATTCTTCTGAGAGTAAAATTAGGTGAAAAATGAACTTTTTTAAGGCTGCAATATGTAACTTTTGCCTCTCTACCGCCATCTCTGTTTGAAACATAACATTGCAGCAAGCAATAATAGCAGCAAGCATAATCGTGCGTGAAAATACTTTCATCGCATCTTTTCTGCACTAACCAGAGTTTGTATTTCTTTGGTCACACACTTTAAAAGCAAATTCCTACTAAACTTAGCATTAGGAAGTTTTCCCCAGAATTTTTTTAACATAACTCGTTGACCGCAGTCTCTGCTTCATCAAGAGGCAGCGCAAATAATGCGACAGCAGTGTATAAAAAACTGCTGAGATGCATTGTAATAACTGTTTATAATGGCGGCAATTAACAAAATACGTCCATAGGAACGCGATTACCATAAATGTATTTAAACTAGGGCTGCAACAACTAATCACCTAGTTAATAATATTTGATAAAGAAAATAGTGTTCAACGAACTCCTTATTATTTATTTTGGTCTGTGACATCAATTGCCCGTCGCCCATCACAAAAGCTGCGCCATACTCCTTGTTTATTAAGCACGCAGTACAAAGAAACGTGAGTTATATTATGACACGAGACGATGGCAGAGTTAAAAGTGCAATGTTTGTTAATAATAAAGTTGAATTTCTTCATTTAATATAAGTGACTTTTATCTTTGTTGGGAGCAGGTGCGCATGATTTATATCCACACAGCTTGCGCTATTGCAATGGGACGATGGGCAAGTGATGTTACAAACCAACCTAAATGATAATGACGTTCATTAAACGCTGTTTATATTTTCGAATATTATCGATTATTTGATTTGTTGTTGCATCCTTAATTAAAACAGTGTCCAGTAAACCACCTACAGTACTGAATGTGAGTTAATCATTTGTGAGGTACATTAGGGTGTGTGAATAACAAATCATAGTGAATAATACAAATAATTGCATTTGTATGTAAACAGGAGTGAAAAGGTTGGCTGGAGTCATGCAATTAAGTTCTTACTCTGAATTATATTGGAGATAATCACATTATTGGTGGGCATGTAAATGTAGTCAATGACAAAACAGATTCTGAATAAATACTAAGATTAAAAGAGAGAAAATAACACCTCGGCTGCTTCAAATGTAAACCTCATTTGTTTGGAGTCTGCAGTGCTGTTAAATAGTGATAAAGATGCTTTTTAAATGTTCTTTCTTTGTTTTCCTAATTAGAAAAAAGCCCTGATGCGAAAACAAATGTATATAAATGAGTGTTTTCACAAAGTACAGTTTAACCAAGTATATTTGGCTCGCTGTTAATACGATGGCTGTTATTATTTAGTCATAAAAAGACTTTGGGAGTTTGCTGGCCTGGGGTCAGATAAACCCATTAGACCGTGATGAGCTATTTTTGTTGCAAAAAATATCTAGGAATGAGTATTAATTTAGAGTATGAATGTAACAGTGGCGGCTCGTGACTACTCATCCGAGGGGCGAACATTCAAATTAAGTGTTCGAAGTGTGTGTTGCTTGTGTTTTCAAAATATGTGTTTGTTGCGTCATGTGAACCATGTGCATCACGTGTTTTGTCAAAATAAGTGCCTGCTGCACATCCGTCAAAACCATTTATAATAAAAGAGACGCTCACGTTCACAAAATACACGCAAGACACTCTCTTAACAGTAAACTCTGATTATGCATGAGATTATGTAAGTATCTAGCAAACGCGAGCGTCTCTTTTGTCATAAACCCTTTAGACGCATCTGCAGCAGGCACTTATTTTGACAAGAGACCTGATGCACATAAAATCTCTCGACAAGCAGAACACATATTTTGAAATTATGAACCACACACATGATAGGCTACATACATGTTGTGACGAACTTCACATTGAGTGCCCTCGAAAAAAGAAGTCACCGGCCGCCACTAGGGATAGTTCACAAAAAAGTAAAAGTTTTCACCCTCAAGTTGTTCCAGATACACTCACCTAAAGGATTATTAGGAACATCATACTAATACTGTGTTTGACCCGCTTTTGAATTCAGAACTGCCTTAATTCTACGTGTCATTGATTCAACAAGGTGCTGAAAGCATTCTTTAGAAATGTTGGCCCATATTGATAGGATAGCATCTTGCAGTTGATGGAGATTTGTTGGATGCACATCCAGGGCAGAAAGCTCCCATTCCACCAAATCCCAAAGATGCTCTATTTGGTTGAGATCTGGTGACTGTGGGGTCCATTTAAGTACAGTGAACTCATTGTCATGTTCAAGAAACCAATTTGAAATGATTCGAGCTTTGTGACATGGTGCATTATCCTGCTGGAAGTAGCCATCAGAGGATGGGTACATTGTGGTCATAAAGGTATGGACATGGTCAGAAACAATGCTCAGGTAGGCCGTGGCATTTAAACGATGCCCAATTGGCACTAAGGGGTCTAAAGTGTGCCAAGAAAACATCTCCCACATCATTACACCACCACCACCAGCCTGCACAGTGATAACAAGGCATGATGGATCCATCTCATTCTGTTTATGCCAAATTCTGATTCTACCATCTGAATGTCTCAACAGAAATCGAGACTCATCAGACCAGGAAACATTTTTCCAGTCTTCAACTTACCAATTTTGGTGAGCTTGTGCAAATTATAGCCTCTTTTTCCTATTTGTAGTGGAGATGAGTGGTACCCGGTGAGGTCTTCTGCTGTAGTAACCCATCCGCCTCAAGGTTGTGTGTGTTGTGGCTTCACAAATGCTTTGCTGCATACCTCAGTTGTAACAAGTGGTTATTTCAATCAAAGTTGCTCTTCTATCAGCTTGAATCAGTCGGCCCATTCTCCTCTGACCTCTAGCATCAACAAGACATTTTTGCTCACAGGACTGCCACATCCTGGATGATTTTCCCTTTCACACCATTCTTTGTAAACCCTAGAAATGGTTTTGCGTGAAAATCCCAGTAACTGAGCAGATTGTGAAATACTCAGACCGGCCCGTCTGGCACCAACAACCATGCCACGCTCAAAATTGCTTAAATCAACATTCTTTCCATTCTGACATTCAGTTTGGAGTTCCGGAGATTGTCTTGACCAGAACCACACCCCTAAATGCACTGAAGCAACTGCCATGCGATTGGTTGATTAGATAATTGCATTAATGAGAAATTGAACAGGTGTTCCTAATAATCCTTTAGGTGAGTGTATGTATATGTATACATTTCTTTGTTCTGCTGAATACAAAGGAAGATACTTTGAATTAACCAAGCAGATGTAGGGCACTTTTATAGTAGGAAAAAATAATACTATGGAAGTAAATGCTGCCCCAAATATGCGTGGTTATTAACATTTTTCAAAATGTCACTGAATTTTCTTTTTTTTGGTGAACTATCCCTTTAACTTACTGCTGTTCTGACATCATTCTGAAAAATGTGAGCAAAATATCCAAAGCTTTTCTTTGCAAGCTGATCTATAGTCATACTTTGAGCCCACAACATTGGCAATGCCAACCGCGACACTTCCTCCCCTGACGTCTTTCCTTCAAAAATGTGATTACATTTAGGCGTTTGGCAGATGCTTTTATCCAAAGTGACTTACGGTGCATTCAAGCTATACATTTTACCAGTATTTGTGTTTCCTAAATCAAACCCATGACCTTTGCGCTAATGACGCAATGCTCTACCAATTCAGCTACAGGAACAGTATCTTCCAAATGCAGTACAAACCCACTGTAGCTCAATTCTGTTCAGGTAAACAAACTGAGTAACTGTGTTGTAAATCTAGAAGTGTGCGAGTTGTTGAGCTTGACCCCTCCCCTTTTGTCACCCTCTTCTTTCACCTTTTCACACTTATTTCTTAAATCTTTTTTCAAAAATGAAATGGGGCATCTTCGTGACCTTTTAAAAGGAATGTTTGTGTACATTTTCTATTGACCGTGGCAGCAGTAATTCATCAAATGATAGAGAAGAGCGTTTTAACCGGGCGTATATCCAAATGAGCGGTGTAGACGAGCACCCTTTCTGCATTTTAAAGAGCTGATTCAGGTGCCTGGAACTCAATATTGGAGTAACACTGTACAGTCCCGAAAATGTTGGCCAGGTTAAGGTAGTCGGATTCGTCCTCCACAAGCCAAAACCGACCTACAAGGTGTGTAAATGCACCTGTGCAAATATCATTCAGCACAGATTATCCTTTGCATACATTCATATGACAATACATAAAACGACATTCACTCATCTAAGTGTGCATAGGGGTTTGTTTAATTAGTTACCGATGCCTCCCAAAACTAGCATCTTGGCAAGTCTTCAAAATCTTATTCCAGTCTTGCTTTATCTTTCTGCCAGCACACGCATACACAGCTGCACCATCCAGTTTCCTATCATTACAGCCCATTTTTGGCTGTATCTTTTGGCTTAAGAGGTGTTACTGGGATCCAAGCATCTTCCATCAACAAAAGCTCTCCAGAAAGACACTTGTGCTCTGAACGGGCGTCCGGACGTTTTGTTTCGAGAGCGCGTGTTGGCACGCTCGCTTCCACTTACATGACTTCCAGGCGAGCGGTATTCGTGTCGTTTCCAGCTGGCGAGGTGACCCTGCAGGTGTAGTCCCCGATGTCTCCTGACCACGTCTGGCTGATGTGAAGGGAACCTTCCTTCATTGACACTCGCCCACCGGTCGACACGCTCAGCGGGCGCGTTCCTCTCTTCCAAGAGTATCTGAGGAGAACAAGATACTGATCTGAGACACAATCTACCGAAAAATATCACACTCGAAAGCCGTGCTTTTAAGATAAAACAGCAAAAAATGACACGATTCTGATGTGCTCAGTAATGACTTGATGATAATGGGTGAAGATTACAACACCAGTCATTCTTATATTGCACTTAACCATCATAAGAGACAAATGTGTATTTAATCTGACTAAAATTTATTTCTTGATTAATTATTGGACTAGATGTTATCCTGGACCACAAAACCACTAATAAGAGTGATTTTTAATGAGATCGCCTTTAAAGTTGTCAAAATGAAGTCAGTAGAAACTGCAACCATAAAGTTTTGATATATTAACGGTAGGAAATTTACAAAACATCTTTAATTAATATCCTAATGATTTTTTAGCATAAAAGAAAAACTGATCATTTTGACCCATACATATTGTTGGCTATTACTACAAATATACCCGTGTGACTTAAGACTGTGGTCCAGGGTCACATATATTCAGTTGCATGGATGTCAAAATGATTTATGCACCCAGTATAGCTGGTCACCAGCAAACGCTGTCTGTTTTGGTCACTGGTCCTCATAATAAGATGTTATTTAAGATCAGGCTTTTACTTAACATAACTAGCAAAATTAGCTTGATCAACCAACCTCACTACCTCTATCTAATTGGTTGTCCACTGTCCAGCTTTTCCAGTAACAAAACCAGCACCCACTAACTGGCAAAGCCATTGCACAAAGTACTGTGCCAAAGTCAATAGACCAGCTTTGGGTTTTGGTTTATTTTAGTTATTTAAGTTTTAATGACCATCCATATTTATTTTTCACTCTGTTTATTAAGATAAAAAAAAATACAGGAAATATGTGACCGTGGAGCACGATACAAGTCATAAGTAGCACAGGTATATTATAGCAATAGCTAACAAAACATTGTAAAGATCAAAATTATCACTTTTTATGGCAAAAATCATTAAGATATTAATTAAAAATCATATTCCTTGAAGATATTTTGTAAATGCCCTACCGTAAATACACCCACGGACAATATTAAGATACCGCTCCAGTTTAGACTTTAATCATAATATCTACATGTATTCTGACCATTTCAGTCCAGTTTCTGTTGAATTTCAACAAAAATAAAGCAAACCTTGGGAGTAACAAAGTCACACAACAGCATGAAAGATCAGGGTTTTTCAAACAAATTTTTTTCCCCCAAAATACATGTAAAAACATTTTTATTTAGTTGTTGAGAAATTAATTTGAACTTGTTTTCTCTGCAGTATTAAAGATTGGAAAAACACATATTTTTTGTTATTTTGACCATGTTTCCCCCCCCTTCAATTTTCAGTAAATAAATGCAAATAAAAACATATTTTTATTGAGAATTTTGCAGAAATGTTGTCTGTAGTTGACAGAATGAAACACAAATTATCATTTTACTTTAACACATACCTATAAAGAGTAAATCTAAAAAACTGAAAGGGACCATTGAAATGGTCTCTTAAAGGAATAGTCTACTCATTTTCAATATTAAACTATGTTATTACCTTAACTAAGAAGAGTTGATACATCCCTCTATCATCTGTGTGCGTGCACGTAAGCGCTGGAGCGCGCTGCGACACTTCAATAGCATTTAGCTTAGCCCCATTCATTCAATGGTATCAAACAGAGATAAAGTTGCCAAACACATCAATGTTTTTCCTATTTAAGACGAGTAGTTATACGAGCAAGTTTGGTGGTACAAAATAAAACGTAGCGCTTTTCTAAGCGGATTTAAAAGAGGAACTATATTGTATGGCGTAATAGCACTTTTGGGAGTACTTCGACTCGCCTGAAAAGTCCGCTCCCCTTCTCACTCTCATAATGGGAGAGGGAGGGTGTTACTGCGCCGAGTCGAAGTACTACCAAAAGTGCTATTACGCCATAAAATATAGTTCCTCTTTTAAATCCGCTTAGAAAAGCGCTACGTTTTATTTTGTACCACCAAACTTGCTCGTATAACTACTCGTCTTAAATAGGAAAAACGTTGATGTGTTTGGTCACTTCTAACTTTATCTCTAAATGGTACCATTGAATGAATGGGGCTAAGCTAAATGCTATCGAAGCGTCGCAGCGCGCTCCAGCGCTTACGTGCATGCACACAGATTATAGAGGGATGTATCAACAATTCTTAGTTAAGGTAATAACATAGTTTAATATTGAAAATGAGTAGACTATTCCTTTAATGTTTTCTGCGACAGTATATACAAAATGTACTTATTATTAAGGCCTGTCACGATAGCTGCTTTTCAATTGATTTTAAAGGAATAGGTCACCCAAAAGTGTCTGTCATTTTCTGTCATTATTTCCTCACTCTCATGTTGTTACAAACCTTTATACATTTATTTGTTTTGATGAACACAAAGAAAGATATTTTGAGAAATTTCTGTAAACAAACCTTTCGTGGACCCCATTCACTTCCATAGTAGGAAAAATAATATTATGGAAGTGAATAGATTTTTTTGCATAAATCTGTTAATCTACCTGTTAATCAACCAAAAAAATCCAAGATTTTACCAGAAATTAAGCTTTGGTTTTGCACAGGCCTACTAAAGGGTTAAATCAACAGTAAAAATTACAGTAAAACCAGTAAAAAATGTACCTCTTTGCAAAGGGAAAAAACACCAATCATCAAGAATGCATGATGATATGGTGTTGTGGTTTTGCAAATCAATAAATGTGGTTATAATGGACGTTAATGGGGCAAAAACAGCCACAAACAGTAAATGAGGGAGAAAAAATGTAATCAGATGCTGCACAAAAACTAACAATGCATCAAAGCCAATGTTTTTACTAATCTTTGACATGCCCAAGACTGTGATAAAGGTAAAAAATATCCAGTCCACAATAACTTTTCAAATTAAAATCTGTCATTTTGTTTGTTTTTTCCCATATCAGTGATATCATTCATGAATTTGGCCATTAAAGAGTTAAAATCCTGGATTTTTTTGTAAACATTTGGTACTTTTGATCAGTACTGAGGTTGATTAACAGATTTTTGCAAAAAAAAATGAAAAAAATATTCATCTGATACATTTTTACAGACGTTTAATATAGTGGATGTTTTCATCCACGAACAACATGTAGGTAGTAAATTTGCCCACGGTGTATTGTTGAGAAAAATTTCAAAGCATTTTCCCAAAATATGTGTCAATATAAGATTTGTCACCAAAAATCATTCCATTTGCTGAAACACAGAGAAGGTTGTGGCCAAATTAAGACAAAAAAACCCCATAGTGAATGAAACGTTTCCAACAACACATAAGGGTTAAGATGAAATATATGAAATATAAATATGAAAATGGAATGTAGGAAAAAATAATATTCTAAATATTTAAAACATAAATAAAAATGCTAATGATGTGATTTCTATGGAAAGAAACACACATGTAAACACAGCCTCTCAAAAAAACTACCAAGGTCATGTTCCCTTATCATGCTACAAGTCAATAAAGTCAGTATCACGTCAGGCTTAAATATGTGTTGCTAAAGGCGATTTTCTCAATATTTAGATTTTTACGCACCCTCAAGTTTCCAGATATTCAAATATTGTCCTTATTTATTCAGCTTTCAGATGATGTATAAATCTCAATTTCAAAAAATTTACCCTTATGACTTGTTTTGTGGTCCAGGGTCAAATATTGTGTGTATACAAAATGTAAAAAAACCTTCCTGTATCTTCTGGTTGTATTTAATAAAAAGGCTAAGAAATAATAATATATGAAGAGTTTGGTTCCAAAACGCGACAAACACATTTTTTTTAAATAAGTTACCGCCAAAATCAGTATTATATCAGGTCAGTATTAAAAAGTCAATTGTTAATTTTACGCAACATCCAATATCCGCCGTGTTATTCTGTCATCTTTTCTCCCCTATATCCCAAAACGCCATAAACGCACCATTCCACACATTGTAAACAGCAATGGCGGCACATTGAATACAGACGAAATCCTAGTTTTTCTCATCTACTTTCTACATCGTGATCAACAAACAGATAAAATAATACTTTTGTTGGCATTGATAAACCTGTGGTGGTTTTCTGTGATGGGAAAGAAACGTAAGTCATTAAAATCGAATAATTTAGGAGATGGAAAAATGCCGGCTGTTGCTTGTTCTCTAGACAGCATCAAGCTTTTGTCGTGCTAACACATTGACTTCAGATGATCTTATGAAAAACTTTCCATTATTTTACTCAAAGCCAACGAAAATCGAGCAGGACCAAAACATTTTACAGCTGATCGCTGTCAAAAAGTTAAGCGATGACATCACAGCAGCAATGACAGTGTTCTTAATATGACAAAGTAAATGTTTTGATTTATGACATTAATGTTTATTTTTTTAATCAGTGTATACCACTAGTCAACTAAATGAATATAACATGGCAAAGATGAATGCACATTTATATATTGATTCAATAGAATTTATAGCATTTTGAGAAAAAATAATCAGTTTTTATAATAAATATTTGAAAATCAAATTATGGATTTGAATGTTTTATGTTTTTATAACCTAAAGATGCTATGTGAAAGTTTGTACCAGAAAATAGTGGTTTTCATCTTTCCACTTTCTTGATATAGAAAACACATTTTTACCCAAATTAGTCAAAATGGATTTATTGCGTTTTGGAGCCAAACTCTTCATACAGTATAGTCATAATACCATTGCTAAAACATCGATTTCATAGTGGCATGCCGGTCTAAGACTTGTGTACGGTACTGAACATATTAAACAAAACAGAGCTTCTGACCTCACGGTGAGTCTTGGGTCATGGGTTGCGGCACAGTTCAGCACGGCAGTGGTCCCTTTGATGACACGCTGATCCTCAGGGGATGTCGAAATAAAGGTTCGGCCTGATTAACAAAACACAGTTTATTACTTAATCACACCACATTTTAATCAGCACCAACATCATTATTCAAAGTTGCTGTTTAACCTATTAAGTAATTCTCGCTGACAGCTCCATTAGCTAAACAGAATGGAATTTACAAAGCATGAACGTTCTCATACTCCAACCGCATTTCAATGACATACAACAGTAAAGCCGAGCAAATGGACACGCTCTCGTCCATAAAACACTGACTTGATTCAAGATAATGGGGGTAATATCTTTGACAGTTAAACTCTCTTACATCAGACTAATGGGAGTTAAAAACAAGACCAACCCAGACCTTGGGTTTAAAATAAGACACTATAACAGTATAACAAATTACAAAGGAAGACTCTAAATTTCATGTATATTGTGCCCTGCTGTGCCTTTATAATCAGTCTGGCTAATGAATGCGGCTATTAAGCTGAACAATGACTGCTGATAAAAAGCATGTTTCAAAAACATTTGCAATTCTGCGCCTACGTTCAACGGCGTTCACATTGAATATCAAGTATGTTGTTTGTTTTTAATTTTTAAGTCATTAAAAAGTCATAATATTATGCCTCCGTACTCAAGACCGTGAGAGCCGCGGTGGCGTTGACTAATCCCTCAGTGTTAGACGTCGAGCACGTGTAGTTCCCGGCGTCGCTCTGCATTATGGGTAGAATCTGCAAGCCTCCGGATTCCAGCAGAGTGAAACGAGGCACCTGAACCGTGCCGCTCGCTAGCACCTGAGAACCTGCAAAATCCACAGGGTTCAGTTCACAGTTTGATGTTCCTCTCACATAAATAAGTTTGAGACAGATGACTGGGACGGCAAAAGACATTTCTATGGGATTGTACAGTACGTACCTTTTCTCCAAACAATGGCAGGTTTGGGGGCGCCGGACGTCTTGCAGCTGAAGACAGCTGATGTTCCGTCAGTCACAGTGATGTCAGAAGGGGGAGTGACAAAAGATGGGGACACGCCTACAATGTAAGGAAAACACGAATATTAGTGGTCTCAGAAGGCATTTGGGGGTTTAAACCACACTTAAAAATCAATGACAAGGGCACTTATTGCAACAGCGCAATCACGTTTTTCAAGCTAGACGTTTTAGTTTACCAAAAGATGAAAATCAGAGGAACGAGCAGTAACATTAATAGCTGTTTACAGATGCCAAGTAGTTTGATATATCAATATATACATCTATGCATCTATTTGGCAGACGCTTTCATCCAAAGTGACTCGCAGTGCAAATCAGGTAAATTTAGATACGTTCTGTCAAAACTAACCACAGATTTTATCACCATGTGTGTTGCCTGCAAATTGCACCCAAAATCTTTACTCTGCAAACACAAAACTCTCACAATCTATTAGGGCAA
This sequence comes from Misgurnus anguillicaudatus, assembly GCF_027580225.2. Classification (NCBI taxonomy): domain Eukaryota; kingdom Metazoa; phylum Chordata; class Actinopteri; order Cypriniformes; family Cobitidae; genus Misgurnus; species Misgurnus anguillicaudatus. The sequence goes on along the minus strand of NC_073339.2, from coordinate 39,664,010 downwards.
AGTAGCCTTATTCTTGGGTGTCCCTCCCAGAAGTTGTAGATGTCTCCTAATTTTAAACAACTGATTTAACTGAGTTGGTTTTATCTGAATAAGCAGGTGTGGCATTCTAGTTTTTAGGTGTTTTGCAAACCTTTTAGCTGCCCTTAGCTGGCCAGGCTGAGAGACCTCCTGACCCACCATCTTAAACCAGTTTGACCAGCTAGTTTTTTATGGGTTTTTGGAATTTTAGCTGGTCAGGCGGGGAGACCAGCTGACCCACCATCTTAAACCAGCTTGACCAGACTAGAAGTGTGGCCAGCTAATCTGGTTGGCTGGTCTTAGCTGGGTAAAAATGGAAATAGCTGGTTTAAATTGGTCCTCTTAGCCTGGCAAAGCCGGCTAAGCTGGCTAGTTTTTGAGGGGGTTTGGACACTTTTAAACCAGCTTGACCATACTTGAAGCTTGGCCAGCTAAGCTGGTTGACTGGTCTTAGCTGGTTTAAGATGTAAGTAGCTGGTTATGGTTGGTCCTCCCAGCCAGGCAAAGCTAGTTAAGATGGTCAAGCTGGCCTTCCAGCCTGGTTTTAGCTGGTTAAACCAGCTAGTTTTTTTAAAGGGGGTTTCGGCACTTATTGCTGGTCAGGCTGGGAGATCTGCTGACCCTCAAGCTTAAACCAGCTTGATCAGACTGGAAGCTTGGCCAGCTAAGCTGGTTGGCTGGTCTTAGCTGGTTTTAGGTTGGAAGTAGCTGGTTTAAGCGGGTCCTCTCAGCCTGGCAAAGCTGGCCTTCCAGCCTGATTTTAGCTGGTTTAGCCGGCTAGTTTTTGAGGGATTTTGGATACTTTTTAGCTGGTCAAGCTGGGAAACCAGCTTACCCACCATCTTAAACCAGCTTTACCAGACTGGAAGCTTGGCCAGCTAAGCTGGTTAACTGGTCTTAACTGGTTTTAGATGGAAGCAGCTGGTTTAAGCTGGTACTCCCAGCCAGGCAAAGCTGGTTAAGATGGTAAAGCTGACCTTTCAGTCTGGTTTTAGCTTGTTAAGCCAGCTAGTTTTATTAAGAGGGTTTCGGCACTTATTGCTGATTAGGCTAGGACATTTGCTGACCCTCAAGCTTAAGACAGCTTGACCAGACTGGAAGCTTGACCAGCTAAGTTGGCTGGCTGGTCTTAGCTGATTTAAGATGGAAGTAGCTGGTTTAAGCTTGTCCTCCCAGCCTGGCAAAGCTGGTTAAGATGGTGAAGCTGACCTTCCAGCCTGGTTTTAGCTATTTAAGCCAGCTAGTTTTTTAAAGGGGGTTTGAACACTTTTTGCTGGTCAGGCTGGGAGACCATCTGACCCACCATCTTAAACCAGCTTGACCAGACTTAAGGCTTGGCCAGCTAAGCTGGTTGACTGGTCTTAGCTGGTTTAAGATGGAAGTAGCTGGTTATAGACGGTCTTCCCAGCCAGGCAAAGCTATGATGGAAAAGCTGACCTTCCACCATGATTTTAGCTGGTTAAGCTGACTTTAGCCAGATCGTTTTTGAGGGGGTTTGGACACTTTTTTGCTGGTCAGGCTGGGAGACCTGCTGACCCACCAGCTTAAACCAGCTGGACCAGACTGGAACCTAGGCCAGCTAAACTGGTTGGCTGGTTTTAGCTGATTTTATATGGCCATCCCAGCCTGGCAAAGCTTGTTAAGCTGGTCTTCCAGCCTGGTCAAGCCTATGAGTCAGCTGATTTTATCTGGTGGGTCATCTTAGGCTGGTTTTAGCTTGTCTTTTTAGTAGGGTTGTTATGGAGACATTCTGGAAGAAGGCTGATGAAATGAATAAAACCTTCTGGTAGGGGATACCAAAGAAGGGGATTGGAAAGCACTGTAAGAGAAAAACATAGTTAGGTTACTGTAATTCGTTTGGCACAGAATTGCGTTAGCAGCGCAAAGGTCATATGTTCGATCACACTCTAATAAAAATGTATAGATTAAATGCACAGTAAGTTGCTTTGGTTAAAAGTGTCTGCCAAATACATAAATCTAATCCAAAAAACGACTCACATTTTGGGGCCATTATAAATGCATACACAAAATATCTGGACAAATCAAACTTCTGCTCTGATTCACTGACAACTTTAATCTCATTTACGCTTACAAGTTATTAGCTACCTAATGAATTATGTCAAAGTCAGGAATCTGCCAGATTTTCAAACTTTCAAACTTCAATAAAAAATGGTGTTAACTGGAAAGAAAGTTGAGAGAGCTGAACAGAGATGAGAATGACTAAGCGAGAGAGAAGAGAGCTGAAGGTGTTGATTAAGTGCTGAGTGTCTGTGTGTGTATGTGTGTGTTAAAGGTTGATCTCTCAGCAGACACTGATTAATTACACAGATCAATGAGGGGTCTCTGAACTCCCTGATCAATTCACAACCTCTTCACGGGGCGAGAGAGAAAGAGAGAGAGATAGAGAGAGACAGCGAGAGAGAGTCAAACTTATTGACTTTACAATGCATGGTTGCGTTTACTATATGCATCATTCTCACATTAACTTAAATGGATAGTTGTGTTTGTGGAACACGAAAGGAGAGGTTTTGATCAATATTTATGCTGTTGTCTTCCAAGCAGTCTTCTGGGGCTGTTAGCATCTTAAAAGTTGTCCTAATAACAAAAGTGCTATGTGCATTTAAGTTATTATTAACATATATCCTTTTTGTAACTGTTACTAGAATCACATTAGGGAAGTTGCGCTACTCGGCAGACATGTTAGCAATGCCTCCGGGCAGTTATTTTAGTCATGCAAGACTACAATCCTATCTACTTGGATGGGGAAAGACAAAAAATCTCTTAAAGGTGCAGTGTGTAAATTTTAGTGGCATCTAGTGATGAGGTTGCGAATTGCAACCAGTGGCTTAGTCCACGGCTCACCCCTCGCTTTTGAAGCGCATAGAGAAGCTACGGTAGCCGCCACCGGACAAACATGTCATTGTCGGAGACCACTTAGTAAAAAAAATTGTCCTTTAAGGGCTTCTGTAAAAAAATGGCAGCACAAAATGGCGACTTCCATGTAAGGGGACCCCCGGCGTATGTAGATAACAAGGTCTCGTTCTAAGGTAAAAAAACACATAACGGTTCATTATGAAAGGTCTTTATACACCCCTGATAATATAGTTTTGTATATTATTTTGCATTTTTGTCAAAAGATCCATCTTAAAATTACACACTGCACCTTTAAATAACAATTAAAGGTCTACTGGTGAGACTGGGAACTGTCAACCAATGGCTCAGTCCACAGCTCACCCCTCCCTTACAAAACACATAGTGAAGCTACAGTAGTACAATCTTGTTATATGTATTATTTTTGGCATTAAATAGCTGTCCGCCAAATATGCAGACAGTGCATAAAACAGTGTTTTATAGATATCAAAGCTGGATTGATGTGTCGAAAAAATTATACATTTATGGTGCTTTATCTCCTTTCTGGAGCAGTAAGTGTTGTAGAAATGCCCATCATAAAACTAGTATATACTCTTAAAAATAAAGACTCCTAAAAAAAGTCTGTCTGGCCTTTAACATCCATCAAAATCTTTGTGTTGTACAAAAGGTTCCAGCAAAATAACCCAAGTGGGTCATTTAAAGGGGACATTTATAAGATGTCAAATAAATCTTTGGTGTCCCCAGAGTACATATGTGAAGTTTTAGTTCAAAATATCATATAGATAATTTATTATAGCATGTTAAAATTGCCACTTTGTAGCTGTGAGCTGATCTCTGTACTAAATGGCAGTGCTGTGGTTGGATAGTGCAGATTAAGGGGCGGTATTATCCCCGTCTGACATCACAAGTGGAGACAATTTTCAATGACCTATTTTTTCACATGCTTGCAGAGAATGGTTTCCCAAATGTACGTTACTAGGTTGTTCTTTTACACATTTTCTAGGTTGACTACATTATAACTGGGAACCCAATTATAGCAATTAACTCTTTCCCCTCCATTGACAAGTTATTTCGTCAATTAAGAGAAAAACGCTTCCTTGCTAATGGCGAGTTATTTAGTCAATTAAGAGAAAACGCTTCCCTGCCAATGACGAGAATTTCCGGCTTTCCGCAATACTGCTATTATACACCAGGCGCACTTCCGCAACTTATATAACCTGAAAGTAACGCCTCACGTGAAAGAGAAAGAACTCCATGTATGTTTTAAAGATCACTCTGCATCTGATCATTTAATATATTGTATGTTTATATATTTAAAGAAAAACATTTTCTGGAAAGCATTAAACTTTTGTGAAAAACATAAAAAAAGGCTCTGGCTGGCAACTGTTTTTTTTTTAAATGCTGGCGGGGAAAGAGTTAAACATTGGAAAAAGTCAGATTTTCATAATAAGTCCTTTAACACAACTTATGTGTCAGTATGCAGGTCATCTTACTTGTGACAACCAAGTTGGTATATGCTTGGATTTCTCCAGCCGTGTTTTCCGCAAAGCACTGGAATATTCCCGCATCATCCGGTTGAATTTTCCGCACTTGTAGAGCCATCAAGGAAGAGGTTAACTTGTATCGAGGGTTATTCAGCGTGGACAGAGGAACGGCATCTTTGTACCACTCCAGTTTTGGTGTGGGAACCCCTGAGTAAGACACACCATCATACATTTTAATCTGACAAAACCAATAAACGGTCCAACATAAAACATTTATTAAGTACCCCAAACTCAAAGCAGTAGATTTATACATACACAAACGCCCTGTGGAATTTGGTAGAAAAGAAAATGATTACCCGAGTAGACACAACCCTACACATACACACAACCTCACACACCACTTGATTTATCACCCAAGTTAATGTTTCCATCAATAGACCTTCATCAGGGCACACTTTGGTTTAATTAATGAAAATTTAATCTAATAAATTGGCTTTGATTGATTAAACTTCCAATAAAGTTTTGATATGCCTCACCGAAAAGAGTAGACTTGGAGAGGAGGAAAAGCGGGCAGGCGAGAAAACGAATAAAACGGCAATTATACGTATTAGCAATAATTATAAATTTTGTTCATCTGAAAGAGCTCATGATATGCTCATAATGATATGCAAATGAGGAGCGCTTTAAAGAATATATAATGGATAAATCTTCCAGCTCAACGTTTTAAAAGGTCAAAAAAAACCTTGAATCTATCCAGCGTTTTCTATGGATGAGTCGAGGCGTCTCATCGCACCCACTGGGACGCAAGACAAGAATGTTAAAATAAGAGTGTCAAAAACAACCTCGCCGTAATTAAATTTCTGACACTTTATGACAAAGTGCGTACAAACTCAGCTTCACACCCTTACGAAAGCGCAAAGAAAACGAGTCGAGACTCTCAGCAAGTGTAAATTGCAGAGGTACAATCTCTGGAACAAAAAAGTCAAGTCGATGAACTTTTAAACTTTCATGATGAGAGAAAAAGTAAAATGCATTGCTTGAGATCTCCCTTTAAAAACAATTTAAGTCATGAAAAGTTAAACTTTTAGATACTTAAATGTAGGTCAGATTTGTTTGTTAAACTGATTTTTAGCTGTATGCCAGACTCTCATTGACCTTTGTGCCAAGGATATACCTAATGTCTTAACTAAAACGAACATGAGGCCAATTAGCGACTAATAACGTTAGCAAACATCTCAGCTTTTCTAATGTACTTGACCGCCTATTCCACCTCACTCATTAAGTCAATTAAATAAAAATGAATTCAAATAAGGACGCCTTGCGCAAAGGCGAGTGGGGGTCGATGCGACACGCTTGGTGAAAAGGTCAATTTTGTGTGGGTACAATAAAAGCAGCACGTCTCATGGTTGAGTCAGCACATAAAGTAAATGACATTCTCACATCTAATAGCTGTCTGTAAGCACACTAGCCACAGTAAAACATACTGTACTCTTGCTACACAAAGTGTGGAATTTGAAACATTATGCGATGACTGCACGCTGCTTTCATAAAATCTTTTGGAATATCAGGTAATATCTACCTGGAAGTTAAGTGGCTCTTTTGTGCAGCCGCTGGCACTTTTGTATTCGTGACATTATAAAGATTATAGTTTCTCCGAGTCTTGCAAGCGAATGATTATACACTAGTGAAATTTGAGTTATATGACTCCAAAGCAGTCAAACTCAGAGATACTTCAATTATTTGAAGGTACAACACAGATACATTTTTTAAACTGCTGTTTGCCACAAATTAGGGTACACTGTCAGGAAAACGGTCAAAAATGATCATCAGCTGTCACTGGGCTGGCACCCTATTTTAAAATACACCTTTGCACCTGAAGAGCTCATATATGGTACACATTGGTACAAAAGAGTGCATATTAGTACGTCACATGTCCATATTGGTAGTAAAGAGTGCATATTGGTACCTTAAAATGTAAATATTGGTACCAAATGGTGCATATTACTACTTCCAAGGGAACATATTAAAACCAAAAAGTGCACATTAGCACCTCAAAGGTACAGATTTTTATCAAAGAAAGTCCATATTGATACAAAAGATGGCAAATTAGTACGTCGTAGGTACATATACCAAAAAGTGCATATTAGTACGTCAAGGGTACAGATTTTTACCAAAGAGTGCATATTAGTTAGGGATGCACCGAAATGAAAATTCTTGGCCGAAACCGAAAACCGAAAAAGAGGAAACCAAGGCCGAAAACCGAAAACCCAAACACAGAAAGAAAATATGCCAATTATTAGTATTACCATTGCACTTATGGTATTTTTGCGTGTAATAGAAATGGAGTCAACACACACAATTAAAAGAAAATTAAGCCAAACAGCATGTGGCATAAACAAACCCAACTTCAGTTATATAGGCTATCTGCCTCCCATCTGGAAAAACTGGTGAGTAGGCTACTAGTGACACATCAGGTTGTTAAAAGTTAAACTGTTTGTTTAATTAATCCTTTGGTGCTTGTTTACCATGCAGTATACATTTAAAAACTGAGATGTGCTAGTTGTGGTTTTGTTTTAACGTTAATGTTACAAAATGCTAATAAAAAAATTATGACATTTTAATGCACGTTAAAACCCGCATAGATCGAAGGCTCAGTCAAATATGAATATCTTCTTTATTTAGTCTGACATGTTTTTGTTTAGAAAGAAAATCATATTTAGCATACCTTCTCCGGTGAAACCCGTTTTTCTCATTAATGCCAGCTGCAGAAAAAACTCTGCTCTGTTGTTATCCAGTGAGAACAACAAACGGATCTAACAAATATATCTGAATTTAATATTATGTTACAAATAACGCAAGCTGGCTTGATACATTATTGCTGAGGGTGCAAAGTTACGAGCTTAATTTAACAACACTTCACAAAACGGAGCTATTGTTTGCTGTTACGGCATTTGCAGTTATCGGGTTCGTTAAAACCATATCCACAGATAAAATAAATGTTCTCCGTTTCGCTTTCCATGTGTGTCTCGTGTCGTTTCAACAACAAAATAAACTAGGCTATATAAGGAAGCTAACAAATCTCTCATGATGTACGCTGATGCGGCGGCGAAGAAGCACGTCAAAAACCCGGCATTAAAACTCTAAACACTTGAATTAGTCTGCAATCTGAATTACCAAAACAATCAGAAATACATACATATTAATTTTCATGTATATTTTACATTAAAGTCTTTAAAAGATCGTAGCAGTAGCCGTAATGCTGCGGTGGCGGATTAAAACCATTTGAATATCATTTTTTTCCATTCTAATTATTATTGCAGATCGAATATTTGACCTTACGTCCACATCCCTAACTTTAAAAGCAATCATGTTTCATGTCTGTTATTCTGGATGTTAATCTGAACGAATGTTTAGTCGGAGCTTGTGAATACTGTACACACATGCCCAGAGAAAATCCGTGGGTTTGACCGCAAACATTACGGGCGTGGGCGGGAGTGGAACTCACAGGTTGCGGGCATCCTGGTCAGAAATTCGGCGGACGCGGGTTTAAGAAAAATCTAGTCAACACCGCAGATATGTTTCTTAAGACAAGCACGTGCAGGTTGTGGTTTCTGTTTGCGTCATCACATTATTTCGGCCGTATTTTTTCGGTGATAAAAGTCTTTCGGCCGAAAACCGAAAATCCACTTTTGGGCCATTTTCGGCCGAAAATTTTCGGTGGCCGAATATTCGGTGCATCCCTAATATTAGTACATCAAAGGTACACCAAAGAGGGCAAATTAGGATGTTGTACGTACATACTGGTAGTAAAGAGTGCATATTAGTACCTCAAAGATACATGCTGGTGCATTTTTGTACATCATAAGGTACACATTGGTACCAAAGTGTGCATATTTGTGCCTCAAAAAGTAAAAATGGGTACCGATTAGGGCATATTACTACCTCAAAGGTACATATTGATACCAAAGAGTGCATATTAGTACAGTATGTTAAAGGTCAATATTGGTACCAAAGAGTGCATATTAGTACGTCAAAGGTCCATATTGGTACCAAAGAGTGCATATTAGTATGTTAAAGGTCAATATTGGTACAAAAGAGTGCATATTGGTACGTCAAAGGTCCATATTGGTACCAAAGACTGGAAATTATTACTTCAAAGGTACATATTGGTACCAAAGAGTGCATATTAGTATGTTAAAGGTCAATATTGGTACCAAAGAGTGCATATTGGTACGTCAAAGTTCCATATTAGTACCAAAGACTGCAAATTAGTACCTCAAAGGTCTATATTGGTACCAAAGAGTGGATAATAGTATGTCAAAGGTCCATATTGGTACCAAAGAGGGCAAATTAGTATGTCGTAGGTACAAGTTGGTACCAAAGAGTGCATATTAGTTTGTCAAGGGTACATACTGGTACCAAAGAGTGCATATTAGTATGTCGTATGTACATACTGATAGTAAAGAGTGCACATTAGTACATCAAAGGTACATATTGGTACCAAAGAGTGCATATTAGTACATCAAAGGTCCATATTGGTACCATAGAGTGCATATTAGTACCTAAAAAGCACATATTGGTACCAAAGAGTGCATATTAGTACCTCAAAGGTCCATATTGGTACCAAAGAGGGCAAATGAGTATGTCGTAGGTACATATTGGTACCAAAGAGTGCATATTAGTACCTCAAAGGTACATATTGGTACCAAAGAGTGCATATTAGTACGTCAAGGGCACATATTGGTACCACAGAGTGCATATTAGTACCTCAAAGGTACATATTGGTACCAAAGAGGGCAAATTAGTATGTCGTAGGTACATATTGATAGTAAAGAGTACATATTAGTACATCAAAGGTCCATATTGGTACCAAAGAGTGCATAATAGTACGTCAAGGGCACATATTGGTACCAAAGATTGCATATTAGTACGTCAAGGGCACATATTGGTACCAAAGAGTGCATATTAGTACGTCAAGGGCACATATTGGTACCAAAGAGTGCATATTAGTACATCAAAGGTACATATTGGTACCAAAGAGGGCAAATTAGTATGTCGTATGTACATATTGATAGTAAAGAGTGCATATTAGTATATCAAGGGCACATATTGGTACCAAAGAGTGCATATTAGTACGTCAAGGGCACATATTGGTACCAAAGAGTGCATATTAGTACGTCAAGGGCACATATTGGTACCAAAGAGTGCATATTAGTACATCAAAGGTACATATTGGTACCAAAGAGGGCAAATTAGTATGTAGTATGTACATACCCTACTGAAAAATCCAGCTGAGACCGGCGTGGGCTGGTCAGCTGGTTTTGGCTGGTCCCCAGCTTGGTTTTAGCTGGTTTTGCTGGTGTAGGAAGCTGGTTTTGCTGGTGTAGCAAGCTGGTCTAGGTGTGTTTTGGTCGCATTTTAAGCTGGTCTAGCTGGACTTAGCTGGTCATGCTGGAATACCAGCTGGCCCACCAGCATGACCAGCTTTGTCTGGCTGGGGGGACCAGCATAAACCACCTTAAACCAGCTGGAGCCAGCTACCAGCTTATGCTGGTTTTGGCTGGATTTTTCAGTAGGGTATTGATAGTAAAGAGTGCATATTAGTATATCAAGGGCACATATTGGTACCAAAGAGTGCATATTAGTACGTCAAGGGCACATATTGGTACCAAAGAGTGCATATTAGTACGTCAAGGGCACATATTGGTACCAAAGAGTGCATATTAGTACATCAAAGGTACATATTGGTACCAAAGAGGGCAAATTAGTATGTCGTATGTACATATTGATAGTAAAGAGTGCATATTAGTACATCAAGGGCACATATTGGTACCAAAGAGTGCATATTAGTACGTCAACGGCACATATTGGTACCAAAGAGTGCATATTAGTACGTCAAGGGCACATATTGGTACCAAAGAGTGCATATTAGTACCTCAAAGGTACATATTGGTACCAAAGAGGGCAAATTAGTATGTCGTAGGTACATATTGATAGTAAAGAGTACATATTAGTACATCAAAGGTCCATATTGGTACCAAAGAGTGCATAATAGTACGTCAAGGGCACATATTGGTACCAAAGACTGCATATTAGTACGTCAAGGGCACATATTGGTACCAAAGAGTGCATATTAGTATGTCAAGGGCACATATTGGTACCAAAGAGTGCATATTAGTACCTCAAAGGTACATATTGGTACCAAAGAGGGCAAATTAGTATGTAGTATGTACATATTGATAGTAAAGAGTGCATATTAGTATATCAAGGGCACATATTGGTACCAAAGAGTGCATATTAGTACGTCAAGGGCACATATTGGTACCAAAGAGTGCATATTAGTACGTCAAGGGCACATATTGGTACCAAAGAGTGCATATTAGTACATCAAAGGTACATATTGGTACCAAAGAGGGCAAATTAGTATGTCGTATGTACATATTGATAGTAAAGAGTGCATATTAGTACATCAAGGGCACATATTGGTACCAAAGAGTGCATATTAGTACGTGAAGGGCACATATTGGTACCAAAGAGTGCATATTAGTACCTCAAAGGTACATATTGGTACCAAAGAGGGCAAATTAGTATGTCGTATGTACATATAGATATTAAAGAGTGCATATTAGTACGTCAAGGGCACATATTGGTACCAAAGAGTGCATATTAGTACGTCAAGGGCACATATTGGTACCAAAGAGTGCATATTAGTACCTCAAAGGTACATATTGGTACCAAAGAGGGCAAATTAGTATGTCGTAGGTACATATTGATAGTAAAGAGTACATATTAGTACATCAAAGGTCCATATTGGTACCAAAGAGTGCATATTAGTACGTCAAGGGCACATATTGGTACCAAAGAGTGCATATTAGTACGTCAAGGGCACATAATGGTACCAAAGAGTGCATATTAGTACCTCAAAGGTACATTTTGGTACCAAAGAGTGCATATTAGTACCTCATAGGCACATATTGGTACCAAAGAGTGCAAATTAGTATGTCGTATGTACATATTGATAGTCAAGAGTGCATATTAGTACCTCAAAGATACATATTGGTACCAAATGTATACATAGCTATAGCTACAAAATACATATTAGGACCTTTTTTAAAGGGCACTGCCCCAATGATTTTTTATCTTTTTTTTCTGACAGTGTACAAACTAAGGTAGTTATGATGCTCCCATTTGTAATCGTCACATTGTGTTGCTGCTTAATCTTAAATCAACAGCTCTCGGATGAAAAAACAACAACTTTCAACTGTTTTGGTGGTGCGTCCCACTGTCAGTGTAAACATACATTAAGAAGTCCGGACAGTGGGCGTAGCCGGAGGCGGGGCTTACCTTTGGCCTGACACTGAAGTTCAATAGTCTTCTCAATTTCGGTTATCACCATTCTTTTTGGCTTGGATGTAAAGTACGGAGGCTCTGTGTTCATACCAAAACAAGACCACATACTTATTAGTGTACATAAAATGCATAAAACTTTGGTTTGTTACAACCCACACATTTTGCACTTTAAAAACTTATAGTAGTTAACATCCACTGTGATGGAATGAAACATCAATGTGTACTTCCACTAAACTACATGTAAAAAGCATGAAGGCGCACACTTTAACCAGCATTCTTCGCTGCTACGCTCAGCTCATCTCACTAGTGGCTTTTATACAAAACCCTTTCATCTACTTCTCCTTTATTCTCGCCTTTATTTTCAGATTTCGTGACAGGAAGAGCACGACTCTCGTTACCTTTTCACACACCTGCCGCTTTTTTGCCTTTTCTCTCGCTCGAAACAAAAGTGACAAAGGATCTGTTAAGCATGATGCTGATAACAGCTTTTCACCTACTGAAGGATGATGCCAAAAAAGAAGGAGGGGTTGAGCGGGGGGAATGGTTAAACAAATAACAACAAAAAAAAACCAACTGCATAACAATGTCACAATTTCTCTATATCTGTTCTCTTATTCCTCATCTTTTTTGCTCGCCTTTTCTTTCTTACTCGACAAATCAGCCCGTATTCACTCTTATGCAGATCACGCAATACAAATTCAGATCTGGGCCTGGATTGGATTCAACAGCAGAAACAATAAATACCTCCCTGGTTTCTTCTCTTTTTCCTCTGCTGGCTGCTCTGACATGTTCACTTTATCTTTCTATAAAAGTCTCTCTCCAACAGCCCCAATTTATTCATCACTCCATTGGCTGCCTCATGCATATGCATGCCTCTCTTTCGCCCAATCATGTAAGGCGCACACCTGTCAGATAAGCTCATTGAATGAATATCCGTTGCTCTTTCTAATAAGGGTGCAGAGTATAAATATTCATAGCTCATTTTTAGTCAAATATCTTGGTGGTAGACTGTAATATTTGTGTTTTTGGATCAAAGAGAAGTATGATGGATATAAGAGGGGCCTGAAGATATATAAAGCCACTGACCATGTGCAAAAGTCTTACTGTGGGTTTACATCAGATTCGAGTTCAACGATTTGCGCGAGTAGATTACATACAAAGTCGGCGTGGGCCGATGTGAATGACGCGATATGGGCGGCACGTTTGACGTGAAAACATGCACTATTCGCCTCAAACGCGTCTTCGCCCAAGTTGAAAATATTCAACTCGAGCTAAAAATTCGCATGACACAAAGTTAAATCCCGCGAGTGAGCAACGTGATGCGATTGCACACTTCGCATTTGGTGTAAACCCACAGTTACTGTGCATTCACAAATGAAGCAAATAAATCGCATGTAGACGGACGCTTGCACATTTTGAGTTAACTCGCTTCTTTCGCGTGTGAAATTGTGTCATTCGCGCATGAAATTCAAAAGCAAATACACTTAATTTGCACACTTTAGCTAGCTTGTAGTCTATGTTTATATAAATAAATAAATATATATATATCGAATGGCTGCATGCATATTTTTGTGTGCGGAACATAGGTGGAACATAATATACACGAACATATTAAGTGGCGGAAGTCTCCGCCTTCAACACAACTCTTCTGTTAAACATATAACATAATTCGGCCCGCAGAAAGATTTTTATTTACTTAGTTGTATATTCGTTTGATTATTGATGTAATCGTTTATGGGGCCGCTTACGTGTCACGTCTAAAAGCGCGTGTTAAACGCGTGTCAACGCACTGTTTTGTTCTTTCTGCGTGAGATGTTGCGCGTCTTTCGTTGCTACGCAATCATGACACGCGCTTTCTGTGACAGCGAGAATAAGGAATGCGTGATCAGATTTTTCATCTGCACCTCACGTCAATCATATCATTGTCACAATGTGATCAGCTGGTCGGGACAGAGAAGAGATGTAACCCGGGCTTACTCAGCTGTTACTCAGCTGCGGAGGGGTTCGTTAGTTTAAGTCACAGCTTACATTGACGACACAAGCAAAGATTTGGAGAAACGTGCAAAAGATAAAAGATGGCTCTCACTAATCTCAATATGAGTGTATAATAAGTATATCATAATGTTGCTTGCTATGCAGTTACACATAGAGCAGTAATATTATTTTTATGCATAGATGATACATAGCCAATTCAATACTGTGAGTTAAACAATTCAAAATAAATCAAAACAGAAATATTTTTTGGTTGCAAAATTGTAGGCTAATAGTTCATAAATGTATTCAGGAAATTAATTTGTTAGTTCAAGGTTTTAGTAGAAAAAATGTAAGAGACGGTTAAGAAAAGAGTTACCTACTGTTATAAAATAATGTAAAAAAGTATGTTATTTAGTGGAGAACTTTGCAGTAGTATTTTATTTATTCTTTTTTATTTTAAATATATTTTATATATTATGTTTTAATAAAAAGTGTTTAGAAAATTGTAAACAAATTGTAAAAAAGTTTATAGTAATAAACAACCTGCAGTTTAATGTTTACATTTTTCCCTTACTGTACCAAAAATGAACCGAATCGTGTCATCAAAATGGAGGTACGCACCGAACCGTGATTTTTGCGCACCGTTACACCCCTAGTATTCATATATATATATATATAATATAAATGATACATAAATATACAAATGTATTAACACATGTAAACATATCTTAAATATACTGTATACATGCATGTGTGTGCATTTATCTATACAAAGTTATTATATACAGTTCACACACATATTTGATGTAAACAAAAACTTTTATTCTGCTATAGATTAATCGCGATTAATCGTTATGCATTCCTACTTTCAAGCCAGATGCTTTTTATTCCTGTTTTTATAAAAGTACGAAGATGTGTCGTACAGCTCTGGGTGTCCACATACAGCGACAATGACTTTGTCCCCTTTGTCCCCTAGAGCAAGCTCCTGATTGGTTAACGCGGCAACAATACCCATCAAATTTCAGATTTTCAAGACATTGCGTGCGTAAAATGACCAAAACACTAAATTTGCGTGAATAGCGCCGCAGGATGTCTGTCGCATCTTTGCATTGACTTACCGCTTTATTCGCGTCTGGCATGAATGCACCATTAGAGAGTCAATGCAGTTTAGTTTGAACTCTGCGCTGCACGTTCCAATTACATTCATAATGGTGAAGGCATTACTGGGTTTTTGTTATAACATTAGTTGGACCAATCAGTATTTCAGTATTTTTGATTAAATTGAGCTGAAAAAAATAATTATAATACCTCTGAAGTCATATACTTATTTGTTTATGCATGCATGCTGATTGCCAAACAGCTTTGGAGATTTCTGCTTTTCCCAATTTACTGTAAGTAGACCGAAGATGTGGTTGTATTAGAAACAGATGGCCAAGTGAAATTGACTTCTTTCAAACAAGACTTTTATAATATACAAGCAACAAAAGTGTTCTGTAATATTCAAACAAATCAATGATTATAAGTCTAAAACAGTTTATCAGCTAAACTACCGCTGTTCAGTAACCACCCTAAAGGCTCCTTTCAGTAAAGCAAGGTCTTACCCAAGACTGACAGGTACGCTTTGGCCTCTGTGCTTTTTTGGCTGGTGTTTGTGAGCGCCGCCTCGCAAACATACAGGCCTGTGTCGGCTGAAGTGGGGTTACTGATGACCAGCCTGCGACTGAATGAGTCCACTCCTGTTGTTAGTCTCACCCCATTACGCTTCCAGAACACCTGCAGTCTGTCAAGAGACCTGACTCACACCAAAACACACAGGCACAACCAAAACGGTGTGAAAACAAAAGTTTTAGGAATTTTACAACTACAATAATTATGCTTGAAAGTACTTTTAAGTACAAAATTATAGTTTGATTTTATACACATTATGTTTATGCCCATAGAAAGACAAATCCCCCAAGAGACCACTTTATTGGTGCAATGTGTACATTTTAGAAGGATCTATTGACAGAAATGCAATATAATATACATAACTATGTTTTAAGTGTTGTATGAAGACCTTACATAATAAACTGTTATGTTTTCATTACCTTAGAATGAGCCATTTTTTATACATACACCACGGGCCCCCTTACATGAGTGGTGCTGTCATGTTTCTACAGTAGCCCCAAATGGACAAACTGCTCTACAGAGCGCATTTTGTCACTATGTTGTTTGTCCAGACGATGACGTTTTTGTCCTGTGACGCTGCTGTAGCTTCTCTATGTGCTTCAAAAGGGAGGGGTGCAAGGTGGACTGAGCCGTTGGTCGCAATTCGCAAGCTCACCACTAGATGCCGCTGATATCTACACAGTGCATCTCCATTGGAGTTTCAGAAGAGATCTAAACAATGGCTTGCTAAGTCTTTATATTATAGTATGAAATTGACCCAAATCCAGATTATTTTACCTATAAAATCTACATTACTTTTACAACTCCAAACTCTTAAAGCGACACTCCACTTTTTTTGAAAATATGCTCATTTTCCAGCTCCCAAAGAGTTAAACATTTGATTTTTACAGTTTTGGAATCCATTCAGCTGATCTCCTAGTCTGGCGCTAGCACTTGTAGCATAGCTTAGCATAATCCATTGAATCTGATTAGACCATTAGCATCGCACAAAAAATAAGCAAAGAGTTTCAATATTTTTCCTACTTAAAACTTGACTCTTCTTTAGTTACATTTTTGACCGACGGAAAATTAAAAGTTGCGATTTTCTAAGCAGATATGGCTAGGACTATACTCTCATTCTGGCATAATAATCAAGGACTGCTGCTGTAACATGGCTGCAGGAGGCGCAATATGACATGACGCAGTGCCCGAAAATAGACCTCTGCTATTGAAAGTTACCAAGGGGACTATTTTCGGGCATTGCGTAATATCACTACGCCTGCTGCAGCCTTTTTGGTTATTTGTTAGCGCGATGCTAATGGTCTAATCAGATTCAATGGATTGTGCTAAGCTATGCTAAAAGTGGTACCGCCAGACCCAGAGATCAGCTGAATGGATTCCAAAACGGTAAGAATCAAATGTTTAACTCTAGGGGAGCTGGAAAATGAGCATATTTTCGAAAAAAGTGGAGTGTCCCTTTAATGCATTTTAACAATTGTTGTATTTCTGTTTTCATTTCTCCCAAGCCATCTGAGACTAAGTAGAAACACAACTGAGATCTCCATCAAAGGAGTTATAAAAGAACCTCCAAGCAATAAAATGTTCCTCTGGATGAATGCAAAAAACAAAAAAACAATGCAATGACGTTAACTATTCAATAGCTATGACCAACATCTTTGTAAATGACGGTGGAGCGACTGGCGATGAGTCACTGCAGTCGGGGGCAACCCACCTTGCATTAGCGACGCACTCGAGAGTCGCTTCACTCGCCCCGGCAACCACTGATGTGTTCTTAGGTGCGATCACGATCACCGGGGCAACCAATTCAGCGGGTGCAATACTGTCTGAAATGGAGAAAAGAGAAAAACTAGTAAAAAAAATAAAAGACTGGCTGATTATTGGCACAATCAATCAGGTTAATAGACTCAGCATCACAGAAAGCGAGATAAGGCTTTCTGATGAGCCTCTAGGTTTTTTTGCTTCTTTTCATCCTCTCTCTGAATCATTTCTCTATCTGAAACATAATACATGCAGAAGGAAAAGTCAAATGACTGTCTATGGAAGACAGATGAGGGTGGAGGGAAAGAATGAGCGAGAGATGGAGAGAGACAGATGAGCGCTGATAATTGGATGTGATTGCATCTTTAAAGGGATAGTTCACCCAAAAATGAAAATTTGGTCTTTATAGACTTTATTCAGTAACTTTATGTCGCTGTATGACTTTCTTCTATAGAAACCCAAAATGAGAAATTTTAAAGAATTAATCGGTCAACTCTTTTTCATTTGGTTACATGAATAGGGTCTGCAGCTTTTAAGCTTTGAAAACTATGCAAAAGCATCGAAAGTAGCATACAAGTGGCTCCTGTTACACAAGTACTTTGTTGCAAATCTTCTAAAATCATACTACACTTAACTCTCACCCCGCCATGAACAAGTTATTTTTATCAGTTAAGAGGAAACGGTTCCCTGCCAATGACGAGTTTTTCCGGCATTCCGTATTTCAGCTATTATCCACCAACTTATAAAACCTGGAAGCAACACCTTAGGCAAAACGGTAAGAACTCTGTGTATGTTTTGATCAAATCTCTATCAAAAGTCCTTCACAAAACGCAATTATTTCAGCTTTTTGCTTAAAATTGGTTACCCATATTTTAGAGGTGATAAAAGAAAACAAATGTTAAGATTAAGATGAAAAACTTTTTTTTTAATTCAGAGGGTCTGTTCTTTGATTTGTTATATTGTATGTTTATATATTCAAAGAAGAAGATTTTCTGGAAGGTATTAAACTTTTGTAAAAATCATAAAAAATGCTGGCGCTGGCTGGCAACTTAAAAGAATTAAAGGGATAGTTCACCTAAAAATGAAAATTCTGTCTCGAAATTGTGATAAATAATGATAAGCACACAGCTGGTGGAAACCATTGACTTTCATAGTAGGAAAACCAAATCCTATTTAATTTAAATGGATCCGTCAACTGTGTGCTTACCATATTTTATCAAAATATCTTCTTCATCATTTATTACAATACTTCCACAGTATTTGTTTTTTCTTTTATGGAAGTCAAAAGTTTCTACCAGCTGTGTGTTTATCATTTATCAAATATCTACTTTTGTTTTCATCAAAAAAAAGAAAGAAAATAAATTCATACAGATATAAAACAACATTAGGGTGAGTAAATTATGACAGAATTTTAAAAAATACACCTTTGTACCTACAGTAAAGGGTGCATATTAGTACATACTGGTATCTCAAAGGTACAAATCGATACCTAAATGACAAATATTAAAGGAAAACACCACCGTTTTTCAATATTTTACTATGTTCTTACCTCAACTTAGGCCATGTTTACATTAGAGCATTTGCGTTTTAAAACGGCATTTTAAAATGAAAACGATCCTCGTTTATACTGGCATTTTTAAAAGAATCTTCATCCACACTATACACCACCATAAACGCATGAAACATGACCAATCACGTAACTGGGCATGCGCATATAAGTGTAAAATAACTTATTACTCTAAGAATAGCTTACCTTTGCACGTTTACGCAGCCTAGGGGTGTGCGATATTGACAAAAAGTCATACATGGGTCCTTTGCTGGCAACTATAACAGACACTATTTTTGAACCTATAAAAATGTGTTTGGGAAAGTCTTATACTGTTCTATTTCCCCCCTACAACATATTAATATGATTAATAGGTTAATTTTTATTTTATAACTAAACAGAAAGGTCTTTATGATTTAAAAAGAAAGCATTCAAGTGAACAGTACTAAACAGTAGCGAACTTGAAGCAAAAATAAATGTCAGCAAATGCAAACTTCAATCAAACATAGTAAGAGGTGAAGTATTGCTTTAGCCTACCAGAAATGCTTATTGCATTAATTTTTTAAAGTGTGCGAGGTCCGTGCACGTCCTCCGCTAGCAACACACAAATAGCTAAAAGCGCAAGCGCCTAAACGAGCATTATATTAATGACGTTGAGTTTATTGTTTTTATTAATTTATATTCACAAAACTTATCAACAAAACATCGATTAAAATTAAGAGACAAATTATCGGAAACGAAATTCATTTTAAAGTAGCAAACAAAACTTACATTAAACTGGAAGATAATGTCTGACCCATTACAATTCTCCCTTCATATTGGCCTTTACAACGCCTATATTGCGTTTAAAATTACAGTCTATCTTTCGTAAGCTTAAACAAAACATAAACACTTATACTGTTCTAGCTCCCCCTACAACATATTAATATGATTAATAGGTTAATTTTTATTTTTTAACTAAACAGAAAGGTCTTTATGATTTAAAAAGAAAGCATTCAAGTGAACAGTACTAAACAGTAGCGAACTTGAAGCAAAAATAAATGTCAGCAAATGCAAACTTCAATCAAAATATAGTAAGAAGTGAAGTATTGCTTTAGCCTACCAGAAATGCTTAATGCATTAATTTTTAAAAGTGTGCAGTGTTGGGGTAGTTACTCAAAAAATGTAATTAGTTACTAGTTACTAGTTACTTCTTAAAATTGTAATGAGATTACTTTACTAGTTACTGCATTTGAAAAGTAACTTCACTACTTATTACTTTACTTTCCTTTTTCTTAATTTACCACATAGATACATGGACATGGTTTAGGCGGGGTCGGCTGATGATGAGTGACTACTTTAAATGACCGGCCAGGGCTCTAGACTAACTTTTTGCACTGGTTGCACTGGTGCGCCTAACATTTTTTCTTAGGTGCACCAGCACAAAAGTTAGGTGCACCCTAATTTTTGACCCCATCGGATTTATAGTTCGCCCAAAAATTAAAATTCTGTATAATTTATTTGTAAATCAGGTTTGTAACTCTCATGTTGTTACAAACCTGTATAAATGTCTCTGTTCTGGTGAACATGAATGAAAACACCTTGAGGAATGTCCGCAACCAAACCACCCATGAGCCCCATTCACCTCCACAGTATTATTTTTTCCTACTATAGAAGTGAATGGGGCCCATGCCTGGTTTGGTTATTAACATTTCTCAAAATATGTTGCTTCGTGTTTATCAGAACAAAGATATTTATACAGGTTTGTAACAAAATGTATTATTTATTTTTGGGTGAACTGTCCCTTTAACACCGCAAGTTTAGCGCCCATGGTGGTTTCATACAGAATATAAACATGTAGGCTATTTTATAATTTTAATGTTGTCATTCCATTTTACTTATACGAGTCATGCACAGTCCTGTTTGATAACCCGCATCCGCGCGATTAAAATAACAGTTGACCCGTTATCCGACATCAGCATCAATTTATTTCATACCCGTTTTACAAAAAGACTGCGACCGGCCGCACCGCAAATCGTGATGTAAGTAGAAACCTTTAAAGATCTTCATGCAGAACATTGACAGAAATAAGCACAGGACCATGCTTGTTCAAATATATTATCATTTAATGTGAAACTTTGTGAGGGTCGGCTGATTGACAGCTGAGCGGTCAGCAGTGTTTGAACACTCATAAGCGCTGCGCTTATATTTATTATTACCTGATAAATTGATGATATGATTGCAGTGATTCCAAAGGGATGTCCAAAAAAACTCAAGTAGAATGTTAAATGTTTAAAGTTTAATGTCTCTTTCTCGCTGCCCTGTGTAAACCCACGCGGGTGATGGCATGAAACGCGTGAGGAGCTTGCATTTTGCATTACCTTAAATTACCTTAAATTATGGTCATACAAATAAAAGTAAAACAACATTCAAAACTGTAATGTGTAAATTTATTTATGTAAAGTTACACTCGCAATAATAACAAAACATTGTGCTTTTTTAAATAGGTAAAAAGTGTTTTGTGCTGCATCGGTTTGGGAGCGCGTCACACAATAAATAAACTCATATAGGCTACTTTTGAATTCGTTTTGTTAATTTGCTAATTATTTAAGGGAAACACATTTCATATAGGCTTATTTATTTTATTATTTTTTCACCAAAGAAAGACGTAATCATCACGTTCTATTCATTTTAATGCTTTTTGTGCATAAACTAAAGCCTTGGGGGAATTATTTATAAATGAAGCAACAACGCAAATCAAGGAATTAACTTATTTCTCTATTTAAGACAGTCTGGCAGGGCGGTAACAGTGATACATCAAACACCGAGAAGTTTATAGGATTAGATTTGGACGTAAGATTATGAAGAAAATTGAGCGCACGCGACATTGCTGTTCGGGTTACGTTCAAATAATTTCTTTAAAAGAATTATGCTCTGGCTCTGACTCGATTGAGGTTCATTACCTAATTCCGTCTTCGCGTTCGGACCTCTCGATCCCTGACCGGTAGGTTAAGCAGGATCTTTCGCCACAAGTGTTGTTTTGCCATGCTGGGCTTACAAATGCTCAGACAGGTTGCTCATCGCGTTGTCAGCAGTTGAAAGACACTTGTCATGTGGGCATAGTGTGCATTTCACACGAATATTTTTGTCCTTTCGAGCAATACGCTGAAAGTTATGTGAATATCGCCCCAGTGGCTGAAACCCTCCGTCTTCATTTCCCGCTCCCCTTTGCACCAGCAGCTCCGTCAAATCAATCTCTATGGCAACGGCACACGTACAGGGACACGCATGCACGCACCACTTAAATAGACAGAACTTTACACCCAGGCAAACACTGTTTGGGTAACGCAGGAAAGCGCGTTCCTATAGTCTAGTAAAGTAGTGTAGTTACCAATCTTATTAGTGTAATGCGTTACTTTACTTCGTTACCCAAAAAAGTAATGTAGTTACTGTAATCCGTTACTTTGTAACTCGTTACCCCCAACACTGAAAGTGTGCGATGTCCGTGCACGTCCTCCGCTAGCAACACACAAATAGCTAAAAGCCAAGCGCCTAAACGAGCATTATATTAATGACGTTGAGTTTATTGTTTTTATTAATTTATATTCAACAAACTTATCAACAAAACATCGATTAAAATTAAGAGACAAATTATCTGAAACGAAATTCATTTTAAAGTAGCAAACAAAACTTACATTAAACTGGAAAATAATGTCTGACCCATTACAATTCTCCCTTCATATTGGCCTTTGCAACGCCTATATGGCGTATAAAATTACAGTCTATCTTTCGTAAGCTAACTAAATTTAAACAAAACATAAACACATTAAACCCAACAATACTCAAACATTAATATAAAACAGACATTATCTATAAGGATACATGTTAAAACAATCCGATATAGCGTTTATAATAGCTGGTTGGTAGATGTTTACTATTTTTGGCAAAACCTCCATTGCAAACCAACATTTACATCAATAAAATAATTTTTACTTTGAAAATGATGCGCTGTCACGTTAATATCAGCTGTTCGTTTACATAAGACTCCATCTACGTTCATTTACACTCAGAGCAACGTCTGAGTTCTCAAACTAAAACAGGGTCTTCAGCGTTTGCGAACGAATCCGTTTATGAGGGTCGAAAACGGTGATGTAGTGTAGATGAAAGGCGTAAACGTAGCAAAAGTAACGCGTTTTAAAGCATAAACGCATTAATGTAAACATAGCCTTAGACTAATTAATACAAACCTATCTTTTTCAATGCGTGCACTTAATCTTTGTACAGCATCTCGTGAATGTGTTAGCATTTAGCCTAGCCCCATTCATTCCTATGGCTCCAAACAGGGATGAATTTTGAAGCCACCAAACACTTCCATGTTTTCCCTATTTAAAAACACTTACATGAGTAGTTACACAAGTAAGTATGGTGACACAAAATAAAACTTTTGTTTGGAGCCATAGGAATTAATGGGGCTAGGCTAAATGCTAACACATTCAAGAAGCGCTGTACAAAGATTAAAAGTGCACACATTGATAAAAGACAGGTATGTATTAATTCATCTAAGTTTAGGTAAAAACATAGCAAAATATTGGTACTGTTCCAGTAACAGCTTTTATACCTTTGTATTTATGAGAAACTGAAATTTACAGTATATTACAGTATGAAATGTACAGTTACAGTACATTATTCACTTAAACACAACCCCATCTATTCATCTATATCTAATAACAGCATACTTCGAAAAAAAGATTATCAATAAAAAAACAAACTAAATATCCCTATTTTGTACTCGGTTAACGTATCACCTCAGTTGTAAAAAGCACTCTGAAGGTATGTTTTGAACAATAAACACTTCAGTCCCCATTTACTTGCCTAGTAGAAAAAAATCAACTAGTCTCTAAAATTGTTTTTGTTCTGTGCAAAGAAAAGTCATACAAGATTGAAAAGACATGATGTAGAGTAAATAATGACAGGGTTTTCATTTATGGGCGAACAATTCCTTTAGGAATCAATGAAAATGGTGAGAAAATGAATATCGGATGAAAACCAGCCACACACACAAGGCTTGATCTCATCTCAGATCAGTGAATAGAAAGCCGTAATGCGGTCTCCCAACCTCCAAATACAACAGTGACAGATGCTGTGAGGAATATGTGTTATTTATGCATTCGTAAAACATGACAGAAAAGCCCAGCTGAAGACGAAAGTGCAAAAATGAAAAACTTCAATGAATGTCAAATGAAGTTGGACAGGAGAAAGCGAAAGGACAGAATATACAGTATAGCAGTATATTATAAAAATATCAAAATCTTTGTTTTTGTAATGTAGCCAGCATGTATTGCAAAATAGCTCCCTAAGTTTAAATCTCGCTACTCAGGATGCACCCTGATTTGCATAAGCTGCCACGTTATACATTTATGCCCAATTTATAAATGTAAGCAAAACTTGGATGTGTATGGTGGTTGTCTTGGGCTAAACCGATTTGACACGTCACTGCAGCCTTGACAATGGTGACGCTGAACTTCATTGTTGGGTTACCATGACAACTGACTGACTGATATTATAGAAAAGTTGCTCCAGAACACCAATTGCACTACTTGTCTGCATCAACATATGAGTAACTATAAGCAAAATAAGAGTACTAATTAGCATATGTACATGTACATACATGTAGCTCATATAATATTGTAGCGCAGTTTGTGCTGAACGCAGTGTTATGAGACTTTTGCCATTAAAGGAATAGTCTACTCATTTTCAATATTAAACTATGTTATTACCTTAACTAAGAATTGTTGATACATCCCTCTATCATCTGTGTGCGTGCACGTAAGCGCTGGAGCGCGCTGCGACGCTTCGATAGCATTTAGCTTAGCCCCATTCATTCAATGGTACCATTTAGAGATAAAGTTAGAAGTGACCAAATACATCAACGTTTTTCCTATTTAAGACGAGTAGTTATACGAGCAAGTTTGGTGGTACAAAATAAAACGTAGCGCTTTTCTAAGCGGATTTAAAAGAGGAACTATATTTTATGGCGTAATAGCACTTTTGGGAGTACTTCGACTCGGCGCAGTAACACCCTAACTCTCTCAGTATGAGAGGGAGAAGGGAAGCGGACTTTTCAGGCGAGTCGAAGTACTCCGAAAAGTGCTATTACGCCATAAAATATAGTTCCTCTTTTAAATCCGCTTAGAAAAGCGGGGCTAAGCTAAATGCTATCGAAGTGTCGCAGCGCGCTC
The DNA here is from genome assembly GCF_027580225.2 of Misgurnus anguillicaudatus. Taxonomy (NCBI): domain Eukaryota; kingdom Metazoa; phylum Chordata; class Actinopteri; order Cypriniformes; family Cobitidae; genus Misgurnus; species Misgurnus anguillicaudatus. The sequence goes on along the minus strand of NC_073339.2, from coordinate 39,639,123 downwards.
CACCACGCACACAGATGATAGAGGGATGTATCAACAATTCTTAGTTAAGGTAATAACATAGTTTAATATTGAAAATGAGTAGACCAGTGGTTCTCAAAGTTTTTCAGCGTGCGGCCCCCTTTGTGTACGGTGCATTACTTCGCGGCCCCCTAAAGAAAATTTATGACAAAAAACAGTTATAGAACTTCACATTTTAATTAAACAAAACATTAAATTATACAAAGTAATGATGCCTTATTTTTTTTTTTAGTTTAATTTCACAGAATTTATGATAAATTAATGTATTTTATAAAATGTCATAAAACTGGGGCCCCCTTGGCACCATCTCGCGGCCCCCCTGGGGGCCCCGGACCCCAGTTTGAGAACCACTGGAGTAGACTATTCCTTTAATATGTTTAAAGCAACTGAAAAAATGTAAGAGCATGTCAGAACCTCTGCCAGTGTCCCAAAATGGTTGGACCCCAGAGAGTTAAAAGAATAGTTCAACCCAAAATGAAAATTATCCCATGTTTTACTCACCCTTAGGCCATCCTAGGTGTATAAGACTTTATTCTTTCAACCAAATATATTCAGAGTTACAATATATTAAATAATATGCTCTCACCTTTGTAATAGTTTTGTTTAGTGGCCCATTTGTAAACCTCCAAAAAGTGCATCCATCTATCAAAAACAAATTCATACCGAGGCGAGGGGATTCTGCAAGAAAAAATATTTATATCTCAACTTAAATCTGTTGTGAAAGCGCATACGCCGTTGCCAGAAGCCGGTGATTATAGTTTATAAAGTTTGAAATTGTTATACAAAATCCCATTGCTTCACTTCTGAAGACATTTAATAAGCATCGAATTACATTTGAATGATGAATGTGCTTTTATTGGAGCTTTGAAAATGGGGCACTATCCAATCCCGTTACAAAGCTAGGAAAAGCCAGAATATTATTTAAAGTCTGTTTCTCAACCTATGGATGTTTTTCATCGCTAAAAGGGAGTTTGGGAACTTACAGCAGAGCACAGATGACATGTTTACTCGAGACAGCGCAAGCTAGCACGAAGGTAAAGGTAATCTTTTACATTATAGGATGACGCTGGTAGTGACGATTCTCTCAGACCAATCAGTGATCTACAGTTTTCGCATCGCGTTTAGGTATCAGCTTGGGTCGCTTGGAACCCCGACTGAGGTGGTATGAAAAAAAGTATTGGGGACTACGTGCTGCACCCAATGGAAAAGCCCCCGATAGTAAGCAGACCGGACCCAAAACATGGGGTACTAATGGCACTTTTCCATTGCATAGTACCCCAGGGTTTAGTTTAGTTTGGGTCGGGTCAGCTCACCTCACTTTGGCGTGGTTAGCTTTTCCATCGAGTTTAGTATCACTTCGCAGCGGGAGGGATTATAGGCGTGTCGTTATATTTGCGCTGCTAACTGCTGTGACATCATACAAGTGAGAGCGTTGTTGTATATTCCCATACATTTATTTCTTTCTCAGTCCACCACAAAATTAAAATTGGCCACCACAAACAGATGTTTGCACATCGCGTTTATAACTACCTCTGTCTCACATGACAGTTTCTGTTCAAACGCCCGTGGCGTCAGCTCCAATGAGCCTCATTGAATTGCATTTAAGCATATATAATGCGAGCGTGCATGTCGGGAATGTGCCGCCACAAACTGCAAGTATGGAAAAAAAACTGTTCTGGTGTTCCTGGTTCTCAACCTGTGGATGTTTTTCAGTGCTAAAAGGGAACTTATAGCAGAGCACAGATGACAACATGTTTGCTCGAGACAGCGCAAGCTAGCAGTAAGCTAAAGCTAATCTTTTAGCGATGCCGCTGATGACAATTCTCTCAGACCAATCAGTGATTTACAATGTTTTCGCGTCAAGTTTGGTATCAGCTCGGGTCGCTTGGAACCCCAACTGAGGTGGTATGAAAAAAAAGTATTTGGGTACTACGTACTGCACCCAATGGAAAAGCTCCCAAAAGTAAGCTGACCCGACCCAAACTAAACCAAACCAAACCGTGGGGTACTATGCAATGGAAAAGCGCTATTACAGAACTTAAAGGATCTAAGAGGGTTTTTTTTGCCAGATACCACAGCACACCTTCAGAGGTCTAATAGAGTCCATGCCTTGACAGGTCAGGTCTGTTTTGGTGGCAAAAGAGGGGCCCAAACAAAATATTAGGCAGGTGGTCATAATTTTATAGCTGATCGGTGTCACAATATGCAAGTCGATCGCGACTTCCTGTTCACACGGACTTAAATATAACTCTGATGGTGTTAATAAAATACAGGTATGTTCCAATTTTTATTTTGGGGTGACCTATTCCTTTTTTAGCTGCAATCATTAAACTTTTGCCTCTTTATTGCCATTTCAGTTTGAACATAAAACTGCAGTTTACTTTGTATATTTAGGTTTATGTGTATTAATAAACAACTGACATTTCACTTGACAGCTCAACTTATAAATCATTATTATACGTGTACTGTTTTGAATTGTGGTAAGATAAGAAAACGGTTTTGAACACTGAACTTGCTCAATAACTGATTATTTATTTTTAGCCTTAAAAAAGTTACAAATTGCAGCTTTTAAGTAAAAATAAAAAATCACACTCGACATCATATCCTTTACCACTGCTGACAGTATAGCTAATTTTGTAAGTCTGTCTATTCTCAGGACCTGCTGATTATAGCTGGGTGTTATTTTTCAGAAGTACAGTAGCCTGGAGAACGCAGCCAATAAGAAGGATTTTCTCTAAAGGAAAAAAAAACAATGTGTCGTGCATTGGAGGTAAAGTTGCTGTCAGTCAGTTAAACAGTCTCAGGCACTGTCAGAATGGTGTTTGACATGGTGTTGGCACGGCGTGGTTTCCATCAAGCAAAGAGATTAGCTGCCCTGAGCCTGTAGAAATGATTGTAGGAACAATGTAGGACACATGCAAGAGTCTGTAAAGCATAGGGGTCATTCAGAGAGATCGGATGCAATAATCTTAATCCAGTGTATACATGTGTAGTGTGGGAGATTATGACATGTGGAGATATTAAATTTGTCTCTGAGGAGAATCCATTATCATAAGCCTCTAATAAATCCATCTGAACACACAACATGAGAGATTACACACACACACACAGAGAGATATAGAAATGGAAAATCAAGCCAGACAGAAAAGAAGGACCGGGCATATTATTTTTTCCTGAACTCTGATTGGTCGATGGGTTTGCACATTATAAACCAGTAGGATACTGGATATCATGCTGTGTTTATGAGTTTATCGTCAGGATTTCTCATTAACTGTAAAGGGTCCCAAAACCATTCCAAAATACCAGAGATAATGCTTATTTATATTAGGATTTATATTATGGGTGTTTTTATGTGTATTTTGCACAAAAATGCACCAAATGTGAATTAGAATAAGAAATATGTGCATTGGGTTTGGCTGCATTGTGCGAAAAAGAAAAAGAAAGTGTATTATGGAGAAATAGTAATGTTGGCTATTTTACAAAAAATATAATTTTATATTACTTTCTCTCTTTTTCAATTTTCAACAAACCTCTAGTCCTATGACCTCAGTATTACAATACGTCAAAGCATGCAAACTGTAATGCAACTGTAATGTTGGCTATTTTACTGTTGCTGTTTATGTTTGTCTATCTAATAAATACAACGGAAGTCATTTTATAACCAATATTTATGCTTGTTTTCCAGCAAAAATAACTAAATCCTTCCCACAAAATACATTTACATGGGGTGTCTAAGATAAGAGCTTTTTTCAGAGAAAATTTGAAGAGCTAAGATGCAAAAGCCACTAAACTGAGATAAAATGAGATGAAATGAGATAATGATATTAACCGAATGCCCTTGGCATGAATTATACGTTCATCTAATAGCTTTAATCCCATAATGCCTTCAGAAATATTGGGTTGTTGGCAAAATCAGTTAAACAGCACAATGATCAACGCAATCTCATGGAATTTCGTGATATAGTCACGAAATTTTTGATTAATGAATTTGTGCTACTGACACAAATTCTCCCTGTTTTTCGTGCCTCAGGAGCACGAATGTCTTTTTTGTGGCACACAGCACGAATTTCTAGAAACTGTTTTTTGTACCAGTGGCACGACTTTCTGTATTGTGTAATTTTATATTTACTTTTTCACTGTTTTGACCTATTTTTATACCATTGTCGCTTGAAATTAGGGTTAGAATCACTTTCTACGACATCCTAACCCAAACCTCAACCCTAACGCCAACTCCAGTCGAGAATTTTCCACAAAAAATATGTTGAAACCAATGCATAAAATTATATCCTAACGCAAACCTCGAATCTAACCCTAACCTTAAGCGAGAATGATTTAAAAATAGTAAAAACAATGAGAAAACAAAATATAAAATTATGCAATACAAAAACTGTTTCTAGAAATTCGTGCTGTGTGTCACAAAAAGAGGCATGAAAAACAGCGTAAATTGGTGTCAGTAGCACAAATCCATTAATCAAAAATTTCGTGACTATAACATGACTTGCCATGAGATAGGGTAGCTTTGATTTAGTAGCAAAGTCCAAAGTGCAAACAAGATGAATTGGGTGAACGATGGCATGCGCACGTTGAGGTGCAAAAGCTTTTTACCAGGTAAAAGGTGATATATTAGGATACTGACAGAATTTTTGAGTCTTTCACCTTTATTTTTTTTTTTTAGAAAGGAGAGTAACGAGAGAAATTTGGTTTTTGCATGTACTTGGAAGGTTTTGCATCTAAACCAGGGCTTTGAACCAGATTTTTTCCCAATTTGTTAGTTCCGACAGAAACAGTATTTTAAGGTTTCCGGGACGTACAAATAAGTTCCTTAAGTCTCTATCTTGTCATCAAACATTAAAAAAGGCTACATTATGTAAGTGGCATAACTGTAATTCTGACATGCCTACATTTGTTAAGTGTACTTAAACACACACACAGACGGAGGACGAATTCCAAACGGGGCTTCGGGAAGAAGATGCAGCATAAACAGTTGCTCCACATAAAGTGAAAATGACGTTGTTTTTCAGTGCTTTATTCACCAAATGTATTTTAATGGACTACAGTATGAGACACAGTAGTGCAACTCTCTCTCAAGTTTATACATCAAGAGTTCTAATCTTTGAAGGTCATAGGGATAATCACGTCTGATTGGATTTGGACCGGACACATTCAACCGCATGTGCGTCTGTGCGTACAGAAAAACTGCTTACTTTAGCACCTTTTTGTGGTTAAATTGTTTAAAATCACTTAACTGTTAAGATTTGCAAGCCCTTTAAACACGTGCAAATGATAAACTTTCACCCTATTTAAATGTGCGTATTAATCAGCCCAGTCTCCTGAAAAGTGTAAAACTCGTGCAATACATACGCCAAATTCCACTTTGGCGTGCATATGATACTCAAGTCCTTCCCATTCACTTAAACGGTGCATCTTTTTTTGTCGTTTTATTTATTGGTTTCTCAATTGTTTCGCTTTTTTTACCATTTTCGCTTGGGTTTAGGGTTAGAACAACTTTTTGTTATATAAAAATGACATCCTAACCCTAACCCCAACTCCAAGCGACCATGGCATAAATATGGACAAAAACATGGAGAAACCTGTATATTAAATAACCTCATTAAGCAAATCTAAAATCTGTCCCTAAACCCAAGCGAAAATGGTTAAAAAAACAGAAAAAATTGAGAAACCAATAAATAAAACGACAAAAAAGATGCACCGTTTAAGTGAATGGGAAGGACTTGCGTATCATACGCACGCCAAAGTGGAATTTGGCGTATGTATTGCACGAGTTTTACACTTCGTGCTATTTATACGCATCTTCAGGAGACTGGGTAGGTATTAATCCGCAAATCGCATGCGAGCCGAACCGTTGGTCGTGATCTGTACGGGTCACGGATCAACTGCGATCGGTTACACCACTAATTAGTATTAAAAAAACAAACATCTTGAGATTTTTGGTAGCCTACAATATTAACCACTTATGATTGAGCATTAGAGACTTGGGCTTGAGTAGGCTACTTGCTGGTGGCAAGCTTCTCATTTCTCAGATGAGTCAACGACGACCGGAAGTGAACTTTACCAAGTCATATTACACAGAAATCTTGTTAAAGAAAAAAAAATAACGGTATTAACTGGTTACCATTATTTTAAATAAACGATTCTGTTCCGCAACATATCTTTTTTGAAAGTTTCTGGTTTCGTTTCTGTTCCTTGCAAAACATCAAAAGTTTCTGGTTTTCGTTTTCGTTCCGTGAACCGGTTCAAAGCCTTGATCTAAACAATTCTTTTTATGAATCAAGTATATTTTTCTTACCCAACTTGAACTTTTTCTTGTTTGGTGACTCATCAAATTGTGCATTCGCTGAAAAAAACAGGCTTTATGCACCTTTTGCTTTTAAAACAAATTCATCTTGTTTTAAGGAAAGTTTGATACTGGAAATAACTGAAAAATTACATTTTAACATGACTCGAAGGCAGTATAAGAGTAGTAATCTGAAAATCTGAAAAAGTTCACTTTATAATTTAAAGTGTAGAGAGATAGAGAAAGAGAAAGAGAGCGAGAGAGAGAGAGCTTTAAGAGTTGACTGGAGTGCCTTACCAAGAGAACCACGATTCCTCTTGTTTACTGCTCATCGGGTCACACAGAGAAAAGAGAAAGAAAAAAATAACAAGAAAAAAATCATTCTTCTTATCCAAAATATCTCATATAACCTCAAAACTACATCAACCCCCTGTCGCTTATACCAAACCACACCTGCCGTGGTTTTACCATTTAGCAAAATTATTACTGCGTAATTACAGTATGGGAATTCGCTGACCCATAACCTGGAAGCACAACACTTACTGCCGCCTGCATCTGATTACCTAACCAAAACAAAAAGTGCAGAAAGTATGAGTTATATCTGCTGTACTGCACATTTTATCATTCAGGTAAATAATATGCATACTAAACATTTGCATACATTTGCATCTCCAACTAGTGTGCTCTTATTGGTTCTTCATTTGTTGCACTGCAAGAATGGGAACCAAAATTTGGGACACACAACGGCAATTTGTTAGCTGTCTCTGCCAAAGTCACAAGGTTACCAATTGTACCTTACACACTGACAATCTGCAAAAACTGCACCACGATTTAAGCTAAAGTTGGCTCCCCATTTCATCTCATTGCTGTCAAGGAGCGATGTTTGAGATATTGAAAAGATCTCATTTGTGACTTCTCTCATTTCTTCTCCCAGCCATTATTTTTCTAAAAACTTGACGAACAAGAACAAGGGCAAAGCAGAGAGCGGGCGATGAAGTTTCAGGGAAGAAGATGATGAGGAGCAGAAGAGAGCGGGGACAGACGAAAAGACAAGAGAATCAGAGGATGAAAGAGGAAAACAGGACTAGCAAGAGAGAAAGTGAAAATGAAAGAAAGTTATGAAAGATTTACATCATCAGGAACTGAAAGAGGAACCCCAGCAGCATCAGATTTATGAGAGAGAGATGGAGAGAGAGAGAGAGAGAGAGAGAGAGAGACATGGATAATTCATACACAATTTCAGATTCATGCATGAGCAAAAGTCACACACATGCATATAACTACATGCAAGATTTGGATTGAAGTTTGATCATCTGTCACTCTTAATCAATGGATCTGTAATTGAACAGCAGAAGGTAAACTACCATGAAATAAGCAGATGAACCCCAGCGGTAAACAGAGAAGATTTCTCCTTTAACATATCACTTGCCATTCCTCAATATTTTCAGTGTCAAAGAGCATCAACTCAAATCTGTTGGTCTATCGACATCAAACTAAGTTTCGTTGTTGTGTGAAATGCATCTTTAACAGAATCAAAATGGCTTTGAGATTTAAAAAAAAATATTAAATGAAATAAGAAAAAGCATTCCCTCAGTCAGTGATAGTTTATGTATTTAAAGGATTAGTCCATTTTCTTAAAAAAAATCCAGAAAATTTACTCACCACCATGTCATCCAAAATGTTGATTTCTTTCTTTGTTCAGTCGAGAAGAAATTATGTTTTTTGAGGAAAACATTCCAGGATTTTTCTAATTTTAATGGACTTTAATGGACACCAACAATTAACAGTTTTAATGCAGTTTAAAATTGCAGTTTTAAAGGAATCTAAACGATCTCAAACGAGGCATAAGGGTCTTATCTATTGAAACGATTGTCATTTTTTCAAGAAAAATAAAAAATATGCACTTTTAAATCACAACTTCTCATCTTCCTCGTGTAATTGCGACATCGCAAGGTCACGTGTTACATATGTGAAATGCAAATTTGTGGACCATTTTATTATATTTTAAAGTGATTTTTTGTCTGTTTTGCCTTTATTAACAATGATTAAGGAGAGGACAGGAAAGTACAGGGAGGAGAGAGGCGTATTGGATGGGTCGGGTTGCCGAAAGTGCGAAAGCACTACATGTCAGAGCGCTGCCCACTACACAATTGGCTTCAACTGGACCATTTTAAACAATAAACTGACACAAAGAAATTAATTAGGATCATTCCACATACAACAACGCCGGAACGGTCCTCTTTTCCGACACTTGCAAACACTGGAGTGGTAGTTTCGCATACGTCATCCGTGACCTCTTGACGTGATGATGTATTACGTGAGGTCGCACTGGCGTGTCACAAGACCGGAGGAAGACAAGAAGTTGTGGTTTGAAAGTGCATATTTTTTATTTTTCTTGAAAAATGACAATCATTTCGCTAGTTAAGACCCTTATGCCTTGTTTGGGATCGTTTAGAGTCCTTTGAAGCTGCATTGAAACTTTAATTTTAAATTGCATTAAAAGTGTTAGGTGTTGGGGTCAGTTAAAGTCCATTAAAATGAGAAAAATCCTGGAATGTTTTCCTCAAAAAACATAATTTCTTCTCGAACTGAACAAAGAAAGAAATCAACATTTTGGATGACATAGTGGTGAGTAAATTACCTGGATTGTTTTTTTTTTTAATGGACTAATCCTTTAACATAACTCTACAGTACACAAGATACAGGGTGGGACAACAGTATCTTTAGCCGAATTAGTGCTACAACGTGCTAACAAACTTATTTAGAAAAGCTTTTGGGTAAAGTTAACCAGTCAGTCAGTGGCTGTGGATGGGGCTTTGTTTGTGTGACATCACATTAACAAGAGAATCAAAACAGCATGTTTAATGAGATTTTTGTCCATTGTAGGGTGGTTGTGTTCACACACTGCCAACACACATTTATGTCCAAACACCTTGTGTATGTGGATTTTGCATAATATGGGCACATAATATAACACCTGGCACTAAAATGTGTCTTTTATGGCAAATTGTTTAGATTACAGGGGTATGGTTTCTGGATTCATGACTACATACATCGCTCACTAGATCAGTGTTTAAGAAAAACATGCTAAAACTGTCATGTAGCCTTTCCTAATTCTTTTCCTTTAAGCACATCACAAATTCCAGCAGAATTCTCAGCAGTTTTAGTGAGGTACCTCGTGTGTATGTGTATGTGTGTGTGTGTGTGTATGTGTGCTTTACCCATCGAGAAGATTTTCATTAACAACCGACACAGGTTTATTGATAGCGAGTAGGTGATCGAATCGGCCTTTAAACAACCGAGCAACTGCGAAAGACTAATGCAGAATTGTGTGGAAAACTAAAGAAAATAAAGAGACAGAAAGTTGGAAAAGAAAACAAAAAAGGGATTACAAAGAGATCTTTCCTCCCCCAGTGCACACCAGCACCTATTGACCCTCTCTAGTTCCAGTGTCAATCACCTTAATGAACAGGAGCGAGGTAAACCGAGGCCAAGTAGGAAAGAGAGGGGTGCCCACTCTCCGGGCGTAATTCCTTGCAATTTTTCCACTTACCACCAAGTGAAAAACACCAAGGCGGAGCTGCTTCTTGCATTCGTCAGGTATTTCACACACTCAACAATAAACCGGATCATTCACAAAGCAGATAGAGGTGAGAAAAATAAGTACAGAAGTATGAAAACCTAATAGGACCTTGTTTGTATCACTTAGTGGAATATAGCATGCCTGAAAAAAGTTCTCAACCAATCAGATTCGAGAACAAGAAAGTACTGTTGTATAATATGAAAATAAAACCTTTATATGTTCAATATTGAGGATTTCAACAGGCAAGGTTACTTATTACAGTAATTCTTTTATATTTAACATGTGAAAATTAAACAAATTAAATGTGCAATGTCCGAATACAGTAGATCTTAAGACGCAAAGAGTGACAGTGGGCTTATCCTTCAGGCTTCCTGGTGTCTGAATGAATTCATAAGAGTTGGATCTCAGCGTTTCCCTTGGGAGTCCTAACAGACTTAGCTATTAATATACTTTCAGGGCTCATTTTAATCGAAGGCATCTCACTGTTCTGTCTGCAGAGATCTTTTGATCATGCCAAGAATGCCGAAGGAACGCCAGTTAATTAAGAAGCGGGAGAGGAACTTCACACATCATCTTTGAACACCTTCAGTGAATGGCAAATTGCTCGATCAGAAATACTTGAAGGATCCTCACCTAGATTTTAAAAGTTTGGTCCTATCAGTATAGTTCGAGTTTCAAAAAACGTCTTTTAACTTTCGTTTTTGATGTGCCTGTTCAAAACTTTTGTACAATGAGCTGCTTTCAAATTGTTTGTAAATTAATTTCCCTCTTAAAAAAGTGCTTCACGATGCCATAGATAAAAGAACCAATGGATTCATCAAGAACCTGGATAATTTACCCAAAAATGAAAATTCTGTCAACATTTACTCACCCTCATGTTGTTCCAAACCTGCATAAATATCTTTGTTCTGCTAAACACAAAGAAAGATATTTGTAATAAAGCAAGAAGCAGGAGCATTATTAATTTCCATAGTAGGAAAGAATATTATTACAATATTAAAACATTTTTCTTTGTGTTCAGCAGAACAAAGAAACTTAATACTTATGTGTTGTTGGGGATGCTTTCATCCACTAGAGGGTTTTTTTATCTTAATTTGGCAACAACTTTCTCTCTGTTTCAGCAAATTGAATGATTTTTGGTTACAAATCTTATACTTACATATATTTTAAGAAAATGCTTTGAAATAAAAAAAACAAAACTCAACGATATATGTGGGCAAATTTACTACCCTTTCGTGTTGTTAGTGGATGAAAACATCCACTAAATTACCCCTTAACTGTCGCCGTCCCGTATACGGGACACCTGTATTTACTTTAATATTGTTGAGGTAAATGTTAATCTATCACTACAAACTATATATTGTTGGAAAGGTCTAAGCCTCTAGAATACATATGTCAGCAGTGTTTTATAAAATAAATTATGATGGGAGAGTAATTGATTAATTTATGAAGAGAGTGCGCCTCAAAACATTTATATCCTGCTAAATGTCACTGTCTTGGCAGCGGGGCGCCTACGTTTACTTCAGTGTTTTCCATGTGAATTCTTATCCAATCATGACAAACTATATATCATTGGAAAGCTCTAAGAGTGTAGTTTTCATATATCCTCACCATTTTGGGAGAATTATGACGTAGTGAGACTCAGTTTCTAAAATGTCACGGGCCAACATGTAGGCCCAATTTAATTTTGCATATTTATAACACTAAACCCCTACTCTAAACCTAAAAAATCTTGATAAACTATATATCACTGGAAAGCTCTCAGAATGTAGTTTTCATATTTCAAGGTCATCTGATGATTGAAATAATGTAGTGACAGTTTTTAGTTACATGACCCCACCCCCGATAGGAATGCATATTAATTTTAAATATTCATAATTCTAATATCATATTATAAATCTTCAAAAATGTTGACAAACTATATATCATTGGAAGCTCCAAGACTGTAGTTTTCATATTTCAAAACATTTTAGCAGTAATAATAATGCAGTGACAGTTATTTATTAATTTGCAGCAAGAGTAGGCAGCAAACCGTTGACACCTAGTGGCCTTTGTTGGTAAAACGACAAACAAAGTCACACAAACCTCATTTTTTGTGATTTTACCTTGAAAATTGAATCACAACAACTTGAGACTTATGGCTTCATTTTTGCATTATTTCTTTTTTGAAATATTTAAATTTTTATAGTTTTATTTATAAAATTAATATGTTATGAAATTATTTTTATTTATTAAAAGAAATTTAAACTGCTATAACATTTTTTCTGTTTAATATTTTCATATCCAGAAAAACCTTAAATTGTCTTCTTTAAAACAAGACCAAGATTAGGCTTCTAGACCAAAAAATGCCAGAGTTATATTAATTTGAAGGTGCACATCAAATTCCCCCCACACATTAAAAAGGGTAGGGTGACAGCGTAGGGGTTAAACGGCTGTAAAATGTATCAGATGAATATTTTTCCTTTTTTTTTTATAAATCTGTTAATCAACCTAAGTAGCCTACTGATCAAAACTACCAAATCTTTAAAAAAATTCCATGATTTTAACTCTTTAATTGCCAAGTTCATAAGTGGTGTCACTGATTTGGGGAAAAAACACACACAAAATGACCGATTTTCATTATAAAAAGTGATTGTAAACTGGATTTTTTTACCTAAGATTGGTAAAAACATTGGCTTTGATGCATTTTTAGTTTTTGTGTAGCATCAGTTTTTATTTTTTTCTCCCTCATTTATTGTTAGTGGCTGTTTTTAGCCCATTGACTTCCATTATAACCACATTTTTGATTGCAGAGCATCTTATAATCATGCATTCTTGAATGTTTGAGGTCAAATTTGTCATTTTTACTGTTGATCACCATGTGGCACTATTAACCCTATAGTAGCCCTGTGCAAAAACACAGCTCTATGTGGTTTACGAGAACATGAATAGTGTATAATGACATGTTTATTATGCTATAAACGTGGTTTACGGGGACACAGAGAGTGTCCCCATAAACGGAAAAGCTAAAAAACATACTAAATGGTAGTTTTTCATACAGTAGATTCAAGACTGGCAACAGGTTTTTGTGACATTGGGGTTAGGGATTGGGGTAGGTTATGGCAGTGGTTTTCAAACTGGGGGCCGCAAGATGGTGCCAGGGGGGCCCCAGTTTTATGACATTTTATGAAATACATAAATTTATCATCAATTCTGTGTAGTTAAACATAAGAAAATAAGGGCTAACCAAAAGCACTTTTGTATAATTTAATGTTTTTTTTATTAAAATGTTGAGTTTTAGAACAGTTTTTTGTCACAAATTTTCTTTGGGGGGGCCGCCAAGGAATGCACCGTACACAAGGGGGGCCGCACGCTGAAAAGGTTTGGGAACCACTGGGTTATGGGACTAGAATATAACAGTTTGGACAGTATAAAATGCATTGCGTCTATGGAGATTTCCCCGTAAACCACATACACCAACATGCGTGTGTGTGTGTGTGTGTGTGTGTGTGTGTGTGTTTCCCAAAATCAGTGACACCACTTATGCACTTGGCAATTAAAGAGTTAAAATCCTGGATTTTTCATTTCAAGATTTCAAGATTTTGGAGTTTTCATCAGTACGGTTGACTAACAGATTTATGATTTTATTTTTTTTGAAAAAAATATTCATCTGATACATTTTTACAGCCGTTTAATTTAGTGGATGTTTTCAATCACTAACAACATGAAAGGGTAGTAAATTTGAACAATGCACAAGGGTTAAACAGGTTTGTAACAACTTCAGGGTGAGTAACTAAAGACAGAATTTTCATTTTTTGGGTGAACTATCCCTCTAATATCCGAAGAACCTTGCCTTTAAAAAAAAAAAGGTTATTTTTGTTGGGAAAAGATTTTCAGATTATAAAAAGCTAAGAAAGAAATGCTTCTTCTAATAACCTTTGACTGAATGGCTCTTTGAAGAACCAATTATGGTTCTTCTCTGGCTTTGCTGTGAAGAACCTATTAAGGACCTTTATTTTTAAGAGTGTATGCAACAATTTACTTAACAAAAATATAGTTTAACCAATGATTTATCTGTAAACAGCAACTCAGACTAATGTAATACAAGACTTATTAGGGCCCGAGCACCGAGGTGCAAGGACACTATAGCTCTTTAAGGAGTTATTATTATTATTAATATTATTATTATTATTATTATTATTATTATTATCAATGTACTGTAATACAAGCAATCTATATTTCATACAAAGCCATGGATGAACGATAAAAAAATGTTGCCTGTTGGAAGTAGTTGATTTTTTGTTATGTGTTTGGTATAGTCATGTTTACAGGTACCAATCCAGCTTCACATATCAAACATCAAAAATCTTCTGATGGGCTGTGATTTTGTCATTTTGTGTAACATTTTGCTTTTAGTGAAGGACAAAAACATTTCTTCAAAAGCATGATGGGTTTAAAACACACACCCGGTCAGGACACGTGTACGTTTTGTCAAGGTAAATACGCAACAGTACATACATTTACAATCCACACTCTTTAAAAACGATTCCTAAAATGTCTTTACTGGGCTGTGTGGTTTCATAAAAAACCTTTGATATCCACAAAACCTTTCTGTTTCACAAAAGATTCTTTGTAGTGGATAAAGGTACTGCAGACTTTAAAAAACAGAAATGGTTCTTCTGTGGCGTCGCTGTGAAGAATCCCTTTAAACCCTTTATTTTTCAAGTGCACCTATTTCATTGCTTAAAATGAAAATAAAAACAACGTTATTTTGTGTATTTGGTATAATACAATGTGTTTGCGTGGTTTATTGTTAAAAAACATTTTTGTAGCTTCAGATGTACTGCTTTCCTCAAAAGCATTGATTTTGTACAAAACTCAACCTAATTTAGACACCAATACAAATTACCAATACAAAATACTATAGATATAAACAACTGGACTATAGTCTCACGGTTCATGGAGAATTACTCAGAATGTGTGAATATATATCAGATAATCCTGGATGTACTAACAACAACCTCAAAAATAAATCACTGAGGTACATCTGAACTCCAGAAAGCATGTTTCCTTGCACCTATAACACAGTTGAGCTGTTACTTAAAGGAATAGTCTACTCATTTTCAATATTAAAATATGTTATTACCTTAACTAAGAATTGTTGATACATCCCTCTATCATCTGTGTGCGTGCACGTAAGCGCTGGAGCGCGCTGCGACGCTTCGATAGCATTTAGCTTAGCCCCATTCATTCAATTGTACCATTTAGAGTGACCAAACACATCAACGTTTTTCCTATTTAAGACGAGTAGTTATACGAGCAAGTTTGGTGGTACAAAATAAAACGTAGCGCTTTTCTAAGCAGATTTAAAAGAGGAGCTACATTTTATGGCGTAATAGCACTTTTTGGAGTACTTCGACTCGGCGCAGTAACACCCTCCCTCTCCCATTATGAGAGTGAGAAGGGGAGCGGACTTTTCAGGCGAGTCGAAGTACTCCCAAAAGTGCTATTACGCCATAAAATATAGTTCCTCTTTTAAATCCGCTTAGAAAAGCGCTACGTTTTATTTTGTACCAAACTTGCTCGTATAACTACTCGTCTTAAATAGGAAAAACATTGATGTGTTTGGTCACTTCTAACTTTATCTCTAAATGGTACCATTGAATGAATGGGGCTAAGCTAAATGCTATCGAAGCGTCGCAGCGCGCTCCAGCGCTTACGTGCACGCACACAGATGATAGAGGGATGTATCAACAATTCTTAGTTAAGGTAATAACATATTTTAATATTGAAAATGAGTAGACTATTCCTTTAATAGTACTGAATAAAATGTCCTTGAATTTTCTATTTGTGAACATCCATGCACAAAAAATACCCAAAACTTCTGAGTGGCTATACACTTCTGAGTGGCTCTTTGATATCTGACCTCTTAACATGCTTGTTAGAAGACGGTTAACAACATTAATTCATTAAGTGTCAGACTCGTCCACCCACAACGGACCAAATTAAAGAGGCGAGACGATGAGAATTCTCAATGTCAGGAACTAATACACAAATAATAACTGCAGTGACTCTACAGCTGTTTATAGATGAAGATTAGTGTGACCTGAGGACAGTTGTTTTCTAAATACCAAAGAGCTGTTTAAAGATATGTGGTTAAACTTGGATAATCACATCATTCGGTTTTTGACTCAGACTCAAGCCGAGGGAAAAAACTATTATTTCTTAGTTTAATAAAGCAGAAAGTCACCCAGGTGCCAAATCTATTCATTCACTAACTGAATTTCTCAGCTTTTTATTTATTTAACCAATCATTTACTCATTTAATCATTCATATATATTAGTTCATTTACTCATTCAGTCACCATTATTTTTACAATTAATCACTCATCCACTCAATGATTTGTTCATTCACTCATTCATTCATTTGTTTGTTTGTTCATTTATTGACTAACTCATCGACTTGCTTCCTCATTCACTCTTTCCCTGACTATTTACGTATTCATTCACACTTCCCTATTCATTCACTTACTCACTTATTTGTTCGTCTATTCATTTTTTCATTCATACAGCCTCTTCATCATTCAATCATTCTCTCCATATTTCATTTGTTTGTTTGTTTATTCATTCATTCAGTTGTCCATTCATAGAGATGCTCCGTATTTCATTCATTTATTAAATTTGTTCATTTATTCATTCATTCATGCAATCTCTCCATGTTTCGTTTGTTTGTTTGTTCATTCAATTGTCTATTAGTCCTATTATTCATTCAGTCTCTCCATATTTCATTCATTCATTCATTCAGTATCTTCATATTTCACCCATTCATTCATTATTTCCATATTTTATTCATTTAGTCCCTCCATATTTCATTCATTCATTCATTCATTTATTCAGTATCTCCATATTTAATTTGCTTGTTTGTTTGTAGTCTCTATTATTTGTTCGTTCAATCGTCCATTTGTCCAATTATTCATTCAGTCTCTCCATATTTCATTCATTCATTCATTCATTCATTCATTCATTCCGTCTCTCAATTTTTCATTCATCATCTCCATATTTAATTTATTTATTACTTCGTTCACTGGCTCGTTCATTCAGTCTCTCCATATTTCATTTATTCATTCATTCATTTACTCCACATTTCAATAATTCATTCAGTCTCTCCATATTTCATTCATTCATTCATTCATTTACTCCACATTTCAATCATTCATTCAGTCTCTCCATATTTCATTCAGTCTCTCCATATTTCATTCATTCATTCATTCATTCATTCATTCATTCATTCAGTATCTCCATATTTCATTCATTCATTCAGTCTCTCCATATTTCATTAATTAATTAATTTATTTATTTATTTATTCATTCATTCATTCATTTATTCAGTATCTCCATATTTCATTCATTCATTCAGTCTCTCCATATTTCATTCATTCATTCATTCATTCATTCAGTATCTCTATATATCATTCATTCATTCAGTCTCTCCATATTACATTTATTCATTCATTCAGTATCTCCATATTTTATTAATTCATTATCTCCATATTTCATTCATTCATTCAATCTCTCCATATTCCATTCATTCATTCAGTCTCTCTCTCCATATTTCATTCATTCTATCATTAATTCAGTCTCTCCATATTTCATTAATTCATTCATTATCTCCATATTTCATTCATTCATTCAGTCTCTCCATATTTAATTCATTCATTCATTCATTATCTCCATATTTCATTCATTCATTCAGTCTCTCCATGTTTCATTCATTCACTCATTCATTCATTATCTCCATATTTCATTCATTCATTCAGTCTCTCCATATTTCATTCATTCATTCATTATCTTCATATTTCATTCATTCATTAAGTCTCTTCATATTTAATTCCTTCCTTCATTCATACATTCATTCATTCATTCATTTAGTATCTCCATATTTCATTTGTTTGCTGTTCATTCATACAGTCTCTATTATTTGTTTGTTCAATCGTCCATTTGTCCAATTATTCATTCATCATCTCCATTTCATTTATTCATTACTTTGTTCGCTCGCTCATTCATTCAGACTCTCCATTATATACCTTTTCATTCATCCAGTCAAGCTCATTTCATTTATTTATTCACTTGCTCATTTACCTACTTACTTACTCACTCCATCATTAATGCACTATTTTACCCAGTCTGTGTGTTCAGAATGATGGACGTGGGTTACAGATGCTCAGGATGTTGTTGCTATGAGAAACTGCATGGTGAAAAAGAGGAAATAATCCAGTTTACTGTGAAGCTGCTGGAGTGACTCATATGGGGCTTCATTCAGGGACACATCAAATGACACATAATATTCAAAAAAGCACATATCATACAGAAAGAACAAACAAACAAAAAAGACGATATGCATCTATTATTGTAACTGCTCACACATATGCTCACACACACACTGAAGACCTTTAGAGATGGAGTTTCTCAGCTATGGATTTATACTGAGCTAATGAGATTTTCTAACCCTACCCATAAACTAAAAAGTCACAGAAACCTTTTTTACATGTTTTAGATTTGATTAAAACACTACTTAGTATATTTATTACATACTATATGCCACTTTTCTTACGTGGACTGTTGGCAACCTCCCAAAATGTAGATGATGTGAGGCTTAACATCGCAGGAACAAAATCCACACAACAAAGGCAAAACTCAACAAACCCTTCCGCACACTTTGGACACACAACTTTCACATTTGGCCTGTGAAAGGTAATAAAACAACTACACTAAAACACATCTCTACCATTTTGTAACCATTTTTACAGTGTCAAAAACAACTGCCTTTACAGTTTGCTAAAACACATTTCTTGAAACCGTTGCCCACTTTCTCAAAATGACAAATAATGTCATTAATGACTCACCCTCATGTCGTTCCAAACTCGTAAGACCTCCGTTCATCTTCGGAACACAGTTTAAATGTTTTATATTTAGTTTGAGAGCTTGTTGACCCTTTATTGAACATCTACGTATGTTTACTGTCCATGTCCAGAAAGGTAATAAAAACATCATCAAAGGAGTCCATGTGACATTAGTGGGTCAGTTAGAATGTGTTAAAGCACTGAAAATAAATTTTGGTCCAAAAATAGCAAAAATTACGACTTTATTCAGCATTGTCTTCTCTTTCACGTCTGTTGTGAAGTACATGTGCGAGACTAAAGTCACGTGACTGCAGTGACGCAGATGACGTGTTATCCTCAGACATGTTTGCGAAGTTTTTTTTCAAACTTACAGCATGCGTCTCCCTCAGACTGTAAACGATCATCCACGTCACTGCAGTTACGTGACTTTAGTCTCGCGCATACGCTTTACAACAGACGGGAAAGAGAAGACAATGCTGAATAAAGTCGTAATTTTTGTTATTTTTGGACCAAAATGTATTTTCGATGCTTCAACACATTCTAACTGACCCACTGATGTCACATGGACTACTTTGATGATGTTTTTATTACCTTTCTGGGCATGGACAGTATACCGTACCTAGATTTTCGAAGAAGGGTCAACAAGCTCTCGGACTAAATCTAAAAGATGAACAGAGGTCTTACGAGTTTGGAACGACATGAGGGTGAGTCATTAATGACATTATTTTCATTTTGGGGTAAACTATCCCTTTAAAGGCAGGATAGGCAGGAATTATCCAAAAAAAACCTTTTTTACAAATTTGTCTAAACTGTCTCCATATACCAATACACAAGTAAAATGCAAGTACTCTGAAAAAGAGAGTCCAAAAATCGAGGGTCTGCAGACCTCTCACCACTGTTTTATACACAACTTGTTTATCCATTCACTCCACCCCTCCCTTTCTTCTAAAGCCACGCCCCCAAAACACATGAACGCGCGACGCTGACCGGCTCTGCTGGGAGAAGCATTTACCTCAGACGAGTGAAGAGGAAGGAGCGCGGTGCATGTAGTAACATCATGTCACAATCACATGTAATAATACACCTAACTTTATCACTATGAATATAAACAAATAGGATGGCTTTTAGTACTCACTATTAAGCTAATGTTTTGCATAGAAGAGTTTCCGTGATGAAAGCATTGTTGACTCTGATGAGGACTACATTCCGGAGACAAAACCGCTACCGCATCGTCGACTCGAGGAAAAGCCACGCGATATTTACTCTCGTTTGATTGCTTCGTCTATTCCTTTGTTTGCCTTCGCTGACTGGATATACAGGTACTGTGAGTTCTGAATTCTCTTTCTCTGTCGTACTTTTGCTCTTCCTAGAGTGCCTCGTGCACGTTCAAATCAATCGGCTGTGCGCATGTGTGGGCAGATCCTGTAGCAGCGGGCGGTAGCCCTGGTCGCGAGAGAGAGTGATAGTCACGCAAGCCAATCATTTGTTTCGTCCCGAATGGAAATAATGAGCTGTGTTCAAAACAGTGGTGAGAGGTCTACAGACACTCGGGTTTTGGGCTCTCTTTTTCACAGTACTTACATTGTACTTGTGTATTGGTATATAAAGACAGTTTAAACAAATTTACTTTCACAGAACCTCTGACTCTACAATCTTCTGACCCTCAAGATTGTTTCCATTCATTGTTGGTATAAACATACGACAAACCTGTCTACTATGCGATTTATATTGTGTACAATTGGTAAAAAACATCATTAAAAAAGTGTAACCAATTTTGAGTTGTTGTGTTTACTCGAGGATAACTTGTGTTCAACTTTTGCTGACTACGTTTAAAGTTTTGCAAAAAAAGTGCTGGAGTATTGCAGAAAATGTCTAACTTTCTAAACTTGTTTAGGGTTTTGCCAAAAGAGTGAATGATTTAGGGTTTAGGGCACAGGGAATTGAATTCAGCAATTCAGAAAAACTGTAAAAGCAAGATTTGTATCTCACAAGAATGGCTGTAGTGTTACCTGACAAAGACAGGTTACTTCTCTGCAGTGATTTGCAATTGAACAGAAACTTTTTCATCAATAGACCCCTTCAAAGTTTGTAAACATTGAATGACTATCGGGTGCGCGCGCAGCATGGGGTCAAACTGTTCATACCATCCAGGCTTTATAATGTAATCTAACAGGGCTGAAAAATTATGACTTACCTCAAATGAAGTGAACACAACAAACACAAGCCTCTTTGATATTTGCATTGTTCCAGTCTGCACGTTAATTGCTTGCAGCTGCAGATGTTGTATTTTTTTGTTTTTGAGATTCTGCATGAATCGCGAAAACTTAACGAAAGACCTGGTGCGATTTTCACAACCCACGACGCAAGTAGGCATTTTTGACGATACCGAATGATACGCAACTCTACCTGCTGTAATGGCTTTTCTGACCCTGACATGCGCAGTGGAAACTGCCTGTGACGTGAACCGTGAAGGGGTCTATAGTTCTTAAAGCAGATTAATTGCCGGAGAACGCGAAAGAGAACCGGGATCCCCAAGGCAATGGAATTGAATGACGTACTCCGTGTTCTATGATAACAAAGTGGGATTGTGATTTCAGTAGGTTTCGATGAAATCCATTCTTCGTTTGAACTCGCAGCCTTTATGTCAGGAGCCCAAATTGCTTTAAGGGGGATATCACGGAAAACTGGATTTCCCTGCTTTTTTAAGAGGAAAAAGGTTTGATTTACTATGTAGCTGGGGGATGAGAGAATGAAAGTGAATGAGAAAATAATTAGCACTACAAAACAAAACAAATATCATAAACATGTTTTTGTAGTTGTTCATTTTTGTATGCTTTTGGCTATACATTTACCAGTCGGGGTGTTGCCTAGGAATTGAACCTTTGGTCTGCAAGAAAAGCCGGTAAAGGTGTTTACATGCAATCGGGGTAATGAGCAAAACAACTACCTGTGCCGATCGATTTTTGCTTACAAAATGCAAATACCTAACATTAGTAAGAAAAAAACCTAAGTGTACCAAAACAGACTATATCAAGGGTCAATAGAGAGAGAAAGAAAATGAGACTAGTATATAACGGAAATCTCTGCAATTAAATCAGTAAACTGTTAAAAGATGAACGTCTCTTAGTTTCACCCCCCCCCCTCGCCCACCCCAGCAATCCTCTTCTCTTTTCTTTATCTCTAATGATTTGGTTAATTCACTTGAAGGAGACTTTGGCTCACGTTGTGCGAGCGGGCTGCCACTACGAGATAAAATTTTGGCCCGCATGTTCTAACTGGCAAAGACAAGACCCCACTGAGGTCACACAAACACACACACACTGAATCAACAACGCCTCGTGTTTTAATTAAACATGACGGAAATAAAACTTCACGATAAGCTGAGGTGAGCAAGCGTCATCGCGAATGGACTTTATTGCAGGAAAAGATGCTTAGACAAGGCAAGAGGAGAGTAGACACACGAACACATTAATTCTCAAGTTGCTCATATATAAGATCGCCCTATCAAACCCTGTCACATATCCAAAATAATTACCAGCTCGCTGGTGTGAAGACAGAATATGTCCAGTTGCTAATTGCACAAAACACGACTGGAGAAAACTAGACTGAACTAGATATCAAGTGAAGGAAATATTTATAACATCAGATGATATATTGAGTCTCCAAGCAAAACAAGTACATACCTGCCCTATCCACTGTTCCCAATGAGACAAATATACTGGATTAAGTACAAAAGACACATCTTAGCACAATGAAGCTATGTTTTCAGTCCTGCTGTTCAATACAACAAAAGCATGTTTTATCTACAGTAGTTAGTATTTGGGAGTTTGTGATAAGATTCAAAATTCATTAGTGCAATTATCTAATCAACCAATCACATGGCAGTTGCTTCAATACATTTAGGGTTGTGGTCCTGGTCAAGAGAATCTCCTGAACTCCAAACTGAATGTCAGAATAAGAAAAAAAGGTGATTTAAGCAATTTTGTGCGTGGCATGGTTGTTGGTGCCAGACGGGCCAGTCGGAGTACTTCACAATCTGCTCAGTTACTGGGATTTTCACGCACAATCATTTCTAGGGTTTACAAAGAATGGTGTGAAAAGTGAAAACATCCAGTATGCGGCATCCTGTTGGCGAAAATGCCTTGTTGATGATAGAGGTCAGAGGAGAATGGGCGACTGATTCAAGCTGATAGAAAAGCAATTTTGACTGAAATAACCACTCATTACAACCGAGGTATGCTGCAAAGCATTTGTGAAGTCACAACGTACACAACCTTGAGGCGGATGGCCTACAACAGCAGAAGACCCCACCGGGTACCACTCATCTCCACTACAAATAAAAAAAAGAGGCTACAATTTGCACGAGCTCACCGAAATTGGACAGTTGAAGACTGGAAAAATGTTGCCTGGTCTGATGAGTCTCGATTTTTGTTGAGACATTCAGATGGTAGAGTCAGAATTTGGCGTAAACAGAATGAGAACATGGATCCACTGTGCAGGCTAGTGGTGGTGGTGTAATGGTGTGGGGGATGTTTTCTTGGCACACTTTAGGCCCCTTTGTGCTAATTGGACATCGTTTAAATGTCACGGCCTACCTGAGCGTTGTTTCTGACCATGTCCATCCCTTTATGACCACCATGTACCCATCCTCTGATGGCTACTTCCAGCAGGATAATGCACCATGTCACAAAGCTCGAATCATTTCAAATTGGTTTCTTGAACATTACAATGAGGTCACTGTACTAAAATGGCCCCCACAATCACCAGATCTCAACCCTTCGTACCCTGGATGTGCATCCCACAAATCTCCATCAACTGCAAGATGCTATCCTATAAATATGGGCCAACATTTCTAAAGAATGCATAAAGCACCTTGTTGAATCAATGCCATGTAGAATTAAGGCAGTTCTGAAGGCGAAAGGGGGTCAAACACAGTATTAGTATGGTGTTCCTAATAATCCTTTAGGTGAGTGTATATGTTTATATGTTTAACATTGGTGTCTTTGATGATGTTGCTATAGTAATAAAGCACCTGTGGATGCGTAGTACGGTGATTTTACAACAATTAAAGTTGTTACTGCTGCATTTTACTGCCAAATTGCAAAAATTCCTAATTACACGACTAATGTGCTTAAAAACTCAACGCAGCACAAAATCAAATGATTAAGGTCACGTCCTCCATCTGCCAGCCCGTAAGGAATTCAAAGAAACGTGAATGCAACTCGTTTAAGTGTAATGAACCTTGTTAAAAGATGGAAAGCAAAGAAACATCTAGAACAGATACTCTAGGAAGACAGGTTGCCGTGGTGACTTCTTGAAAAGGGAGGTTGTTTAAAATTGACGGGGTAGATAATGACATTCCGCAGCCCTTACAAAGACATTTTGAGCTAAAGGGATAACATAATTAAACTTCACCTAAAGTTAGCTATGGCAACGTCTTGTATTGAGAATATTCTGCTAAAAATTAGAAAAAACAATATAATTAAAAATAATTTTGAACAAAGATGTAATAACTGCAATGAAGAGAACAATAAATAAATCAAAACTCTGTCGAGTGTCATGAGACATGAAACTACAGTAGCACACCGATATAGGAAATTGGTTGCCTGAGACAATGGTCACACAGTTTTTCGGTCACTGCACAAAAATAATTGGCCACAGAATGACCAATCAGAAACAAGATTTCCAAAAGCAATGACAACTTTAAGTTTTGTAACGGATAATAATTATAATACCATAAAGTTCATTTGAAATTTATTTCTGTAGCACTTTTTACGATTTTGCTCATTTAAATACAAAGTAGTGCAGGCAAATATTGAAAAAAATATATGAAAAATATTAAATGTATGAAAGGATTACAAAATACACTTACATAAGGAATTGTACATTTGTAGTATTACAAATTTAGTACTTAAAAAAATGTGTTGACTTATGTTAACTGATCACGTGAAAGCTCATACAGATTTATCATGATAATCGCTGTATAAGATCATCACCGGTCACATACAAACACAATGTTTCATAGGGTGATGTGTAAACCTTTCCAATCTAATTTCATTAAGTTGCAATAAGAAAGCAGGGCAGTATTATAATTTTTCAATTTAATTCAAAATATGTACGTATTTTTAAAATAAATCCTTTCAAAAACACGGTGGATGAAGCAATCTATCAAGCACTAGACCTAGTAACAGGTGCAAACCACCTATAAATCTAATCAGGATTAATGAGTAATTTTACAGATGTGTTAATCCTGAATCAGATAGGTATGTATTAATCTCCAGGATTAAACCTGAATTTAAGAGAATAATAAACTTGACTGGATTCTGCCCAGCATTTGACAGGTTTTGCTGATAATGGAGGAAATATTTCTCAGTGTTCTCAAAGAAATAACGTGCCGTAGCCACCAGGAGAGGAACAAAGAGCAAAGGGAGAAACAGAACTTGTTCTTGGGGAACCAGCAGACATCTCACGAGACACAGAGCGACAGGAAGAAAGATTTTGTGAGATAATTAAAAAAAGTATACAGTATGACACTGGGGACGAGAGTCTGATGAATTTAAAACGTATAACATCTGGCACGCAAACACTAACAACTAAACAAAACAAACAGTGGGAACAGAGACATACTGTAGAATAGACTTGTCAAAGTATGTAAAATGCTTTTATATGTATACATTGCATACATTGCATACATTCATACGGTGAGTGTGGGCTTATACTGTATATTTACATTTGGAAGGACAACAAAACGATATTGAAATAATTCTGGAAATTTGGGGAATTAACTTTATAGTGGTGTAAACTGGTGGAAACTTAAATCAATACCAACACCCACGCAATCCAATATTAAAATAAAAAAATACATTGGTTAGTTAAAGGGACACTCCACTTTTTTGAAAATATACTAATTTTCCAGCTCCCCTAGAGTTAAACATTTGATTCTTATTGTTTTGGAATCCATTCAGCTGATCTCTGGGTCTGGCGCTAACACTTTTAGCATAGCTTAGCACAATCCATTGAATCTAATTAGACCATTAGCATTGTGCTAAAAAATAACCAAAGACTTTGGAAATTTTTCCTATTTAAAACTTTACTCTTCTGTAGATACATCGTGTACTAAGTCCGACAGAAAATTAAAAGTTGTGATTTTCTAGGCAGAAATGGCTAGGAACTATACCCTCATTCTGGCGTAATAATCAAGGACTTTGCGGATGTAACATGGCTGCAGCAGGCGTAGTGATATTACGCAGTGCCCGAAAATAGTCCCCTGCTATTGAAAGTTAATAAGGGGACTATTTTCGGCTGCTGCGTAATATCATTGCGCCTCCTGCAGCCATGTTACGGCAGCAAAGTCCTTGATTTTTACGCCAGAATGAGAGTATAGTCCTAACCATATCTGTCTAGAAAATCGCTCCTTTTACTTTGAGAATATTGAGAGAATTTGTAAGTAAGCCCCCCCAAAAGCACTTTGCGAGACGAATTGCCGCGAGAGAAAGTGTGCGTCTTTAAAGGCCACATCTATAGTTGTTTAGGGTGTATGTGGACTTTTATGTACAGTATCAGTCAATTACAAAATGTTGCCAAGAATGAATAGCCAGACCTTCAGACTGACACCAGAACAGTCTGACAGCAGCTTTCAATGCCCAAGAAGCAGCCTAATTTACATGTAAAGCAACCAATCACAATCTGGCATTGTTTCCAATGGGTCAGGTAAAGTATGCAGCACACGTCTCCCGGAAATCATGTTGAATTCAACCAATCAGAAGACAACTTCTAAACTCCTGAATTTTGTATTTTATTTTTCATGCTTTATGCAGTAGACGTTTAACTAACAGTCAGTGAGCTTAGACTAACTTTACAATAACATTAATTATATTTAAGCTTACTTATTATACATCCAATAAAATCAACTTATAGCATAAAGTAAATATTTTTTGAACTTTAAAGGAACAGTATGTAGGATTGTGGCCAAAACTGGTACTGCAATCACAAAACTTGTGGTTAAAACTGGTACTGCAATCAGACAACTGGTGGCCAATACACAACATGACAACATACACTGCAAAAAATGACTTTCTTACTTAGTATTTTTGTCATGTTTTCAGTAGAAATATCAAAAAATTCTTAAATCAAGATGTATTTTCTTGATGAGCAAAATGACCTAAGAAAATAATACTAGTTTTTAGACAAAAAATATACAATTTAAGTGAATTTGTGCTTAAAACAAGCAAAAATATCTGCCAATGGAGTGAGAAAATTTTACTTGAATTAAGTGTTTAAGAAAACATAAATCTTATTTTACAATTTTTTTTCTCACCCCATTGGCAGATAATCTTGCTTGTTTCAAGGACAATTCCACCCAAATTGTACATTATCTGTCTTAAAACCAGACTTACTTACCTAGGTCACTCTGCTCATCAGGAAAAAGCATCTTAATTTAAGAATTTTTAGATATTTCTACTGAAAACAAGACAAAAATACTAAGTAAGAAAGTCATTTTTTGCAGTGTAAACATCAGTTGAGCGCTGCAACTCCACTTTTTAAATGACAATATCCTGGCTGGACCACTGTTGTCAGTGATATAAGTTTTTGAAATGAAAATTATTTCTTAATGTCTAGTGACATATCAGGGCCATTTTATGATTAATTGATATAAATTTCTTACATACTGTTCCTTTTGAAGTGCACCTATTGCACTGCTTAAAATGTTATTTGGTGTATTTGGTATATTACAATGTGTTCGCATGGTTTTTAGTAAAAACACATTATTTTCCACATACTGTAAATTTTTGTAACTTCAGATTTCAATTTCTTCCTAAAACGCACAGATTTTGTACGAAAATCGATTGGCCAGCTACATTGTGATTGGCCTGAATACCTCTGACGTCAGCAGGAAATGTGACCCTCCTTACCATGTTTAAAAGATTCACTAACAATGCAATGCTAACAGGAGTTAACTTACAGGCTGTGAGTCCAAAGCGGGAGGAATTCTGATAATGTCGGTCTTGTCTACGTCACCAATCTCAGGAAGTAAACTGTTGCCTATAATCCGTGTGTTTGTTGTAGTCCAAGAAAAGAGATTTACGTTGATACGCTAACTTGCGTCTTTGTTTACTTTGGGGTTTGTACCTTTTGCATATCGTTAACATGTACTAATACACACTTACACACCAAAGGAAATGTAAAATCGTGAATCGAATAATTGGTGCTTTTTAAAGGATTCATAATGATTTTTAAAGTAAAAGTATTAGATGTGGTCAGTTTAGTGTCCATCCAAATGTACTCAAATGTCGATGTGAGAGAAACATCCCAAACAGATTTATCATTACATGTGCTAGATCAACACCTTATGTAAATATACCTATGAATACTAACAAGATTATATTGCTCTCTCTCTCTCTCTCTCTCTCTCTCTCTCTCTCTCCAGATGTCGTCATTTGGTTTCCATCCTCTGGTCCAGATGGATGACTAGCCTCTCTATTCGGTGGAGAGATGAGTCACACCAACACTCAACAGAAAATTCAAATAAAGTGATGCTGCCTCCATTTCCATGGTTTAATAAATTTAAATGTCCTTACTATGAAAGCCGTTTGAAGTTCAACAATCAAATATCATGATTTTCCAATATCATCTGTCTACCAAACATGACATCAACATTTCTTTGTCTTTTTTTAGCTTTGAGACCAACTACGCATCAAATCAATTTTTTCATTATTATACTTTAATACTTTTTCTTCTAAGAAAACAGACCAAAAGTTTCATGACTCATCTAATATCAAACATAAAAAGTATGTAGCCAATCACGTTTTTATATAAATGCATCAACACATGAAAAAACAACGTATCCATCAAGCGATTTAATGGGTCTTTAATAATAAACCTCCTACTGCAAACACAAAGGGGTCTCTGCCACCTTTTAAATCCAGCCACCTACTTCCCGGCTTGTTGAAACCCTGCTGTGTTCCTTCAGAAATTTTAATTTAACAGTGACCGAAGTGTCGCCGCCTCCAATAAAAGCTTCTAAACCGGTACTGCATGAACAAGTGTGAAAACATGAAAGCTCCTAAACTTCTCATAGGTCAATGCAGAAAGACCTTAGAAGCAAAAATAATAAATCAATTAGAAAGCAGAGACGTTTCTGTTCAAAATCCCTCCTGCCGTCAGCTCGGCAACCTTTATTTCTTTGTTCTTCCTCCTTCTCATGTCCTTGTCATATTCGTTCAACTCAAAAAATCTGTTTGCCGCATATCGGCTCCTTTAAAAGTACTTTTAACATCTCTTCCTTTAAATTTTAGATTAGCAAAAATGACGTTTCTCTAAGCAATACGTTTGACTGACAGTTACTTGTGTCTTTAAGACACCACAGAGAAAACCAATTATTTGGTAAAAAAAACTATGTTATGTGGCTTTCCTAGTCCTTTTGTTCAGCAAGTTTCAACTGAAATAAAATTTAGTGATGTCTTCTGCAAAGCACTTACCTGTCAGTCTACTTACAAATTAGTAACTTCTTGTGTAAATGGTAAGGTGGGTAAGGTATAAAAAAATCTGGATTTAATTAAGTGCCAAAACAGCTTCTATACTGTTCCCAGTGGAAAGACAGAATTAAAGTTCAGCTATTTCACTGCTAAAAAACAATGTTTTTTGTGTATTTGGTATAATACAATGTGTTTGCATGGTTTATGGTTCAAAAAACACATTATTTTCCACATATCGTACATTTTTGTAGTTCCAGATTTCCCTGTCTTCCTGAAACACATGGATTTGGTACAAACTGTCCCTGATTGGCCAGCTAATCTGTACGTTGTGATTGGCCTGAATACCTCTGACGTCAGCCGGAAACATGACGCCCCTTACCATGTTTGAAAGATTTGGTTGCTAACAGGAGTTAACTTACAGGCTGTGTGTCAAAGCGGGAGGAGTTATGATAATGTCAGTCTTGTCTACATCACCAATCCAAGGAAGTAAACTATTGCCTACTATCTATGTGTTTGTTGTAGTCCAAGAAAAGAGACATATCGTTAACATGTACTAAACCAAAGGAAATGTAAAATCGTAAATCGGATAATTGGTGCTCTTTAATATTCTTATAAAGCAAACTACGTGTGGATTTTACACACTGCACTTGTGACAGTAGGGTCAATGACATGACATGCATATTTTTGTGTCCAGAGGCATTATGTACAATAAAAATAACTTTATTCTATCAAACCTATTTAGTTTAAATATATGCTCAGTATTTTTCAATAATAAATACAAATTTTTGTAGTTATCTCAAACTTCTAAAATGGCAACTGTCTGTACAAATGAGCAGTTTAATGCTGTGTTCACACCTGCCGCGGTAGAGTGATTTCAGTGTAAAGTCAATGTAAAGATTAGGGCTGGGAAAAACAACATATTTTTAAACGATTAATCTAGCGATTATTTTTCCGATGCATCGATTAATCTAACGATTCACTTTATTGGTCCGATTCGATTTCGATTCAATTCGATTCCGAATCGATTTCGATTCTAATTGCAATGTATACATGTTGATTTACATATCTGAATGAAAAAAAAAACATGAATTCCTGAATTTTGCGTCTACGTACTTTTTGCGTCGACGTCATCGATGATGTTGACGCGTTGTCCCAGCTCTAGTAAAGACGCATTTGGAGGTCTCGCGGTGTGAATGAGACATTTAGCGCGGTAGACGCAAATCCGAGCGAACGACGCAAATTGAGCATTGCCGCGGGAAGCGCGCGATTTGAAAAATCTGAACTTCAGAACGGAAAATCGTGCCATGTTAACCAATCAGGAGCTTGCTCTAGTAGTGACGGGATTACAGGAAGCAAGCGGAGTTGCAGAAGCCCCTCCCATGATGTGAATTTCCACGTGAATGTCTCGAATGACTAGAATTTTACACGCGGCTTTCACGCACGAATGAAGCGAGTAAACTCAAAATGTTTAAGGGTCCAACTACGTGCGAATAGCGTTTTTGGCGCCTTTAATGCGTTTGGTGTGAATCAGGTGTGCCTCATAAGTCTTTAAAAGTGAAGCCGCTTGCTCTCTGATCGCCACAGATGATTCCTTCTGCGCATGCCTTGGCTCCAAACTGACGTTTTTACGTAACATGGCGGCAACCATGGTCGGACATTTTTGGCTTCAATTCATTACAATGGAGGGAGGCGACGTCGCGTCGTCCATCTTTTTCACAGTCTATGATGTGAATCCAGCATAAGAGAACTGTTAAAAATGCGTTTAAATTCTTAAAAATTTTAAATAAGATATTTTGGCATTATTTTATGTTCAAAATCTTCTCTATAAACAAATTTCACAAATATCAGTAGTTGTTGGGATGTTAGGATAATTGAAAAACTTCTGTCCAACAAAATTTGTATGTTCTCAAATGTCAAGGTAGTCTAACCACAATCATGGACGTTTTATTAAGAAGTTAAAATGCATAAACAATAAACATGACAAAGATTGCATCATCCAGTGAACCACAGGTGATCTTTATGGCTAAATGCAAAGTTTGTACATTTCTATCAAATACAGAAAAAAAATCATTATAAAAATGTGACTGTTTGTGAAAACCACTTCGTAGTGCATTGAACATTTTGTGAAAATTAAATGACACTTTTATAAACATTATGTCTATATAAACGTACCTGCTATACTCAGGTAAATGAAAGGGCTGGTTTTGTTTTCTCCATTGCGTTCATTCACAGCTTGCACATAATACCGGCCTGCATCTGCTGCTGTTGTACCCAACACCACGAGCTGATTTTCCAACGTTATTGCTCTGAAATTAAGAAGAATGTAACAATAAAAAAAGTTGAACATCCACTTGCGCTTTCATTTTTATGGTGCCATGAAATAATACGCAAATGAGCATTTAATTATTTTTATGTCGTGTTGCTCCAATCACTCATTTCAAATCATTACAGTCCTGTAGCTCAAATGGTGGAGGATGGCATTTGCAAGCAACACCACGGTCATGGGTTTTGCATGTTATAATACAATGTATAGCTAGAATGCACTGCGTGAAAGCATGAATGTAAATAGACACACACAGATACGTATTCACTTTCACAAAGAAAAACTTTTAAACAGATATTTTTCCCTCTAGAGGACAGAAAAAACTGATAAAAGATAAACAAAACAAAATGAATTAATGAAGAAGAGAGAGTGGTCTTCTGTGTTTCTCTCTGGTCGATGTTCAATAATGCTCTTGTGAGAAATGTCAATAGCGCTTTCGCATTTTCACACACATATAACACAATCGCACTTTTATATAAGCAAGTTTTTAAAAGCACTAAGAGCTCTTCGATTTAGGCACCACGACTAAAGTGTAACAGCCCGAAAAACCTGCAGAAAGTCTGGTAGTAGGGGAGAGCGGGGCACAACCTCACGCTTTTTGGTTTTGGCTCAATCATTCAAAAAATATTTGAGTTTGATTAATTATATTTTTACACAAGCAACACATACTGTACCTGTCTGCTACAAATGAACATTTGAAGTTTTTTCTAGTATTTACCATTCTTGAACAATTACACCAAATGTGACAGAAGTGCAAACGTTACAACTTACCCCAAGTGTTAGTAACACAGGCAAACATTTCAATACTATTTTGTCTGTATACTTGAAATGGATATTGATTATATATCTGTTTATAATAGACAGGTATCTACACTATTCATCCCTCATCTAATCATGGTTCAATTATAAATGAATACAAATGTCTAAATATGTGAGAAAAAGCAGCACAATTATGACAAAAAAATTTTTTTTTTACCGTATACTGTATGTGATCCAGTCTGTAAAAACCATACTAAAGTCTCAAACTTTTATTCTGAGATAATAAGCATCAAAGTCTGATTTTCGCCAATAATTTCATTATGATTTTAATCTTTGACGTGACCTTATTCAGTCAATATTAAAGATATTAACAAAAATAAATGTTGACACACAATTTTTAAAAAGACAGGCACTTTTTTTTTGGCAGCCAGCAATCATTTGTGTGTACCCTATTTAAAACAACGGAAAGAATATACGCTTATGATAGCTGTTTTCATATCATTCTTGTTGAGGGGTTAGTTGTAACCAGTGTTGGGGAAAGTTACTTTTAAAAGTAATGCATTACAATATTAAGTTACTCCTCAAAAAAGTAACTAATTGCGTTACTTAGTTACTTTCATGGAAAGTAATGCTTTCGTTACTTTTGCGTTACTTTTTCTTACTTGGCTGAGGCTTGATCTATTTCAGGCCTTGCAGGTGTTTTTTATGATCGCCCAAATGTCAAGCTCTGGCCTGCCATCTCCGTTTCTGACTCAAACTTTTCCCGCTCAGGTGCACAGAGTGCGTAATTCTACGTTAATATGTTCAGTTTAATTCAGTACATTATTTTATTTTTAAATTGAATTAAACTGAAAAGTAACTTGCATTACTTTTTTAAAAATTAACTCAAATATTAATGTGTACATTTATTAAGTAATGTGTTACTTTACTTGTTACTTCAGAAAAGTAATATTTTTACGTAATTGACGTTACTTGTAATGCGTTACCCCCAAAAGTGGTTGTAACACAGCGTTACAACTATCCCCGCTGGGTGAAAATATTTTCAAGTCTACCAAAAAAGTTGCTGTTATAGTCAACAACACACTGATTAACATGACCTAACATTGGTTTTGGTATCTTATACACCCAACTCAGAAACTGAAAAAAACATAAAATTAAAAAATTTACTTAACTTTATGGCAAAACATTATACATTTCCATAAATGAAAACAATACGGAAAAAACATATCGCTCAACACTGTGCAACAATGTAAACGGTCTGTGTTACAGTACAACTAACCCCATGTTAGTTTTTGCCCAGTGCACCCCTACTGGAAAACCCTTCCTAAAAAATAGTACAAGACAAACGAAAAATCCTAACAGCTTTGGCTGTAATAATTAAAATACAAAACAAAAACTTTAAACTACACCTTACCATCCGCTCTTAACCCAAATTCATAAAATCATCTTACAGGTATACTGTAGCAGAGAAAGTAGGGGTAAGTTGTCACAATGTGAACCTTCTGTTTATTTTTTAACACTTTATTTTTACTATTCATTATAAAAGGGAAGTAGTTACTGTTATAAAACCTTTATTTATTTCAACCCAATTTCCTTTCAGATTAAAAAGTGTTGTATGGTTTTAAGTGTACGTAATAATGGTCAGAAATAGGAAGAGTGGTTGTAAATATTAATTTACTTTCTTTATTCGAAGGGCCAGAGAAAAATAAACAGAACGTTCATAAGAAAATAATAATAAAAAAAATCAATTATGCAGCATTAGAGCGGCCATACACTTATAAAAGGCTCATATAGTTTATCATTTATTTATATTTTAAAAGACTTATTTCATGCTTCAGAATTTATATTTAAAACATGAATCTCAGAACATAAAAATGCAGTATACATTGTGTAAATTC
Source organism: Misgurnus anguillicaudatus (assembly GCF_027580225.2). Classification (NCBI taxonomy): domain Eukaryota; kingdom Metazoa; phylum Chordata; class Actinopteri; order Cypriniformes; family Cobitidae; genus Misgurnus; species Misgurnus anguillicaudatus. The sequence continues at coordinate 39,604,893 of NC_073339.2, read as the reverse complement.
ATATGACAAACCTAAGCAGCATTAAACAGTACAGTAATTTCAGCTTGCTTCTCTTCAATGTAGTTATTATTACAATTTCCATGACATAACCATAAAAGCATGTTAAACCCCCAGGTGAAATGATACCCTTGGGAAGACATACATGTACTGTAGGAATACTGCGAGCAACTTTTATGGTCCTTCGAACTACACTTCAAAAAATGCATTCATTTTTCAACCCAACATTGGGGTAAAAAAGGTTAAATTAACCAGGAATATGTTTATATTTGACCCAACAATGTGTTAAAGGAATAGTCTACTCATTTTCAATATTTAAATATGTTATTACCTTAACTAAGAATTGTTGATACATCCCTCTATCATCTGTGTGCGTGCATGTAAGCGCTGGAGCGCGCTGCAACACTTCGATAGCATTTAGCTTAGCCCCATTCATTCAATGGTACCAATCAGAGATAAAGTTAGAAGTGACCAAACACATCAACGTTTTTCCTATTTAAGACGAGTAGTTATACGAGCAAGTTTGGTGGTACAAAATAAAACGTAGCGCTTTTCTAAGCGGATTTAAAAGAGGAACTATATTTTATGGCGTAATAGCACTTTTGGGAGTACTTTGACTCGCCTGAAAAGTCCGCTCCCCTTCTCACTCTCATAATGAGAGAGGGAGGGTGTTACTGCGCGGAGTCGAAGTACTCCCAAAAGTGCTATTACGCTATAAAATATAGTTCCTCTTTTAAATCCGCTTAGAAAAGCGCTACGTTTTATTTTGTACCACCAAACTTGCTCGTATAACTACTCGTCTTAAATAGGAAAAACGTTGATGTGTTTGGTCACTTCTAACTATATCTCTGATTGGTACCATTGAATGAATGGGGCTAAGCTAAATGCTATCGAAGCGTCGCAGCGCGCTCCAGCGCTTACGTGCACACACACAGATGATAGAGGGATGTATCAACAATTCTTAGTTAAGGTAATAACATATTTTAATATTGAAAATGAGTAGACTATTCCTTTAAAACAAACCAGCATAAGTTTAAAAATTACAACCCAATAGCTGGGCTCGTCCCTTTAGGAAAATATCCCATTTTTTAGAGTGTACATATACATAAAAGACTAAAATAATGTTATAAGAACTTAAAAAAAGGAAAACGAGAAGTTTGAAAAGGAAAATGGAAAGCATTCAGCGCAGCTTTATTTAGACATTACTATGTTAGGGCCCAGTTCTCCACAGTCACACCCCAAATCTTGACGCAATGGCAAACTACAAAACCATGGCTAAAATCTACAGTAATCTTTAAACAGAGCAACTTTGTGCTTTAATGCTCGAGTCTCTCTGTAATGTCAATAAAGTCGAGTCATGGGTGACTGTCCTCATTTAAATATATAGAGCTCTTTTGTAAAGATTTAGGAGACTGTGGAGTCGTTTCGATTATCAGACACTTTGGTACACTAATGTGTGCAAGCATGCATAGAAAGAGTCAAGGTGAATGGCTAGGAAACAAAGTGCTCTGCCCTCGAAATTCACCGTGGCAGGCTTTTAGGGCAGGAAATGCGAATCAGAACAAGCAAACAAGCAGAGAGATGGAGTAAAAGATGTGGCGAGATATTTAATGAGCACTGGGTGTTGTTCATTTGGAGTTCAAGGTGGAATAAAGTCAAGAAAGAGAGAGAGAGAGGGGGGGGGTGTGGGTTTGAGCGAGCGAGAGCAGTGACAGGAGAGAGAAGTAAAGGAACCACATTGAACGTCAAGAAAAGCGTTTTAATCTGTCTCCTGTAAGGAAAGATTGTCCCTTTGAACTCCGAGTCTTTAATTCAACCCTTTCCGTCTGGGGGAAAACTGAGGAAAGGAAAAAATGGAAAGTCTGGCAGTCTGGTTGAGTCCAAAATAAATTCACAGTGGAAAAATCACAGCATGGGATGTTTTGACACATTCAGCTTTGACTTCTGAAAAAAAAATGTGGTGTTTCGGGTTTATTTAACAGACTAGATTTAAGAAAGTTAAGTGTGTAGGGTGAAGTGCGTGATTTTTTCAATGTTAAAATATTTCCTCCCGTCTCGGTTGAACGCGAAGAGACATCTGTATGAAAGCCATTTGTAGGTAGACTTGCCAAAAGTGAAAAGAAGATAATCGTGGCTCTGTGGCGCTTTTTAAACATTGATACGTTTGTCTGTGTGGGGCGACTTCAAGCTCCATTAATAGCATGATTTGGGGTAGGACGGCACATTTGTCTGTCCAATAAAATAAAATTTACTAGCTTAAAAATCTGTACTAGAAGGTTAAATGTTCCTGTAGCTTAGCTGGCAAAGCATTGCGCTAGAAGAGCAAAAGGTCATGGGTTTGAAACCAGGAAACACAAATACTGATAAAATGTATAGCTTGAATTCACTGTACTGTATGATGCTTTGGATAAAATTCTGTAAAATGAATGTAAAAGTCTGTACTTTTAGTACTGCATGTGTTAAAAAATTAGGGGTGTAACAGTACATAAATTCGTACCGAACCATTTCGAGGTACCAAATGCAATCTGTAACAGTAGGCGAGTTTTACGCGTGGAACATATACTTCAAATCAAAGTTCCCACACGAACATTTTAAGTGGCGGACCGCACATTTGTTTAAAGGCGAACACGTGTTTTCATTCCACTGCACTGCTTTTTTATTGCTTTTCTATGTAAACAGTTGCTAGATGAACGCTTTTGACCGTTATGTCAAGTTTCGCATCTTTCGCAGCTTTTGGTGCCAAGTTTTATGATGCCGTCAAGTTAAAACCATTTCAACTTTTTTTTCAGGCAAGTCAGCTCATCAATAGCCTCTTTCACACAGTAATTCTGGTAAATTACCATGAATTTACCAGAATGAATTTACCAGTAAATACAAAAATGTGCTGTTCACACATGCAGTGACGTTCCCTCTTTTTACCAGTAAGACATCATTCACACATCAGTATCAAAATACCGGTAAACTCGGAGAGAAAGCGGAAGTTACCTGTGGCGCGCGGCCGGCGAGCTCCGTACGTGTCGTATTTGTGAACGGTGGGTTATGACTTAATATCCACGGTCCGTATTTTGTTGTTTTCACATCTGTGGCAAACGGTCGCGAAGTTGCTCGTGACCAAACAACATTGGGTTAGGCGGCGTCAAACGGAACCTGCGCGTTTGCACATTAGGCTTCACAGATGGTGTGCTAAGCACGTCGGCAATTTGGCAATTAGATGGTAAGCTGTTTTAAACAACTTTGGTGAAGAAATGTGGATGTTAACTTCAGGTGTGCTCGACTTTTAAGCAACATGTGTGTGGAAACGTCCGTAAACAGTCTGGGGGAAACCGCGTCACCTGTATAAAAAACGTTCTGATTGGCCCGATCTGTCAGCGCGGTCTGACGTCGTCCGTTCTAAATGCCGGTAATGCTATATTTTTCATTCACACACAGCGCTTACCGGTAAATTACCGTTAATCTTACAACCTGTCTTACTGGTAAATTAAGAGCACTGATTTACCGGAAAGGTTCTGTTCACACATGACATGTTAACTGCAATTTACCAGTAAATTACCAGTAAAGACTGTATGTGTGAAAGGGACTTATGTCAGGTCCAGAACCGTGGACCAATCAGGAAACCCTGGAGGCGGGACAAGCGTTGCAAGGTTTTGTTTACAGTAGCAAGTTGGCATAGCAATTTCTGCTATTCCCTCATGTTTTATTCTATATTGTTTTGTTTAATTGTTTTATTTTAAAATGTAAACAGTTTTACTTAGAGGTAGACCACTGATCTATATAAATGACTGGATTGCGCATGACGTCACAACTGTGAAGCCACCGTGCCGCCATGTTGGTATACCCAAACATTCCATTAAATCAACGGACGTTATCAGATTTTAATGAAAAATCATCACTTTACTAGTCTTAGTTTTAATATCTGAAGTTACCCTGTACATTATTACAACACAAACGTCCTAAGCCAACTCAGTCTCACCCCATGTCGTCAATATTTGACGACACTTGACCATTCGTCAATATGTGACGCGGAGGGTATACCTTTCGCGTCATTTTTTGACGAACTGGGGACTTCAATACTATTACGTCCGTTGCATTCTCTTCTCCTATTTTCTTACCATTTTCGCGTCGGTTTAGGGTTAGATTTACATAATGACATCCCTACCCAAACCTAACTCTAACCCCAACGCCAGGTGACAACTGTTTCTAACCCCAACGCCAGGTGACAACTGTTTAATTTCGCGTACACTGTTTAATTTCGCGTCGGTTTAGGGTTAGATTTACATAATGACATCCCTACCCAAACCTAACTCTAACCCCAACGCCAGGTGACAACTGTTTCTAACCCCAACGCCAGGTGACAACTGTTTAATTTCGCGTACACTGTTTAATTTCGCGTACACTGTTTAATTTTGCGTAATCTAACCCTAAACCGACGCGAAAATGGTAAGAAAATAGGTGAAGAGAATGCAACGGACGTAATAGTATTGAAGTCCCCAGTTCGTCAAAAAATGACGCGAAAGGTATACCCTCCGCGTCACATATTGACGAATGGTCAAGTGTCGTCAAATATTGACGACATGGGGTGAGACTGTGTTACCTAAGCATGTACATAGTTATTTATTGAAAGTTGTACATTTTGCATCTAAAATAAATAATCATGCTTTGTACCGTATGTGCAAGCAATAATTTGGTGGTTTTGTTATAATGTTATCTAAAATTACAAGTTACCTCAACTTATTTAGAAAAATAACGCTGACCGTGTAGCTGAATGTCAAAAAAAAAAACTTTATTTATACCCGTGTCATTAAAAAAATGCAGCAGACACACTCACCTTAACGGTTTTTTATAAATCCATTATCCTGCCCGATTAAAACATAAACATTGCAAATAACACCAGAATTAAGAATTAATTTACGTACACATCTCCTAAAATTAATCTTGTGTGACTGATACACTGTAAAGGGGGTAAATTTAGATCATGATTTTGAATGAAAGTCAATGACGCCCTCTGCCGGTTCGGTAAACCAAGATGGCCGCTCAACTCTGCTCTGGCTTCACCTCACACTGTTACGTAAGCGTTCTATGCGCAATCCAGTCATTTATATAGATCAGTGAGGTAGACCGATTAAAAGATTTTGCAGATTAATCAGCACCGATAGTTAATTGGTGGAACAGTCGGCTATCTGCAAAAAATCCATGCCGATCGTTTTTCTGAGTGCGCCAGTTACTTCATATCATTATGAAGTAGTTAAGGGCGGAGTGCACAATTTCTGAAAAACACTTTGGAAAAGGGAGTCGGGCAGACTACCAAAAAAATTGGCATGTAGCCAATCAGCAGTAAGGCGCGTGTCTTCTAACCGACATCGTTGCCTGGGTTGCGTATGTGTGGGGCAAGGCCATTCAAAAGAAGGTCCAGATTCTATTGGGGTAGGGACGTGATTGTTTAGGTGATTTCAAATATCAACACCAGATTTTAAACATTGTGCACTCCGCCCTTTAATTTGCTGAATAGATGCTGCATTAGCAAAGAAACAACAGCAGGAACCAAAGTTTGTCGTCAAGGCTGACAGGAAAGTAATTTTAGTAGTACATCAAATTGTTATAACAAAAATACACGCAGATAAATCCAAGCCAAATGTTTAATGTCATAATTATTACAATCGATTTGCATTCGTTTATATCCAGCTCATTACTTTTATTTATGATTTATCCATATTTTAAGTTAATAATGATATGCAGCTGTCAGCTACGTTAACATATCCAACTAATCAAAACACATCTAATATACATTTATGTAATTTCAATTTTATCATTGGGAGTATTTCACAGTATGTACTTCAATACTTATTAATATAATTAATATATTTTAATTTATACATTCATTTCACTTAGCACATTTTCATGGTTCAGTACTGTTGTTTTACAACTTTTGTAATACATTTTAGCACTGTTTCACTTTTGGTGTTATGTTTGTTTTTTATCCAGTATCCATTGCAAAAACTATCGGTTGATTAATCGGTTATCGGCAACTAGGGACAAACTTAGTTATCGGTATCAGTAAAATCCACTATCGGTTGACCTCTAGATTTACTACAGACGGTTTCATCGGACGTACGTGTTTTGTCACGGTTATGCGTCTGGGTGGAACTTCCGGTCTCTGTTTTTTTAATCATTGGCTAGTGCCTAAACTGAACTTTGGAACAAATACTTCGTCGTAAATAACAAATGTTTTGGTTTCCTAAAGACGAGAGGAGACGGGGATCATGGATCATTACCTTAGTAAGCTGTTGATGTTTCCAAATGTTGATGCTTACAATTGTTAATAATAAATGACAAATAATTGTATGTTTTGCATTTTTTCCCCTAACTGTACAAAAAACAACAACACACAAGGTATGTACCGAACTGTGAATTTTGTGTACTGTTACACCCCTATAAAACAGAAAAGAAAAATGAATCATAATATCTCCATGATGCATAGTGCCTGGTGTAATTCCAGTGCTGGAGAAATTATTACAGGATGGTGACAACGGTGGAAACTTTTTAGCTAAACAGACAGCACCGTGGGAAAGAGATCAGATTCAAACCGAGTTTATAAGCCAGGCAACTGTACTTCGGTTAAATCTGAATTGCTCCCAAGGAACCAATTACAGTGCAAAACAAAAGCACACAAGTCATGTGTAAAGGTAAAAAGAAAATAAAAGCATGTTCATATCATGTGTCGGCACAGTGAAAATATATTTAATGTAACAATACTGGATAAATTGGTCAAACATTGCCACTAAACACGAAGCAAAGCTCAAACAGAAACTATACTCCTGTGCAATATCAAAAAACACATTAAATGTTTGCTGTATACTGCAGATGCGGATTATCAAAACCTTAGGCAGATTCAGTGTGTTCAGCCGTCACATAAAATACACTTCATCTTCACTGAAGCTGTATTGTAGTAAATCACTAAAAGTGAATCAGTATCAGTCTTCATCTCTGTCTTAAAGGCTTACTCAAGGACCAAGCAGCCATGACAACTGAGACATCACTGTAAGCTCCAGAGCTTCAGGTTATTGTGATAGCAGCAGGACACCAGCTGTTTAACATCACGTCCATCGGCTGTTTACATTGCTTAAGGGTCTGTAATCTAAAATTAAAGATACAAATTTGAGTCTGAAAGGGTTTTACAGTCTGGTAATTCCTTGGGATAACCTTTTTAAAGTTAAATGATTGCCAAGTAAGGTAACTGACTGGGACTGTATTGCTGCGTTTACACCAACCGCGATAGAGGCGTGAAGCGCGAGTGATTTCAATGTTAAGTCAATGTGAAGACGCGTTGACATGCGTCTGGAGGTCCCGCGGCGCAGATGTGGCATTTGGCACGGAGGACGCGTTTCCGCCTCATTTGCGCGTCTAGCTTGCACCAAAGGCGCAAATTGAGCGTTGTGCGTGGTACAAGCGAATGATGATTTTTGTGCATTTTGTGTTTGACGCAAATTAGCGGCTGACGCCCTAGTTGAAAAATTTTAACTTTGGCGGAAATTTTGCGCCACGTTAACCAATAAGGAGCCTGCTTGCTGCTGTGGAGGCAGCCCCGCCCAGAGTCACTCATTCAACCTGAAGGAACGCTTGATATTGTCCGAAGCAGTCACCCGGAGTAGGGATGCACGATATATCGGCCGACATATCGTTACCGGCCGATAACTGCTTATTTTTAATATTATCGGTTATCAGTCTGATAGCAAAATTAGGCCGATAAATGAAAGCCGATAAATGATGGATTATTTTGGTTTGTTGAACCACTTCACTTGCTCATTGCTGGCCATGTGGAGTTTTGATTGTGCTTTCTGTGACATAGCACGAAGATGACACATGTTGCGGGCTTAAGAAGAGTATGCTAGTCTAGCACAAAGACAAGATGTCCGCGGTCTGGGAGTTTTTCATTGTGAAATTAATTTGAATATTTATCGGCCTATATATATCGGTTATCGGCCCCCAAATATAAAGAGTTGTCAACATCAGTCATCTTGCAAACAGACAACCGCATAGCACTTGCCCCTCCCACAAGAAGCGGATTTGCCTCTGACGTGCGTCAAATGCTTGCTTTTTCCGCGCGTCTACTCCGCTCTACATGCGCAAATGCATTCAAACTGTTCAAGTGGCAAACTAGGTGCGGTAGACGCGATTTTGACGCCTGAAACGCTGTTGATGTAAACGCACCATAACAGTTCAATGACTTTAGCGAATAAAGAGTAATCAATAATAAACCTAGCTTACAGTACTTAAAATGTAATTGCTTTTGCACATAAGAAAAACACTGATTGTTGCGCATACTGTATTTGAATGCAAGGTATTTAAGTGCACCTGGAAAAGTGGATCGCAGGCACTGAATAAACCACACATTTAAGTTGTGCAAGTGATTAGTAATCTTATTAAAGTCTGAGAAAGTTCGATTGAAAGTCAAGAGAGTATGAGTATGTTGGATGGTGACACTGATGACACTGTAGTCCAATCTGTGATGTTACGCTGTTAGGGTACCAAAGAGCCGATTTAATTATCACAATCAGACAGAGCAGAAAGAGGAAACAGCAAGAAGAAACTGCTGAAATGTGGGAGGGATGGCGAAGGAGAGATAGATGAAGCGAGAAGACGTCTGCCTCTGGAGATGTGAAGTTCAAAGAGCAATCAGGAGTGAAGATGGAAATTTGGAAATTTCATGCAGATAAAAGCAACATGAACGGATTGATTTCAGCAAATTTCCTCTGAAATTGCAAGCTTCAATTTATACTTCAAGCACATGCCAAATTACCAAACCAGATACACAAATTACACCTGCATAAAAACATCCCATCTTTGAAAATTTTGCTCAGATTTTATTGACCAATTTTGAAAGTTTTGAAAGTTTCTTGTTAAAGGAAAACACCACTGTTTTTCAATATTTTACTGTTTTTACCTCAACTTAGATGAATTAATACATACCTATCTTCTTTTCAATGCGTACACTTTTAATCTTTGTACAGCGCTTCTTGAATGTGTTAGCATTTAGCCTAGCCCCATTAATTCCTATGGCTCCAAACAAAAGTTTTATTTTGTGCAACCACACTTACTCGAGTAACTACTCATGTAACAGTCTTTAAATAGGGAAAACATGGAAGTGTTTGGTAGCTTCTAAATTCATCCCTGTTTGGTGCCATAGGAATGGGGCTAGGCTAAATGCTAGCACATTCAAGAAGCGCTGTACAAAGATTAAGTGCACGCATTAAAAAAAAGGTATGTATTAATTAATCTAAGTTGAGGTAAGAAGATAGTAAAATATTGAAAAACTGTGGTATTTTCCTTTAAGGGCATGTTTAGTTTTACCATTGGTGAGAAAGACATTTTAAAGGGATAGTTCACCCAAAAATGAAAATTCTGTCATCATTTACTCACACTTATGTTGTGACACACCTGTATACATTTCTTCTGATGAACACAAAGGAGTATATTTTGAGAAATGTTTGTAACCAAACCATTCGTGAGTCCTATTCACTTCCATAGTATATTTTTCCTACTATGGAAGTGAATGGGGCTCACGAACGGTTTGGTTATAAGCATTCCTCAAAATATCTTTATTCATGTTCATCAGAACAATGAAATTTATACAGGTTTGTAACAACATGAGAGTAAGTAAACAATGACAGAATTTTCATTTTTGGGTAAACTATCCCTTTAAAATCTAATTGATTATTTTATTGTCTATTGTCCATACTTTATATACCGAAAAAAAACATAATCTGTATCTTTACAGTAAATATGACTTTTTTAACATTTAATTTATTAATGCAGCTCTGGTTTACAGTGTGTAAAATATACATTTAACCACAAAACCAGTCATACAGTCACATGGGTATACTAGGAGAAATTGCCAACAATACATTGTATGGGTCAAAATTACAGATTTATCCAAAAATCATAAAATATTAAAGATCATGTTCCAGGAAGATATTTTATAAATTTTCTACCGTAAATATATCAAAGCTTATTTTTTGTGGGTGGATCCAGATGCTAAGGACTTCATTTGGACAACTTTAAAGGTGATTTTCTCAATATTTGTATGTTTTGCACCCTCAGATTTCAGATTTTCAAATAGTTGTATCTCGACCAAATACAGTAGCATCCTATCCTAACAATCATACATCAATGGAAAGCTTAATTATTCAACTCTCAGATTATGTATTTTTGAGAAACGCTTCGGAAAAGGGAGTCGGGCAGAGTACCAAAACACACTTATAGCCAATCAGCAGTAAGGGGGCGTGTCTACTAACCGACATCGTTGCCTGGGTTGCGTATGTGTGGGGTGGGTCTATCAAAAGAAGGTCCAGATTCTATCGAGGTAGGGGCGTGTTTGTTTAGGTGATTTCAAATATCAACATTGGCTTTCAGAGATCATGCACCCCACCTTAAAGGATTCTTATATAATATGTATGTGTAAAAATTAGTTAGAACACAATTAAAAACAAAATACAGGGTAACTTCTGTTGCCAATGCTGATTCGTGTTGCTTTAGCTCATGTACTGCTGGTTTGGAGCGAATGCGTCAACCAAGGCTTACTGTAACTCACAGTGAGTCACCTGTTAGACAACCTCTCTAGTAACCATTTATAAAAAGAAGTAAAACGAAAATTGAAAACATGACAGAAATACGCATTACATTCAATAGCTAGAAATATCACCAGGGATAAATCTGTGCTCTTTTAACCTTCATCCATACTCAAATCTACACCTAGGTTTTAGAGTCTTAGCTTTCGTTCAAAGGGAGACAAAGGGCTAATCCCAGATTTGTTAGCAATGCAAATCCAGCCTGTTCAGGCTCAAAGAGAGATCTGCGAGAAGGGCAGGACTGATGATATATCTACAACTCACAAAGTCTAGTAAAAATGTAATTTAGCAGCTCAAAGACGCTCTCATCTGACCCTGATTTTTCATCTCCTATGTGACAGAAATAAGAAGTTTCTGATTTCTTCCTAGTGAAGAAGAATCCAATAAATGACCAGTGACTATACAATTGGTGTCTGCGGATGCTAACACCTGCAAAAAATACTGTAGATCTTTAAGAACTTTAATTTAGGTACAACTAATCCCACCCAAAAAAAAATTTGGGGGGTTTAAAATGTAATGTATACAAAACATACTGTATAAAAACTCTTAGAAAATGGTCAGCATTGGGGCTGTACTCTTTCAACAAGTAGGGACATTTTCTTTTGGTTTTGGCTAAATCATTCAAAAAATATTTGAGTTCGATTAATTATATTTTTACAAAAGCAACACACACATCTCTGCTACAAATGAACTTTGGAGTTTGTTTCTATTACTTACCAGCCTTGGACAATTACACCAAACGTGACAGAAGTGCAAACGTTACATCTTACCCCATAGGTGGAGTTAGTTGTAACACTTGCTAAAAATTAAGTTTGCAGGCAAATATTTCAATACTATTTTGCCTATATACTTGAAGTGGATATTGTTTATATACAGTAATGAAAATAAGTATTTGAACAGCCTGCTATTTTGCAAGTTCTACCACTTAGAAATCATGCAGGGGTCTGAAATTGTCATTGTAGGTGCATGTCCACTGTGAGAGACATAATCTAAAAAAACAAAATTAAGAAATCACAATGTATGATTTTTTTTAAAGGAACAGTATGTAAGAAATGTATATCAGTTAATCATAAAATGGCCCTGATATGTCATTAGACATTAAGAAATCATTTTCATTTCAAATACTTATATCACTCACAACAGTGATCTGGCCAGGATATTGTCATTTAAAAAGTGGAGTTGCAGCCCTCAACTGATGTTTATGTTGTCATTTTGTGTATTGGCCATCAGTTGTATGATTACATTACCAGTTTTAGCCACAAGTTTTGTGATTGCAATACAAGTTTTGGCCACAATCCTACATACTGTTCCTTTAACTATTTATTTGTATGATACACCTGTAAACAAGTATTTGAAAACCTGAGAAAGTCAATGTTAATATTTGGTACAGTAGCCTTTGTTTGCAATTACAGAGGTCAAACGTTTCCTGTAGTTTTCCCCAGGTTTGCACACACTGCAGGAGGGATTTTGGCCAACTCTTCCACACAGATCTTCTCTAGATCAGTCAGCTTTCTGGTCTGTCGTTGAGAAACATGGACTTTGAGCTCCCTTCAAAGATTCTCTATTGGGTTTAGGTCTTGAGACTGGCTAGGCCACACCAGAACCTTGATATGCTTCTTACAGAGCCACTCCTTGCTTATCCTGGCTGTGTGTTTCGGGTCATTGTCATGTTGGAAGACCCAGCCTCGACCCATCTTCAATGCTCTAACAAAGAGAAGAAGGTTGATCCACAAAATCTCGCAATACATGGCCCCGGTCATTCTCTCCTTAATACAGTGCAGTCGCCCTGTCCCATGTGCACAAAAACACCCCCAAAGCATGATGCTACCACCCCCATGCTTCACAGTAGGGATGGTGTTCATCATTCTTCTTCCTCCAAACACGTTTAGTGGAATTATGACCAAAAAGTAATATTTTGGTCTCATCTGACCACATGACTTTCTCCCATGACTCCTCTGGATCATCCAAATGGTCATTGGCAAACTTAAGACCTGGACATGTGCTGGTTTAAGCAGTGGAAACTTTCGTGCCATGCATGATTTCAAACCATGACGTCTTAGTGTATTACCAACACTAACCTTGGAAACTGTGGTCCCAGCTCTTTTCAGGTCATTGACCAGCTCCTCCCGTGTAGTTCTGGGATGACTTTTCACCTTTCTTAGGATCATTGAGACCCCACGAGGTGAGATCTTGCATGGAGCCCCAGTCCAAGGGAGATTGACAGTCATGTTTAGCTTCTTCCATTTTCTAATGATTGCTCCAACAGTGGACCTTTTTTCACCAAGCTGCTTGGCAATTTTCCCATACCCCTTTCCAGCCTTGTAGAGGTGTACATTTTGGTCTCTAGTGTCTTTGGACAGCTCTTTGGTCTTGGCCATGTTAGTAGTTGGATTCTTACTGATTGTATGGGGTGGAAAGGTGTCTTTATGCAGCTAACAACCTCAAACAGGTGCATTTAATTTAGGATAATAAATGGAGTGGAGGTGGACGTTTTAAAGGCAGACTAACAGGTCTTTGAGGGTCAGAATTCTAGTTGATAGACAGGTGTTCAAATACTTATTTGCAGCTGTATCATACAAATAAATAGTTAAAAAATCATATATTGTGATTTCTGGATATTTTTTAGATTATGTCTCTCACAGTGGACATCCACCTACAATGACAATTTCAGACCAGAAAACTTGCAAAATAGCAGGGTGTTCAAATACTTATTTTCCTCACTGTATCTGTACCTAATGGTGCATTTTTAAAGAATACTGCCCAAGTGACAGTTGGGGTACATATTTTGTGATCACTTATTCATCCTTTATTCATATTTTTGCAAAATAACAGTCAACACAAATGTAACACACAGGCAGGGTCACATTTGTTCATTAGATGTTAGTGTATTAGTTTAATATTAGTTTAAAATCACTTCACTGTAAATTTATGCTAAGGGAATCAAATGGGGGAGTTGTCTGAGATGAACAAATCGATTCCGAAAAACTCTTTTTAAAAATCTCTCCCCTCTAGATATAAGTTCTTTGAAATAAAACCCATCTCACAGGTGTCATGACAAGCGTTTGACTGACAGCAGTGAGGTGAGTTAACCTCAGATGCTGTCTTGAAGCTGACAGCGAGGCGTAATGGGCCGACGCCTCGACCCTGTTACTCCCAGTCAGAGAACGAGAAGGCTAACACCAACAACCATGGGACTTGGCAGTTTCATTTAAAGAATCAATGGCTGTCATGAAGACCATCATCGCTTCAGGTCCAACTGATGCAATCGGTCTAAATACGCAGTAGACAGTTATTGACGTGTCGCTGTTTTTGCCGCATGCCTGCATGCGAGTGCACAGATGAGAGGACTGCTTCGGTTTGGACAGATTTGGGAATGCATTTGCATAATAAATTAAGAGCGGTTTTGTTGTCAATATCCATTGATCACTTCACACAACAAGCTTGATGGTTTAGGATAGGGTCAAAATCGCAACTTACATCCGATGGTTAGGGATGATTTTGTAGCCCTCTCTGAACCATGTGACCTGAGGGCGTGGATAACTAGCCACAGCGGGGGGATTCAGAATGGCTGCCCTTCCTTGAGAGATTGTTTTTCTCTGTTCCAGTTCAGCAAAGTCATCCATGTCTGAAATAGAGAAAGGAGGAGAAATGAAGTTACTGTTGCTCTAAATGACCATCTGCCTCATAAAAAACGTTGAATCCCATAGGACCCTTATATTTCGACTGTGTTTAGGATTTTTTTGCCTCTTTACTGTCTACCAGCACAAAAGCTTGATCGGTTAGATCACCATGGTTAAAATCACTGTAATACACAGTCTTCTGTGGCCTATTGCTTTTCTTGTAAGTATCTCGTATATCTACTGTATTTTATGAAGTAGATAAAGTGCACTAGCATGACAGCACATTTAGAAACGACTCTGAATGTCACTGCTAGTTCATCCCTGATGGGACCCTGTAGTACATGCATAAATGTGTGTTGTAGGTGAGAGTGTTGATGTGTGAAATCCATTTGTGCTTCAGACCCCGAGCACCCTCTCTAGCAACTCGTGTACTTACAAGCCACACGAACATCAGCTCTCGTTTGAATCAGTGCCCCCATCCTGTTCCTCACGACACATTGATATACGCCCGCATCCTCGCGGTTTAAAGATCCCAATGTGTACCTGAGAGGGAGAGAGAGACGCACATACTGATAAAATGTACAGTATAGATGGTAGATAGTAAGTCAATTTGGATAAAAGTTTCTGCCAAATACACAAAAGTAAACAGAGTATTATGCAGTGATAAAACTTCAACCAGTTCTACCATATTATTTCAACACATTCTCACTTCCCAAGGCGTCAAAATCTGAAGCATGTTCAAACGCCTTTAGCGTCAGTATGAAGACGCGAAGGGTGCCCCTATGCGTCACTATATAGACGAAAAGGGAACTCTGTTGCTTTCATGCTAATCCATCAGCGCCGGACATAGACGAAAGGGAATCCTGGAAGGTGATGCCATCACGTTATGCAACGATCGGCAGGATAATGCCGCTTCTGGACGGTAACTACTCAATTTTTTCCAATTTTTAAACCATTGTTGCTTGGGGTTAGATTTGGGGTTTGGATGTCAGTTTGTTTATACTTTTTGTCTTCTGATTTTTAAGCCACTGTTGCTTGGGGTTGGGGTTAGAGTTCCAGTTTGGGTTAGGATGTCTGTATAGGTTTATACTTTTTGTCTTCTGATTTTTAAACCATTGTCACTTGGGGTTAGGGTAAGAGTTGGGTTAGGATGTAATTTTATGTAACAGAAAGTGGTTCTAACCCCAACCCCAAGCGACAATGGTAAAAAATTGGGAACAAAAATTGAGTAGTTACCGTCCAGAAGCGGCATGATCCTGCCGATCGTCGCATAACATGACGGCATCACCTTCCGGGATTCCCTTTCGTCTATATCCGACGCTGAGGGATTAGCATGAAAGCAACGGAGTTCCCATTTCGTCGATATAGTCACGCATAGGGGCACCCTTCGCGTCTTCATACTGACGCTGAAGGCGTTTGAACATGCTTCAGATTTTGACGCCTTGGGGAGTGAGAATGGGTTGATTATTTTGTAAACCTTATTGTTTATCTTTAATTAAGTTTTGTAAAATGTGCTGTTTTGCATTTTGATTACACTATGAAGTAGTAGTTTTCTCTAGTCCAAAGAAATGTACCCAACCTGAAATTACCCGCACAAATAATTTATTTTGAATTTACCCGTCTGGACACGGATGTAATCGGCACCAATGTGTGTGCAGTCTGAATCCCTGCACGCAGCAGTACAACAGAAAGAAACCCTGGTGGCCTCGCATCTATTTGGCACATTGCTACATTTATTTTCCTTTGTTTTCTAATGACGACAATGTGAACTGAAAATTGATTGACAGGCCTGACTCAATGAAAATTAACCTATCGCCAGCCACACAATGTTGCAAGTAGGGCTGCATAACGATTGACATAGATATGTACACTAGATGTCGCCTTGGCTACGGCAGTTTATTGGAACGAATGCGTCAAACAGAGTCGCCATCTTGAAACAGGGGAACCCCGCATCAACGTCATTGTAGGCAATGGTGTAACAGAAATAAAATCACCATAAATCGTCGTGAACGCGATTTTCTTGGTTTTCTTTTGGTTCGTTTCAACAGTCAGACATGTATTTAGCATTTAGTCCAGGAAAAAATAAAAGTTTTGATTTTATGAAAATTTACTTTTTCTAACTGAAATGCATAGTGCTAGTAGCCCTAACATCCATACGCAGCACAAAGTCCGGCATCGTCCATGAATTCGAAGTACAGGCGGAGATAGCAGCTTAACATATATACTTCCTATGATAAGACCCCTGTTCCAAGATGGCGGCGGTTTTGACGCATGCTCAGAGCCCCAAGGCGACATCTAGTGTATATATTTATGAACGATTGATTGCGACTAATTGTTTGCAAAATAAAAGTTTTTGTTTACATCATATATATGTGTGTGTGTACTGTATATAATAATTTTGTATAAATAATTACACACGCAAGTAGATATTTAAGAAGTATTTTGTGTTTATACATTCTTATATTATATACCATTTTTATTTCATTAATATTAATATATTACGGAGCCCCTAAGGGGACATGGAGCAAAAAATTAAATAAAGTAAATAAAGAAACTAAACGCGAAAGTTTCATGTCTGTACGCGACAGTTTCACGTGCACATGTAAAACTAAACTTTAAAAAAAATTCTGCACATGAAGGTTTCGCGTGACCACATGAAAGAAAATATTAACCTTTAACTTTATTGATAAAATAGTGTTTTATTAGGACGTTTTTGTGTTTTGCTTTGGTACCAAAATCGGTACAGAGAACCGTACATTTTTACTGGTATCGGTACCGACTAGGGCTGTCACTTTTTATTCGATATTCGAATATGCATTCGAACATGACGTGAAATATCCGTATCCGAACTATAAATAAACCATTCGGTTTTTAAAATGCCATGTTTAGCGCATTTTTTTACAGTAAGACCTCGTAATAGGAAGGAGGCTGAGCGTGAGACCGACGACGACAGCTGTGCGTAAGAGAGGGAATCAAATGGGACCAACATGAACCTCATGTGCATGTCAAGATAGAATTATAGTTTGTATATAAAATGAAATATTATTGTTTATAGTGTTAAATATTATAGCAGAATAAAAAGCTTGTGTTAATACGTTCACATTATGAAATTAGCATGTATGAAAATAATTGAAAATAACGCAATGTAAACTTTATATTAAACAACAACAGCATTTGTCTTGTAAATGGATTTGAAATGATCATGTGCTGACTGTCGCGCGTCACACAGACGACGGAGTCAAGTGAGATCTGCTTAACTTAACGGTAAGTTTAATTTCATCTCAAATATCAAATGGTTTGTGCTCTCTGTCATTAAAAACGGTCAAGCAAACAGCACGCACAGAGATAATGTACTTGTGAATGACGGCTCACAAACGCGCGGGATAGGCTATGTATGTGTGCTTGTTTCTCACAAACACGCTCAAGTGCGGGATATGTGTGCTTGTCAATAGCGGGCATTAAATCCGCTGAGTTTTCCGCCGAAATCTGCAGGCGCGGATACTGTTTGGGCATGGCTAACGTTATATTTTTTCATATAAGTTGTTATTCATAAGTTGATAACCTGCTGTTTCAAACATTAAATAAAAAAAGTAACTGTTAATAAATTTGTGATTGAATCTCCATTACGATGTGGGGTTATTATTTTTTTTTGATGCGCGGAGGGCACCTAGATATTCGAATATATTCGGATATACATTGCATTGCATATCCGTTCAAATTTGATTTTTCTCAAAAGTGACAGCCCTACTACCGACTACTGATATTTTGGTACCTTGACAACACTATGAGAACACATAAATATTGGACTTTACAAGGACTTTATGTTACATTTGTAAAAATAAACATTATAAAACGGTTAGTTCCAATCGTTGATTCTGATTGGTCAATAGGTGTGCTTTATTCACGATAAAACACTGCTATGACCGCTTCACCCAACGGTTCTATTTAATATCACTGCGCCCTTAGCAACACCCTTAGCAACACATAAACATATAATCAGACAAAGTCTGAGAACAGTTTGTTGTTTTTATTTGAGCTTTTATTTTGTTGTTCGCAGTCAGGGACTATTTTTTCTAGCGGAAGGAATGCTTTTATTGATTTAACTTCATGAAAGTTGCACTAATATTTTTTTTTTACTTTAATATTGTGTGGTAACCGTTTTATAAAAGCAATAAGGTACTCGATGCAAGTGCTGTATCGTGAATAAGTAACGGCTGAAGGGGTTGCAGGCACTCCGCTTCGCGTCGTGCCTCACAACGCCCTTCAGCCGTTACTTATTCACGATACAGCACAGCCTCTCATACCTTATTGCTTACGTATAATCTATATGTGTTCAAAGTATACACTACTATATATTTTTATTTAACTCTTGTGCAATAGATCACAGTCAAATTTGCGTTATCCGCCAAACTGCAACATGGCTTCTTGATGTGTGTGCAATAAACAGCTCAATAAACATTCAAGGCGTTTAAAAGCGATGGCTAACAAGCCTTTTGATTTATTAGCGGATGGATGCGAGCGTGAGCTGTTGAATTAAAAAGATGATGAGCCCAGAAGGTCAGAGTTGTGTTGATTTGGTTTAACAGATGACAGTTTAATGCAAAAACCAATGGCTTACATGGACTGAATGTGGAATCCGCTACCACTAATGAAAACTCAACTTATTGCTGGTTTCTGTTAAAGACAAATTTTTATGGAGGTTCACATCTGTTTGTATATCAATAATAGTTATTTTATTAATTATACTAAATGCCAGTTTATTAAAAAACTGAACATTTTATCATCAATTTGTCATCATTGATCCTCCTGTCATCACTGAACTTTTCTTGTTATGTTGCACTGTTCCTTTTAATTAACATCGTTTGACTTTTTTTTATAAAAACAGACCTCACTGCTTGTCTTGCTAAATCTGTTCTTATTATAAAGCACTTCTTTATTATACAAAACTCCAATAACATAGTCTCCAAGACCCCAGGGTCGAAGATGGATGACCAGACAGGAGAAAGAGGCCAAAGAAGAGAACAGGACAAATGAGATCCCGCAGGACTCAACATTGTCTCTTTTTGGTATGAAACATTATTTTACACTGCAGCACTATTTTGTACCGCACAACCTAAAACCATCGAAATCAGTACATGTGCAAGATAATGGTTATTTGTACCAAAACCAACCAAAGCCTTGTCGTGTAACAGTAAAATCGACAACATAGCATTGACATACACTCTAAATAAAGGCACAAAAGCTGTCCCCTTTCAAAAAGTGCATATTAGTACCTCAAAGGTACCAATTGTATACATATCTGTGACCTAAATGGTACATATTAGTACCTTTTCAAAGCTTTTATACCATTATATATTTATACCAAAATCTGATGGTGCAAAAAATCTAAATATTGATAAAATCGCCTTTTAAGTTTTTAGCAACTGCATCCACTCACAAAAAGTAAGTTTTGATATATTTACGGTACGAAATTTACATAATATATTGGTAGAGCATGATCTTTATTAAATATCCTATTGATTGTAGTATTTAAGAAAAATCTATAACTTTGACCCATTCGTATTGTTGGCTATTGCTATACCGTGCTTTACCTGTACGACTTAAAGGATTAGACTTAGAAAAATTCAGATAATTTACTCACCACCATGTCATCCAAAATGTTGATGTCTTTCTTTGTTCAGTCGAGAAGAAATTATGTTTTTGAGGAAAACATTCCAGGATTTTTCTCTTTTTAATGGACTTTAATGGACCCCAATACTTAACCGTTTTAATGCAGTTTAAATTTGCAGTTTAAAGGACTCTAAACGATCTCAAACGAGGCATAAGAGTATTATCTAGCGAAGCGATTGTCATTTTTGGCAAGAAAAAATAAAAATATGCACTTTTAAACCACAACTTCTCGTCTTCCTCCGGTCGTGTGACGCGCCAGCACGACCTCACATAATACGTCATCACGTCAAGAGGTTACGGACTTCCGACGTTGTTGTATGTGGAATGATACTAATTAATGTCTTTGTGTCAGTTTATTGTTTAAAATGGTCCGCAAATGTGCGTTTCATATATGTAACACATGACCTTTCAACGTCAATTTTAAACTGCATTAAAACTGTTAAAGCAACACTAAAGACTTATTGCTCTTTGCTCCCCCTACAGGTTAGAAGCGTAACCACTGAAACGTTTTTGGAAACGTTATTTTAAGGTAAAAAAAACCTCTTTTGTGTTGCTTTAAGTGTTGGGGTCCATTAAAATGAAAAAAATCCTGGAATGTTTTCCTCAAAAAACATAATTTCTTCTCAACTGAACAAAGAAAGACATCAACATTTTGGATGACATGGTGGTAAGTAAATTTTCTGGATTTTTTAAAAAAATAGACTAATCCTTTAAGACCAGTTTTGTGGTCCAGTGTTACATAGAACAAATATATACTTGTAAAATAAAACATAAAAATTCAAACCGACTCTATTTTCTTTTCTACTGCATGTATTTATTTTCTTTAATTGTTTGTCAGTGCAATTTTTTAAAAACATGACTTATTTTTTCTGTATTTTCTGCAAACATAACAACTATAGAGCGTGAAAAAATGCAAGACAATGTCAAAACTCTTTTTGCAACCCTTTCTACATCTGCAATGTGTATTTACGAGTTAAAAATATTATTTAACATGAAAAATGTGGGAGGGGATGTGATTTTATCCATAGGGCATTAATTGGATCGTGATAAATCGGTATTACATAGCGACCCTCGGAATGCATTTTGAATGCGAGATTGCTAAAATAATGCATAATAGCCATTTGGCTACTGGTTAACATTGACAAAGGTGACATTAGAGGAGATGGTCCTGTAAGAAGTTGAATCATTTTAATTAAAGATCAGCTCTTTTATTTAGAATCACGCATTGTTAGTGATGACTTTAATAAATGATTTCTCAGCATAACATTATAGGCCAAACAAAAGCTGCATTGTTGACGTTAAATGTGTTGTTAATTTAGTTGAATTTTCTCTTTATAGACGAGTAGCAACTTAAATATTGAAGGTTAAACAACAAAGGGAGTCTGGGATCCCATATCAGCATTGGTCTAAACCGCAGGTTGCTTCAAGAGGATTATCCCTACTTTGGAGAAGATATTTGAAGAATATTTATCCGAGTCTAAGCATCCATGCAGCGTTATTTAGGATTTCTTCAGTACCTGTACTCGGGAGAATATTCAGTGATGTCTGTAGTGTTTCTGATCCATTTGAACTCCAGCGGCCAGCTGCCCTCGGCCAAACAGGTGAGCACAAGTCTGTTCCCCTCCAGGTGCGTCTGTGCACCTCCTGCCTCGGTTTTAAAGTATGGGGCGATGTCTGTGGAGAAACCAACAACAAATGAGTTTAGAAAGAGCTATTAGTAATGAGTCTGACCACACATATGACGGAAAAATTGCATGTGAGATCTCTATAACATGTCAGTTTGTGTATGTCTCCACTAGTTTTAGAAGAGATCTCAAAATCTTCTCAAATATGCCTCAGATTTGCCAAAATACCAATGTATTCAATCAAAACTCTTACTTTGTGTTCACAACTGTCTTTTTTGTTTAGCATAGATAGAAAACTTCTTTCTTTTCAAGCCATAACTGGTTCCAGGAGTTTGACATTACCTTGCTAAGCTGATGATTTTAAAGAATTAGTCCATTTTCTTAAAAGAAAATAATTTACTCACCACCATGTCATCCAAAATGTTGATGTCTTTCTTTGTTCAGTCGAGAAGAAATTATGTTTTTTGAGGAAAAAATTTCAGGATTTTTCTCATTTTAATGGACTTTAATAGAGCCCAACATTTAATACTTAACTCAACACTTAACAGTTTTTTCAACTGAGTTTTAAAGGACTATAAACAATCCCAAACGAGGCATAAGGGTCTTATCTAGCGAAACGATTGTCATTTTTGACAAGAAAAATAACAAATATACACTTTTAAAGCACAACTTCTCGTCTAGATCCGGTCGTGATGCGCCAGCGTGACCTCACGCAATACGTCATGACATCAAGAGGTCACAGAGGACGTATGCAAAACTACCCCCAAGTGTTTACAAGTGTGGTGAAAGAGGACCGTTCAGACGTTGTTGTATGTCAACTGATACTAATTAATGTCTTTGTGTCAGTTTATTGTTTAAAATGGTCCGCAAATGTGCGTTTTATATATGCAACACGTGACCTCCCTACGTCACTACGCATTTGCGTTAGGTCGCGCTGGACCGGACCTAGACGAAAAGTTGTGGTTTAAAAGAGCATATTTTTTATTTTTATTGTTAAAAATGACAATCGTTTTGCTAGATAAGACCCTTATGCCTCATTGTTTATAGTCCTTTGAAACTCCATTGAAAAAAAATGTTAAATGTTAAGTGTTAATTGTTGGTGTCTATTAAAGTCCATTAAAATGAGAAAAATCCTGCAATGTTTTCCTCAAAAAACATAATTTCTTCTCGACTGAACAAAGAAAGACATCAACATTTTGGATGACATGGTGGTGAGTAAATAATTTGGATTTTTCTTTTAAGAAAATTGAATATTCCTTTAATAAGGCATAGCACAGACGGATACTGGGTTAAACACCTAATATAACCTGCTATTGTCAAATTTTTTTTTACTAGTTATTAGTATAAAAGTATAATCACAACTGATATTTGGCTTGCACTTGTCGCAGTGCATTTTAAAGTCCCACTTGAAGCCGTCCTGGTACATGGCCAAAATGAAGCATCCCAGGTCAACGTTCAAAAAAGGCATTCTTACGGTTTCTGCAGGAAATGTGCTTACAGACTGTGTTTTTGTGAAGCTAATGGGCAATTTCTCAGTGCCTCCCACCACACTTGTTAGTAAATTACTCGCCATTTAGCGGATGCTTTCATCCAAAAAAGACTAATTGCAGAAACAGGCCTCCTGGAGAAAGTAAGTGCTTTGCTTAAATGCACAAAGGTCAAAGACCATGTGAAGTATTAAAGGATTAGTCCATTTTCTTTGTTCAGTGTAGAACAAATTAAGTTTGAGAAACACATTTCAGGATTTTTCTCAATTTAATAGACTTTATTGGACCCCAACAGTTTACAGATTAAATGCAGATAAAAATTGCAGTTTCAATGCAGATTGCATAAGAAGGCATATCTCAAACGAGGCATAATGGTCTTATCTAGCAAAACTATTGTCATTTTCAGCAAGAAAAAAATTTAAAATATGCACTTTTAAACCACAGCTTCTTGTCTTGCACCAGCCGTGTGATGCACCAGCGCGGCCTCACGTAATGCGTCATCAAGTCAAAACGTCACGTATGACGTATGCGAAACTATAGCCCCAGTGTGAAGAAAGAGGGCCGTTCCGACGTTGTTGTATGTGTAATGATACTAATTCACATCTTTTATGTCTGTTTATTGTTTAAAATGGTCCGCGAATGTGCGTTTTACATATGTGACGCGTGACCTTTCAACATGCTTACGCAATTACGTGAGGTCGCACTGGCGCATCACACGGCTAGTGCAAGACGAGAAGTTGTGGTTTAAAAGTGCATATTTTTTATTTTTCTTGCCAAAAATGACAATTGTTTTGCTAGATAAGAGCCTCATGCCTCATTTGGGATCATTTTGAGCAATGTTAAACTGCATTTTAACTGTAAACTGTTGGGGTCCAATAAAGTCTATTTAATTGAGAAAAATCCTGAAATGTTTTCCTTAAAAAACTTAATTTCTTCTCGACTGAACATAGAAAGACATCAACGTTTTGGATGACATGGGGGTGAGTAAATGATCTGGATTTTTTTTAAATAAAGTGGAGTAATCATTTCATTAGATATTTAGGTTTTTGTAGAAACTGGGAGTAATTCTTGTCTGCGCACAACTAGCCAGCATTATCCTAAACTGTTTTGAGAGGAAAGTCATTGCTAAGAGTGCTGCTATGTGATTGCTGTGAGTCTTATGGATGCCCAACTGGTAAATTAACTTCTTTTGTGTCATGCAGGTCCCAAGAAATTGTCTCCATCACTACAAGTCTATGGCAATTTGTGATATATTTTGTCAGTTTTATCATCTGTTAATTTTATCAAGGTGTTAAAGGTATAGTTTATCCAATTATGACAATTCTGTCATTATTTACTCACCCACAAGTTGTTACAGACATGAATAAATTTCTTTGTTCTGCTGAACATAAAGAAAGATATTTTGGGCAATGTTTGTAACCAAAGCGTTATGACGCGACTGAAAACGTCTGTATAAGCTTGTCAGCTTTTTATTCAGTTGAGCGCTTTGTTTGCTTTGATACGTCTGCTTTGTTTATGTCGTTAAACAGTGTGCAGGTTGGTTGTTGTGATATTTATCCCACCCCTCCTACACTGTGATTGGACGGCTGAGTGAGAAGTGACATTGACAAGCTTTTCCAACTTTCGGTGCTTAGGGCTGAGGCAAGAAAAAACACCGTGCATCAGCGCTCAGCGCGAACAAAACCCGTCAGCTGCTGCAACGCTTCCACTGGAAACAATTAAAAACTTAAGCCGACTGCCAGCGTAAATGTTTTGGTGTGTACGCTACCTTACTGTAACAACTTGAGAGTGAGTAAATAATACATTTCAATGTGTGGGTGCAAAAAGTCTTATTGTTTACAAAAGCAACAGCATTTATACGCTATTTTTACGTATTTTTTGTATTTTATGTAATCATACGTTATATATTTGGGTGATTCTTGCGAAATTAGAGTTATAAGGTGTCATGAAACATTTTAATAAAAAAAGTAAATGCAAAGAGTATCAAAATAAGAATCATACAGTTCCAAACATCTCTTCATGTACTATTTTGCACTGCACATGATTTCAAATGACATCATACAAACCAATTTTGTTGTTTTTTCCACATTTAAGGGGAAAATTTTCATTACCGCAACGTGTCCATGACTGGATTTGGGTTCTTTGACATGGAAATATTAAAAAATAAAAAAATCTAAAAAATAAAACCCTTCAGTGCATGTTTAACATTTACATTAAAGAAACATGTGGTATTTGGTGATCATTGGTGAATGTAGAGACAATAATAAGGAATATAAATGCGTCCAAGAAAAATGTTCTCATCCTCCGCAACAATTTTCAATCATTGTTTAAGCACTCAAGGAACTAACATTTAAAAAAAATTGTTGGAAGGGACATAATTGACTGTGACACTCAAGATGGCTAACAGGTCAGATCTTATTTTTTCTCTCCAGATAAAAGTTGAAATTTTGTTTGTCATAGTACCTAGACAACTTTTTAGTTCTCATTACCGAAACATGAGTTTGTATATTTAATGTAATATAATTTTGCGGTAATGATAACTTTTTATAATATAATCTAAAAAATGTAAATAATTTTAAAGGAATATATTTTTTAAATCCTCTAAAAATAATGGTTATAGTAAGTTTAGACCTTAATCTTATATGTGCAAAATAAAATTGGCTTAAATTTTTTTTTTCTGATGCTGGACACGAATTTCGTGAGAATGGACACTGGATTTCCTGAGAATCACCCATTTAGGGTCAGGGTTTGGTTAAATCAGTACCCAATTATCACCATATGAGCGAGGAATTGTAATATAAAAGTTAAGTAGTTTGCTTTAGCAAAACAAACTAAATATTAACTCTTAAAAGGAATAGCAACAAGAAGTACAAAAAAATCTTCTATTTTTTATAATTCTTATAAAACTTTTCACAGTACAAATGCTATTGAATAACACCGTACTTTTCATACGGTATGTATGTATAATTGACCATTATCGACACACCGCCATATCTGAACATATCTGTTGCTATATGATCGCCAAATGAGATCAAAATATCGTTTCTCTTCATTAGCCATAAATTACTCAACTGGAGTATTTGGATTACTTTAATGATGGATAGATGTGCAATTTGGACCTTTGCCATGTTCACCCCCATGAGAAGATAATGATGGCATTGTAAAGGAAATTATTATTTTGTGTTCAATTGAAGAAAGAAAGTCCTATACATCTGGGATGGCATGAGGTTGAGCAAATTGTGAGAGATTTTTCCTATTTCCATGACCTATTCCCTTAATAACGTTCCCTTTCATCAATTAAAGGTTTCCTTTAGACTGATTACTCAATAAGTCATTCAGGCGACTCCACCGACCAGTCGAATTTAAAAATGTGTGCACATGCAACGTCACTTTCACACAGTAGGAAAGCACTGCGCGATCTGACCTTTTGTGTGATTCTAATATAAGGTGATGTGACAGCTGCATGCACTTGTTACAGTCACACAATTTGGGGGAGTTAAGTGCCCCCACCACCCATAATGCACCAATCTCTTCCTGTAGCCTAAGGACACAGTTACCCACAGAGAAGATCTGAGCGCGCAGACAGGTAGAAGCAAGCATGAGTAATCAGGTGGAAGAAATGAGGTGATCAGTGACATTTACACATCAAACACGCACGCACAAACATTTCGGTGAACTCTAGCGCAAGCCATCCATCCATCCGCACACACACACACACACAAATATCAGCGCTAGTACACACACACACACACAACACACGGACTCACGCGGTGGAGAGACAGGGTGATCAGTGACATTTCCATAAAGTGAAGGCAGAAGAACTCCAGGGAACAAGAAACACAACATATGCACACACATACAGTACACACACACAACCGGCTCTTTAAAAGTGTCTTCAGACCAGACAATCTTTACAGTTCGCTCGAAGAACAGGGAACAGGGTTTGACAGGGAAGACATGATATGTCGCTCTAATTTTTCATGTAAAGCTGCTTTGAAACAATGCAATATTGTAAATAAAAATCGCTGTGTAAATAAATTTAAATTTAATTGTTTATTTATTTTCCTTTTTGTAACATGAATAGTAGGGCTGGGTATTGGCAAGGGCCTCACGACACAATACGTATCACGATACATGGGGCATGATGCAATGAATCATGATACGATACAGTACGTTGCACAATGCGATACATTGCAATACTTTTTCTTTTTTTTATCAAAAAATTACAAATATAGAGCTGTTTTTTTTACTTAAAGCCAAAATGCGTCCACACGTCGGCTTTGAAAGCTGCAAGCATTTTTTTATTTTCTGCCATTTTCTCACTCCTGCTAACTTCTGAGACATTGGCCGAATGGTCGTATATGACAAACAAATGGACAGCGACAACTACAGCAGCGGCAGAGGAGGTTGTTTGACGCACACAGAGGGATTTGATTAAAAACGATAGTAGAGATGGAAATATTGATACATTATAGTGGAAAAATGTATCACGATAGTTAGCTGTATCAATATTTTTGCACAGCCCTAATGAATAGCTTGAAAAATCCCACTCCGAAGTGTTACTAAACTCGATGGAAAAGCTAACCAAGCCAAAGTGATGTAAGCTGACCCGACCTGACCCAAACCAAACCGTAGGGTATTATGCAATGGAAAAGCACCAAATGATAGCAGTTTTTTGGGGGGGTGAACTGTCCCTTTAAGTGATTCAGTTAACAGTACGCTTCAGTGTAGTTCAGGTAGATGTGTTTAGTTACAGCTGACAGAGTTGGTTATTCTTCAGAGGGCAGATGAAACAATAGCTCAATAATTACTGTGTGCCGCTAGATAAGCCGACAAGCCAAGCATTCAGTGCGATTTGTTTATTTATAATCAAACGAAAGTTCAAAAGGATGCAAAATCTGACAGCTTGAAAATGAAGGGGATGAGGAGAGAGACGGAAAACAGAAATAAAACGAATCAAGAAGAAACATATGAAGAGTTTGGTTCCAAAACGAGATAAACGCCATTCTTGAAAAAAAATGAGTTACTGCCATTATCAGTATTATATCAGGTCAGTATTAGAAAGTAAATTCTTAATTTTACGCAAAATCCAATATCCGCCGTGTTATTCCGTCATCTTTTCTCCCTTTTTTCCCAACACGCGATATACGCCACTCCTGCTTTTCTACAGAACGCAATAAATCCGCTCCACATATTACAGCGCACCATTCCACGCAATGTAAACAAACAATGGCGGCGCGTTAAGTACACGGAATCGTAGTTTTTCTCATCTGCTTTGTACTTCGTCATCAACAAACAAACAAAAACAAAATAATACTTTAATGGCATTGATAAACCTGTGGTTGTTTACTGTGACGGGAAAAATTGTAAGTCATCAACATCCAATAACTTACACGGGAGGCACTCGGGAGACGGGTGCTTGTTCTCTCGACAGCATCTGTGAAGTTTATGTGATTCTAACACATTGACCCCAGGGGATTATATGAAAAACTTTCCATTATTTTACGTGAAGCCAACGAAAATCGAGCACGCCAAAACATTTTACAGCTGATCGCTTTGAAAAATGTTAAGCGACGGCGTCAAGTATAACCGCAGCAATGACAGTGTCATTAATATAACAAAGTAAGTGTTTTGATTAATGCCATTAATGTTTATTTTTATACCACTAGTCAACTAAATGAATATATCATGGCAAAGATGAATGCACATTTATACATTGATTGGATAGATTTATAGCATTTTGAAAAAAAAACATGTCATGGATTTATTGCATTTTGTGGAAAAAATAATTCGTTTTTATAATAAATCTTTGAAAATCAAGTTATGGATTTGAATTTTTTATGTTTTTATAACCTAAAGATGCTATGTGAAAGTTTGTAACAGAAAATAGTGGTTTTCATCTTGTCACTTTCTTGGTATAGAAAACACATTTTTACCAAAATTAGTCAAAATGGATTTATTGCGTTTTGGAACCAAACTCTTCATATGCACTTGGACGCTGACAAATTGGCGCTAAAAGTCCATCATCTCCAAATGTCTGGGCCTTAAGGTGTATTTCTGATTGACTGTCATTTTTCTTTATTTTTTTGTTCCCCACCACTGTTTTATTTACAATCTGTACAATCCCAGAGGAAAAATGTTTAAGCTCAAATTGAAGTCTTTGGCTTTTATAGCAGACTTTGGCATCTTGGCACAGTTTTGACATTGCAGAAATCTTCACATGATGAGTTTCTCAGGAGAAATAAAAGAGAAGTGCGAGATTCACAGCAAAGACTTGAATGTTTGCCGAAAGCATTGCAAGCACACATTTATACGTAGTGTTCTCGCATACAGGTATTTTCAGCAATGAAATACAAATATACGTTCTTGAAAGCAAGCTTCAAATACTGAACGTCTAAGTTACACAGACACATACCCTGAAAAGCAGAAAAACGATCTTGACAGTCCCGCTGTTTCACAAGGACAAACATCTCAGAAAAGTCCAACGGCGTGCCAGAAACGCTCTTTCATGTAAAACGCGTGATGGGCCCTATCCAAAAGAGTTATCACACTCCAAAAGAGAAGTTGTGACATGCTCGATTAAGAGTCAACCCCTCAAATATTCCCCCGGTACCCTGTAGACCTCAAGCTTTCAACGATTTTATTAAAAGTTCTCGCTTTAACTTTCTCAAGAGCTGGTCACGGACCTATTGCTTGTTTTCTCACCGATTCTTTCATGGCTCTTACTGGCGTAACCTTGGTGTGCTTGTCATCTCTTGATATGATGGACAGAAGGATCTACTTTTATTCATTATTTAGGCGGGTTCAGATCAAACACCTTTCACTCCGGATTCAGCCTGATGACTGGACCCTCACAGACAGAAAAGGGCTGTATAAAGAAATTCAAGTATGATGATGATCACTTTGTGAGGCTAGAAATAACACTAGTCGAATAGGAATATTACACCAGGTCAACAGTAAAAAGCAAATCAATTGTCAACAGAAAAATCAATGATAACACCTGAGGCACAAAAACTGACACAATGAAGTCTGCGCAGCTATGGCCTTGACAGGACTTTTAATCTAAGGTGGACAAAGACTTAACCTTGTTTTTTCACCCTTTTTCTTTGCTCTTTCTACACATTTTTTCTTCTGTTTGATTCCATTAATAGCACACAGCGAGCCAAAATAGTGACTGTTTCACTTGACTTGTCTTTTCTATCCCACATTACGATTTATTTTGATATCTTTTAAGGACCTTTCTACTGTAACTTACTGATTTCCTTTCAACTCTCGGTGGTGTGTACACCAAGGCATTTATGTCAGCAGCGGGCATATGTCTTCAATATTTTCCAGTGGAAGTGCCACTCTTTTCAAAAACGGCATCACCTGGCAAGTTTTGTCCGCGCTAAGCTCCAGCGCTTGGCGTTTTTTTTTCCGCGCTATACGCTGAACACCCATTGTTGAAAAATGTTCAACTTTGGGTAATATGCTCAGCTCGTCTACGTCACTTCTCACTTGGCCATCCAATCACAGTGGAGGAGGGGGATAGGAAAACATCACCACAACCATCCGGCACATTGTTCGACGACTGATAAACAAAGCAGAAGCATCATAGCAGCAAATGCGCTTTTTTGCTCAAATTTCATTGCTAAAAACAACGTTATTTTGTGTTTTTGGTATAATACAATGTGTTCATCGATTTCATCGATCTGAAAAGTGCTTTGTCCCTGATTGGCCAGCTAATCTATACGTTGTGATTGGCCTAAATACCTCTGACGTCAACAGAATTGTGACGCTCTTTACCATGTTTAAAAGATTCGCTCATAATGCAATGCTAACAGGAGTTTACTTACAGCCTGTGAGTCCGAAGCGGGAGGAATTATGATAATGTCGGTCTTCTCTACATCACCAATCCCAGGAAGTAAACTGTTGCCTACAATCCGTGTGTTTTTGTAGTCCAAGAAAATAGATTTACGTTGCAGACGATAACTCGCGTCATTGTTTACTTTGGGGTTTGTACCTTTTGCATATCATTAACATGAACTAATACACACTTACACACCACAGGAAATGTAAAATTGTGAATCGGACAATAGTTGCTCTTTAACATTCGACATCTGCCTGCCGTTTTAGTCGATTTTAAACCTTTTGGTGTACACGCCACTCAATTCTGTATCTGTTTATTTGTTACACAAGTTAAATGTGTTTGTTTGAGGTCTACAATTAAAAATTATAAACCAAAATCATAACTTAAATTATAACTAATAATGTTTTTAAAAGTACATTACTAACTGCACATAATCACACTACTCACACTGTAAAAATTCCTTGTTGCACTTAAATGTTTAAGTTTAAACAACTTCATTTTAACTTTTTTGACTAGAAGTTGCTATAAATTATAAAAAAAAATTGTAATAACTTAAGACCATTCAACTTTTTTATACCAACTCCTCAATAGTCAAGAAAGTTGAAATGACTTTAAAAAATTGAAGTGCAACAAAGACATTTTACAGTGCATCAGTTTTTGAACCAATCTGCTTGTTATAGTATCTTTTAATGAGCTGTTCAATATGCAAGATGAAAAAAACATTATTGCCTTATATTAATCTGTGTTTTTAATGCACTAACAATCCTCAGAAGTATAAAAGCTGAGATAAAAGAGAAATGTACACATGGGAAGTGCTAATTATTACAGATAGCAAAAACCTCTTTGGTGTTTTTCGGGAGTTTTCTGAAAGCTTGCCAGCACTCAACCCAAACTTCAATGATCACTCCTGACTGTTACATGTACAGTAGTTAAACAAAGTTCAGGCAGTGACTGTCTGTAACGTACTTACATAGCTGTTACTGCGGCCTTGCCAGTTATGTGTAAAGAAAAAACTACCAAAATAAACATGTATTTACGTGTACAAAAGGGTGGAGACAGGGAACAAATTCGCAAATTCATATCTATGGTCCGAGCTGTGCGCTTGCATAGAGGCGGAGACTCATTTGCATATTTATAGATCCGCATAGTAAATAAGGGAAGCAGTTTTAAAGCATGTAGGGTCACAAGAAAACGTTATCATATGCTTTTATGATGCTCAAAGATATTAAATTATCGAGGCTTTAAGTAACCAAGCAATCGGGGACTTGTGTGGGAAAGCAGCCAGGTTTAAATAAGGTTCAGATTGCCCCCCCTCCAAAGTCTTCATGACTTATGACCACCGTCAACTTGTGAAAGCCACTTTATTATAAAGCACAGGTGACTCCTGGGGGACTGTTTCAGTAATAAGTATCCTAAAAAAAAAAGTTATCTCGGATAAGTGTTTTATTCTGACGCTGTGAGTCTAAACAGTGTTTGAGTTATATGCCATCAGTCTCTTTATATACTGAATCAGACAAAATCGATGTTCATAAAAAAGCGCCTTTTGAAGCATAATCCAGTGCTGTGAATGGCTTCAATTTCTAACACCTTTAAATAAAAACCCTGCTTTTTATCTTCTTTCACATTTATTTTTACCTCAAAAGTGAAAGGTAGAGAAACACTTCAATAACATAGAAGAACAGCGTCAAGCTGAATTCCATAGAGATGAACTTCAGGGGTGGGACACAGCTGCTTGGATTAAGTCAAGAAAAGCTGGATTTCAAGTGCCTGATCTGTAATTTTAAAAAAGATTAGACTTGACTAGAACTTAATGTGTTTATGCGAGTTGGCGTACACGGGTGCCCAGACAGCGGCTCTCCCACGAGACGCACCGTAGTACGTGACCTCATTAAAGGGAGACACTTTAATATTTGGCAACATCCCCTTGAGGACTACGGGCATGCATGTCTTCCTGTCTTCCCAGATTGGCTCTGTAGAAGATGATAGTGTGTGTGTGTGTGTGTGTGTGTGTGTGTGTGTGTGTGTGTGTGTGTGTGTGTGTACCTGTGAAAAGTAAAATGATATACATACACAAATACACACACAAACATTTCTATCTGTCATATCACTGCACTGATCAAACTGATCAAAGTCGCTTGGGCACCTACTGTAAGTTGTGAGAATATTTTATTTGGTTTGATCATGACTTTTCCCTAATCTTAACTTTGTGATGTACGGCAGTAAAGTCCTTGATTATTATGCCGGAATGAGAGTAAAGTTCCTAGTAGGGGTAGGTATCGATTCAGATGTTCCAGATCGATTCAATTTCGATTCAAAAGCTATCAAATCGATTCGATTTCGATTCAATTTTCGATTCTGGTTCTTGTGTCGGTTTTTATACTCGATTATTGATTCAACTCAATGAATATAGATTGATAATATAGATTAATAAAAAATAACAGCGAACAGCAGTTTACAAGTGGGTAATTAATAAAAAGAAATTAAAAAGCACAACACTATAGTCGTCGTCTTGCTTGCGAAATCTAAAATGCTTCCATACCTCTTACTTTTTATGTGAAGGTGGAATCAACATCGATGAAGCACCTGAAACCGGCATTTTAAGCACTAAATGAATGAATGACAGGCTTGTCTCTCACTCCTTGGTAACATCACGGCAGGCATAAAAGAGGGTGACATCTAGTAAAGAAGACTAGTAATTAGATTAACGTTAATCTTACGTTCAATGTTTGCAGAAATAAATATGAAAGAAAAAATCGATTCTGCTCTTTGAATCGACCACGTTAAAAAAAACAACGATTAATCGAAAAATAGATTTTTTTGCCCAGCCCTAGTTCCTAGACATATCGGCCTAGAAAGTCACAACTTCTAATTTTCTGTCGGACTTAGTATACGATGTAACTACAGAAGAGTAAAGTTTTTAAGCGACACCATGTAATATTTCAACCTTCATAATAAATTTTCAAGACCCTTGTGATAGTACATCAACTTTAAATAGGTTGAATGACATGTCTCTCACCTGACGGTGTCTGTATTGCTTTTACTCGTACTTTAAAACTTAGGGTTTCGGGTAGTAACCAGAGCACAAAAAAAAACCATAATTCGACTGCTTTACGGAATACGTCACTTCCTCCACACAATTTTTTATTTACGTGAATTTTGCTGGAGGCTACTGAAGGAGTGTAGAGAGCAAGTTCTATTATGTGACTCTGTGGCACTGTGTTAGTGTCATGGACCAATTTTTTATATAAACTCATGATCTTGATTCATACATAAATGCGATCTTCTTTATAAATGACGGCGATTATCTTGCATATAGTTCCCTGTATTCAGATGCTGCGTTCACGTATTTATCTTTCTTTTACTGTGTCTATGGTATTTACATTACAATCCAGGATGCTATAGCAGTCAAACTTGCTCAAACTCACACAGTGTAAAACCAAACCCTATTCATTCACCAATCAGATCCGAGCGTTTCTCTCTTCCCTCTTCCTCATTTGCTGCGTTCCGCTGTCACTCGCGTGACGTATAACAAAGCGGCAGACCTAAACACATCGGTTTACTTGGATTTGGAGCGACAATTTTCACACAAAAGAGAGGAAAAACGAGCGCCATTGCGGAAAATCCTGGTGGCGAGGGATAGAGAGACGATGCAACAATATTTGTTTGGAAAAAGGCAAGGAAATACTTCTGGTCGTTTCTCAATTGGAAGGCTGCAGCCTCCGGTGGTCAAATATGCAGGCTGCATACGTCATCAAGCTTGGTTTATTAAGCATTACATTCGCAAGTCATAAGCATACTGCAACAATTTACGATTAACTAAGTATAATAGTCAACTTTATAATTGTAAATATTCTGAAATAAGTCTTGATGACGTATGCAGCTTAGAAATACGACATCCGGAGGCTGCAACCTTCAGATTGAGAAATGGCTTCTGCCACGAGTTCCTCATCATAAAGTTGTAACATGACTGCGTTTCTCCCTGATGCCTCAAAATGTTGATCGTTTAGCGTTTAAAGGTTTAGTTTTTAGTTTAGTTTTAAGGTTGGCCAGTTCTTTTCCTTTGCGACAGTGCTGCGGGCTTGTGGCCTCTAGGGGCGCTAGGCGTGAAAAATACATGTCTAGCACCCCCTAGTGGCCAAAAAGTTCCGCGGTGTGCCTTTAAATAGGAAAAATATTAAAACTTTTTGGTTATTTTTTAGCGGAATGCTAATGGTCTAATCAGATTCAATGGATTATGCTAAGCTATGCTAAAAGTGGTACCGCCAGACGTGGAGATCGGCTGAATGGATTCCAAAATAGATAAAAATCAAATGTTTAACTCTAGGGAAGCTGGAAAATAAGCATATCCTCAAAAAAGTGGAGCGTCCCTTTAATTTATGCTATTGTAATGAATTAGCTGCGAGGCACAACAGCTGCAAGTTTGATGCTGTATAACCGCCACTTCCGCGTTTGACCATTCACATTACCATAGTTTCTACAACCGGAAACTGAGGATAGTACGGATATTCACTAAGGAAGTCACTAAATGGCGACAATTACAAGGAATGAGCCATTATGCAAAACAGGAATTTCTCGGAATTTACAAATCCTTGGGAACTTTTGGGGATAATGGTAGTACACAACTGCTGCATTAAATACATCACACTGGTCCAAGTGGTTTTTGGATATTTTATGTCTTTAAAGTGCAGATGTGTATTTAATTTTCCCATTTTTTTGATTCTGGGAACCAAACAATCCATGCTTCAAAGTGAACAGAAGAACCGACCAAGGTCAAAGACAGCACAGTTATTTTCTCAAGCTCTCTCTGGCATACAAACGTTGGTGTTAACCCATAGCAGAGACCCAGAGAGAAACTTTAACGTCTCTGATGGGTTCCGGGTTCATCTCAGCTCCTATTTGAGGTTCATTTTATCCTGCAGTTCTGTTCATTTGTATTCTGAGTCACAGACAGCATTCTTATAAGGCCTAAAACACACACACAAACACACACACACACACACTCACAGGTAAACCAATATCATTTCATCAGCACTCCTTTTTTCTACCACTATTTTTCTTTCTCTCACCTCGCGTTTTGCCTCCCTGTCATTTCCACTGGCTTTGATGAGGTGCTCCATCATTCACGGCCTTCTAATTTTTATTCTATATTTCTAAACTTATTATGACCCCCCCACACACACGCCCATCCACCCATGACTGACTCATTATCGCTTATATCAAGCTTACATGTCAACACAGGCTGTGATGTCGAGCTCAAGGATGCCAGAATGCGCGCGTGTACGACCGAGCGTGTAAGCGTGTTTACTCGGTCACGTTCGGCATCTCATGAATATCTGATGGGCAAAAACAGAAGGGGTTTTGATGTGTTGAGAATGAGTTTTTGGGCTTCCAAAAACTGCCCGAGCATAAAACGGGCACATGATGAAATGTTAGGCTTTGAAATAGCAAATCTGTATCAACCGTACGAAATGGAACTGAAGTAAATGGAGAATAAAAGTAGCCTTTTGAGACACGGAGACAGTGAAAGAGACTTTTCCCATTGACCCGGGTTGTGCAAGATGCATGAAATGAGGTTTATTTTGTTTCCTTAAGGCATTTTAATCTAATCTGGCAGGGATGAGACTATATTGATATTTTAAGGCAGAGGGTATTATCAAAGCTTAGCAGTGTCATATTAAAAATTGCTGGGGTTATTGTGCAGGCAAACATTATGAAAGTTGAAGTTTTATTGCTCGGTCTCTACCAAACATCTCAAAAGAAAAGGCACTGGTTTCTAACTGGTTTGTAACAAAATCCAACTGAGATAGACTTGGATTACCAGCTTGATCTACTTGACAAGGTGGCTAATTCAGACGATACAAAACAGTGACAACTTCATCAAAACGTACAAAAGGTTTATACGAATGAGTCACCTCATAAAATATACTAGTCGACATTTAAAGTGGATCACAAACATTCATCAAAGTTGTCCTAAGACAAGAATAGGTATTGGGAGTTCGTAAGACAACTTTTAGGAAATGTTTTGATCCACTTCAAATGTTGACTAGTGTAGTTACGAATTGCAATGATTGTGTTATTATAAATACAGAGCCTGCATGTTTCTGCGCTCACAACAGGTGACGTATTTGAAGTGAAACAGGATATTCAATGAGCAAAAAGTAGGGCAGTAATTTTAATTTGATTGGACAATATAGGCATCACATCTGTCCGCAGCAGAAATATCCACTTCCACCTCCTGAAACACAACCGGTAGCCGATTTTGAGCCGATTTTTGACTGGGACTTGGAGGCTGAAGGTCAAATTCACCCTCAAGAGCATCTTGACATATTCCAACACTGATGTTTCTTTATGAAATCTAACAGCAAATTGGATCCAAGTTATTACATTTCGAAGAAAGAATCATTTTTCATTTGGACTAACGTCGGCTTCCGAATCAACCACAACAAGATTAGGAACATGCAACATTAAGTAGAAAGTAGAGAGTCCCCCTTAATTTTATATTAAATATGGCAATACAAAAGGTATAATAGTCAAATGTCAATCATCTGCTTATGAAAGAATCAGATTCAAAAGACATTAAAGTCCCTGTTAAGTTAGATATTAAATGTCTTATATTAAATATTATATTAGGTATTACACATTTTATTAAAAACCATCCAACCAAATGTGCATGATGGAAAAGGTTAAAATAAGTTTTCACAATCTTGGAAAAATAGGCTGCATTCTCTGCTCACAATCAATGGGGGTGTGTCTATTGTCTGCACTGAAACCACACCCACTCAGGGAAAAGCTGCAGTCTGTCAAACTTTCAAATACCGCTACAACCTAAATGTTCGCTAGCGATTGTCTAAGGGACGGGGCAAGTGTCTTTGCTAGCTTTAACCGGGCGCAATGATCATTTTCACGTTTAGCGCCACGTTGTTTTAATAGCAAGTGCATTTGCGCCCAATTTTGCACTCTACGCCATTGACCAACTAAAACCTGGTCTAAAGTCTATGGCGCAATATTGTTTTTGTTATTTAATGAGCACGGTAGAAATATGCGCCTATAAACGGGACGACAACGCGGGTTTGCTTATCACACACATGAAGAAGAACACATTTATCACACAAAAAAGCTTTTAAATATGAAAAATGTATGTGCCTATAAACGCGCCTATAAACGGGATGAAAAATTTAAGGATTAAAATGTAAAAGATTATTATTCACTATATTCAGTCTCTTGGGCATAAATGTAGCCTGCTTTGATTTAAACAAATGCATGTTTTTAAATGCTACCCCACAGATTTATTGTATATGATAACTCTGTACCTGTGGATATGGTGAGATGCAAAGCTTTTTTAAGTAATGCTTTAAAAAAAAACATGGCGCTGTCCGAGTGCTGAAATAGCTTTCCGAACGTTTGTAATTCTTTATCTCTTGTTACAAATAAAGTATTTCAAACCTTTTCTTGCATATTTGCAAATTATTTTATGAGACTACAATGATTATGTAGGATATCATACATTTACAGCAATTAAAAGCCTGCTATTTTTACTTCCATAATTGAAAGAAAACAGCTTTTAAAGGTTTTAATCCCAAACAAATTATAATTTCAATACAAATAAAAGCAACAAAATTTTTTAACATTAATCTCAACCTGGTGGTCCTCTTCCTCCTCATAGTTTTTCAGTTTACAAATTCCACTTTCTAAATAGGGATTAGGCATGGCGCCAGGTGCAACTTGCTTTTAAAGGGGATGAGAGATGAGACTCTCATTGGTTTATTGCACATTACACCCAAAACACACCCATTACTCATTACGAAAATAGGAACAACCATTTTAGGCCGTGCGCTTGGCGCATAAACCATTTTTCCCATCCTTAAATTAGCAAAAGTGGGTTCAGACACGCCTGTTTAGACCGTGCGCTTTAGACAATGCGCTTAGATCGTTAAAACAGGGCCCATGGTGTTTAACAATCTAATGGGGCATACATACCAAACACAAATTCAACAATTTGTGCGAGTAGATTACATACAAAGTCAATACAAAGACGCCAATAAATGCAAATTCGTCTGGGGCGATGCGAACAACGCGAATTGGGCGAGGCTAATCAATCGCCTCAAACTTGAAAAAAAATCAACTAGAGCGAAAAATTTGCCTAACCCAATGTTAAATCTAGCAAGTAATATTGAGTGAGGAAAGCAATGCTACGCAATTGGTGTGTACGCCCTATAACTCTGCAATTTAGTACCTCATAGTTTACAGTCTTTGTGGCGTGTTTAAGCAATACATTTCTAACATATATAATGTGTTTAGAAACAATTTTCAAGGTTGACTTTACAGAGACTTTAAAACACATTGGGGGGGGGGTCCCCAGACAGGGATTAGACTAGTACTAGACTAAAATAAATGTAAGAGCTGTTCAAAATGAAAACAACTTGGATAGGCATATCTTAAAATACATCAATGCCCTAAACTAAGACTTAGTCCAGGTTTAAGCTAATTCCTGTCCGGGAAACCACCCCAAAATCTTTGTGAAAACGTGATCCAGTCTGAACTTTTACAAGCTAATTTGTATAAATAATCTGAAACAATGTAAAAAACATACAACTATTAGAAAAAGGAATGATGAAACCCCACCCCTAAACTCAACGTCACTGGCCCAAAAGCAGATCATACGATATAGCCACCTTGTAAAATAGTTACGAACTGCCATGAGATTGTTTTTGACTTCTGCTCAAGGTCAAACCGATTTATTTAAAGTCCATCCAACCAACACTTGGGCACCTGAGGAGCCATGGCAAGGCTCAAGATATGTACACCGACAGACAGTTCAAACATATGCCCACACACACATATATATAAGAGTTATCATTCGCCTCATCAAGCCTTTGGCAAAACAAATAGTGACAGACAACCCCCCCCCCCCACACACACACACGCAGAATGTATACGGCATTGGCATGACTGGCAGGCGTTCAGGAATGACAGCTCTGCCGGGTCCTGTCAGAGCTGGATTGTGACTGGCAGACTCTGGACAGATGAACATCTGGGGCCGTTCTGAATCAAAGACCATCACTCACCGTCTCACGCGTGCAAACAGATGCAAACCCGTGAAATCGGTACGGTCTTACCGCTGTGATTAAATACACTAGACATCTGTCACACAACACTGTCAGACCACATTAAAACATTCATATATATAATCTAAAAAGTCCTTATGACTGTTTGCAAGCAATTAAATTTAATTGTGCATGTGTGTTTATAGTAGTAATTATGTATTTTATATTTAGAAAATCAGTTTTTACAAAATGCTACTGTATAAAAATGCTATTGTTTATTTCTATTACCCAGAAAAAGATATAGTTCACTAAACTGACATAGTGTTACTTTATACGGGGTAAGTTGTCACGATGGATATTGCTACTAAACAGCCTCACCCAAGCTCTATAGCTAAATGTAAACAGATATAACATTCAACACATGTCTTTTTAACTCTAACTTTATGCATCGTAAGATGCAAACCTGACATTTAAGAGTGCATTCAAAAGTTTACCAAAAAGACAAACTTTTAGTTTGGAAGATGAGTCCCAAAACTGATTTGGGAAATAAAAGGGGTACAACTGCAATGGTCAAAAATAATAAGTGGTTCAATAAGTGGTTATATACAACCCAATATCACGCAAATACGTGACTATTTCACGTATGGACCAACGTGAAAATGTCACGTTTTGCCGCGTTTGAACGTGAGCATGTCACGCTTTTCTGTTTGTGTCACTGTCACGTATTGGTTACTCAACTTCTTACCATTGTCGCTTCGGTTTAGGGTTAGATTTACATAAAATTACATCCTTACCTAAACAAACTCTAACCCCAACGTCAGGCGACAATTGGTTAAAGTTTAGAAATTATAAAAGAATAAGTCTTGTTTCTTTTTTTTTATAAACCAATACTTAAAGTGACAAATACTTAAAGTGACATATAACGCAAGCACCAAATCTAACCCTAAACCGAAGCGACAATGGTTTGAAAATAGGACAAAAAAGTTGAGTAACCAATACGTGTCAGTGACACAAACAGAAAAGCGTGACATGCTCACGTTCAAACGCGGCAAACCGTGACATTTTCACGTTGGTCCATACATGAAATAGTCACGTATTTGCGTGATATAGGGTTGTTATATATGTATCATAAAAATCTAAATAAAGTATTATTTCAAGATGTTCAGACAAATCTGGCTCTGTTTTAAAGTAATTCTAAGATAATTATTATATTAAAATTTCATACCATCTGTATGCTCGTATCATTTCTATTTATTATAAGTGACTAAGTGTTTTGTTTATGTTTATTTTAAAAGGATGATCAATTGGAAATAAAAATATTAGCATGCAACATATTTTGTATAAACCCGAGTAACATCAAGGCAAACCTAAACAGACAGAAAGCAAGAAAGAAGTGGGAGGGAGAGTAAGAATTAAGAAAGGAGGGAGAATCTTTGGAGGAGGACAGGAAGGGAGGTAGAGAAAGCAAGGGATGTGGAGTTTTATTTAAAGGTTTTACTGACAGGCCTAATGAATAGCTGCCGGATTAGAAATAGAAAATAAACACGCCAAGCCAAACTAATCAATCAAAGCTCAGGGCTGGAGGAGTGCCTATGTTCATTATATTAAACACACACATAAACGCACACACATACACGCACACACTGTATAGACCCTTATAACACCCACCTTTAACAACAAACACTTCCTACCAGATCTATACAGCAATATGAAATAACTGCAATGTGCAATCTAATAAAAAAAAGTAAAATATACATATGAGTTTAAGGGCCAGATTTACTAAATGGGGCAAATGAGCGTGAGAGCGCAATTCCCAAAAAGTGCAGATGGGAGTGGTATTATCTGCGGGTTATTTACTAAAAAAGTGCAAATGAAATAACACAGGCGTAACAGCTGATTTCAATAATGACCAGAGCATATTAGTTCAGGGTCGCAAATAAGCAGAGCTGACCTTGAGTTCAGCACCACGGATATCGCAGCGGAAAATTCGGGGTGTGTAATCCCAGCTAAGATGCCATAGGGCACTGAAAAGAACTGGAGGACAAAAAAATTAAGGTTTACAAGAAGTTTTGAAACGTCTGGTATTGTGTGACTTCTCCTAGTGACTCCTATTTTATTTACTCTAGCAAATAAAAAATAACATGGCTGGGCAAACAATATTTTTGATTAAATATAAAATATAAATAATTGCCATACTGTAGGCTATATGTACATTTCGTTGCAGGTTTTTGCAGTTAACAGTGTAGGTAGAATTAGTAAATGAATGACAATAAATTACATTTACACTCACCTAAAGGATTATTAGGAACACCTGTTCATTGTTAAATTTCTCATTAATGCAAATATCTAATCAACCAATCACATGTCAGTTGCTTCAAAAAGGGAAAAGGGAAAA
The DNA here is from genome assembly GCF_027580225.2 of Misgurnus anguillicaudatus. NCBI lineage: Eukaryota > Metazoa > Chordata > Actinopteri > Cypriniformes > Cobitidae > Misgurnus > Misgurnus anguillicaudatus. The sequence goes on along the minus strand of NC_073339.2, from coordinate 39,562,584 downwards.
ACATCCAGTATGCAGCAGTCCTGTGGGCGAAAATGCCTTGTTGATGCTAGAGGTCAGTGGAGAATGGGCCGACTGATTCAAGCTGATAGAAGAGCAACTTTGACTGAAATAACCACTCGTTATAACCAAGGTATGCAGCAAAGCATTTGTGAAGCCACAACACGCACAACCTTAAGGCGGATGGGCTACAACAGCAGAAGACCCCACCAGGTACCACTCATCTCCACTACAAATAGGAAAAAGAGGCTAGAATTTGCACAAGCTCACCAAAATTGGAAAAATGTTGCCTGGTCTGATGAGTCTCGATTTCTGTTGAGACATTCAGATGATGAGTCAGAATTTGGCGTAAACAGAATGAGAACATGGATCCATCATGCCTTGTTATCACTGTGCACACTGATGGTGGTGGAGTAATGGTGTGGGGGATGTTTCCTTGGCACACTTTAGGCCCCTTAGTGCCAACTGGGCATCGTTTAAATGCCACAGCCTACCTGAGCATTGTTTCTATCCATGTCCATCCCTTTATGACCACCATTTACCCATCCTCTGATGGTTACTTCCAGCAGGATAATGCACCATGTCACAAAGTTTGAATCATTTCAAATTGGTTTCTTGAATATGACAATGAGTTCACTGTACTAAAATGGCCCCCACAGTCACCAGATCTCAACCCAATAGAGCATCTTTAGGATGTGGTGGAATGGGAGCTTCGTGACCTGGATGTGCATCCCACAAATCTCCATCAACTGCAAGATGCTATCCTATCAATATGGGCCAACATTTCTAAAGAATGCTTTCAGCACCTTGTTGACTCAATGCCACGTAGAATTAAGGCAGTTCTGAAGGTGAAAGGGGGTCAAACACAGTATTAGTATGGTGTTCCTAAAAACCCTTTAGGTGAGTGTACGTCTCTTCAGTGTTTAAATTACTTCAGTGTTTAAATTAATGCAGTCTTATAAATTTCTGAGATTGGACAGCTGTTTAAAGCTGTTGAAAGTTAAAGCAATAACTACAGTAATTGCTATAAGTTTAACTATATAAATACTAAAGTATATTTTCTGTGGGTAAAATTGAGCAGAAATCTCTTTCCATTTGTTCAAACTAAACAAAAACATTATTTCTAACTTTTTCTCATTAATCCTTTTCAAATAGGATATCAAATGGGTAAAACATCTTAACGTCAACTCAAAAAGGTGAAACCTAACGTGAGATTTGACCGTAGCCACCGCTTACGCCCACACTGATAAATCTGATCGGCACAGACACAGCTACATTTTTAAGTTTACAGATAAATGGTTACTTAAAGGACAGTATCTCTCTTACAATTTAATAGTCTGTAAAATCATTTTCCTCTGTGGTGGAGGGTTCTGTAGATGTTAAAGTTTCTTTAAATATTAGGAAGCTTTATTTTTAAAAGTGTGGGGTTAAAGCTTCTTTATTGCTTTTTTCTTGGATTTTTATCAAAATCATCACCTCGTCAAATATTTCCTTTGTTGTGAGATCAGGTAGACCTAAATGTGGTTTCATCCCCTAAAAACTGCATAAAACGCACCAAAACCTCAGAGCTCCTGTATGCTTTGAACTTGAATCCTGCATTTGATGCTCCTTCTGGGTCTGAAACTCGTCCAATATTTCATTCTGTTCATAATCAGGATGTTGTCAAAATGTAATTTGGTGTTTTTTAATGGCATTGACATTCAGAGCACTTACCAGCTGTTGCCGTGCAACAATTTCCTTTAGCTGTTGATTTAACTGTCTTTCACTGAACCCACATCAGTGGAATCTGATTGATTACTGGAAACCGGCCCTGTGTCCAAATGCACATACTTTCCTGCTACACAGCGTGACAAATGAGTAACAACAATACAGTGGGTAAGCTATGTTCAGATTCTTTAATGTGCAACACTCCGATATGACTTGTGAAGCCCTCCAAATTTTTCTTTTAGCACATTTTTATATATTCTTTACATTAGTGCATTTGGCAGGTGTTTTATCCAAAGTGCATTCAAGGTATACATTTAAGAGTATGTGTTTTCTCAGTGATCAAACTCATGGCCTTTGTGCTGCTATCTCAATGCTCTACCAGTTGACGAAGACTTTATAGCCAGTACATAGATTTAGACAAGTAACAGACACCATGAATAGCTTTCACAGCAACAAGATGAATCTTTAATTATCTTCTCTTAGATATGCGGAGCGTGGAGTCAAGCACGCATTGAACACTCCGACGATCCAATCCACTTGAACTCGACAACCTAAAGTTCAATTCAGCCTTTGTCCGAGCTTCATTTTTTATTTTCAAAGGCTTTTCATCATCTTTAAAGCATTTAATCCCAACCGTCCTCCAACGCTCCGTAACCCAGTCACAACCCAGTCCACTGGCAACTGACACAGAAAGAGCTCAGATCTGAGATGAAACTGAGCCGTATGTCGAGGGGGGCAGAGTCACGCACTTTTACATGAAATATACATGCAAAAAAATATATCTGCCCCCGGTGGACAGAATAGCCATTAAAGTCACAATGAAGTTGAAATTAAAAACTTTAACTTTAAAGACGGGGGGCATGATTTTTGAAAAACACTTTGGAAAAGGCACTCGGGCCTGGTACCAAAAAACACTTGTACACTGTAAAAAATACTTTGCTGCCTTAAAATTTTTTTTTGAATCAACTCGGATTTACAAGTCATTATAACTTGCTATTATTTATCTTGACTAGAGACGAGTTGTTATATACGTTGACTTTTCTCAACTATATTTTATAAGTTGTGACAACTCATCTTTGTTGACATGACTTGTAAATCTTAGTTGATTTAACAAAACATTTTAAGGCAGCAAAGTTTTTTTTACAGTGTAGTCAATCAGCAGTAAGGGGCATGTCTACTAACCGATATCGTTGCCTGGGTTGCGTATGTGTGGGGCGGGTCCATCAAAAGAAGGTAGGGGCGTGTTTGTTTAGGTGTAGGGCTGCAACGATTAATCGCGTGTCCCATTAAAAATGCAGCTGAAATCGTTTCAGAATCGATTTTGAATTGATTCTGTGTTTTATGCACAGCTTGTGTGTGTTCTACAGCATTTGGTCAGTAGAAAGTACTTATCAATCTAAAATCATTATGAGTCGGAATCGTTTATAACGTGCATTTAAAAAAAGCAACACTCTTTAAACATATAAACATAAAATCATTCAAACTATTCTTTATTATCATGAAAATACCTGAAATAATTTGAAGAACAGCGATATAAATATTCCTATAGAAAATTCCTGGAATAGTGTTTGTAATGCTACTTCTTCTGTGGCACAAAGGGAGTTTCTGCACAAGAGCGCCCACTGGCTTTTGGGATGTGCCGGGATTTCACCGTAATTCATTAAAATTCATTCATTGAGAAAATTCACATTTGCACAATTAATCTTTACAGCCTTATTTAGGTGATTTTTAATATCAACATTGGCTTTCAGAGATTATGCACCCCGCATGTAAAGAAACATTATGTAGGATTGTGGTCAAAACTGGTATTGCAATCACAAAACTTGTGGCTAAAACTGGTACTGCAATCACACAACTGGTGGCCAATTCACAACATGACAAAAACATCAGTTGAGGGCTGCAACTCCACTTTTTAAATGACAATATCCTGGCCGGACAACTGTTGTCAGTGATATAAGTATTTGAAATGAAAATTATTTCTTAATGTTTAGTGACATATCAGGGCCATTTTATGATTAATTGATATAATTTCCTTTAACTTACTTTTTTGAAATATTGTGGTATTTATAATTTTTTTTTGACAAAAATGTATGTGCCCTCATAATCTTTAATCAAAACGAAATCTCCTCCCCTACTTGAAACGACTTTTCTTTACTACCAGTCACGTGGTATGGCAGGTGGGAGGGGCCGTGAAAAATCGCAGTGATTAGCAAATAGCCAACCTGATATCACGAATTTCCATGTTATAGTCACGGAATATTTTGTTCATTTATCCGTGTTATTGTCACAGATCTCCAAATTTTTCCGTGCCCATACCACTGACTTCATTTTCCGTGTCAGTTTCACATATTGGTAACTCAATTGTTTTTCCTATTTTTTTTACCATTTTCTCGTGGGTTTGGGGTTAGAATGACTTTCTGTAACATAAAATGACATCCTAACCCAAACCCAACTCTAAAGGCGGTCGCACACCAGACGCGCAGCTCAGCGCCGCGCCATTCTAAAATAATCGTAACATTGTTTTCTTGCACACCGGCGCCAACAGGTAGCGCCGGTCCACAGCGCCCAGCTACGATTCAGGAATTTGTCGCGCCTCAGAGCGTCACTCACATAGTTTAACATTAAATAACATCATATTTGTTCCAAATCATTAACAATTAACATTGGCTGCTAACGTATATTTTGCATTTTGAAGTAGAAGCTATCTGACTAAGCTTGCGCTATTTAAAGCAACACTAAAGAGTTTTTGCTCTTGCTCCCCCTACAGGTTAGAAGTGTAATTGTCCATTGCCACTGTCGTAAATACTGCAGCATTGCTGGCTCTGATTGGATTGTTGGTCTGCCGTAAAGCAAGTTTTTGTAGTTTTCACTCGAACTACAGGACCGCGACCCGACGGTTGGAAACTCCTTTAGTGCGGTTTTGGCCGATAGAGGACTGCAAAGCGAATGTGAAAGTGCCGTTCACCCTGTTTCGAGTGGATGAACGACTGAAACTTTTTTGGAAACATTATTTTAAGGTTAAAAAAACTCTTTGTGTTGCTTTAATGTGCACTTACGGTGTACGATACCTCCGAGTTGTCCTAGACGCGAATCGACCCGGCGCTGAGCTGCGTGTCCGGTGTGCGACCCCCTTAACCCTAACGTCAGGCGACAATTGTTAAAAATCCGGGAAAAAATTTATAATCCAATAGTTAAAGTAACATCCTAACCCAAACCCCAAATCTAACCCCAAACCTAGGCAAAAATGGTTTAAAAATATGATTTATAAAGTAAAAAGAAATTATAAAGTTAAAAAAGATGACTGCAACTTCTCACAATAAACCTCAGCTGATAATTTTGCACTTGACGTTTATCCAGGAAGCCAACAATTTTTTCCTTTTGTTTCCAAAAGCTTTATAAAAATTATAGTCGGCAAGTAAATTAAAGCAAGACTAAATTCACCCAGCATTGGCAAAAGTAGCAAGAACCCAGTGTACATGTCCATCGGCGTGGAGTAGCATTGAGGTGAGCAGAAAATGAGTGAGTTTAATTTATTCATTTTATGAGATCTGAGCGACAGGTCACACGGGGCATTGTGGGATTGACAGCAGAGCGGTGCAAGCAGTGATAGCCCTGAAAAATTTAGAAGTTTATGCAAATCATAGCCGTAAAACACAGCTGCCAATCAACGTCTGAAGAGCGTTTTAAAATAAATCTGCCAAACTAGCTGGAGTTTCTAAAGGTTAAATCACTTTGTTATACTGTATACTACTCCAGTGGCCTCATGGGATAGTGTCCATCCGATGCATACTAAGAAAAAGCAGTGGAAGCAGTAGACCATTCAGATATTTTTCATACACTGAGGTTTCGACAGAAAGGTTCTTTAGATCAGTGGTTCCCAAACTTTTTCAGCGTGCGGCCCCCCTTGTGTATGGTGCATTCCTTCGCGGCCCCCCAAAGAAAATTTGTGACAAAAAACTGTTCTAAACTCAACATTTTACTAAAACACATATAAAATTATACAAAAAAGTAGTGCTTTTGGTTAGTAGCCTTATTTTTTATGTTTAATTACACAGAATTCATGATAAATTAATGTATTTTATAAAATGTCATAAAACTGGGGCCCCCCTGGCACCATCCCGCGGCCCCCCTGGGGGCCCCGCCCCCCCAGTTTGAAAACCCCTGCTTTAGATGGTAAAGGTTCTTTATGAAATCATAGACAAAAATGTTTTTTTTAAGGCATTTTGTAGCACCTTTATTTTTAGGAGTGTACTGCTCATTTGCATACAGATTTTTGCATGCTAAACACTACGGAAGATGCAATCCTAACTACATCCAAGTCAAGACAGTAATGTACTACATGTGTGAGAGACGCTGACAGATATTAGCAAATATACAAAGAGCTCCCAGAGCAGTGACTCTTTAATAAGCTCCAGATGCGTGTGTGTGTGTCTGTAGGATATTTCAGAATGAGTCTCAGACACGCAAGTAAATTATTACATTATTTGCTGTGTCGCAACACGAGACGTATTGGTTAATAAATGATACTGTCTGATATGAATTCACTAACATTAGACGAGAAACGTCTAAACCGAGTTATTCTGGGAAACTGGTTTGTTATTTTAGGAACTTTGTACAAAATTACCACAATTTATGGATCTGCTTGTCTAGGCTGGTTTCTGGGATTAATTGTTAGGATGTAGAACATTATCTCAATGCGAGCAGACAAATGTTATTTGTCAAAGTAGTGATTGGAGGCAGCGAGAGGCTGTGGGCGAATTTTGAAAAATGTTCACTTAGTAGGCGGCATACAAACGTAAACATCAAGGGAGTAAATATATAATGTTTCGCTTAACATCCGGCCTACTAAAATGCCTCAAAAAACATTTGAATGCATCATATACCCTTGGCCATAGCTAGCCTACATATGAGGAGCTCTGATGCAAAAGCCCAACGCTATCTCATTGCAATTCGTACATATTTTACGAGGTGTCTATTAATTCGTATTAATTCATACGACCACATTCATACATTTTTGTGCAATTTGCTTTTACCCCAGTGATGTTGGGGTTGGGAGTATTTTTTTTTATAATAGTCGTATATTGAAACATTTTGGTGAGATCAGGCTGGAAAGCGGCTAAACACCACCTTAGTCAAAAATGAGATAATGATTTTAAAGGAATACACCACTGTTTTTTTATATTTTACTATGTTTTTACCTCAACTTAGATGAATTAATACATACCTATCTTTTTTCAATGTGTGCACTTTTAATCTTTGTACAGCGCTTCTTGAATGTGTTAGCGTTTAGCTTAGCCCCATTCATTCCTATGGCTCCAAACTAAAGTTTTATTTTGTGCCACCATACTTACTCGTGTAACTACTCATGTAACAGTCTTTAAATTGGGAAAACGTGGAAGTGTTTGGTGGCTTCTAAATTCATTGCTGTTTGAATCCTAAGGAATGGATGAGGCTAGGCTAAATGCTAACACATTCACAACGCACTTACAAAGATTAAAAATGCACGCATTGAAAAAGATAGGTACGTATTAATTCGTCTAAGTTGAGGGTAAGAACCTAGTAAAATATTGAAAAACTGTGGTGTTTTCCTTTAATCGAATGCTTTACTCTGCACGTATAATAAATGTTCATCAAATACTTATTTTCCAATCCGCTTAATTCCAGCCTCAGGTCATTCAGAAATACTTCTATGTAATCCATTAATAGTCTGATAAAAATATACCCCCCCCCCCGGCCTAAGGAGATGCTTGGGATTTATTCAATGTGTGCATGCGTTGAGCAAGTCTGTTTCTGACATTACAAAATTAGACGCAAACGTGATTTTCTCAGACTCTCTAGGTTTTTTAGAATAAGGCAATTTTTCATAGTTATTATTGGCTAATAGTTGTGCATGTAAATGGACTTTTGACTGATTAGGCAGTAAGGCAATAAGGCAGCTGTTTCAGACACAACCAATGTGTGTGTTAGGGAAACAGTCTAGGGAGGGCTAAGAGATTTTATTAACCCCAAACAGCATTTACGAGTAATGGATTATGCAAACATAACCACAAAACGATAAACAGATGTGCAATCATATCCCAAAAATTGCCAAAATGTGATTGTGTGGCTTTAAGCTTTATGGTCATCTATAGAAGGTTTCATTCGACGCACATTGGCGCCTGAACTGAAGTGAACGGAGGGGTTACTTGACTGTAACCTTGTTCCCTGAAAAAGCGGAACGAGATGCTGCGCTGCTAAGCGCTATGGGGGAAACGTCTTTATCGTTGACCAGCTGAATATAGTGTGCAAACACGTCAATGAAATTGACCCGGAGGTATATAGCCTCGGTTGATGACGACATCACAGCGCACCCAATGCGAGGCTATAAAATAGATGAGTAACAGCTGTGTCATCAGATCTTTTGTTTGAAGACCAGTCCTGGTACATCTACTGTACGGCAAGACAGCGCAGCATCTCGTTCCGCTTTTTCAGGGAACAAGGTTACAGTCAAGTAACCCCTCCGTTCCCTATCAAAAGCTTTACTCGATGCTGCGCTGCTAAGCGCTATGGGGAACGACAATACCCACGCTGCCGTGCTTGGAGATGTCTGGACCCCTTACGGATGTGTAAGTGTGTGCACAAGGACCGCAAAGAAATCTCAGACATAAACAACCAAGCTAAAAATAGTGGATGTGTGCGGAAAGGATGCTCCTGCCGCCTCACAAACATCTATAAGAAGGCACCCCTTCCTAATAAATAGCAGTGGGGAATACCCCCTTTATGGAAAAATGTTTTAGACAGCAGCTTGAGATGTTGACTTGAGGATATGAGACCCTGGAGTGACATGAGCATCCAAGCTATAAAATCTTATGAATGTATGCGGAGAGGACCAGCCCGCCGCATCACAAACGCTCTGTAAGGAGGCACCCCTTACTAAAAGTAGCAGTGGGGGATACCCCTTTTATGGACAAATGGCATAGACATCAGCTTGAGATGTTGACTCGAGGACAGGAGATCCTGGAGTGACATGAGCATCCAAGCTATAAAATCTTATGAATGTATGCGGAGAGGACCAGCCTGCCGCATCACAAACGCTCTGCAAGGAGGCCCCTTTTACTGAAGCAGTAGAAGAGGCTACTCCCCTGGTGGAGTGAGCTCTCAGACCTGCTGGCGAGACTTGACAGCGCGCCTCAAAGGCAAGAGCAATGGCATCCCTAACCCTATGTGATATGGACTGCCTGGTGGCCGCAGCACCTCTGTTGCGGCCCCCAAAACAGACAAACAACTGCTCTGACTTACGCCACTAGCTAGTGCGGTGGACATAAGTCTGAAGAGCACGGACTGGACACAATCTGTGGTATAACTCCTGCTTCGGCGTGGTGAACGGCGGAGGGCAGAAAGTCTCAAGAATGACCGGATGTGCAGTCGAAAAGGGAACCTTACGCAGGTAATCAAGATAAGGATGTAAAATCAACTTCACCATTCCTGGGGCAAAATCTAGACAGGATGGCGAGATCGCCAGAGCCTGCATATCCCCAATTCTTTTTAAAGAAGTTAACGCCATTAGAACAACCATCTTTAGTGTCAGAAGTCTACCAGACGCTGACTCTAGAGGTTCAAAAGAATGTCTGAACCAGACCCTCAAGGACTATAGCTAGGTCCCACGAAGGAATCTTAGTTCTTGCTGTAGGCCTCAATCGTTGGATGCCTCCCGAGCGGCGCCCCGTCCACCAAAGCGTGGCAAGCCGAAAAAGCGGCCACATAAAACCTGAGAGTGGATGGGCATAAGCTGCTGACAGCTTTTCCTGCAGAAAACTCAGAACTGTAGCAAACTGGCAGTTAACAGGATCTGCATTATGTGTCATGCACCATGCTTCAAAGACACCCTATTTAAAGGCATAATTCTTTCTAGTGGAAGGAGCCCTAGCACTCAAAATAGTGTCAGTAACATCAGGCGACAAACCTGTGTCCCTCAGTTGGTACCCTTAGGAGCCAAACATGGAGATTCCACAGGTCGGGCCTGAGATGCATTATCATGAGACAGAACGCCCCTCCTCTCCGGACTTGCCCATGGGGAGCCGTTGAGGAGAGATTTTATCCCTATAAAAACCATACTCTGTTCAGCCAACGCGGTGCTATCAGAAAGAGGCAAGAGCCTTGCTGGCGAACTCTGGCTAGAACCTGCGGGAGCAGCGCCACTGGAGGAAACGCATAAAGGCGTTTGTCCGGCCATGTGTGCGCCATTGCGTCCAGACCCAGGGGGGCTGGGGAACTCAGAGAGAAGTAAAGGAGACATTGCGCTATCTGAAAAGAGGCCAAGAGGTCCACTTTCTCTCTGTAAAATCAGGTCCATATCTGAGACACTATGTCTGGGTGGGGTTTCCAATCCCCAGTCGATAATGTCTGCCTGGACAGTAAATCTGCTCCTACATATAGGTTTTCTGGAATGTACACTGTTCTGAGTGACAGGAACTTGTCCTGAGCCCAGAGAAAAATCTGCCTCGCTATCTTGTTCAGATTGCGCGAGCGCCGACCTCCCTGGTGACTTAAGTATGAGACTGTCGCTGTGTTGTCCATCCGCACTAGGACATGACAGCTTCTCATTTGGCGGAGAAAATATTTCAGGGCCAGAAATACAGCCGTCAGCTCTAGGCAAGTGATGTGCCAACCAAGCTGATGACCCTCCCATTCCCCTTGAGCTGGACGACCATCTAAGGTCGCACCCCAGCCCGTCAGGGAGGCGTCTGTCATTAGCAGTTTGCGATGACAAGTCGCTCATAGCGTGGGACCCAAGGCAACAAACCGGGGTCTTATCCACATAGTTAGTGTATGAAGCCCGTGGCGCATCACTTTAATCAGCCTTTGAGGGTTGGCCCTTGGATGAAACCCTCCGGCTCTGAAACGGCGTCATATGCAACAGCCCCAAAGGAATCACCGTGGATGCTGATGCCATAAACCCTAATATCCTCTGATATTATTTCACAGTGAGATCCTGGCCTAGCCTGACTCTGCTCAGGGTATGCTGAATGGTTGCAATTTGTGCGGGAGGCATTGTAATCGAATCCCAAACTATCCCTAAGTAAGTCGTTCTCTGGGCATGAGAAAGAACGCATTTCTTGGGGTTGAGTCTCAACCCTAGAAAAAGTAGATGTGCTAACACAATGTTTTTGTGTTGGAGCGCCACCTATTGCGATTTTGCTAGTATTAGCCAATCATCCATGTAATTTAAAATGCGGATGCCCCGGAGTCTCAATGGAGCCAGTGCTGCATCCATACATTTTGTGTGTGTGCGGGGTGATAAAGCTAGGCAGACTGTAAGACCAAGAAGTATCTGCTGTAAAAGCCTGACCTTCTCTCTGGAAGGGGAACATGTTCTATGGCCCCTTTCATCAGTAGAGTTTGTCTTTCTTGCTACAGTACGTGCGTTCGTTCCGGTCTCACGGAAGTGAATATCACGCCATCGAAGTGCGGAGGACGACGAATAAATTGGATTATGTATCCTAAGTGTACTGTGCTTATGACCCAAGCAGAAACGGCTGGCAGTAGTTTCCACGCTGCCAGACTCTCTGATAATGGTATAAATTTTATTATTTCCTCTTAGGGGAATGCTAAAAACCCTGCACGGGGGGCCTTTAACATTGAAGACAGAGGGCCTTTAACATTATGCTGGAAACCGCCCACCCCCCCCCACCCCGCAAGCCCAGAGGCGGCGGAGGTGGAGAGGCTTGTAAAGGCAACGGGACGGAGCGATCTGATGTAACATGATATGCCCCGCCCGCCGGCGAGCCCTACTGTAAAGAGTGGAATATTCCCTCATGCTTTTAACTTCAGCGAATTTCGTGACAACGGAGTCAACCGTGTCACCAAATAAACCCAATGGGGAAACAGAGGCATTTAAAAGAAAAGTTTATCCTTCTCATTTATGCCTGACAGATTTAGCCATAAATGCCTCTCTGTGTTTACCAGAGCAGACATAGTACGGCCGATAGCGCGAGCCGTTTATTTAATGACACGAAGAGACAGATCTGTAGTCATACGCAACTCGTCAAATGTCTCTTTGTCTATCGTCTCGCCTGCACTCAAATCCTTTAACAGATCAGCCTGGTATGCCTGTAATATTGCCAAAGTATGCAGCGCAGCACCAGCCTGACCTGCGGCTTGATAAGCTTTGCCCACGAGAGCTGAAGTTGTTTTACACGGTTTCGTGGGCAGGGTAGGCTTCTTTAATGAGGATACCGAGCCAGGCGAGAGATAACTCGCGTGCGTCTCTTCCACCTGTGGCATTTCGGTATATCCGCGCGTCTTCGTACCCACGATAGTCATAAATTGACGCCGTGGGCATGAAGCACGCAATGAGTATGGTCTTTCCCATGATTTATTTAATTCACCATGGAGATCCTCAAAGAAAGAGAGAGGCTCATGTTTCGTCCTCTCCCTTTGTCACTATAGAAACCTATCCGCTAGTTTGCTTTGTTTGGGGTTCTCTGGCTCGCGAGGCCAATCAATTTGCAACCTGGCGCGTGTTACCACCTCGAGAAGCTCCTCGACCGACTTTCATCGCGCGAGAAACGCTCGGAGGCTGGTTTATGAAACTCCGCAGAACCGAGAGAGATATCATCAACGTCATTATTATAATTACCCCCACATAACCCGAAGAAACACCGGAGTGCGCTTCGGAATCACGCGAAGAAATATAACTTAATTTAAGGTTGCGGTCAGAAATAATCACGGCGAGCACGAATCATTTATATTGTGAATGATTCACAATGCTCGCACTCATCAGACTGTACAAAGCCATGACCGCATGCTCCTCCCCCAAACACACAAAACAGTTAAGTGTGTGTGTCGTCCTTCGCCATAAAGCGAAAACAAACACGACTTAGACTGCTCGTGACTCTTCTTACTCATATCTTCCTTTAACTTAAACTCCTTTAAAATCGGAAAGAGAGAAAGTCTGCACTCTATCTTGTTGGAATCTAACTCCTAACAAAGATCTCAAGTGAAGTTCAAAAGGTAAGAGAGAGATTTGCATTTCAGTGTAGCACACACTCATTCAGAGTTGGTCTGAAAATAAAAAGACCTGATGACACAGCTGTTACTCATCTATTTTATAGCCTCGCATTGGGTGCGCTGTGATGTCGTCATCAACCGAGGCTATATACCTCCGGGTCAATTTCATTGACGTGTTTGCACACTATATTCAGCTGGTCAACGATAAAGACGTTTCCCCCATAGCGCTTAGCAGCGCAGCATCGAGTAAAGCTTTTGATAGGGAACTAGGGCTGAAACGATTCATCGAGTTACTCGATTAACTCGATTCAAAAAATTCCTCAAAATTCTGCCTCGAAGTCTCGTTAAATTCCTATGACGCGCACTACACGCGCCGATATCTGATTCACACGGACCGTTGTTCAATGTTCAGGACATTTTGAATTTAGTTGGCGCGATGGCGGAGACGGGAGATTATATGTCCATAAACGGCAGAGAGAGAATGTCTGAAGTTTGGGATCATTATTTTTATCATTACATTCAGCATCTGAACCGAAAACATCCACTGCTGTTTCACCAAGCGTCGATGAAACAAGGTAAAGTAGCTTTTGCTGATTCATTAAAGGTGCGCGTTATAATCCGGTGCGCCTTATAGTGCGGAAAATACGGTAACCTAAAATGCACCGCAATGCAAGTGCTGCAAACCAAATGCAGCGTTCTATTGAAAATGAATGTATGTATTTCTGCCGTACCAAAATGCAATGAAGCAACTGAACGTCTGACTGGGGTGTCACTCTTCCTCATGCACAGCACGCGTGCACACACACACACACAAACACAGGTGCACGTGCGCGCACACACACAGGTTGTTACCATAGCAAATAGGCTCACCCCAGAAATTATATATTATTTGTTAGTAGCCTAATGGTAAATGCTGCATGTGTAGAAATGTACATAAACCAGATATTTACTTTGATGTCAGGGCTACCTGTAGATTACAGCATGAAACCTGTTGTGCATATTAATAAATGAAAGTGCTTAATTGTTGGCAATGGCACTTATAAACACTAAATGGGTAAAAATTGAAATAAATAGGTTTATTTTTTGGAGCCAAATGCCAATACCTGTTTTTTTTTTTTTTTTAGAAATAAAAGCCAAATGCTTGAACACTTTACAGCCACGTCATTTTCGTTATGCATTATTTGTTTTGGTTGTTTAAAAACACACACAACATTTTTATCCGATTACGCGATTAATCGATCGATTCAGTGCTAGATTAATCGATTACAAAAAGAATCGATAGCTGCAGCCCTAATACACATTAAAATTAAAATCTGGAAAAAATGGTGGCACTGATGACTCATCATGTACTCACAGGCGTAGTCAAGTTTTTGTCCAATAAAATGCTGTGCTGCATCAGAAATCCCCTTCCACCAATACCACTTGCATATCAATAGCAAATCAGTGACTGCGATGTAAACTAAACTTACTGGCTATTTAGAAAGAAAAGATTGCATATCAAACAAGTTAATGTGGTCTTCTAGTAGCTAATTTACCAAAATAATGTCCATTTCGGACAACAAACATCAAATTTAGTGCGTATAGGCATTTAGATAAATTAATACTAACGTTAAACTTATATTGTACTATAAACATGTAGGAATGATGGATTTTAGCTGTCAAATACATTGAGTAATCATCCCAACTCTAATCACAACACACAATTATCATAACAAATGCTGTGAACTTCTCATTTCTCAGTCCTCAGTAATGATCCTTCAGATTGATCAGGCCCTATGTGATAAACAGACATTAATTCAATCGAAAACATTAACCGAAAGCTGCAGGCTAATACGCTAGTGTTTGTGTGTGTATCTGTGTTTTCAACATAGATTTTGTGATTTTTTATTAAACACAACCTTTGTTGACCCTTAAAGAAACATGGGAGGGAGAAATGAAATGGCCATAATGCAATATATGTCTGAAGCTCATAAAATATTTTACAAGTATAATAAAAACAGAGCTTGCAGTTTTTGTCCAAATAATATTTCTTATGATTCCCTATTGATTGAAGCGTTTGATTATAACCACAAGAAGATTATATTAAGAAGTCTTCGGAGAAATTGACAACGTTTCAAACTAATGAATGATGAAATTATTTTCTCTTCCAGAACATTTTTTTAAGAGATAAACTGAAGTCAAAGTTTATTAAAAGAAAAGTTCAACCAACATGTCAACATGACAGACTTTCTTCTGTGAAACACAAAAAAGTAATGATCAGGGTCTGTCAAGCTCCAAATAAAATTACTGTAGTAAATAAAACAAGCTATTAAAGTTTTTTAAAGCAATACAAACGTTTTGGGTGAACTGTTTCTTTCTAGGAACTATACTCTCATTCTGGCGTAATAATCAAAGACTTTGCTGCCGTAACATGGCTGCAGGAGCTGCAATGATATTACGCAGCAGCCGAAAATAGTCCCCTTAGTAACTTTCAATAGCAGGGGAGGGGACTATTTTAGGGCAGTGGTTCTCAAACTGGGGTCCGGGGCCCCCAGGGGGGCCACGAGATGGTGCCAGGGGGGGCCCAGTTTTATGATATTTTTATAAATACATTAATTTATCATGATTTCTGTGAAATTAAACCTAAAAAAATAGTTTTAGAACTGTTTTTTTGTCATACATTTTCTTTGGGGGGCCGCAAAGGAATGCACCGTACACAAAGGAGGCCGCATGCTGAAAAAGTTTGAGAACCACTGTTTTAGGGCACTGCTTAATATCACTACGCCTGCTGCAGCCATGTTACAGCAGCAAAGTCCTTGATTATTACACCAGAAAGAGATTATAGTTCCTAGACATATCTGCCTAGAAAATCGCAACTTTTAATTTTCCGTTGTTCTTAGTATACATGATTTAACAACAAAAAAGTCAAGTTTTAAATAGGAAAAATATTAAAACTCTTTGTTTTGTTTTTTTAGTGTGATGCTAATGGTCTAATCAGATTCAATGGATTGTGCTAAGCTATGCTAAAAGTTGCACCGTCAGACCCGAAGATCAGCTGAATGGACTCCAAAATGGTAAAAATCAAATGTTTAACTCTAGGGGGGCTTGAAAATGAGCATATTTTCAAAAAAAGTGGAGTGTCCCTTTAAGAGTGTTGCGTCAGTCAGTGCATTAGCAGTGCATAAGGACACAAGTTTGAATCTCGGAGAATAAACATACTGATCAAAATGTATAGCCTGAATAGACAGTAAGTCACTTTGGATAAAAGCACCTGCCAAATGCCTAAATGTAAAGGTAAGAGTTAATGGTAAGGAGATTTCTATGGATGCAGAGGCGAGCAGGTACTTCAGGAAGGTGCCACACACAAACACACACCATACTGACCATCTGTCATGTCTGACGGCCAATCATCAGTGCCATTAATATTTCATGTCTCCTCCAGACGATCAGAACCGTGCTCATAATTCCCCCGCTCTCAGACAGCACAGACACACAATTTGCAAGGTAGTGGCAACACATACACTTCCAGCCAAGTTTGCTCATTGTGACGCAGTACAAATTAGTTTAAGATCGATTAGGCACATACATACTATACAAACGACATAATGACATGACCAGTGAATGCGTGTGATAATTCGCTCTTGGCCTTGGACAAACACTGCAGTCCATTTGAAAGGTAACTCATAAAAAGAACATCTCAATAATACACGGCAATATAACGCGCATCTTCAATAATACAGGACACTTTGAGTGCACTTACATCGCACCACATCGGCTTTTATTACGAAGCGACTCCAAACAAACGTTTATCTTCTTATCTTCTGAAACTCAACCAAACTGCCACATTTATCCTCGAGCACATGGATAAAATGCTAGCTACTGACGTAATCACGATTATAGGCTTTCAAAAAGTGTATACACTTCACCCATTAAGCATTGTGATTTGTATGGCAGCTCTATTTGTATCAAGGAGTACCTTTTGTGTGTGGGCTTGTACAGGTATATATTTATGTAGCATATGTACTTTATCAGAGTAAAAATACAAATGAATTCATGAAACTATATTATTTTATTTTCAAATGTTTAGCTACCGATTTCAGTATCACCTACAATTTCAAGCAAGAAGGTAAAAAGTTTGGAATAGATATGTTCGGCAAAAACTTTTTGAAATATTAAATTATAACCATTTGTTGGGATTATTATTATGATTATATAAAGTTGCCATATACACTCACCTAAAGGATTATCAGGAACACCTGTTTAATTTCTCATTAATGCAATGGTGTGGGGGATGTTTTCTTGGCACACTTTAGGCTCCTTAGTGCCAATTGGGCATCGTTTAAATGCCACGGCCTACCTGAGTATTGTTTCTGACCATGTCCATCCCTTTATGACCACCATGTACCCATCCTCAGATGGCAGGATAATGCACCATGTCAAAAAGCTCAAATTATTTCAAAATGGTTTCTTGAACATGACAATGAGTTCACTGTACTAAAATGGCCCCCACAGTCACCAGATCTCAACCCAATAGAGCATCTTTGGGATGTTCGTGTCCTGGATGTGCAAATCTCCATCAACTGCAAGATGCTATCCTATCAATATGGGCCAACATTTCTCAAGAATGCTTTCAGCACCTTGTTGAATCAATGCCACATAGAATTAAGGCAGTTCTGAAGGCGAAGGGGGGGGGGGGTCAAACACAGTATTAGTATGGTGTTTCTAATAATCCTTTAAGTGAGTGTATAACAATACCATCAGACAGCATTGCATGGTTCCCTAACAATATTTTTGAGAGAAAGGGAGAGAGAGAGAGAGAGAGAGAGAGAGAGAGAGAGAGAGAGAGATTTAAATGACAGAGCTGTTCCATTGCAATTAATAATGCATTGTTTTTCGAATCATCCTTCCATAAATCCTTTCCATCTTAATACTGTAGGGACTTCACCAAATAATACATCACCCACCTGATAATAACCAGTTAATAGATTCATAGAAGAAACAAAAATGTGCACTAGAAGGGCAAAAGCAGTGATTGTTCATTAGCATACCTCACAAAGCCAGCTAACTGATGTGATAGATGCACACAACTTTTCATCATAATTGTGTTATTTATTGAAAAATATAACATGGAGCAAACTCCTTTCAGAAGACAAAGTATACATGCTATAAATAGGGTTGCTTACCATACAATACCACTTGAAGTGTGAGGTTGTTAGTCCTGAAATATTTTGGTTTAGAAACGATTCTCTAGGGTTTTCAAACTTTATGATGGCAAATTGCAAGCTTTAGCAAGGGACCCCTTTCCGTAAATGTATATGCATATTTCATTTAAATGTAGTATGACATTAAACTTTATTACGTTTAGTAACAAAAGCAATTAAGTTATATGCCAATAAACTAAAGATAACATGATATCAAATGTGTTTAAACATACAGTCACTCATTGGGAAGAAAAATCATTCATCTCTTTAATATCTCAACTATTTCTATGTTGGACAGCAATGATAATAAATGGGGAGCAAATAGAGATTTTTGGTTAAGTATTCTGCTTCTTACGAAAAGACTACTGTATGTCACATGTGAATCCTCTATAGGTTTAAAAAGGATGACAATGATGTCTCAAAATGTGCTTAAATTTGCCAAAATATCAAGTCTGCCATTTTAAAATAAGATTAACTCTTTCCCCGCCATTGACGAGTTATACAGTATCGTCAATTAAGAGAAAACATTTGCATTAAAATATGTGTTTGTTGGGTCTTGTGAACCATGTGCATTAATCCGCTTACCCGCCTCCTATCCCTACCGTATCTATATCTATCTATCTATCTATCTATATATATATATATATATACAGTCTTGTTCAAAATAATAGCAGTACAATGTGACTAACCAGAATAATCAAGGTTTTTAGTATATTTTTTTATTGCTACGTGGCAAACAAGTTACCAGTAGGTTCAGTAGATTTTCAGAAAACAAATGAGACCCAGCATTCATGATATGCACGCTCTTAAGGCTGTGCAATTGGGCAATTAGTTGAATTAGTTGAAAGGGGTGTGTTCAAAAAAATAGCAGTGTGGCATTCAATCACTGAGGTCATCAATTTTGTGAAGAAACAGGTGTGAATCAGGTGGCCCCTATTTAAGGATGAAGCCAACACTTGTTGAACATGCATTTGAAAGCTGAGGAAAATGGGTCGTTCAAGACATTGTTCAGAAGTTCAGAAGAACAGCGTACTTTGATTAAAAAGTTGATTGGAGAGGGGAAAACCTATAAAGAGGTGCAAAAAATGATAGGCTGTTCAGCTAAAATGATCTCCAATGCCTTAAAATGGAGAGCAAAACCAGAGAGACGTGGAAGAAAACGGAAGACAACCATCAAAATGGATAGAAGAATAACCAGAATGGCAAAGGCTCAGCCAATGATCACCTCCAGGATGATCAAAGACAGTCTGGAGTTACCTGTAAGTACTGTGACAGTTAGAAGACGTCTGTGTGAAGCTAATCTATTTTCAAGAATCCCCCGCAAAGTCCCTCTGTTAAAAAAAAGGCATGTGCAGAAGAGGTTACAATTTGCCAAAGAACACATCAACTGGCCTAAAGAGAAATGGAGGAACATTTTGTGGACTGATGAGAGTAAAATTGTTCTTTTTGGGTCCAAGGGCCACAGGCAGTTTGTGAGACGACCCCCAAACTCTGAATTCAAGCCACAGTACACAGTGAAGACAGTGAAGCATGGAGGTGCAAGCATCATGATATGGGCATGTTTCTCCTACTATGGTGTTGGGCCTATTTATCGCATACCAGGGATCATGGATCAGTTTGCATATGTTAAAATACTTGAAGAGGTCATGTTGCCCTATGCTGAAGAGGACATGCCCTTGAAATGGTTGTTTCAACAAGACAATGACCCAAAACACACTAGTAAACAGGCAAAGTCTTGGTTCCAAACCAACAAAATTAATGTTATGGAGTGGCCAGCCCAATCTCCAGACCTTAATCCAATTGAGAACTTGTGGGGTGATATCAAAAATGCTGTAAAACCAAGAAATGTGAATGAATTGTGGAATGTTGTTAAAGAATCATGGAGTGGAATAACAGCTGAGAGGTGCCACAAGTTGGTTGACTCCATGCCACACAGATGTCAAGCAGTTTTAAAAAACTGTGGTCATACAACTAAATATTAGTTTAGTGATTCACAGGGTTGCTAAATCCCAGAAAAAAAAATGTTTGTACAAAATAGTTTTGAGTTTGTACAGTCAAAGGTAGACACTGCTGTTTTTTTGAACACACCCCTTTCGGCTGGTTGCCCGGTTGCGCAGCCTTGGGAGCGTGCGTGTCATGGGTGCTGGGTCTTGTTTGTTTTCTGGGGGTCTGCTGAACCTGCTGGTGGCTTGTTTGCCACGTAGCAATAAGAAATGTACTGGGGGCCTTGATTGTTCTGGTTAGTCACATTGTGCTGCTATTATTTTGAACAATACTGTATATATATATATATATATATATATATATATATATATATATATATATATATTAATTCCTCCCAAGGGTTTTTGTCCTTCTAGGAGTTTTTCCCATTGGGTTTTTTCCTAGGGGTTTTTTTCGTCCCAGGGAGAGTCAGCCAACTTTGGCTTAACTTAGCACTTTACTGTACACGTTACATTATTAATATGCTCGCTTGTATGGTTTACCCTTAGCCGCTATCTCTACTTCTTATATTATCTATTGATTTTCTGTGTTCTCCTCTACATCTTCTCATGTAAAGCTGCTTTGCAACAATTAACACTTATAAATAAAATTGAATTGAATTGAAAAAAAAAAACGTGTTCCTGATCAATGTTTATGTTAATCTGCAATACCGGGATTATATACTTACCTAATTTATGAAAAAACTAAAGCCAAAAACAAGTGGCAGCCGGTGACTTCTTTTTTCGAGGGTGCTTGATGCAAAGTTTATCACAACATGTATGTAGCCCGTCATGTGTGTGGTTGCTTGCTTATTTCCAAATATGTGTTCTGTGCGTCAAGATGTCACAATAGGTGCCTGTTGCAGACGTGTCTAAAGGGTTTTATGATAAAAGATATGCCTGCGTTTGCCAGATACTCGCATAATCTCATGCGTAATCAGAGTTTACTGTTAAGTGAGTCTTGCATGTTTTTTGTGAACGTGAATGTCTCTTTTATCATAATGGTTTTGACGAGTGTGCAGCAGGCACTTATTTTGACAAAACACTTGATGCACATGGTTCACATGACGCAACAAACACATATTTTGAAAACGTAAGCAACACACATGACACCCCGAACATTTATTTTGAATTTGCACCCCTCGGATGAGCAGTCACGAGCCGCCACTGGCCAAAACGTTACTTACTAATTTTAAACTCTGTGCATGTTTGGATAATCATTCTAAATCTGATCTCTAACAAAATTCCTTCATAAAAATGCAATTATTTCAGTTTTTGCTAAAAAAAAAATTATTTTTAAAGAAAATACCCATATTTAAGAGTTTATAAGCAAAGAAAAAAATATAGATAGGATGAAACGTGTTTGTTTGTTTGTTTATTGTCTGTTTAAAAGCAGAGGGTCTTCATTTGATATATTTGTATGTTTATATTTTTAGAAGAAAATTTTCCTGGAAGGCTTTTTGTGAAACTTTTGTGAAAATCACAAAAAATGCTGGAGGGCAACTTTTCAAAAAATGGCTGGCGGGGAATGAGTTAAACAATTTCCAAAATTGTATGATAATTTTGTAGCCGAGAAATCGATTTTCTGAACTATGAAACAGAGCGACAGGCAGACACACTGAATAAAAATTGGGCATAACCTATAAGCAAAGTATCTTTCTATCCTCCTCTCCATCTATCGATCAGTCTCTCCTTCTGGCCACCCGTCACCCACCTACAGAAACAAACAAACAGACAAATGACCCAAACACAGCACACCAAAATGACCCCCAGACAAGTTGTTAAACTTGACCCATGTCTGTCTCGTTATAAAGTTTCCCGATATCTCTGGCTTATCCATCAAAACCATTAATGAGCTCCTGTTATCGATGAGCCACACTTCTTAGATGCAATTAGCCCCATGCAGCACTATAGCCTATCAATGAACCCTTAGAGAGAAAGCATTGAAAAGAAAATGAGCTAGTAGATGTTATTTTCTACTTAATTACGTATTTGTACGTATAAACTTATCAGCCAGTATTGGGACATGATAACTCAACCAAAGAGTGAACTTGGTACAACAAAACCTTGTTGTTTACGGTTTGAATCTGCATATAAGTAATTGCATCTAGCTAAATGACTTAACTTGTTAAAGTCCCCCTGTAGTTAATAATTTTATCACCTAAAATTCATCTTTGTGCATGATAATAGCATGTTTTTCTAGTTCATGCTTTAAAGGTGCCAAAGAATGCATTGAAGTTATGTATTAAATTGTTCTCTGATATCTACATTGAAGGTATGTGGCTGTGTTTAAGTGCAAAAATTATCCAGAGTCTAATTACAACCCTATCATGTGCCCTTAGAATGTAATGGTCTATTATTACCTTATTTGAAAGGGTAATGAATAATAAAGCTGATTGGCTGTTTCTCAGAGCAGTTCAGTTCAGTTGCTCTGTGTGTGTGTAAACAGACCGTGGGCCCTATTTTAACGATCTAAGCACATTGTCTGAAGCGCACGGTCTAAACGAGCGTGTCCGAACCCACTTTTGCTAATTTAAGAACAGGACAAATGGTTTATGCGCACGGCCTAAAAGGGTTGTTCCTATTCCCCTAATGAGTAATGGGTGTGTTTTATGTGCAATAAACCATGCCTAATCCCTATTTAGAAAGCGGAATTTGTAAACTGAAAAACTAAGTGGAGGAAGACGACCACCAGTTTAAGATTAATAATAAAAAATTGTGTTGCTTTATTTGTATTGAAATTATAATTTTTTTGGATTAAAACCTTTAAAAGCCGTTTCTTTCAGTCATGGAAGTTCAAATAGCATGCTTTTAATTAGTGATAAACCGATAATTCGGCCAGCCGATATTTGCGATACATGGCTTCCGTGTTCGCCAATTTTCTTCCGCCATTATTTACAGACAGAGTGCTGGAAGCCGCAAATGATTGCAGGTCATGTGACTAAAAACAACCTACCTTTCCATGACAAAATCGAAAGCCCGGCCTTACAGCTGATCATAACTGAACAAAATGGGTTTTTATTTCTCATCTCTATGGGGCGGTTTCCCGGACAGGGATTAGACTAGTCCTTGACTAAAATAAATGTAAGAACGGTCGAAACTAATAACATCTCTTTTTAACAACATGCTATTTTTTTACATAATTTTTATGATGTAAATTGAGCGAGCAAAAGCAGTATTGGCTCCAAATATCGGCTCAAGAAAATCGGCAGCCTGTATCGGTCATCGGCTAAGGCTGATGAAAGAAAAATCTGTATCGGCATCTGCACTGAAAAATCCATATCAGTCGATCCCTACTTTTAATTGCTGTAAATGTATTGATATCCTACATAATCATTGTAATCTCATGAAATAATTGGCAAATATGCAAGAAAAGGTTTGTACTCCAAAAATACAAACAAGAGATAAAGAATTTACAAACGTGCAGAGAGCTGTTTCAGCATTCGGACAGCACCATGGATAAAAAAAAAGCATTACTTAAAAAAGGTTCTCATCTCACCATATCAACAGGTCATATATACATCATATACAATAAATCCATGGGGTAGCATTTAAAAAACATTTAATGCTTTTGTTTAAATGAAAACATTTAATTACCAGGCTACACGTGAAGCTGCTCTTTACGCCTTTTAACATCTCATTATCGATCTTCATTTATGTACAACAGATGCAATAATAATCTTTTACATTTGAATCCTTTAATTTTTCATATTTAAAAGCTTTTTTGTGCTGCTAAGCATGTGTGTGATAAGCAAACACGCGTTGTCCTCCCATTTATAGGCGCATATTTCTAACGTGCTCATTAAATAACAAAAACAATATTGCACCATAGACTTTAGACCAGGTTTTAGTTGCTCAATGGCGTAGTCTATTTTAGTTGCCTCAAAATAGCAACGCGCCAACAATGCGCCTGAACACACCTCGTTTTCAGACCAGAATGCCCATGGGCGCAAAATTGAGTGCAAAGCATTTGCTATTTAAACAACGTGACGCTAAACGTAAAAATGATCATTGCGCCGGGTTGAAACTAGCAAAAGACACTTGCGTCGCACATTGCGCAGCATTGCGCCGGGTGTACAGAGCCCCTTATGTTTGAGTCTATATCAGACGTAGATACAGAAGTTGAGGAATTGTTTGGAGATTGTTAATGGACGTTTGTGTTTTTTCCATATTTTTTTTTATTAAAAATTTCAAATGAATTTTGATTTAAGATTAGATTTTACAAGATTTATATGAAACAATTATCACTTAGTACAAGCGCAACTAAAACTGGATTTCATCGTCATGATAACGTGGATCTAACGTTGATATTAAAATTAAATGTGTGTGTGTTATCAATAACACACGATTGTGTTAATCGTTAATGTCACATTTACTTTCTTCAAACTGATTTCAGTTCACTACCTCACCATCAGTGTCGCCAATTCCCCTTAATTGTCTCCAATTAAGGAGACATTCTCCCAACAAGTTTTTTTATAGATCACAATCTTTGCGTGGGAAGTGGCGTACACACGTTTTCAGCCCCATTTTGTGCATACGCACGCTTTATAAATGAGGCCCCAGGGCTGGCTAGCACGTGGTTAACTTTTGCTTCATAATTGGATGCTGTCAAGAAAAGTTACATCTGATTGTTACCCTCTTGATCCACACTCGTTGATTTTATCGGGACATTAAAACCTGTCAAGGTAAGGACAACTTTTCGATTTGTCAATGTCAAAACACTGACATGGGAAGCAGATATATTTTCATATAAGATTTGGAAGACTGTGATAAATGATGCCACCTGGCTCACATAATTTACGAAAAGAGCGTGAGTGGAAATAGTTGGCACTTTCAACATCTCCCTACTGGTTATTTAAGTGATTGAATATGAAAAGGCATGATTAAACAGTGTTAAAATGGATGAAATGCAAATTAATCATATTAATCATCAAAGAAATTAAATCAGACAAAATGTTGTGTTGAGTGGAGATTGATTTAATTTTTTTTTAAATTCTGTGTTTGTTTCTTTTAAAACCACAGTCATCACTGTGCCAAGCATCCTCACAAGCTGTGCTTCAGTCATGAATTAACAAAATGTGTGATTTTTCTGGCACAATAATGACAATGAGAGTTTTTTAATAAATCTTGATTTAAACACCATCAAACATAAACACATAAATATACACTACACCCTAAAAAATGCATAAAAAAGGGACGAACCCAAACTGCTGGGTTGTAAATATTTGATTTAATTGTTTGATTCAACGGTTGGGTTCCTCTATTTTTCACCCATCCCCCTGATGGATGTGCCACCACAAATAAACTAAGTCTGTGGGAAACACTGTAAAGATTTAACTAAATTAATTTGCACAATACTACATAAAGAAGACAATGCACACAATATAAAAATTTTTATCCCATGGTTGGTTGGATAAATATTGAACAGAACCAACCACTGGGTAATAAATAAACCTATGCTGAGTGGTTTTACCCAACCATGGCTTGAAACAACCCACTCAGCATTTGGGTTGAAACAACCCAGTATACATTAAAAACATAGATTGTGTCCCATTACACCGCTACTTACAAAAAAAGAGAAAAATATCTGCAACAATATCAAGTTTCTACAACAGCTGTGTAACAAGAAATGAAAAGTGTAGACTAGAGATGCATTTTTATTTCAGTTAATTACTCCCCAACATTACTACACTACATACTATAGTTTGGATAAAATGCATTGGCATAGATTTGGGATGCAGCCGTTGTTTTTATGCAGCAGGTCTCAGTTCAGTGACGGACAGATGGTAAAGGGCCGTGCCCCGAGTTCGATCAGGTCCCCTACCATGAGGTCACCACACCTGCCACAGCGATAATGTCATCAGCAGGGGACAAACCCCACCGGAGTCATTATACCAAACCTTCCTCCATCTGCTTTGTTAGAAACGAGCCGCCGCACACACAAAAACAAAGAAATATCACAAAGCCACGCCGAGCAACACGTTCCCGCTTGTTTTGCTTCTGAGACGCAACATGAATCCCTCGTGGGACACAAGCTGTCGACTTTGTTAGTTAAGATTGCGTTTTATGAAGTTTTAGGTACCCTATGTAGATCAGCACTGACACCTGTGGAGGCTGTGCTAAATCTTTAGTATTCCCCAAGTGTTTTTAAAGGTTAGCGACTGTTGTGTGACTGTAAGCAGATATGAAATTTGTAAAGCTTAAAATGAACAGCTGACAGATATAAGCCTTTGATACTATTAATTACAGCCCGGTCTGATAGATAAGAACTTCTAAAGTTCATCTAGCTTTTATAATCTTTACCAGTTAGCATACTGCAGTATATGCAGACACAAACATGTACACTACTTATGTCTACAATGCTTGATTAATATTATTTGGTAGTAATATAAAGGGAGTTATCATCTTTTTGCTATGACACATTTTTGTTTAGGCAAATAAATCAAATTATTTTACAGATACATTATAGCTTGTATCTGTTTTTCTTTCTGACTTTAATTCGGATTTTAATTTGTTGTTCTTGTATATTTCTATGCAGTGAAAATATGCACTGGCAAGCTTCTGTCACCAAGACAAATTCATTATATATGCGACAAATTTCCCTCTTGGCAATAAAGCTCATGCTAATTCAGATTTGTTGTGGACTACACTCAGTTATAAATAAAACGCATTCAATGATGCTGTACATCTGTGGGTGAACTCACACCTTGAGTGAAGATGTTTATAAAATAACTCAATTGTTATAAAACTTTCTGGTGTTATGGGAGTTGGCATCTTTGTTATTTACTTGTCACTGTCACCATGGTACAACCGTTATTCAATGCTGTTGTGAGCTAATGACGCGGCAAATTATATTCTGGTCTCAAAATATGGCTTGGGTCTCTCCTTTAGTGCAGATATTTCAATGCAGATTCTTTAACAGAGATTCTTCAGAGAGTTTTCTATCATCCAAGCAGCTTCAGTGCTGATTCTTCAGTGCAGGTTCATCAGCGCTTATTTGTCAGTGCTCATTCTTTAATGCAGGTACTTCTGTGCAGGTTCTTTAGTGTAGGTTCTTCAGTTCAGCTTCTTCAGTACATGTTCTTCAGTGCAGGTTCTTCAGTGCTGTTTCTTCAGTACAGGTTCTTCAGTTCAGGTTCTTCAGTACAGGTTCCTCAGTGCAGGTTCATCAATGCTGTTTCTTCAGAACAGGTTCTTCAGTGCATGATCTTTACTGTACGTTCCTCAGTGAATGTTCTTTAGTGGTGGTTCTTCAGTACAGGTTCTTCAGTGCTAATTCTTCAGTGCAGAGTCATCAGTGCTGATTTTTTTAGTGCACGTTCTTCAGTGCACGTTCTTCAGTGTTGATTCTTCAGTGCTGATTCGTCAGTGCTGACTCTTCAGTGCAGGTCCTTCAGTGCTGATTCTTCAGTGCCGGTTCTTCAGTGTAGGTTCATCAGTGCAGGTTCATCAGTGCTGTTTCTTCAGAGCAGTTTCTTCAGAGCAGGTTCTTCAGTACAGCTTCTTCAGTACAGGTTCCTCAGTGCAGGTTCATCAATGCTGTTTCTTCAGTACATGTTCCTCAGTGCAGGTTCATCAATGCTGTTTCTTCAGAACAGGTTTTTCAGTGCATGACCTTTACTGCAGGTTCCTCGGTGCATGTTCTTTAGTGGTGGTTCTTCAGTGCAGAGTCATCAGTGCTGATGCTTCAGTGCAGGTTCTTCACTGCTAATTCTTCAAAGCAGGTCCTTCAGTGCTGATTCTTCAGTGCAGGTTCTTCAGTGTAGGTTCATCAGTGCTGTTTCTTCAGAGCAGGTTCTTCAGTACAGTTTCTTCAGTACAGCTTCTTCAGTACAGGTTCCTCAGTGCAGGTTCATCAATGCTGTTTCTTCAGTACAGGTTCTTCAGTACAGGTTCCTCAGTGCAGGTTCATCAATGCTGTTTCTTCAGAACAGGTTCTTCAGTACATGATCTTTACTGCAGGTTCCTCAGTGCATGTTCTTTAGTGGTGGTTCTTCAGTGCAGGTTCTTCAGTGCTGATTATTCAAAGCAGGTTTTTCAGTGCTGATTTTTTTAGTACATGTTCTTCAGTGCACGTTCTTCAGTGTTGATTCTTCAGTGCTGATTCGTCAGTGCTGATTCGTCGGTGCTAATTCGTCGGTGCTAATTCTTCTTTGCAGGTCCTTCAGTGCTGATTCTTCAGTGCTGATTCTTCAGTGAAGGTTCTTCAGTGTAGGTTCATCAGTGCTGTTTCTTCAGAGCAGGTTATTCAGAGTAGTTTCTTCAGTGCAGGTTCTTTAGTACAGGTTCTTCAGTACAGCTTCTTCAGTACAGGTTCCTCGGTGCAGGTTCATCAATGCTGTTTCTTCAGTACAGGTTCTTCAGTGCAGGTTCATCAGTGCTGTTTCTTCAGAACAGGTTCTTCAGTACATGATCTTTACTGCAGGTTCCTCAGTGCATGTTTTTTTAGTGGTGGTTCTTCAGTGCAGGTTCTTCAGTGCTGATTATTCAAAGCAGGTTCTTCAGTGCTGATTTTTTTAGTACATGTTCTTCAGTGCACGATCTTCAGTGTTGATTCTTCAGCGCTGATTCGTCAGTGCTGATTCGTCAGTGCTAATTCTTCTTTGGAGGTCCTTCGGTGCTGATTCTTCAGTGAAGGTTCTTCAGTGTAGGTTCATCAGTGCAGGTTCATCAGTGCTGTTTCTTCAGAGCAGGTTCTTCAGAGTAATTTCGTCAGAGCAGGTTCTTCAGTGCATGTTCTTCAGTGCAGGTTCCTCAGTACATGTTCTTCAGTGCAGGTTCCTCAGTGCTGATTCTTCAGTACAGGTTCTTCAGTTCAGGTTCTTCAGTACAGGTTCCTCAGTGCAGTTTCATCAATGCTGTTTCTTCAGAACAGGTTCTTCAATGCATGATCTTTACTGTAGGTTCCTCAATGCATGTTCTTTAGTAGAGGTTCTTCAGTGCAGGTTTTTCAGTGCTGATTCTTCAGTGCAGACTCATTAGTGCTGATTCTTCAGTGCAGGTTCTTCACTGCTGATTCTTCAGTGCAGACTCATTAGTGCTGATTCTTCAGTGCAGGTTCTTCACTGCTAATTCTACAATGCAGGTTCTTCAGTGCTAATTTTTCAGTGCACGTTCTTCAGTGTTGATTCTTCAGTGCTGATTCTTCAGTGCAGGTCCTTTAGTGCTGATTCTTCAGTGAAGGTTCTTCAGTGCTGATTCTTTAGTACAGGTTATTCAGTTCAGCTTCTTCAGTACAGGTTCCACAGTGCAGGTTCATCAATGCTGTTTCTTCAGAACAGGTTCTTTAGTGTATGATCTTTACTGCAGGTTCCTCAGTGCATGTTCTTTAGTAGAGGTTCTTCAGTACAGGTTCTTCAGTGCAGGTTCTTCAGTGTTGATTCTTCAGTGCTGATTCGTCAGTGCTGAATCGTCAGTGCTGATTCTTCAGTGCAGGTCCTTTAGTGCTGATTCTTCAGTGAAGGTTCTTCAGTCCTGATTCTTCAGTGCACGTTCTTCAGTGCTGATTCGTCAGAGCTAAATCGTTAGTATTGATTATTCAGTGAAGGTTCCTCAGCGCAGATTTTTCAATAAGATATTTTGCACATTTTATGCAAGGCTGAATACTACAAAAAAGTCCCATTTAAAGGATAAGGACCAACACATGTAATGACTTGGTGAATGGGGAACTGAGAAAAAAACTAATCCAGGATCTGTCTGACCCTCACACTCTTCTCATGCTATATTTTATCCTTTCGGTAAGCCAGCCCCTAACTCCCTTTTCCAAAAATGAATCAGATAAATGATTAAACCTCACATACGCACTACAGATGAAGCTGGTCACTGTGGTAAATCATGATTACAGTGAGAAAAAGTACTCTTCAATTCTACCCAATGCACATTTAATGTGGAAAAAATGTGACGGAGGTGAGAGAGACAGACCGAGGTGTAGCAGAAGTGAATACGGCTATAGGAGCTGGCAGGCTTACATCCTGTACCAATTATCTTAGTTTCCCAGTATATCTACTGCCAAACGATGGGCTTTTCTCTGTAAATGTACCTTTTCTTCAGCGTTTTGCTTCTGCTTTGGCTTGCAAGAAAATAAAACGTTTAATCTTACTGATGTCAAACTACTGTTAGTCAAACTAACATTTTAGACCGGTCTTTCTGCCATAAATTTAGCCTTGATTTCCTTCTCTTCTAAATGGGAAAAACTACCACAAAGCATGTGGCACACATCCAGTTCCATAACCTCATTTTCCTGGATTGTATACTATAAATAGAGAATGTCTTCTTTATCCTTTCAAATTATGAAAGAAAGCATTAGGAAAAGAGTTTTTGAAGTTCAGTTCTTGAAGCGAGTTAGTGTTTGAGTGCAGTTTCCTTAAATTTGGAAAAAGTGGAGGCAGGGTCAGAAACTGACTTTGTGTATGTCTATGTGGGACTAACAAATTTACTCACACACTCAATGCATCCAGCAAATGCTTGTATAAAATAGATTTTTCAGATGAATCATCAATTCACTACTCAAACATTCAGTGCAGATGGATTTACTGCCTTTTAAAAAAAGCATTAAACTAAATGCTGGATCCCACTAGACGAGTTAAAATCTGAACAGTTTTTAAAATAGTGGGATTAAATATTACAGACCAACGCCGCAACTGTACCACACTGAAACACACAAATAGAAAGACTGTAAACGGTGTGACTCACACATCACATCAACACAGTTGTCAACACTATAAATGTGAACTTGCTACTGTAAAGAGCAGCTGGGGCGTCTTTAAGGTACCGCTAAAAAGGGAAAAAAAAACAAGTCTATTTGTGTCTATCTAAAATTCTAGATGGTCTTGTTCTAGTCAAATGCATTTATGAAGGTCTCTCTAAACTGCACTGGCATTTAATTAAGACAGCCTCAGTGTGGACCCAGGTTTGATTTATTTGATCAGAGTGAAAGCCATCTACTGACATCAATACGCACCAAGGAACAACACCACTCAAGTCTGTTGAAAGGATTTGAGAGTTCAGTTTGCAAAATATATCATGGTTTGGATGACATAACACAGTTTAAAAAGCTGAGCAAAATGGACGGGAGGTTAAATCAAATTCAGATTTGAATAGAAAATAAGTGTGAATAGCAAGATTGTTAATCTGGCACATTGCATGCCTAGTATGAAACATTATAAAAGTAATACAGCAGGTGTCTCCGACCTTTTTGTGAGCAAGGGCTACCACAATGGATAAAACAATGTGGAGGGCTACTTTTTGATATAGTCTACTTAAAACTTGTGTTTTACTTGATTTTATTTTATTTTACTTGTATTTTAACGATCTAAGCGCATTGTCAAAGTAGAAACGGGCGTGTCTAATGCCACTTTTGCTAATTTAACAATTACATAAATGGTTTGTGCACCAAGCGCACGGCCTAAAAGGGTTGTTCCTATTTTCGTAATGAGTAATGGGTGTGTTTTGGAAGTAACGTTTAATAAACCAATAAGAGTCTCAGCTCTCATTACTTTAAAATCCAGTTGCGCTGGCGCCATGCCGATTTCCTATTTAGATGGCGGAATTTGTAAACTGAAAAACTAAGCGTAAGAAGACGACTACCAGTTTAAGAGATTGATATAAACAAATTGTGTGGTTTTCATTTGTATTGAAACTGTTATTTTTTGGTATTAAAACCTTTAAAAGTCGTTTTCTTTCAGTCATGGAAGTAAAATTAACAGGCTTTTAATTGCTTTGCTGTAAATGATTGGATAGCCTACAGATGAAGCAGCTCTTTCTAATGTCTCATAATCAATCCTCATTTATGTCCAAGAGACTCAATAATAATCATTTACATTTTAATCCTTTGATTTTTCATATTTCAAAAGGTTTATGTCCTGCTGCGCAAGTAAACGCGCGTTGTCGTCCCGTTTATAGATGCATATTACTAACGCGCTCATTAAATAACAAAAACAATATTGCGCCATTGACTTTAGACTGGG
Source organism: Misgurnus anguillicaudatus (assembly GCF_027580225.2). Taxonomy (NCBI): domain Eukaryota; kingdom Metazoa; phylum Chordata; class Actinopteri; order Cypriniformes; family Cobitidae; genus Misgurnus; species Misgurnus anguillicaudatus. The sequence goes on along the minus strand of NC_073339.2, from coordinate 39,530,763 downwards.
GTTTAGACGGTCAATGGGGTAGTCTATTTTAGTTGCCTCAAAATAGCAACGAGCCAAACAATGTGCCCTGAACACACATATGCTGCGTCCGAAACCGCCTACTTCCATACTCTATAGTAGGCGAAAAGCAGTAGGCGAGGCGAGTAGTATGTCTGAATACATAGTATTCGAAAAACAGTATGCGAAAAGTACCCGGATGACCTACTACTTCCGGTTAGATTTTGCAGTGTGCATACGATGGACGCTTCACTATCCCATGATGCCCCGAGAGAGGAGTTATTCAACGAAGAAGAAGAGGCATGCGGCTGTTTTCGCGCTGAAATGAAATGACGTGATGACGACGAATGTCACGTGATGTAGCAACATGGCGGATGTAGTACGTCCGAATCTCATTCATACTACCATGATTCATACTATACAGTACCTACTGTTTTAACGCCAAGTAAGTAGGTACTTCATCTAATTCAGTACCTACTATACAGTATGCGGTTTCGGACGCAGCCATTGTGTTCAGACCAGAACGCCCATGGGCGCAAATGCATTTGCTATTTAAGCAACGTGGAGCTAAACGTGAAAATGATCATTGCGCCGGGTTGAAACTAGCAAAAGACACTTGCGTCGGATGTATGATAGAGCTAGGGCTGTAACGATAAATCGTGTGTCCTATTTAAAAGACCTGTCTAAAATCGATTTTGCATCGCAAAGTTTCGATTCTGTGTTTCATGCGCAGCTTGTGCGTGTACTATGGCGTTTTGGTCAGTAAGAAGACCTTATCAATCTAAAATCATTATGAGTCGGAGTCGTTTATTATGTGCATTTAAAAAGCAACACTCGTTAAACAAAATCATTCAAAATATTCTTTATTATCATGAAAATAACTGAAACAATCTGAAGAATGGCGATAAAAATATTCTTCTAGACATAGGCTGCGTCCGAAAACTCTAAATTGCTGCCTTCTGAGGCAGCTTTCCAAGGCAGGAAGGCATCAAGGCATGTCCGAATTCAATGGTAGGTTTACTTCCTGTCTCCTGAGATACCTATGCGTGGGCGTACAATAAGAATGTGATTGGTCGAGCCCGGTCGAGTTCGAAAAAATAAAATGGCGGCCAAGGACGCGACGGGACCACCAATTTTGTGAAAATTAAGGTACATGTTCACTTTTTTTACACCTTTTAATTGCATTTCTAGCGAGAAATTTGTATTGTAGTTTTCAAATATGTGATAAGTTATCACAAAGGCGCTCTCTGTTTATATTTCAAACACGCTGCCTTAGAAGTGCGTCCGAAAGCCTTTCTATGAGCTGCCTTCATGCCTCCGAAGTCATTTCCTCATGAGGCAGCAAGGCAACGAGTCACTGCCTTGAGTTTTCGGACGCAGCGACAGTGTTTGTAATGCTACTTCTTCTGTGGCACAAAGGGAGTTTCTGCACAAGAGCGCCCCCTGGTTTTGGGATGTGCCGGAATTTCACCGCAATTCATTCAAATTCATTTATTGAGATTAATCGTTACAGCTCTAGATAGAGCCCTTAGTTTTACTTATATGTCTTTACTTAATTTACTTGTATGTATTATATGTTTTATCATTGTTTAAAATGTTACCATACATAAAAAAGCCAAGCTAATATAAAAAATATGTAATAAATAAATATTCAAATTGAGGCTATTAATGGAATGTGCTTTGGTGGGCAACTCACAGACGCCATGCGAGCAACCTGGCCGTGGGCACCATGTTGGAGACCCCTGTAATACAGGCTTAGGAAATCTTTTGCAACGGAATACTGTCAGTTGTATTTTAGTGGTTCATCTACTGTTCAAGACTGTTTGACCTCAGACTCTCAGAATAAGTAATGTACAAAAGCTGTCTCTGGGATGCTACCATTTCAAAAAGTACACCTTTGTACATGAAGAGTGCATATAAGTACTTTAAAGATACATATTGATACCAAATGTATACATATCTGTACCTAAAATGTACCCATCCACAGCTTTTAACTGAGAGTACAGAATGTCACAATTGTCAGAAGTATTTTAGTGATTTGTGTAAAAATGGATTCTGGATATTAAGACTTTTAGACAGCTTTCATCTCAGTACCATTTAGTGTGAAACAGCAGCTCAATATCATTTTGCATAAGATCCAGACTCATTTTTCACCTCATTAAAATGTGAAAGTCAAATCTGCCTCAATTTTATCATTTTACTAATGCAAAAAAAAAAAAACTAAAATGTGCTGAATACACATTGAGTTCACTCTGTCTTCAATAAAAGAATATTTCAGTTTCCTTCGCAAACTTAAATATAGTGTTCGTTCCAATTCTCCGCTCTAATGGAAAAGTCAGAGATTTTCAGTTATTTTTAAATCTAGGGCTATTGTTACTCCTCATTCAAACAAATGAATAAAGGATTGTGGATTTAAAATGTTGAAATATGAATATGTACTTTTACAGAATGTGATCTAAATACGGACTAAAAGTGCAAAAAGCCTTCCCAACAATACTGGCTCTTTGTGGTCATTAATACATATGACTATACATCAAGTCTATTGACCGCTGATGGTCTGGGAACGCTGTGAGCTTGTGTATCTGAGTGCTGTGTGGGAGAGAAAGTGTGAAAAGTCTAGGCAATCTTCAGCCACTGTAACAGGTTGAAAGTGTAAAGCACTTTCCAACATAAGTGGAAAGCAATGTTGCTTAGGTTACTGACCATAAATCACTCAAAATAAATAAGCAAATGTCTTTTGCAATTTATAATACATTCAAAGGTTCTTTTTTCTGATCTGAGTTTGTGGCAAGCGCTGACACTAGCTACTGGTTAAAACACTTTTGGATACTTATGCATAATTAAAACACGTATTTCAATTTAAACAACATAATAAAGCAAGTGGTACCTGTAAACAAATGTCCATTAACTCTTTTTTAAAGAATTTTTTTTAAAAGTTTAATGCCCGAAAACTTTATTCTTTAAATATATAAACAAACAAACAGACCCTCTGCTTAGAAAAATTTTCCTTTGTTCTCTTTACACCACCTCTCAAATATGGGTAGTTTTGTTCAAAAAGCTGACATAATTGCATTTTTGTAAAGGATTTTATTAAAGATAAGATTCAGAACGATTATCAAAACATACACGAAAACTTGGTTTTAAAAATGTCAAGCATGAAAATGTAAAAATTGCTTAAATTTACTTTTTTTCCCCACCAGACATTGAAAAACAAAGTCTGGAGTAAATGGGAACATTAATTTAAAAACTTTTACTTATCATTTAACATTTTTATAACATAATTTAAAAAATTTGTCCTAAAAAATCTCATTACCGCAACAGTCAGAAAACATCAACACTGACATATTTTCAAAATGACATGACAAACCTGAAAGAACATAATTTGGAAATTCTGCACATGCATTTAAAATCAAAGTATTATGCTTCTATTAATTAAATTAACATTTATTAAGCATCTGTTGCGGTAATGATAATCAAAATGTCATGTAAGCATTCTGACAAGACAATATTTCAAATTAACTGTAAAAAAATTATCGTACCTGGTAGCCATCTTGAAGTAACTGGTCCATGTGCTTGGTCACTCAAAATCAAACTTTATTAAAATTCTGTATGTGTGCTTAAACTGTTCTCAAAAAGTGTTGCGGAGGATGAGAACATCAGGCATGGACACATCATTTTCCTAATTTTTCTTCATTATTATTATACATGAATATTCAGTAAATATTTTTTCTGTCATCTAAAGTGGTCTAGCAAAACATCCATTTATTTTTTTCTTAATATTTTTGTGTTAATTTGAATAAATTACAACATAACGCATGTTCAAACACAGCCGGACACATTCCGGTAATGAGAATTTTTTACTGTTTTTGGCTCAGGGTTCCCACACCTTAGTTAACTTCAAATTCAAGGACCTTTCAAAGACTTTCCAAGTCCAATACCCTCAAATTTAAAGACTTAATGTGGGGACACATTTCAAGTGAGAGCGAGGTTACATTGTGTTACCTTTAAAGATACATTGTTACAGTTTCCTTTTGAGGGAACTAGCGCTGCGTCACTGCAGTGACATTTTGGGGACGCCTCCAGGGGTAAGTGCGTCTGAATATGTATATCAAATTCATCCAACGGTGAGGCTTAACGACAAAGACAGGGTGATGCGGGACCCAGGAAGTATATCGCTATCTGAAATATTGCCAAAGACGGCGTTACAGGGATGCAGGAAGTATGGCAAGGGAGACGCAGCGTCTCGTTCCCTTCTCAGGGAACAACAGTTACATACGTAACCAGAGATGTTTTCATGTGTCAAACACAACTATGCAAAAAAGCATTTTGGGTTGAATCAACATTCGCATACAGAAGATATAAGCATGTAAAGCGAACAGTTTAGCACATGTGCTTAAAAATTATAGAATTTTTATGATATTATCCTACACTACACAGGGAATAATATGGATTTTATGGAATATGGATTGCCGTAAAAACTCGTCTTTGTCAGGAAAGAGTTTTCTCTTAGTTGACGAGATAACTTGTCAATGGCGGGAAAAGAGATAACTCTTAAATCTTTACCCGCCAGCATTTTTCATGATTTTTACAAAAGTTTAATGCCTCCCAGAAAATGTAACAGACATATAACAGACCCTATGCTTTCAAGCAAAAAAAAATCTGTTTCAGCCTACCTTGATCAGTTCTCTTTTTATCACCTCTCAAATATGGGTAGGTTTCTTCAAAAACAGCAAAAAGCTGAGATAATTCCAATTTTGTGAAGGACTTTTGATAGATCAGATTCAGAGCGATCCTCAAAACTTTGACGGACATACAGCTATTTGCCCTATAAGGCGATACTTCCGGGTTTTACAGTGCCTGGTGGATAATAGCGGTATTGCGGATTGACGAGTTATCTCGTGACGGGAAAAGAGTTAAATAGCTTTTCTTAACAAAGTGGTTCCACTGTGGACAGTAAAGAGTGACTGGAGACTTTTTTTAGAAGTGGAGATTTTGCATATACTTAGAGGGTTTTGCGGCGAAAAACAAATTTGTCAAATTCGTTAAATACCAATGAAATGACTGAAAATGACATTTGTGATAAAAAGGTTTTTCAATAATTGACTAATAACTTTTTCATTGCCATTAAAGTGAAATTACTCTGGTTAAAGTGCCTTGCTCAGGGGCACCTCAGTCGCAACCTGCAGGTTGTGAGACTCAAACCAGTGACTAGCCTACGACTGCCCTAGTTTCAAAGTATACAGCATCTAGTTTATTTTTGATTCAATTATGTAAATACTTACAGAGTATAATGATATTAAATAACACACATTGAGAAAACAATAACTGTTTTAGGTGATACATGCATATTCATTACCTGTCAGACAACAGGAACAAATTAATTCATAATTTACTCACTGTGCTCCTAAATTATAAACAGAAAATGATAGTATTAGCCCGGAGTGCTGGAGTGTTTTCGATTGAATTTATAGTATTAGCCTGGAGTCCAGTGTAAACTAAACACAACACGGCATCAAGGCAAGACCACCACTACCGGTGACAGCATTAAGCTGTAAGCTTTCTTTTAAGCCGGAGGGACTTAACAGCCTGTTGTCATCCCATGCAACATGGATGATGTATACAGGCAGGGTTGTATGTTAGAAAAGCACAAACACAGCCCAGACTTAACATCCAATTGAAATTCTGACCTGAAAACTGATGCCCACTGGCATCTTTTTTTCTTATTTTACCAACTGGCATCTTGACAGGTTAAGGAAAATACTCATTAAAATAGGAGCTCATACAGACATACCCACTAAGTTTACTAAAAGTGTACAATCAAATGTTTTATTTAGGATTATGAATAATGTAACTTCAATGTTAACCGCATGGATGTTTGTATGGTTGCTCCTGCCACTGAGTTTGCTGTTGCTTCACAAGCTCACCAGCAATTTTCTCAGAGATTAGTCTCTCGATGTTTTAATTACCTTGTCAGATGAGACTGTCCAGTACTGATGTTGTGTGCATGCTTTTAAAAGTGGTACAGCAATGTGTGTTCAATGCAAAAGGTTTTGGGTTCGATCCCAGGAAACAAAAATACTGATTAATATATATACCCTCTAAGCCGCTTTGAATAAAAGTGTCTACCAAATACATGTAAAATATCAGACTAGTATCTGCAAGTCTAGCTTTTGTGGATAATATAACTAACATTAAAATAAGCCATTTTAATAGTCACACTATAGGGTGCCGCAGGGATGATGTATTTTAGTAGGCAAAACCCAGAAGACAGTTAGCATTTTAGCACTTACGGTCCCATTGTCCCAAATTCAATAGGTTTTTTGAATGGGGTTTTGGTTAAACGCTTTAAATAGGATCTTGGGTTGACTCAAGCCCAAGATATTTTCACGTTTTGTTCTACGACATAAAACACGCCAGTAATATCACCCACTTTTAAAGCTTAATGTGTCTTTAAAAGGGTGGTTGCTTTATGGGACTATACACGTTGTTGGGGACTTTAAACATCGTCAAACATAAAAATCTCAAAAACACCACAACATTGGCATAACTCCAAACAAACATTAATCCGCACAGTATTCTCTTATTATAAAACATGTTTTAAATGTGTTTAAATGAGTTTGCCACTGTCTTGGCAATGACCAACAGGAAGTGATGTCACATTCAAATGATGTCACGCTGCCATGCTTCTGATTTATGAAATGCATTGTGGAATGTTTTGTTCCTACGTTTTCTCAGACGATGAGATGTTTGTCCTGTGGTGGCTACCATAACTTTAATATGCTTTTCGAAAAGGACGGGTGACATTTGCACTGTGACGTTGGTTGCAATTCACAATCTCGTCGCTAGATGCTGCTAAAACTATTTTTTATAGTCTGAAGCTTTTGTTTAAAGAGCACCAATTCACGTTTCTAAAGTTCCTATGGTGTGTAAGTGTGTATAAGTACATGTTAATGATATGCAAAAGGTACAAACCCCAAAGTAAACGATGACACTTGGTGCTCTTTAACAGAAAGGATCTGTGGGTGGTACATTTTCTGTATGAAACCATGGAACCCAACAAAAGATCCTTTATTTTAGAAAGTGTACTACAAAGTGGCAATTTTAACATGCTATAATAAATTATCTATATGGTATTTTGAGCTAAAAACTTCACACATGTACTAGGGTTGTGACAATTAATCGGGCAAATGCGCATTTTCTCAATAAATGAATTTGAATGAATTACGGTGAAATGCAGCCACATCCCAAAGCCAGGGGGCGCTCTCGCTTAGAATCACAATTTGTGCCACAGAAGAAGTAGCATACCAAACACTATTCCAGGAAATGTCTAAAGGAATATTTATATCGCTGTTCTTCAGATTGTTTCAGGTATTTTCATGATAATAAAGAATATTTTAAATGATTGTGTTTGACGAGTGTTGCTTTTTTAAATGCACGTTATAAACGAGTCAAACTTGTAGTGATTTTAGATTGATAAGGACTTCCTACTGATCACAGAGCCGTAGTACATGCACAAGCTGTGCATGAAACACTGAATCGGAGCCTTACGATTCACAAATCGATTTTAGACAGGTCTTTTTAATGGGAGCGCGATGCATCGATGCACATCCCTAACATGTACTCTGGGGACACCGAAGATTTATTTGACTTCTTAAAGTCTTGTGAAATGTACCATTTAAAAACTAGTGAACAAAAGAATGTAACACTTTAGACTTGAAAAAATATACTGTAGTACATACATACAAGTCCTTTTATTGTTACTGATGTACCCAAATCTAATTTAGGAGGCTTTTTTACCCCAGTTCTCCAGGCTTTTTTACTCTCTAATCTAATGCTCTCTGTGACTCACAGTTTAAATCCGCCCCTTCAGCTCTACACAAAAACAGCAGTGACAGAAAGCAAGAAATTACCGTAATATACCAAAAAAGCGCAATTTTGTACTTTCAGGAGCAATTTGAATTTTTTTAATAGCGCAAATGGTTAAACAGTTATGGTAAAATGAATAAAGCTTGCTAGAATGCATCTGCAAAGGGCACATCTGGTTTAATAGGGTTAACAAACTGGGTCAAAATCCTATAATTTCTTAACTGGCATAAGTACATAATTGGATAGTGATAGAAATCTTAAAGCTTTCAATAGCTAAAAAGATTGCAGATTAACTGCAGATGTAAGATATGCACAGAGGCTATGAACATCACAAATGCATAAGCACAAATATCCGCATGAGGCGGCACAAATATCTTTCTCGCTCTAAAGAAAATTAAAAATATGCTGAAATGGCGCATAAAACCTGGCACTGTTTAATTCATGTAAAATCTGCTGCTATTCAGTAACATAATCCTTTAATTGCTTTGATTTACGTGAAAGCTCCTCTTTGGAGTACAACAAAAAGGGCCTTTGGTAATCTACCATTAAAACAAAACAGACACATGCATACTAACAATACAGACCAAGAAACCATGAATAGGGTTTAATTTCAGTACGTTATGAGCTGTCAATAATTACCTGAATGTGTGTATTAACATAAATATGCATAGACAACTAACTTGAAAGTGGTTTAATATGCAATTTGCTAGTGGGCAGAACATTATGGTACGGTACGGCAACTTAAACCATGCATTACTTCATTATTTTATACTGGGAAAAGACTAAAATGATTATTCAATTGTGCTTTGCAGCTCAGTAAAACGATCTGCAGTACAACAGATCAACTAAACTGATTTTAAACAGCAGCATTCATATTCATTAGCATAAATAAGTATGGAGATGGAGACCGTGGGCAGTGAATGAAACAAGCTGTTAGTAAAGCTTCGAATGTGCGCGTCTGAAAGAAGTTTTGGAGTAAAGAGGATTAGCTCCAAGTTGGAATTTTTAGGAGAGGACAGGATTGGGAATCTGTGGGGAATTTAATAAAGAATCTATGAAGTGCTGCTTATAATGACAGTGCAGATCGTGCATGTATTTAAAGGCATTCACACACAAAGACAAATTTGGGGCGTGTGAGCATTTGAACAAACAAGCAATGTTTTCTTAGCATTTTGGGTTTCAAGTCCAATCATGTTCGATTTGGTCAGGGCTCAATAGAAAATAATTTTTATACTGGCGTGGTCGGGCCAGTGGTTCAGGTTTTAACTGGCCCTGCCATAATTGTCAGTATCTGTCACATATTTAATAATTCAAAAGTCAAATATAATTGTATACATACTGTATACAAAAGACATGTTCCAACGAAAAAAGGCTCCCAACTGTTTTTAATGTACCTGTAAACTGACAGCAAACTGCAAAACATTGCATTGTTTCTTTCATTGTGTTTTCCCCAAGTAAATTCTGCTTCCAAGATGTTAAATAATTATGTTTTTGACTGGTGCACAATCTTAACGTCTCTTTGCTCTACCAGCTGAAGTAACAATCAACACACATTAATAACCATAAGGTTGGAGAAACCTCATGACATTGCTGAGAAGTAGGGATGCACCGATAAGATTTTTTTGGGCCGATACCGATATCAAACACTTGTATACAATACTATACAGTTGGTCTATTAGCTAGTTTATTTCTGCATCAAATTATTTTTACTGAACATGGATTGGATCTAATTAACATCCAACTGACCAACATAATAAGAGAGGCACAAATTAAAACAAATATAATAAGACAGCATGACAACCTTCAAAGGTGGTTTTTGCTATTCAGCATTTATTTTAACAACATTAACTCATTTTTTACATATAATGGATTTCTTTATGCAGTTAATTAATAAACAATCGGTATCGGCCTGTCTCGTGCTATTGCCGATATGCCGATGGTTTCAAATTCATAAAAAATCGGCCGATAAATATCGGTGGCCGATACATCGGTGCATCACTACTGAGAAGTTAACGTTGCGATGCTTAAAATGTGTCGCGATGATAACATTACATAGGAATACATACAGACATACGGCCACAGGCAGAAAATATATTTTAGTGACTGAGGACAAATCACTGGCCCAATCGGGCAAGTGACAAAACTGTTTATTGGCCCGAAAGTCTCTCACGCTTGCCACCATGCAGTCCTTTATGTTAAGCCCTGTTGGTGTTCCTGTGTTTATGAAGCATTAGTCACCATTTCATTTGAATTATGTTATAGGGCTGCACGATAAGGACAAAATTGTAATTGACAATTATTCACTTTCATATTGTAATTTCGGTTAATCGCTTTTACATAGAAGTTTTAAAATTAGGGCTGGGATAAACGGTTATTTTTTTTTACGATTAATCTAGCAATTATTTTTTCGATGCATCGATTAATCTAACGATTCATTTTGTCAGTCCGATTCGACTTCGATTCTCGGTTATCTCCCCATTAATTAACTAATAGCAATTCATACATGTTGATTTACATATCTGAATGGAAAAAAAAACATGAATTCCTTAACATTGCAATATACGTTTATTGCTCCAAAATGTTATGTTATGTAATTGTTTCACCCGGAATTGTAATCGTTAGTTTTTCGAATAATTTACAGTTTATAAAAATTATAATATATATAATGGTTTTGCAAGTCAATTCAGCTACTATTTTAAGTTTTGGCTTGTGATAAGTTGACATTACTTATAAAGAGAACACACACACACTGGTTCTCTATGTGCTTGTGCGCGAGCTCTCTCTCTCCTATGCCCGCGCATGCCTTCTGTAGTAACTCTGTGTAATAACAATTTTGTAATTTGCGGCGAATTATCTGCGATGTCTCGTTTATAAATCAAGATTTTAGGAACTTAGTAGTTAAAGTAACAGCTGTTACGTGTAGTCACTATTTTAATAGTCTTTGGGGTGGTTTCCTGGACAGAGATTCGCTTAAGCCAGAACTAGACCTTAGTTTAATTAGGAAATATAATTATTTTAAACAAACATGCCTTACTAAAAACATTACTTGTGTGCATTTTGAGGACAAACTAAAGGCACTGATGTATTTAAAGATATTTCAGTGCAAGATGTTTTCAGTTTGGACAGCTCTTATATTTATTTTAGTCTAGGACTAGTCTAATCCCTGTCTGGGAAAACGCCACTATATGTCTGACAACAGAACAGATAATATGTGAAAATAGCATTCAGTTGTGTTAAAATGCTAATTTCAGACCTTATTAATGTACAATAGGCTTGCCGCGATAGTCGGTGAAACGGTGATAACCGGTGCTTCAGCCTCTCACCGGTTAGATCACTTGCCCACCGCGACACCGTCTTTCACCGTCATTTTGATATTTTCGTGTAATTTAATCATTTAGTTTTGTTAGAGAGAGCAAACTGAATGTGTCTGGTGCCTGAATTAAGCGGAGCTGAACGCGCTTCACGTCACAAAGCAGCAGGTGTCAGATTTCATTTATTCCTGTCAGAGTTTGCGAGGCAAGCTGACTGACCAGACGAAAGCAGAAGCCGCGTGCTTACTCGTTTTTTTATAATATACATATATGATGTTTAATATAAGCGAGATCGTTTTGTTGTTGTGTTTATCATAAAGAAAAATAATAAACCCATCATTCAAGCAGCGCTTTATGGAGAAGTAGCCGGTTGCTCTGCTTGGGACTGGCTGGTTCTTTGAGAATTACGTGCGCACATTGACTCAAGCACTTAATTAAATCAGCTGTTGGACTCGCATTGCACGCAAATGCATACGCAATTTAACGTAGCGTACGCAAGCACTGCATTTAAACAGTTGCGTAATTCAAAAGTGAAAGTAAAATGTGCACGTCTGCATGCGCATTTATAAGCCCCTCCCACACGGTGACACCGGTATCACCGGGTTTGTGACGCGCTGATTAACCGGTGGGAAAATTACGTCACTGCGGCAACCCTAATGTACAACTTTGTTCTTTTTTATAACTGTTTGCAATTTCTTTATGGTTTATTAGATTTTTCCCACCTTTTGCTGATCCAAAAAATTGTACTAATAATTGGCATAATAATTTATTTCGGTGTTTCGGTTTTTCGGCCTTGGTTTCCTTTTTTCGGTTTTCGGTTTCGGCCAAGAATTTGCATCCCTAATATAAACAATATCCACTTCAAGTATATAGTCAAAATAGTATTAAAATATTTGCCTGCAAACCTTAATTTTTAGCAAGTGTTACAACTAAACCCCTGCCTGTTACTATTAACCCCACCTATGGGGTAAGTTGTAACGTTTGCACTTTTGTCACGTTTGGTGTAATTGTCCAAGAATAATAAGTACTAGAAACAAACTTCAAATGTTCATTTGTAGCAGATATGTGTGTTTTGCTTGTGTAAAAATATAATCAATCAAACTCAAATATTTTTTGAATGATTGAGCCAAAACCAAAAAGCGTTGGTTGTGCCCCGCTCTCCCCATACACAATATAGTTTTTTTAGCATTTACAAATCTTTATTAATTTCAGTTATTATCAGTGCAATTGTTCATGTTCATTCATTGTGCATTAACTAATGTTAATTTATAAATTGTATAAGTTAACGATAAAATTAACACAAACTAATAATCATAAATGCTGGTTTACTGTTAGTCCATGTTTGCTAATGCATTAACAAATACAACCTTAAGTGTTACCTTTTAGTTTTGCACTGTTGTTTATATAAGATTTTTAGAGACACTCCTTTGCTTTCTCAGACACACCCCTGGCACGTAAAGAGCAGCCACCTGCTCCAGTTGCTATATGTTAAACCAATTTATAGAAGGTATCCTGTTCCTCTCTGGGTAAAACAGTAAAAGCTAAGATATTTGTGTGTGCGTGTCCATCCGTGAGAGTGTCTGCGTGGCTTCGTTGACCACGGACAGATACGCGATATATATCCAGGCGCTTCCAGTGACAAGTTAGGGAGACAACTGCTGACACATGACACATCCACATTCACACCCACATACATTACTGCAACACGATACTACAGGACTCATGCCAACCTGATTAACTGAGATCCATTTACCCCACAGCTGTGGCCACCTGTAAACCAGCAACTGTCATCGAATAAACCGCTGTGCTTATGTGTGTGACTGACAGCGAGAGATCGGATCGGAGAGAAGTTACGCAACAGTTTTCAATGTTCTTGTCTGCAGCTTCTTCCACAAAAACTGTTTGGGAAGCTATCATTAAATTTCCCATTTTCCCAGACCACATAACAGCAATAGAAAACAGCACTTCATTTCAAAGCAGTAATTGATGCAATAACGTGATATTAATACATGCACTGGAGCATAAATTAGTGTATTATAGTATTTTAAAATGTTATTACAGTAATTAGAGTCATCACTTTGTGGTTTCACAGTGCAAAAAATGCAATAATGTGCCATTATTTGATCCATCTCTTACAAATGACTTTCAGTGGTGTTGCAGGTTGCTTCAGTTATATTAAATAATATTTCTGACTTCACTCTTTAAATTAAAGATTTTGAATGTGTTCTTGACAGTAATGCCATTGAGCAGGGACTTCAAAGGGGGGTAGGGGGACCCTTTGGGATCTGTGGTGGTATTATATATTGTTTAAAAGCAATTTTAAACAAATTAGGCATTAAACTAAATGCATTTATATGCTATTAATAGAAAATTTAAAGTTGAAGAGTATAACATTCCCACAATAAAATCTATTCAGTTCAATTAAAATGTTATGTAGCATGCCAAAAAATATCATTTTAATTCATTTGCAATGTAACCATCATAACAAAGTATGTAAATCCAGTCCTAATTTAATACATGTACAAGAGTCCTTCCTCCTCCTCTTTATCTATTAAGAAGTCCTTGGCCTGAAAAAGTTTGAAGACCTCTACCATACCCATTTGGACATGTCATTGGGGTAAATCTTTTAATTGAAATACACTCACCTAAAGGATTATTAGGAACACCTGTTCACTTTCTCATTAATGCAATGGTGTAATGGTGTGGGGGATGTTTTCTTGGCACACTTTAGGCCCCTTAGTGCCATTTGGGCATCGTTTAAATGCCACGGCCTACCTGAGCATTGTTTCTGACCGTGTCCATCCCTTTATGACCACCATGTACCCATCCTCTGATGGCAGCAGGATAAAGCACAATGTCACAAAGCTCGAATCATTTCAAATTGGTTTCTTGAACATGACAATGAGTTCACTGTACTGAAATGGCCCCCACAATCACCAGATCTCAACCCAATAGAGCATCTTTGGGATGTGGTGGACAGGGGGCTTCGTGCCTTGGATGTGCATCCCACAAATCTCCATCAACTGCAAGATGCTATCCTATCAATATGTGCCAACATTTCTAAAGAATGCTTTCAGCACCTTGTTGAAATCAGTGCCACGTAGAATTAAGGCAGTTCTAAAGGCGAAAGGGGGTCAAACACAGTATTAGTATGGTGTTCCTAATAATCCTTTAGGTGAGTGTATATACATCATCTGAATAAGCTTTCCATTGATGTTTGGTTTGTAAGGATAGGACAATAATTTACAACTTTTTGAAAATCTGGAAATATTAAGAAAATTGCCTTTAAAGTTGTCCAAATGAAGTCCTTATTAACATTAACATTAAATAATTTTGACCCATCCAATGTATTGTTGGCTACACATATACCTTTAAGGAACCCTTATTTTTCAAAATATCGAATGAATGCCAGTAATCTAACCACATAAAGCACATTTTTAGCTTAGCAGACCAATACAGCAGTAATTGCAATTTGGGGGCAAAATGTGCTACTGCATAAAATCCTAATGGCTCTAAATTGGACATCAATTATGCAAAATATTTTTTTCTGTTGATTTGGTTCAAACATGTTCTGGACAAGCATTTTGGGGTTCACTAATAAGACATTTAAGGTCTCCTCTTGAACTTCTATGAACATTTGTTCAATGTTCATTCGAATTGAATATCCTTTCAAATCCTTGTAAAATACAACAGCAGATTAAAATAAGCTAACGTGAATGCAGACCCCTAGAGTGCACAGCGGTCGCATTGCTTTTATTACATTGGCAATAAGTGCTTGAAAGAAATAGTATCCAGCCTCACAGGGCTGCAGGTAAGAGCAAACAGAATTCAAGAGCCCGCACTTTCTCCACAAAAATACTGAACCAGAGCACTTACAGTGGACATCAAAAAGGATTTGCCTGGCACTTACCAAAAAAAGTTCAAAGTTCTATGTAGACACTCCTAACGTTCTCAAACTAAAGCTCCACTCAAACATTCGCAAAAATTGGTCATTCAGAAATGATCCCAATATTAACATTGTTCTAACGTTATGGTAACGTTATTATACGACCACCCACATTTACATTTCAACAACTCATTTCATGGCAATTCATAATAATTTTTTGATGAGGCTAAATTGTACATTTGTATGTTTAAGTACGATCTGCTTCTAACTCAGTTTTGTTTAGGGGCGGAGCTTCATTATTGTTGTTTTCCAATAAGTGTGTTTTTGTACGATTCACATTATACAAATTCATACAAAAGTGCCTCCTCGAAAAAGTTGTTTTCCTGTGAAATCGGGTTGCCTGTTCAGTACTCAGCAACCTGACAGAGGTGCTGTGGCTCAAAAGGTTAGCCAGTCATTACAGAGGTCATTTACATATTCTGTAGTCATTTACATAGTACATAAGTCTTAAAAAAACTTTTTATTCTAAAGGTCAGAAAGATGGTCATGTAAAACTAAATTATGCATTTTTCGAGCAAGAAATTTGATTAAACCTTCTAAAGCCCTTTTCACACACAGACTACGGAAAATCACATGCCAATAATTTTCCGGAATCTGTGCATGCATTCACACACATGCCTTTAAGATGCCGTAAAGACGTGACGTATTTAAAGTCTGCATTGTTGTTTTTTTCACAGCGTCTGAAGCGAACCATTTTTTTCAGCCAAAAATTTTGGTGGCCGAATATTCGGTGCATCTTATAATTAGATTAGGAAACTTTAGCCTGGATTTTATAAACAGGGTTACATATTTGCATGTATCTTAAAACTTCTTAATAGCACAATATATAAACTCAAAAAGTTATAATATGTATTTTTATTAAATTATAATTTGTTTTCCAAATTGAATTGATTTTTAAAGTAAACTCTTTCATGTCTTTCTCCTTTCTGGTGCTCTGATAACCCCGTGTCCGTCAATTGTCCTCGCTTGTAAACAGCAGCCTCCGAACACAGATAAAACGTGGTTGTGTGAGTTTTTATTAGACACTATCTCTCTCTATAGTCAACTCGCGCCGGCGGCCCATTTATCTCAATGAAGACTGATAACACTGCTGTCTACTATCACCCCAATCCTCTCTGGGCTTTTCTTTTTTACCCTCCTCCATATCTCATTCAGGTTAAGTGGTGGGAGACTGGACACAGACAATCCCTCCACCCTCTCTGAATCAACAACTCTCTTCTGGAAT
This sequence comes from Misgurnus anguillicaudatus, assembly GCF_027580225.2. Taxonomy (NCBI): domain Eukaryota; kingdom Metazoa; phylum Chordata; class Actinopteri; order Cypriniformes; family Cobitidae; genus Misgurnus; species Misgurnus anguillicaudatus. Next base: position 39,514,418 of record NC_073339.2, on the reverse strand, counting down.
CTGAAGGTCTTAAAAGGTTTTTACTAAACCAACAACACCAAGCAGTTATTGTGGAAACCAGCTGTGCCAAAGGACGGAAACTATGAGCTCAAGCCACGTGTGAAAATCAAAACACAGAGCACGAAACGTCACTTGGTAAAGTTTTCCTTGCTGCAATTCTCTCCGACCATATTGCATGTAAAAATACCAACAGATCGACATACTAAATGCTAAAAATAGGCTCAAACTGACACATTATATACAGATGCATAAACACCTAATGGTTTATAATAGTGAACATAAATGTACAATTTATTATTTATTTTGGTGTTGTTTTGAGCATTTATTTGTGCTTATGGTACACTACATAAACGCTCCTACTACAAAGTCAACTTTCCCAGTAACCTACTTTGACAAACACACACACACACACACACACACACACACACACACACACACAGTTAGACCTGTCTGTGACTGTACTAATACTCTTAGAAATACATCTACCATCACAGCATCTAATTTAGCATTAGCAAAGATTACCTCTCAACCCTGGGCTAAAACTGCTTCATATATCCTGTAAACCCGAAACTACATTACAAAATGTGTTTGCTTGAAGATTATCCACTGTAGAAATGCTAAAATTACCCCTGAAATATATGTAACTCGCTTACAGCTTATATTTACTCACTTTGCGAATTGCACATGCAGGATTGAGAGGAAGTATGTTAACTTATTTTCTAGTAGCTATAAACTTGGTAATAATAATATAGAGGTATGTGACTTTTTGGGCTTTTGACAAGTTTGTTTTATTATGAATGATAGTGACAAACATGATTTGCAACTTGCTTATCAATTTTTTTGTCAATAAAGGGAAATAACTGGGCTGTCAAAAGATTGATCGCGATTAATCGCATACAAAATAAAAGTTTGTGTTTGTATAAATATATTTGTGTGTGTATTTTGTGTAATTATTATGTATATATAAATACACATGCATTTAAGAAAAATGTTATTTATGTACATTTTAGGGATGTGCATTTATGTCATTTTTCATTTCGATTAATCCATAGGTCTGAAAAACGAGTACTCGATTAACTGGGGGCGGGGCAATCAAAGGGGCGGGGGCATATACGTTATGGTGAAAATTAATATATTTTTATTAAAAACACTCAAATAAAACTTAATTTTAAAGAAACTATGACAAAAAATGAACAAATACTAGATTATTAATAAATTAAATGTTTTAACAGAAACCTCTAACAAGAAAAACTGCGGGATGAAGTGAAACTAAAGGGTTAATAAACACAAACTGATGTGCTTTCTATATGATGCACCTTATATAATGTAAAGCCTTATATACAACCTAAATGTATTATACAATGTGCATATATCTGCACAAAATGCAAGACTTAAACTAAGTTATGTACTAGTAAAGTTTAACTCCCATTGTGGAATTTGCACCAAAATCACAGCATCCTTTTAAACCATAGTGCCTTAATGATGTGAGGTGTGTTCGGCTTCACAGAATTGTGCATGTTAACGTTACATTACTGATGTCAAACGCCGGTCTGCGTAGCTCAACACAACGTCAAACACGTGACACACCCAGTCTTTACTACCACAGGCGCTTGTAATGCTAACCAGACATCCAAATGTCGCCATAGCCACAATAAATAAATAAACCCACATGATCATCGTTTTCGTGATCAATCATCAATGCCACGTTCGAGTATTCGAGCAATCGAGTACTCGTGCCCATCCCTAGTACATTATTTATTTATTTATCTATAATAGAAAATATATCAAAATAAAAAAATATTAAATATTTCTTAAATGCATAGATGCATGTGTGCGCATTTATATATACAAAATAATTACACACAGTGCACACACATATATAATGCCAAAACAAACATTTGTTTTGTATGCGATTAATCCTGATTAATCTTTTGACAGCCCTAGAAATATTGTAAAAAGAAAAATATGCAAATCTTGTGCATTAAAATCACGAGTACACATCATATCGATGGTTATTATTTTGATTTTATATAAAATGTTTCAAACTGTATTTTGATCCATTTGCCCTTTCATATAGCTTAAGGAGTCTCATGGTGAAAGATACCTGACACCGACTCTAAAAGGTTCCCAAGTCCATTCAGGGGGTTCATAAGCTTGTACGTGATTTAGACCATATTTAAGACCGTGGGCACATTTATGCAGCCCTCTGTCTGATCCCACCAGTTGCTAGGTAAATTGGGCCGTCCGAGAATAAAAAACAAGGTCAAGATCTCACCTCTTCAAAAGGCAAGTGAAAAAAAGCATTGCTGTGAACAAGCCAAGCATGGCATAAGGTGGATTCATGGAAGAGTGAAATTGGTTCAAATCTGCATCTTAAGTGGGTAAACAGACTGCTCTCTCTCTCTCTCTCTCTCTCTCTCTCTCTCTTTACTGTTCAGTTATATGGGTGTGTGCGTTCCTATAAGGGTGCATTTGTTTTCGTGTGACATCTGACGAGATAACAAGAGGTGGAGGCACCTGGAGCCATGAACCGATGCATGACGAGAGACACATTTTGTACACAATGGAATACAATGGAAGGCAACTACCATACTTTGCATGCACGCACAAACATGCAATTCCATGTCACAGTTTTGATAAGCCTCTAATGAAACAAAGTCGTGTGAGAGAGGCAGAGCGCAGTTGAAATTGTCTGACCAAAATGGATTTTAAGCCAGTAAGACTTGCAATCTTTAGCTAGCGTTATCAACATTTCTCCTCAGATGTCATCTTGATTAGTCATTTTACCCAATTTATTGCCAGCTCTTATGTGCACTGAGATGCAAATTCAAAGATTAATACTAACAAAAAACTATAGTTTTTATGTGGTACAGTACTACAGTCTTGTTTTGACTTTACAAGTACCATGACAATACTATGGTATTCTAGTTAATACCTTGGAGTACCAGGCAAATGTCATGGTGCATGAAATGTTTTTTACTAAAGACAGCATGTCATCTACCCTGAGAATTTTCATATTTGGATGAACTACTTTAATGATTCTGTACCACCTAACATGTGACATCATCATTGCAAAGTATTTTGTAAGAAAAAGTTTCATTCATTTTAATCATTCAAAATGAAAGTTAATCTCATAAATGGTCTATAATCGTTAAATTAAAAGTAGTCATCAATATTAGAAACTGTGGTATGCTGTTAAACTAGTTTTAATAGCGGGGCAAAGGGGTGATTACGGCACAGACGCCTCATGACGACCCATCAATTTGTTGTAAATGTGGCTCACCCTCATGCTAATGATAGAAATGCACGCTGCGTTGGGATTCCAACTGTGTTTTCTGCATCAAACTCTGGAAATTAATTCAGAGAGTAATTATAGAAATTAAGTTTTACTTATTTTTCATTTCAGCTGCTATCACTCATATGAGAAACACATATTAAAATAAACAGTGACATGTTTCTGCAAAAAGCTGCTAAAAAACTGGAAAATGTTGTGACCAATATGTACTTATTTACATATTTCATGGCATACCTCAGATGCAAATTTCTTAACACGAAATCAACCGCAAATATATGGTCAAACATATACAGTTCTACATTTATGCATAAAGCAGATATACAATATTCATCCAAAATACCTTAATGCTACGTATACTATCATCAGTCAATAAAATCTCTGGGATAGATAGATTGATGGATGGATGGATGGATGGATGGTAGTGTTGGGCGATATGCCCTATTTTGAGATCGTCCTATCGTCAGCCTTTGAGATCGGCGATACACGATATTATCGGGGGGCGGGGCAGTAGTTTACTCATTTTTTTATTTGTAAATTTTTTACTCATTATAACAAGTCACTTGATGGGTGGACAAAAAAGAACAAGAGCAACAACGTCATGACCGCAACCTTCTTAAAACTGATGCCATTAATGCTAGCGCGTCATTAAAACCCTAATAATAATTAATTAATAACTGTAAAAACGGGCCCGCACATACAAACAATTCAATGCATTTGTTTAGTGCTGTTGCAGAAGACTACACGTGTCAAGCAGTGGTGCTCTCATGAGGTGACTTTTTCTCGATGACTAGAATTTTATACGCGGCTTTCATGCGCGAATGAAGCGAGTACACTCAAACTGTTCAAGATTTTGACCCCTCAAACGCGGCTGGTGTAAACCCACGGTTAGGTTATAATAACATTAAAAATTCAAATTCATAATTTGATTGGCCTTTTTTTTTTAAATGCTATAAATCTATTGAATCAATATAGAAATGTGCGTTCATTTTTGCCATGTTATATTAATTTAGTTGTTAGTAGTTAATTTAGTATACACTGATTAAAAAAATAAACATTAATGGCATTAATCAAAACACTTACTTTGTCATATTAAGAACAAATGAGGAAAACTAGGATTCAGTGTGTAAAAGTGGCGACATTATTGTTTACAATGCGTGGAATGGTGCGCTGTGATTGGTTAAGCAGATTTATTGCATTCTGCAAAGAAGGAGAACTGGCGTTTGTATATATCTATGGCTGGAACAAATGTGACCCTGTTTGTCAAAGTCTTATAATCTACTTATAAGATAGATAGGAGCATCAAAGTTTGATTTCACTCATTGATTTCAAATTAATTTCAATCTTTGCCATGATCTTACTTAGTCAATATTAAAAATATGAAGGTTATATTTTCACAGATTTTTTTTTACATTATGTAGAATGATTTGTATGGACAATAGCAAATCACAAAAAATGACTTTAGCTGGATTTTCACAGCTAGTAGGCTAAAATGATATCTACTATAGGACAAAATACTGTATTACAGGGCTCTTATAATCTTTCAATTTTGTTTTTGATTATCCTATTTCCTTTATCCAGATCCAACACCTTCCCGTAATTCCCTGCCTCTCTAACCACTTTCTTTCTCTCACTCCACCACATCTCTTTAAAACACCATCAAGAGCATAAAACCATTCTCTTAAAGTCTAATTGATTAAAGCTAACTGTGCCAAACATCAAGACGAATCACCAACCCTAACCGTAAAATGAAAAAGTTCAAACTTATATATGTACTGCCAGATGTGAGGAAACTGAGTTAATCTAAAATATTCTCAATAGAGGCCCATAAACATAAGCATTCAGCCACACGGACACAAAAAACCACCTGGTGCAGAGCAGTTTCATCAAGACAAACATCTGTTCAATGAGAATCACATCAAACGAACAAATAAGGATGTGGGAGTTCAACCATAGACCTTTTATATCTCAAACACACAAACATACAGTTAAGACTCACACAATTACAGACACTTTTTATTCACTGACTGGAGAAACAAAAGTTGCTCTGGGTTTCATTATAGTTTCAATGTGTTTCTTCTTTAATGACAGTCAAATTTCGCATTTGTTGTACCCCTGCATTAAATATCACTGCAAGATAAAGATGACTGGTATGATGGGACGTACATACAATAGTAGAAATGTGTCATCTGATATGTACTGTACTGCAGTGGTGGGCCGTCAAGGCCATCTCTGCTGACCTAAACACTATGAGAATCACTGACATATGTTTTAATACATTTTTCCATTAATGTGTATTTAATGATTCCCAATAGTCTATTCTCTTCGTTTCATACATTTTCTTGTGGCTGCACTGCTTCCAATAGTGTATTTTTATGTTGGAGCTTTTAACCAATCACATTTCAGCCATCATGTGTTCCCAGGGTCAAGCAAATCTGCCTCGAGACCTTCAAAATCATCAGTGCCCGTAGCTTAAAATGAATAGCAATGAAGTTGTTGCTTTTACCAATCAGATTTCGAGTTTTTGAGTTCAGGGCTATGTCGCAGGTGTACAATAATGTTGACATTTTTATGTCCTTTGATTGGATGGTCAAAGAGAACACTACCAAAGTCCATTTAAAGGGCACATATTATGCCCATTTTTACAAGATGTACTATAAGTCTCTGGTGTGCGAATATGTCTGTGAAGTTTCAGCTCAAAATACCCCACAGATATTTCACTATAGCATGTCCAAAATGCACCTATTTGGGCGGAGCAAAAAAGTGTGTACCTTTAATGAGCTACAGCTTTCGGTTAAAAATAGATCTTATTCCTATGAATACAGTCTGGGACAATATTATCCTTAGCCGTATGCTACAGCGTGCTATTAAACGCTTTTCAGTAAAGTTAACGAGTCAGTTAATCAGTGGCTGTGGGCGGGGCTTTGTTAGTGTGACATCACATTTATGCCAACACACATTTATGTCCAAACACCTTGTAAACGTGAATTTTGCATAATATGGGCCATCCATAAGACATCCACAACCAGGCAAATGTATCCTATGTTATACCAGTATGAATATGAAGGATATTTCACATAAGACACTCACGACAGGAATTTGAAGTTATAACAGTGAGTAAAGGGCAAGACTCCCACGTTCACGTATAGGTATCTGATGTTATAACAGTATAAATGAAGGATATTTAAAGGAACAGTATGTAAGAAATTTAAGAGTTGTAAGAGTTGCAGCCCTCAACTGATGTTTATGTTGTCATTTTGTGTATTGGCCACCAGTTGTGTGATTGCAGTACCATCTTTGGCCACAAGTTTTGTGATTGCAATACCAGTTTTGGCCACAATCCTACATACTGTTCCTTTAACACGAGATACCTACGATCGAGAATAGGTATCTAACATACCCAATCACGAATCTCTGAAGACCAGGAACACAAAAAAGCTGCCTATCAGCGTGTACGCAATAGAGTCAAAATGTTTTTGTTTTGTTTTAGATCGGCAGTCCGCCCATGCCTATTGAGTCCCGACCCGCATGCGCACAGCAAATGAAACGCTAATATTATTCCACCCTGTACATAGTTAACCAGTGGGGTACTCGTCCGTCACAGGACTCTGGTAGAATCTAAAAGATATTTGACCCGAGACACCCCAATTGCAGATAGGAATCTGAAGATATATGGCATTCATTCACACTGCATGAGATACTGTCTGTGATGCAACAACCTGTTATAGAGCATTTCAGTACAATACTGATGGTTTATATAGATGTGGCATCATAATGATGGTATGAAGAGGTGAATTAAATCAGGTAGGACACCACTAAAGGCTGCGGTGTAAAATACTGCTGTACCGTATATGTGTAGCTCCATCTGTGGTCTGGAGATCTTTATATAATTTATATGAGAGAATAACAAAGAATCATAGGGTGATGCAAAAGTTGTGCATGGTTGTTCAACCATTTTGAGTCTGTTACATGTGTGCACTAAACGCTTTTTGTTGGTTTGCATCCATGAAGTTGCAAAAAAATCTAATGTTTTCTTTAATTTCCAAAAATAAGCATTAAAGGAAAACACCACCATTTTTCAATATTTTACTATGTTCTTACCTCAACTTAGATGAATTAATATATACCTATCTTTTTTCAATTAATGCACTTACACTTTGTACAGCATGTCGTAAATGTGTTAGCATTTAACCTAGCCCCATTCATTCCTTAGGATCCACACAGGGATGGATTTAGAAGCCCCCAAACACTTCCATGTTTTCCCTATTTAAAGACTGTTACATAAGTAGTTACACGGGTAAGTATGGTGGCACAAAATAAAACTTTTGTTTGGAGCCATAGGATTAAATGGGGCTAGGCTAAATGCTACACATTCACGAAGCGCTGTACAAAGATTAAAAGTGCACACATTGGAAAAAGATAGGTATGTATTGATTCATCTAAGTTGAGGTAAGAACATAGTAAAAAATTGAAAAACGGCGATGTTTTCCTTTAATTAAAACATAATCATATGAATTATTTTTGCATTTAACATACAAGAAAATGATCTGATATTAACTATAATTATATTGTGATTATGTATTAATTGTCATAATTTTATTGTTCCTGTAAAATGTTTTTAAAGCATAAATATCCGTAACGTATTAAAAATAGTTAAAGCAACACTATGTAGTTTCCATGTAAAAATGACTTACAGCTCTGTGGTTGAAAAGCGCAACAATGCCTGGTATCAGACACTCTTCTGCAGGCAGGGGGAGGGGCGGGGCTGTGTTTCCTACCCTCCACCGCCACTTTCAGAGTGTGCTTGTAGCAGCTAGGAGGCTGCTCAGATTGCAGCAACAGTACAATTTGTCCAGTTAAAAGTTGTTCTATCACTGAAATAATTTTAGAGACATTATTTAAAGGGAAAAAAACTACATAGTGTTGCTTTAAGAATCACTGATTTAATTATGCTGATTTAAGCCAAAAATCTAGCGGGTTAATATAAATTAGGTTTGATCGAAACGAAAATGATTTGTGTTAGTCCAAGCCAGATCTCAGAGGAATTCATAACTATTCTGCGAGGTGATTAAATCAAATAATTTTTTACAGACTGAATCATGCAAAAACGTATTATTAACTCATTCACCGCCATTGACGAGTTATCTCGTCAATTATGAGTTAATATTTAAAGCTCCAGTGTGTACTTTTTTTAGTTAATTCTTAGCAAAAACCCATGTTTTCTTCCAAAAGTATGTGCTCATTCATGTGTAATTCCTTCCACCCCACTAATCAAAGTATTCTCGTAAGTGTAGAATCTGCTATTTAAAATACATACGATCGAGTCGCTCTCTGGTTGAATCCATGTTGTGCCTCCATCTTTGAAATACATTCGCTGACGAGGGACATTCCTGAAATTCAAGCTCCACCTTTCGCGCTTTCAGAGTACACTCAAGCTGGCCGCGAGCTGAAGCCTAGCTTACATTTATTCTTAGTTAATTGTAAATTGATGTAATATGCTTATGACTTGCGAATGTAATGCTCAGTTAATTTAAATAAACCAGGCTTGATGACGTATGCAGCCCGGATATGCGACCTGCGTTAGACTGAATCCTTCGGCCGCACGCCGTGATAAACCTGCGATCTAATGCTTGGATTTGAAAGCCTGTTGAAGAACTATTCTCGAGGACATTAAAACAAGTCGCCAAGGAAGCGAAACAGGGATTTTAAACGACAACGCGACAGGAAAAACATCAAGACCAAAGTCAATATTGGAGTTAGTTTTCCAAGATGGGGCTCATTGGACAATGAAGTTGCTAGGTTACTTCACCACAGGTAATTCAGCATATTCGTTTACATCTATACAGTTTATGTTGTAAACTTGAAGTTTTATAGTTCCTTGACTAACTATAGCATGGGTATGCGTAACACTTGTTAGTGTAAACATGCATGTGGTTTAATGTCTTGGAACAGCCACACGCCGTCTCTCCGCACATTTATGTAATCTGAGGTACTGAGATAAATGTTTTTCATCTTTTCTGACCTCTAACACAAACACACGGTGTACAGCGCTATTTTTAGCCTTTCATTGATAAAAGCGTCTGATCTGCGCGTCTTTCGTTTCATTTTACAAGCGTGTGAAAGTTGAGCGATCTTATTTCACCAATATCAGAGAAAGCTCTTACATATACACAGACATGTAATGTTTACTTAAAACATAAGCATTGGACTCTGACATATTAGTTCGTGTCCATTTAAACCCGTCATTACTCTAGCTCATGATTAAATGACAGGAGAGGGACTCTGAAGAGAAGCTGTCGAAAATGGACAAAAAGAGACGGATTTAAACACCAAGTGTAAACGTAATGTGTCTCTCTCGTCCACTTGTGATCTGATCAATGAAAACACATCTTAATACCAAGTTTAACAGCCCGTGTGATATTTTCCTCGCGTCGATGAAAAAAGAAGTGTCTAAGCTACGTTTATGGTTGCTTTTTGTATGTGATTTTAAGCGGACATATCATGACAATCAGACTTTTTCCATGTTAAACATAAATCTGTGTGCTTTGATGGATCACACGCAAATGACATTGCAAATTGTTCATTTTTTTTTTCATTGCTTTTGCTTTGTAACTACTGGAAGCCATGTTAACCTTGGCATGACACGGCCGGGCCACCGTACGAGTTAAAACGCGTTCCGAATGGGGGGGGCTAGAAAGTAAAATTCAGTTGGTTGTCATATAGACTTTCACCGCTTGATGGGAGTAGATCCTACACAGTGGAGCTTTAACTAATAAATATGCCTTTCTTGACGAATTTCAAAGTGAAAGTTCCACTAGAGGGCGCCAAACCGAATTTATCAAAAACGGAAGTTAAAAAGATTTAATGATTTATTTTAACTGCCTTTATGTTTGATAGTCATTCTGAGTCTGATCTCTTACATAAATTCCTTTACAAAAACGCAATTTCTTAAGCTTTTTGCTCAAAATGTTGTATTTTTGAAGAGAAATATCCATATTTCAGTGGTTAAATTAAGTGGAAAAAGTAAATATATAATGAAAGTTTTTCCCCCATTTTGTTTGTTTGTTTGTTTGTTTATTGTTTGTTTGAAAGCAGAGGGTGTGTTCTTTAATTTGATATAATTTGTATGTTTATATATTTATAAAAGATAATTTTTCCTGCAAGGAATTTTGTGAAACTTTTGTTAAAATCACAAAAATGCAGGTGGGCAACTTTTCTCAAAAAGGCTGGCGGTGAATGAGTTAAATAATAAGTATGATGAAGCCCCACCCCTAAACTCAATGTCACTGGGACAAAACCAGATTGTAAGAATTCATATAAATTAACCACCTCGAAAAATATGAATGACATGCCATAAGATTGTGGTAGTTAGTCCCCATGACCCAAGATATGCAGGTTTGGAGACTGCATTGGTAGATTTGTGATAGTTGTTGGGTTGAAAATCATAAACAGATCATAATGAAGACAATGGGGTGCAACTGAACCGTAGTAATTAGAGATGTAGGCTTGTTGTTACATGTTCACGGCTAGGTCATCAAAAGTTGGCCATTATGTCACTTTTTTCTTTTCTTTCTTCAAGATGTCAAAGAGTTACATTATAACAGTATAATTGTCAGTAATTATTGCAAATACTATTTTGGCTAGACTACTAAACAAGTCCTCATGTTGTGACTTGCTTATCGAATGATATAAAGATTTTAATTACCACCCATCCCAACAACACAATCACTTTGTAAAATGATCTCTGCTTTTTTATTCCTCTACAAACACATCTGTGGCATGCTAAAGTTTGTGCAATTAAACTTGATGGATGTTCTCTCTCTCTCTCTCTCTCACTCTCTCTCTCTCTCTCTCTCTCTCTCTCTCACTCTCTCTTATGCGTGCGTATGTGTGTGTGTTTTGAGGATGAAAGAGGTCATTAGTGAAATTCTCTAATTCTTAAGAGGATCTGAGGCTTATTCTGAAAGCCCTTAATACCACCATGTACCTCGACCAAAAATTACACAATCAACCTCGATCCATTTTCTTTCCTTTGCTTTCATATCCGTTTACAATGCTACCAAAAACGAACTAAATCGTTTAAAAATCAAAAACATCTGCCCGGACGAAGTTGAGATTTATGAAACCAAACAAGATGAGCAAAACATTCTTTTAAGTATCGCAATTGACCACTTACGATTAAGGACATGAAACAAACAAATGAAAGCTATCGTAATTAGTGCTACACTGTAAACACTATGATTACAATTAGATGCTTCGTAAACAAAGCACTTGCCTAATTGCCTTATGAAGTCTGCAGGCTATGAGTCTGAGTGTGCGTTTTATGCACACAGACACCAACACACAAACATAAACCGGGTAGATAAGCAAGGAATTACAGAAAAAACAGCCTTAAACAGGCTGAACATGGTGAGTCTTGAATCAGGCAGTAAATATGTAAATGAAATTAAAATTCATGAACAATTGTTCCAGCAAACAACAACATCTACACTTCAAACCCTTTAACAATGTTTTTAAACCATGATTGTTATAAAATATCTTTATTGCCAAACAAAAAATCCATAAACTTCTTAATGCGAAATATTAAACTTCAAAGCATAATTGTTGCTGATTAAGGATAATGAGTTAAATTGTTTCTATGCAATCACACATATAATTTTTGGTTAAAAAATAAACCTATATATTGACAGAACGACCCCTGTAATATCTACAAGGACTGTTAAAATATGAAAGAGACCTTGGGGTCGACTAATAACTTGGCAACCACACAGCGATGCCCTAGCAACCTCCCACACTACTTTTTGTTATAGTTAAGTCTAATTAGTAAAGTCATTATGAAAACTAAAATAAGGGTTTAAATTAGCCTTCAAAGGTTCTAATTATACAACACGGCAAAAGTTGTGTAGTGTTTTGTGGCGTACACTACTTAGAGCAAGAAAGACATAAATTTCAACAAAATTGCACAAAGAAATGTAGCTTGACCATTCATGACTTCCCATTGATTTTTCCAAAAACCAGCTTTGAAAGTCTAACCTTTCCATGTTTAACCAGAGCGGTAGCATACTTCATACTTTAAATCATGTTTGTTTGAACAAAAGATTAAACACCAAGAGCAGATGTTGAAGATATTTTATAATAATGCATCAACTACTGAAAAAAAAAAAAAATATATATATATATGTATATATAATGTATATATACTTTAATGAGCACCTATTGTCCGTTTCACGGTTTTAAGTGTGTATTAGTACATGTTAACGATAAAGGTACATACCCCAAAGTTAACCATAGAGACAGAGCGCAGTTATGCAAATTTGAAAACCATGCGCACCGGGGGGGAAACCAATCCAGCCGTCTCCATTGACTTTGTATTGCGATAGGCCGCCTCCTTGTCATTTCTGGCTTATAGCAAAAAACAGAACAATGCCCAAAAGCCGCCGCGCGACAAGATGCACAGCCAACAAGCCAAAGAAACCAGAAACAAGTTTTCACAAGCTGTCGAGCCGTAAAACCCAGCCTTTAAGGAGAATAAAGTGGATCGCTGACTACGTTTCCCCCTAGTGGAAAGTTTACTAATAGGAGTACTATGAAAAGTTGCCTGTTTGCACTTTTGTGTCTTTAAACGCTCGTTTTTTGGGGTCGACATCTTATAAAAACTTATTTACAGATTAAACTTAAAAACAGAATAAATAAGTTATAAAAACATAAATAAGTTTTTATAAGCTGTCGACCTCAAAAAACGAGCGTTTAAAGACACAAAAGTGGAAACAGGCAACTTTTCATAGTACTCCTATTAGTACTACGTTTCCCCCTAGTGGACGTTCAGAGTGTCAGTAACAGTTTTTATTTTACAGTTTCTTGCCAGAATTTAAGATAACATTTTAATCTGTTCATTAAACCAGCTTCTGGTCTCCTTCCCCGTGTATAGAAGCGTTGCTAATCTTGCAATCTTCCCTGAAGAGGGTCTTTGCTTTCAGTATGCTAACCGTACTTGCATTTTCTGTATCGGACCGTATTAAATCCACTGCAGATGCCATTCCGTTGGCAGCCAGCCTTGTCTTGCATGACGTTAAAAAGCCCAGGTGTGTGTTTGGCATCGAGCATTGTTGTGATCATGGCTAGTTCAACTTCTGCGCGCTTTTTTCATTTTTTTCTCTGGCTGTATGTGTTTTGCGCAGGTGCCGCACACACGTGCATCATCTTGCTTATTCGACAATCGATAAGTTTTATCAATTTAAAGATCGATTAATTGTTAAAGGAATAGTCTACTCATTTTCAATATTAAAATATGTTATTACCTTAACTAAGAACTGTTGATACATCCCTCTATCATCTGTGTGCGTGCACGTAAGCGCTGGAGTGCGCTGCAACGCTTCGATAGCATTTAGCTTAGCCCCATTCATTCAATTGTACCATTTAGAGATAAAGTTAGAAGTGACCAAACACATCAACGTTTTTCCTATTTAAGACGAGTAGTTATACGAGCAAGTTTGGTGGTACAAAATAAAACGTAGCGCTTTTCTAAGCGGATTTAAAAGAGGAACTATATTTTATGGCGTAATAGCACTTTTGGGAGTACTTCGACTCGCCTGAAAAGTCCGCTCCCCTTCTCACTCTCATAATGGGAGAGGGAGGGTGTTACTGCGCCGAGTCGAAGTACTCCCAAAAGTGCTATTACGCCATAAAATATAGTTCCTCTTTTAAATCCGCTTAGAAAAGCGCTACGTTTTATTTTGTACCACCAAACTTGCTCGTATAACTACTCGTCTTAAATAGGAAAAACGTTGATGTGTTTGGTCACTTCTAACTTTATCTCTAAATGGTACAATTGAATGAATGGGGCTAAGCTAAATGCTATCGAAGCGTCGCAGCGCGCTCCAGCACCTACGTACACGCACACAGATGATAGAGGGATGTATCAACAGTTCTTAGTTAAGGTAATAACATATTTTAATATTGAAAATGAGTAGACTATTCCTTTAACATCCCTAATCTGCATACACACACACACACACACACACACACACACACACACACACACACACACACACACACACACACACACACACACACACACATGTTGGCATATGTGGTTTACAGGGACCTGTAAAAAAATAGTATGTTTTTTAAGCCGTTCAGTTTGCATAATATAACATGTCATTATACACTGTTCATAAACCACATATACCAATCCCCCCACCTACCCCCCACACCTGCTACAGCAAAGCATTGTAATCAACTTTTTTAGCTTGGAAACGATACACCCTAAATCAAAGTCCAATAAAACTGAGATTGAAGAATTGTTTAAGAAAAACTTCCAATATTACCAAAAATTGACATGTTTAACAATCTCCGCCGCTCTCCGGAGAGCTGAACCAGAAGCGCCGAGATGTCCTAGTTTGGAAGTTCTCAAAAACAAACACTTGGAACACTTCTGTAAGTTCCCCCCCCCCCTCTCATCCCATCAGGCTTTGCATGCGGGTCCCTAGATCCACAGCTACCATCAAAGCCCTCGATCACAAAAAATATTCCTATCAATACAGGCAGAAGAAAAACAGCATGATGTTGAGTATAACGAACCGAAAAGACAAGAAAAACATCTGTTAATTTGACTTGATGCGCTATGCAAAAAAAGAAAAGATAATTTCATTCTATCCATCCAGTTGTCTATTACATCACATTCAATCAAAAATGAGACATCCACAGAAATCTGTTTTTAAAAGACTGGCTTTTCAGCAACAAGCTAACAAGAAGAGCATGTGAAAAAATGTTGCATTGCCTTTATTGCACATCACAGCTTTATAGCCGAGTAAATTAACAAAATAAACTAATCAAACACATTTCCTAAAATACCCCCTCTTTCATACTTATGTAGCCCTGGGAAATCAGATTCATTTTAATGAACTGGTTCGTTCAAATGGTACAAAACAACTAAATGATTCGCTTGGTTAAGAACAGGTGCATCTAACAGTCAGTTATGGTTTGTCTAGTTTCATTAGTTGTATTTTGTGTGAATTTATCTTGAACTTTGATGTTTTCATCCTAATTGACACCTCCAACGATTTAAAAGAAAAATACTTTGAAAAAAACTTGCAAATAACATTTGCTGTATACACTACCAAAGGGTACCTTGGCAACATTTTAACTACTAAATAAGACTGGGAAAACAAATTAACACAGTTCATATCACACAGACTAAAAAACACATTTGACACATAAGACAAGTCATAATTACCAAACCGCCTGACTGGGCACGTATGTGTGCATTGAAGGATACATATCGTACAATAAACACAAACCATACAATTCATTATCAGTCAGCTGCACGCCTCATTTGACGAAAATGCAGACGTCGCTCTCTTTGTGTCTCAAGAAACTTGCTCCTGTTGCTTAGAGTATGCAAAAAACCCAGTTATGCATGATTTGGGACGCTGGGACTCTAGCTAAAGTTGCAATGATTAACTGCATAGGATACAAGACTCTGTCATATATTGCATTGCATCTGTCAATTAATTACGAACATAATCACGAAACGTGTTTAAAATAAAATGCACGCGTGTGTATAAACCATCAAACACCACAAATCATCAAGAGTGCTTCCAGCTTGAGCATATGGTTAATGCATGAGGTAAAACGCGGTGAAAATGAATTCTGATTATCATTATTAGAGCAACACATGTTTATTTAATTGCATTTGTGAATAATAAGGCTGTTCGCAAATTGGTCTGCATATAAGTATATGCTAATTACTAGAGAGGTAATATGAATAAACAGGTGCTCAAAAGATTAATAGGAAGCGTCTGCGTGCACATGTGCCAAACTGGCACAAATATAATAAAGGCACAAATACAGAGTGAAATGGAAAGGACGAGTATGAGGAGCCAAAATGAAGTGAAAAAAGATTGCAATTCGCTCGCATTATAAAAGCACAGGTGTGCGAAACTTCCAATAACCGTTTAATAGGCCTACAAAAAGGAGGTTTGTTTTTTAAACCCTCGCATTTACGTTTGAATAGAAATAAAATATTGGCTCTCTTCTAAAACCTATTAAGCTTACTTATTGTCTGCTACCTACAGAGGCAATTACTGAAGGCAGCTTCAGACTGTAAAAAATATGAACATAGTGTCCGTGACGTCACACAATTTTGAAGCCAATAGTTGGCAGGGCCTGCCGTCACCATCTTGGCATCGCGTCACTGCACATTACTCGCGGATAACCAAAAATGGGTAAAGATGCGGAACTTGGGTGAAGCTGAAGTGGTTGGTTGCTGAAACCACACCTGCCTAGATAGTGGAGCGGCTAAGTGCTTATGTTTGGCAGAATCTTTCAGTTTATGATACACGCATGAAAACTGGCCAATTTGCATGCTTATGTCACTAACTAACAAATATATCGCTCAACTGCTCCATTTGGGTGGTGGCCATCTTAAAAAATGGCTGCCATCTTGAAATTTCAAGTAGCTGTGGGTGGCTTATTGTCTAGTGACCATCAGAGACTGCTCATGACAATTTTCATGCATCTATTCCCAAATAAACCACTATATCACTTAACTGCTCCATTAAGGTGTCGGCCATCTTGAAAAATGGCCGCCATCTTGAAATTTCAAGTGGCTTGGACAATTTTCTTGTCAAGTGACCCATGGAGACTGCTCATGCCAATTTTCACGCTTGTATCATAAACTGAACGATTATATCACTTAGCCACTCCACTAAGCTCGACAGTACTGACAGCACTGGCAGTTCACGCGTCACTCAAATGGCCACGCCCTTAATTATGCAGAACTTTATGGCTTAGGGGCGGTTCACATTTAGCGTCTAAAACCGCGTGAAAAACGCGACCATCGGTTAGTTTGCGTGTGCGCGTTGTGACATTTGAAATAACGAACTTGAGCATGCAAAAGTCGCGATTATATAATATATAAATTGCCCCTAAAATAATTTTTTGAAAATTAGCTATATAGACCTAAAAACACTTTTTGTACCAGGCTGTAAACATATTTATTTCTGCTGTAAAGTTTGGGCATTTTAAGTTGGGTCTTTGGAGATTGACTCCCTCGATGAATTGCAGTAAAGTCACTTCCATGTTGGCTTCGCGATAAAGATCGGAAGGTTGCCTCTTCCTTCCTAACAATTATTGAAAGATTAGTAACTCTGCGTGGTATGCAACAAACTGAATTTTGTCAACGGTGTGCCAATAAATGCCACACACCAAAGCCAAAAAGAGCATTTTGTGACAGCTGGTATTTCTATCTATACTGCGAGACCACTTTAATTAACCCTTTAAAATTCCTACTTTTTAATCATTTGAAGCTGATACGCCTCCACATTTTGCAGTCTTCGGATGACAGCCTTCCTTACATTTGTTACCAAGTCATACTCTGACAGGTTGAAAGAAAAGAAAAAATGCAAAAAATGAATGAAAGTGAGTGAGATAAAACACACTTGTTGTGGCGTAAGTGAATATACTGTAGTTTGCAAGTGAAAAAATCTGTGTTAATGCCAACACATCACTAAAATAGCATTTGTGTGGGTGCATGCTAATGTGCCTCTGTTGTTTCTTAAGCAAGTGAGGGCATAAAGATTAATTAACACACGATCAAATGTCACGGGTCTGACGGTACAATTATAGCACTGATCCTTGATAATTGATTTAGTGAAGGAAAAGAGTGTGGGGTGTGTGAAGTTGCCAAAGTTCAATTAATTTTTCCGAAAACGTCTTCTGGTCTTTTTCTGTCAGTAGTTACTGCAGGTCGTTGCTTATAGCAAACATAAGCACACAGCGTTTTGGTTGAGAGGGTTCTCATCTGCCCAGACAACAATTTTAAGGTTGCTCTTATTAGACTTAATGGAGCTCTCAGTTATGTTTCATTTTAGTACCAATATTGGCCTAAATGCATCTCTTTCAAGTGTATAGGAGACATAAAAATAGGAACAAACGAGACAATTGCAAGAGTACAGAGCTATAAAATTAGTGAGAATAGCGTAGCTCGGGTAGTTTGGTGTTCCTTTATTTCACTTGGTAGAACATTACATTAGCATCGGAAAGGTCATGGGTTCAATCCCAGGGAATACATGTACTGTACTGAAAAAAATGTATAGCTTAAATGCACTGTACACTAGTGATGCACGGGTCTGTTTTTTTCCAACCCACAGGTCCCGCTTTTATGAAAAATTTGGTCTGCCACAACATGTCCCGCCATTTCTTTACCCGCCCCAACCCGACCCGTGGGTTACAAGAGCCAGTACAATGTAATATTGCATAATGATGGGATACGCATCTTAAAACAATAACTGCTGTGTGTCCATACAATACACGTTTTTAACATTTTTAGCTACCAAAAACATCAATAACCACATCGCCTTTTGCTAATACTTGATGTCAGATCTCATCTGTGTATGAGTGTGTACAAAGAAGATGGAGACACAGGTGGGTGTGTTGTTGTCTATCAGCCAAACTCGCACCTGGTGCTGGGTCTAGTGGGTCTTTTTTATCCTCCTCTTTGTATTTTTACACTTCAGTTTTCGAAATGGAACCAGTGGATTGATTATAATAGCCAACAATATTTTAAACATGTCTATGTTTGGTACTCTTGCACAAAAGTTTGGGCAAGACTGACATCAAGATGCCCAGCACATTAAAGTCATCATGTAACGGAGGTAAGGATTGTCTTATTTTTCATGTCGTGACTTATATCCGAGTGAATAGGCTTACAAAATGAGGAAAAAGGGTAGGGCGGGACTTGATTTGTCAAACAAGAACTGATTGGATCGTTGTTAATTGGGTCATGTTGCTAATTACTTATCAACTCTCCCTCACGCAATTTCTCATAGCAGAAAGTAAAGGGAGGTTGTTTCAAGGAAGGGAGGAGATTCGGGTTTTTGATTAACTCTTTCCCCGCCATTGACGAGTTCACTTGTCAATTAAGAAAAAAAGGTTACCTTCCAATGACAAGTTTTTTGGCAATCCAAATTTCCACTATTATCCACCAGGTGGTGCTCTTACTAGAGCCCGACCGATAAAGGATTTTGAAGGCCGATACCGATACAAATGTTTGATGGTTTTAAAATTCGATATTCCGATATATCGGCTGATGCGCAACAAAACATTAACAGATTTCCTTAGCATTAGTTATTTGTACTTATTAATGAGTTTCAACTAAAATAATATAATAATGCATTTTAAAAAGAAACTTGTTTTTTTTTTATTGTCTGGTGACCAACTCACCATGAACTCACTTAACCGTTGTTCTCTCTGCCCAACTCTGGCTGGCTCAGGAGGTTGCAGGATATGTGACACGTTATACACAAGTGTTGCCAACAGGGAGGTTGTAGAGTGCCCTCTGGTGGACAAACTATACAACGGCAACACTCATTACATGGTTAAAGGCTGGTTCGTAATTTTTTTTATTTATATTTATCGGCCATTATGAATGCCGATACCGATAGTTTGGAAAATGCCTAATATCGGCCTGCCGAGATATCGGTCGGACCCTAGCTCTTACCCAACTTATAAAACCCGTCAGGAAACCCTTACTGTGCGTTCACACCAGATGCGAAAGAGGCTTGAACATTTCGAGCTTATGAGCTTCATTCGCGAGTGAAGTTCACGCGTGAATTCTGGTCATTCGATACATCACGCGTAAATGTCTCATGTAGTGATGATGATTGTCCTCCATTGTTGTTTTGTTTTTCTGCAATCATATCACTGCTAGAACAAGCTCCTGATTGGTTAACGCGGTGCGAAAATCCGCCAAAGTTCAGATTTTGCAACTTTTTGCTGATCACGTGGGAACGCTCAATTCGCGCAGAACGCCCCATTCGCTCATACCGCGCCGCAGGATGCCTATTTGCATCTTTGCATTGACTAAACATGTTAATCACTCGCGCTTGTCGCCTTTTCCGAGTCTGATGTAAATGCCCATTAGGCTAAACAGTTCAAACTCTGTGTATGTTTTGATCAACGCTCTGAATATGATCTCTAACAAAAGTCCTTCACAAAAATACAATTATCTCAGCATTTTGGTCAAAATTTTGTATTTTGGAAAAAAACTACCCATATTTGAGAGGTGATAAAAAGAGAACAAATAAAGGTAGGATGAAAGTTTTTTTGGTTTTGTTTGAAAGCAGAGGGTCTGTTCTTCATTTTATATATTGTATGCTTATATATTTAAAGAAGAACATTTTCTGGAAGGCATTCAATCAGGCATGAAAATCATAAAAAATGCTGGAGTTGGCAACTTTTAAAAAAATGCTGCCGGGGAAAGAGTTAAATATTATGAAGGCACATGAATTTCATATAAAAATACCACAATATTCCTTAAAAGTTTTTCATAAAAATTTTATGACGACTTAAAAAAGAGTGTTGAAGTCAGCATGAAACAAGTGTTTACAAACAAATATGGAACTAACTTTTACTTTTGTAATGAAACGAAATGTATGGAATTGATTGGAGAATGATAAGTGGTCTCTTAAATAGAGGTCGACCGATTTATCGGCCGGCCGATTAATTGGCCGATTTTTGGCATATTTTTAAAAATCGGCTTTGGCCGATTTTGCTGCAAAATTAGGCCGATTAATAGGCAGGCGCATCTGCGGGCACCTAAGCGCTGTTGTAGAACTCGTGACGCTGCCTCTTGCTGCAAGCAGATCGCTCCCGTCTCGTGTGTGTGCAGGCATGCCTTGTTCACAAACAGCTTTACTAAATGATGGCGGATTGCGCGAATTAAGCAGCCAGTACAACAGCGCGACGGGCTTATGTCTCGCGGTGCACTGTCCGTGCAAAGATAAGGCTCATTTCATGTGATTAATGAGTGATGATGAGTTTTGTTTGCGTGACAGAGAGAGAAGAGCCGCGCGTGCACGCTTTCTGTCTCCCTGCTTTTATTACTCAAAACAAAACGGACTCGATGGCGAAAGGTCGGAAGACCAAATCATATCCACAAAGGGAATGTTTTTCGTGTTGTTACAATAAGACTTTGTTTACAGTTTTGCGCTGCTCAGCCTGGATTAGAACACAGCGCGTCCGATTCGCGAACTGACTCCTTTGAACGGATTCGTTTGAATGAACGGTTGAAACAACAGATCTGTCCCAACACTAAACTCACAAGACGTCACTGTCAGCACAATCAGTCACTTATAGCGTCTCAGAAATGAGAATGTAAATGTGTTTAGAAAGATTTGCCCTAAATAACAGTCTCAACTAAAAACCATAGACATTTACTATGTTAACTTTATGATGAATAAATATTTTATCAGGTCTACCAAATAAGGATTTTATCCTACAAAGCAATAAAAGCCATGGTAAAAAAAACTGATCAAAGATGATGACAGCAGAGTGTCAGGTAATATCTGTGTCTGATAAATGCATGGTGCAGAGGAGGTTGTAAAACTCTTCAGAAAGACCAGTCATATATTTTTAAATACTTTGACTTAAATAGTGACATTTTTGCATTTAAAATATCTGCTAATAATGATGAGAACATTTTGATTATTATGTACAAATAGAAAATCGGCCAGACATATCGGCCATCGGCTGCCCTGATTTCTAAAAAATCGGCATCGGCCAGAGAAAAAGCATATCGGTCGACCTCTACTCTTAAACACAGGCGACTAGAGGAGCATTTCTCATATCAGTCGAAAAATCGTTTAAGACGCAGAGCAGGTTATATCATTTTGCTAGAAAGATTACTGAGACAGGCGTATTAATGAGAAAGTGTAAAAAGATAAAGTCGGCACACAACGGCTCCCAAAAAAAATGTGACTTCACAAAGGAAATGTCTCGAGCATAAAGTAGCCTGATGAAAACCCAGTGTGCTCAAAACGTTACCTTTGTGAGAGTCTGTAAATACATTTCATTTTTGGAGACATGGTGTGCCGACTTTTTTTTTTTGGTCGAGCTTTCACAGCTTTTTTGTCCCACTTTTGATTTTGTGCTTTTAAAGAGAAAGTGTTGAATTTCTTGGAAAAAAAAACAGATGTGTATTGGCCTGTGCTAAAATCTGAATGCATCTTTTTTAGTTTTTGTACAGAAATGTTGCTTTTTACACTGTCTTCCGCATTATAAATCAAGTCAATCGCAACCCAATTTCCTTATGTAACAAATTACAGAATGAAATAGGATATTCAAATGAGAAGCAAACTCCAATGGGAATAGCACTTTCACCGTGAAGAGCATCAACATGTATCCCAATAGTAACAACTATGTTTCAAACCTATCGTTGTTTGCACATTAACTATCACCAACCAAACAGGGAGGTAATTTCAGAGACATAAATGTATTACATTTTGATAAAAACATCTTTTATGGGATGTCCTGATGAATTCTATACAGGAACATATATGAGGAAAGTAAATATAGTCATTTTAAATATATGGTTGATGTCAAGCAGTGTAGTTCTCACTTAATTAGATTTCTAAACTGACAAACAAAAACAAGAAGTTGAGCTCAGGACCAATTAAATGAAGTGTAATATACAGTCCTATTTCTTTGTGCCCTATCCCCAGTGATTACCCTTGAGGAATTTACTCAATTTATTAATTTCATTTAGTGAGTTAGCGTTTATTGAAGCAATAAAAGCTAAATAAATAAATAAAATAATGAAAGCGCTTGATTTCAGAGGTTTATGGCTTTTGAGAGTCCTTCTCTGTAGAATGTAATGAGAACAATAAGTCTGCGTGTTTTCTCGCATCAGGTCAGTCGCAATCAAGGTGACCTATTTCTAACGATTATTAGACGAATTAAAAACTCTTACGAAAGCAAAGCAATGCCTGAATTCCAATTTAAAGAAAATAGCATATCACATATGTGGCCGATTTATTTATGGGCACAGTGACCAACAGTCCATATCACTTGTAACCTGTTTGATAAAAGACAGGTTTATAGGTGGCTGTTTATAGCGTTTCTCGCTGCATAAATGCATTACATTATTCTTGTATGCGGCAGTTTTACACAAGCAGTTGATTGAATTCAAGGCCATATGCATTTCTTGGTGTATCATATGGACGTTCATCAACAGGAAGGCTGGTTGTCATTGAGCCTTTATACAAGCTGTTTCATGGTATGGTTTCTTTAAAGAGCTAGTAATATAAAAAAGTTTTGTCTTCTCTACCCTCCACTTTTACAAACATAAAGTAGGTTACATTGTGGTCCGGGCTGGTATATGGTGGTTACTGCTGGTTTAACTGGTACCAACTGGTTTGGGGACCCAAAACAATGGCAGAACTACCAATGCTAGTACTGCTAACTGAACAGATTATGTGCATTACATTGAGTTGTGGTGTTAAAATGGGACCAGCAGGTTTGTATGTGGATGTTAAGCTATTTTGTTTGTTTGGGACATGTTTTCCTTTATTTAATATACAGTATGACCTTGAGCTGGGATTTGAATTCAGGTCGCTGTCTGATCGGCTCTGATTTTTTTATGCTCAAATTGGCAAAAACAGACTGTGTGTAAACTTATTGTGCTTTTACATTGCATAGTACCCTATGGTTTGAATCAGGTCAGTTTACTTTTGGGGGCTTTTCCACTGGGTGCAGTACGTAGTACCTGGTACTTTTTTGGTACCACCTTGGTTGGGGTTCCAAGTGACCCGAGCTGATACTAAAACGTGACGTGAAAACACTGTAGATCACTGATTGGTCTGAGGGAATCGTCATAACCAGCGTCATCGCTATAATGTAAAAGATTAGCTTTACCTTCGTGCTAGCTTGCGCTGTCTCGAGTAAACCTGTTGTCATCTGTGCATTGCTGTAAGTTCCCAAACTCCCTTTTAGCGATGAAAAACATCCCCAGGTTGAAAATCAGGAACACCATACCAGTTTTTTCCAGACATGCAGTTTGTGGCGGCACATTCACGATGCACACATTCACATATATGCTTAAATGCAACTCAAATGAGGCTCAGTGGAGCGCGTCGACTGACGCCACAGGTGTTTGTACAGAAACTGTCATGTGAGACAGAGATAGTGATAAACGCGATGTGCAAACATCTATTTGTGGTGGTCAATTTTAATTTTGTGGCAAATTGAGAAATAAATGAATGTATGGGATTGTACAACAACGCTCTCACTTGTATGATGTCACAGCAGTAGGCAGCGCAAATATAACGACACGCCTATAATCCCTCCCACTCCAAAGTGATACCAAACTCGATGGAAAAGCTAACCACGCCGAAGTGAGGTGAGTTGACCCGACCTAAACCGTTGGGTACTAATGCAAAAGCGCCATTAGTGTGTAGTTTCAAGCTATGTAAATGCTGCTTTAGCCAACAGAAATAGTGTGGACCACTGCATGAGGTATTTACAACTTCCATAACCACAACAACCCACAACCGACTTGCTTTTCCTGAAGGAAATTCACTCGAGCTTACTTTTGATAATTCGCTGTGGTGTGTTGTACTGTAGCTGTTTCACAGTATATCAGGCAAAAAAAGAAAGTTTGTTCACAGGTCAGTCTGTTCATTTCTCTAAATTGATTTTCTGTTCTGGATCTATCAGTGACTTGACAACGTTTAAAACCGAGAACAGAAAATGCGATTGACAGAACTCCCACAACACCTTGCCATCAGTCTCATTTCATCAGATCTAATCCAGCAAATCTCACAAATCTCTTAAAAATGTACAAAAAAATAAAAAGTAAACCCACAGCAATGCAAAGTGATTAAAAAGCTGAATTAATTACTTTATAATGACCCGACACAGAAAACTAATTTTCCGAGGAATAATTTGTTTTCGGCGGATACCAATTAAGCATTGATTGTGCATATTAAGGTCTACGTTTCATCCATTATGTTAGTATCAGTCACCAGCAGAGAAACACACACACAAAGCCTTTAACTTTAGCCCTTCTGATGTAGTCCGCTGATAAAGTAAGTCTATATTGCACAACACTACACGAAATGATAACGAGTGTTGTTATCAGACTGAATCAAAAGACATTTCACAGAATATCTCTGCTACTCTTTTGTGTAAAATAAAATTAGATAATGAAGCTTCACAAGCACACAAAACCCCATTACAGATGCTTCAAACCTTACAATAGCTTTGTGGAAAGAACGATCTAAAAAACTAAAGTTGTTACCTTGCTGAAAAGACCAAATTGGACCAGCACAATTGTGACCCTGGACCACAAAACCAGTAGCACTTAAATATGTAGAATTAGCCAACAATACATTGTATGGGTTAAAATTATAGATTTTTTTATGTCAAAAATCATTAGGTTATTAAGTAGATCATAAAGATATTTTGTAAATTTAATAGCGTACATATATAACAATTGTATTTATCATTAATAATACATGTTCCTAAGGACTTCATTTGGACCATTTTAAAGGCGATTTTCTTACTATTTAGATTTTTTGCACACTCAGATTCCAGATTTTCAAAAAGTTGTATCTCGGCCAAATATTGTCCAAACCATACATCAATGGAAAGCTTATTTGTTTAAAAAAATGACACTTATGATGGTTTTGTGGTCCAGTGTCACAATTGTCCATGCTGGCCCAATGTAGTTTATGTTGGTCTGGTGCTTGTCTGGTCCCACATGAAAAAACACTTGTGGTGAACTGTAGTAAAATTTCTAAATACTATAGTATTGTTAAACTTTACCATAGTAAATACTTAAGTATGCCACAATACTATAGTAAACTGTAGTAAATTATAGTATAGTATATATACTATAGTATTTTGTAGTATTATCTCTAGTAGGGTTGTGCCGATAGACGATAGTATCGTGTATCGTCAGACATAGCGGGCTTTCAATGACGATAGTTGTTATAATTATTATCATCATAGTTTTACATTAACATGTGTGTTGTGTGCTTTTCCTCACATGAGAGAGTTTGTGGGCTTCACTTTGCACAAGAGAGCTTGGTAATGCATGCGGATTTCTTCTCGCACGTACCTGGACTTAGGGGGCGTCCACACCAAAGCTTTTACGCCCGCGGCCAGCACATGTTTTTAATTGTTTCCAATGGAAGATCTGCGTTTTTCATATAAGCCGGCAGCTAGCGTTTTTTTCCGCGCTGAAAAACGGCGCTTACCAGTTTTTCTGCGCTCGACGCATAGCGTCGAGACTTGAAAGAGATTCAACTTTGGATGAAAAGCTCCGCTTGTCAATGTCAGCTCTCACACAGCTGTCCAATCACAGTGGAGGAGGGGCGGGACATTACCACAACAAACAACCGGCTCACAGCTCAAGTATCATAGCTATCAAAGTGCTCGTCTGAAGAAAGCTGGTCCTCAGCTGAAAAACGGCTGACAATCGGTGTCCTCCAGGCGTTTAGCCGCGTTTAAAAGTTTTGGTGTGCACAACCCCTTAGTCAGCTTCTTTTTTTCCACCAATCAAGTGACTTGTCATAAATAAGTAAAAAAAGGAAGAAGTAAATAAATGAGTAAACCATTTCCGTGGCCCCTGATACTATCGCATATCGGAAATCTCAAAATAGGGCAACACTAAAATAAACTATAGTAAATACTAAAGTATACTACAGTATTCTTCATGTGGGATCTGATGGTGGACCAGGGATCTCCTTATTTTGACAAGTGGTTGATGTCCTCAGGGCAACATTATGTTAATCCTGGGACAACATTTCAATCAACCAGATCAGATTTCAGAAATTAAGTTTACAGTTTGTTTTAAGTTTAAGCTTACAACCAGGATTAGCTGCTTCTAGACCGTTGTTTTTCACTTATCATTTCTCTCTGCTTTTAGGGTTCAGTTATGGTTAGGGTAGGAGTTTGAAGTGGGTTCAAGTTTAATTTAAAAAATGTTGTCCTTGGGTCAACACAATACTGTATGTTGCCCTGAGGACATCTCTCACTTGGCAAAATCAGTTCAAGCAGTGGAGTAACATTATATTTGTTTGGAAAACTCAACCCATTGGTCAAACCATAAGGTCACGTGTTCCTTAAACACAAAAGTGCAATGATTAACACTTTACAAAGACACAGTGTTCACGTCTTAACAAATGACTTGTTTAATTCCCATTAAAAGTGGAATGGGAGGAAGTATTTTACCATTAAAAAAACAATTGACCTCATTCATAAAACACAGCAGAAGTCATTTCATCCAAATCGTTCTTAAAACACATTCCTATGCAAACCTTATTTCCGAAAAACATGTTTCATGAGCTCCAATACTAAGTTTACTACTCAAAGTTTATTCATCAAAGCAAACTCCTATGCCGGGGATTTTCTATCTAATCCTTTATTGTTGTAGATTTACGGTGAAGAGTAAATAATATTATATTTCCGTTCCAGTGACATACTGTTTATAGAGTTATTGTGTTCAGCCCTGGTGCTTAGAATAAAGTGTGTAACGGTGTCGATTTTGCGTCTCAATTGCTTAAGCCTTCTCATTGCTAGCCTAAAAATGGGTCAGCTTCCTTATAGACGACCACGCACTGTGTTCAATCAAAACCAAACGGTAAACAACTATGACAAATCTGTTATTAAAAAGTCAGATAACTGAGATTGATCGTCCTGCCCACAGTGGATGTTGGGTGTGAACGGTCATTTGTAAAACACGCTAGCCACTTGTATTCAGTCTGGAAAGTGTGCAAATGAGATGCCAAAATAGGCCACCTTGGATATTCTAAACCTGTGCTGACGTTTTTCAAAAAGTCATACAGTATCTTCAAAAGATTTAGCGAACCTTAATAAAACTGACTGCGGTGTCAAAAAGCGGTTTTAAATCAAAAACAAAACTTTCAAATAAAACGCAATACGTAAACAAAACTGTCCGTCTTGAAAACTTTGTGCCAGCGTTTAAAACCTCAAAGCTGCTAGGGTGACAGACTGAAATTGGGTAACTTTATAAAGTGACAATAAAAACAGTGGGAGACTTTTGTGTGAAAACTCAAAGCTGACAAAGTGACCGACTAAAACTGCGCTTGAACTTATAAATCGTTATAAAAACAATAGCTGCGACTCGGAAATTCAATTAGATGGGCCGAGCCTGACCCCCACTGTGAAACCTATGACTTCTACACCTTTCGGGTCAGATGGAAACGGCTGTGATCTGTACAAATGACATTTTGAAACTCTGCATTTCAAATTTCAGCTGCCCAATGTCAAATTCCTGAAGTGCCAGCACGAATGCTTTCTCATGTAACTCGATTTGCAAGTACATTTTTAAGCAGACTCTTCACCCGCTAACAATACTTAAGGCACTTATACTAGAAACCTAGTCAGAAGGACACGATTCTGAATATACTGTTTCTCAAGCTTGAAAATGTTTTCACCCATCAGTGCAGCTACGCTCGACTCACCGCATGTCGGGTTATGAAAGCGTGAGTGAGCATTTCGAATGAAAGTCGTAAATAATATTTCATACCAGTAAATTGGAGAACGCCAAAACGTCTCTATGTATGTGTGTAATTTACACAGATGTAACCTGACACAGCATGCACCGGCGCTTTATTTATTGCTGTACCCGGCTGTGTGTCTACACAGTGTTTGTCTTGCTGTAAACTATGAAAAGTGCCTTCGATGAGAATTTACTGAGACTGTAGCTCTGTTCCAGAATCTAGTGCACATCCTACCTAGACAAAAGTTGAGGCCATCGGAGTGCTCACAATGCAAAGCTGTTTAAAAAAATCACCACCACGTGCAGGGTTTCACACAGCACTTTTCAGTTCGGGCGGCCCACCTAAGCTGGGAAACCCTACCACCCTAACTAGGTCGTCCAAAAAAAATTTTGCTGCACAAAAGGCCGTCAAGTGCATTTCGGAGAATAGCATGGACACGCTTCACACAATGGTCCGTCACTGTCTGGAGGATAAATAGCCAGTTGATAAAACCTTTAATTCATTAATAATATAGTATTTGTTTATTTTCTGTCATAGTTTCTTCAAAATTGAGTTTTATTTGAGTGTTTTAAATAAAAATATTTTCATCATGACGCGTACGCCTCGCCCTGCCCCTTTGTTTGCCATGCCCCCTGCCCCGCACAACCCTACCACCTTAACTAAGAAATTTTCTGCGGGAAACCCTGACGTGGCCAAATTTTAGCAGCCTATGTCTAGTATGTGACACTTTGAAAGCAAATTGCCCACATCATTTTCAATAAAGTAATCTTACAGATTATCAGACCTATGCATTTCTATTTAAAGGTGCAATAGAAGGATCTTTAGAAGGATCTATTGACAGAAATGCAATGTAATATACATAAAAATATTATCAGTGGCGTATAAAGACCTTACATAATGAACTGTATTGAACATAATGAACTGCCGTTTTGATCTACATACACCACTGGTCCCCTTACATGGAAGTCAATGTCATGTTACTACAGTGGCCCTTAATGGACAAACTGTCTTACAGTGCATGTTTCGTCCTTAAGTTGTCTAATGGGGCATACACACCAAACGCAAGTTCAACGATTTGCGCGAGTAGATTGCACACAAAGTCAATGCAAAGACGCGATGAGAAGCGTCATTCGCCCCGTGGATATTTGCATGAGACGGAGTTAAATCCCGGGAGTAATCTAGAGCGAGTAATGCGATGCCCCGCATTTGGTGTGTACATAGCATTAGACAACTACATGTTTGTCCAGTGGCAGTTACCGTAGCTTTTCTTTACATTTCAAAATTGAGGCGTGAGCTGTGGACTGGTTGCAATTCACAATCTCACTGCTAGATCCCACTAAAAATCCCACACTGGACCTTTAAAATTTAGATATAATAGCTTATTATACATTAAACACTTATTTCTGATTTTGCTAAACTAGCATTCAGATAAACAACAAACATGCTAGCATTAAGAAATAAAAAATTTTAAGCATTCAGAAGATGTTTTTATTCAAAGTGACGTAAAGTAAATTCAAATATACAGTACAGTTTTGGCAGTGTGTGTTTGTGTGTGTGTTCTCTGAGCATCGAACCCATGATCTCTGTGTTGCTAGCTAGGGCTGTTAAATAAAATCGTTATTATGATGCATTGCATTGCTAATTATGTGAACGAATCATTGACATATTAATCGAAATCGAATCGTGAGACCAGTGACGAATCACCCCTTTATTGCTAACGCACAGCTTTACCGATGAACAGGAATGAAATCTTTTGCCGCTATTGACGAGTTATCTCGTCAATTAAGAGACAACATTTACATGAAAAAAACGTGTTCCTGGTGATTTTACTGGTGATTTTGCTTCATTCACGCACGAAAGCGTGAAATTGTAGTTATAGAGACATTCACGCTGAAATTGGGAGGGGCTTCTGCGACTCTGCTCGCTTTCTGTAACCACGTCACTACTAGAGCAAGCGGCGTTGACGCGGCGCGTTTTTCCGCCAAAGTTCAAATTTTTCAACTCCCGCGGAAACGCTCAATTCGCACCATTCCTGTGAACTAGACACACGA
Organism: Misgurnus anguillicaudatus; assembly: GCF_027580225.2. NCBI lineage: Eukaryota > Metazoa > Chordata > Actinopteri > Cypriniformes > Cobitidae > Misgurnus > Misgurnus anguillicaudatus. Next base: position 39,483,768 of record NC_073339.2, on the reverse strand, counting down.
ATGAGGCGGAATCGCGTCTACCACGCCGCACTTACATTGACTTAACATTGAAATCACTCGCGCTTGACGCCTCTACCGCGGCTGATTATCCACTTACCCAATTGATAAAAAAATTTAAGCAAAATATTTTGTATTAATTTTATTATTAATTTTAGCTTTTTGCTAAAAATTTTTTTTGAAGAAAAATACCCATATTTAAAAGTTTATAAGCAGAGAAAAAATATAGATAGGGCGAAACGTTTTTTCCTGTTTTGTTTCTTTGTTTATTTGAAAGCAGAAGGTCTGTTCTTTCATTTGATATATTTGTATGTTTATATATTTTTCCTGAAAGGCATTTTGTGAAACTTTTGTGAAAACTTTTCAGCAACTTTTCAAAAAAAGGCTGGTGGGGATTGGGGAATGAGTTATTACGTAATTAATTACGAATTGAATCCAACATCATTTGAATATTACTACTATTGTGGTACATGTAGTTGACACATATGTTAAGCGTTCCAAATCAGTCACTTACTGTGAAAGTTTCATGACAAATAGGATTTTTGAACACAGCTGTCTTCGTAGGTAGCAGACAGCACGGCAGCTCACTAAGGTTTGAAACATTGAAACGTGTTGGACTGAAAATGGATAGTGGAAGACTCTAGCAACAAACAGGTGATCGAGTCCATTTTTCCATTAACAGAACAGAGCAACTATTGAACCACTGGAGAGAAATGTTTGAAAACTGCAGTCAGATGGTCCGCGAGTCATTTCCTTAACTCTGACTGCTTGAGAAAATTACGAGTGCGAGGAAGGGGGCTGTTGTCAGACAAACTAGCGGTTGTCTGTCGTTTGTTCCAGAGTTGTAAGTGCATTTCTCTGGGTGAAAGCGACTGCTAAATGACTTAATGTAAATATAAATTTCACTTGAATGAGAGACGGGAGTGTGGAAGTGGTGGGGTGTTTATTGTAATGCTTTTAGTCCCATGCTAGCGATGTTGGCTCTAGCGCACATTCAATGCAGTAAAATGAAGATAAACAGCCTCCATTTCGAAGCTTTTTCCAAACCACTGGGGCCTCTAATGCAACTCTAATGTGTGTAATGCGTGTTTGTGTGTGCTTTTGTGCGAGCTAAAAAACAAGACCTGCTACTTAAAATGTAAAAAACATGTTGAAAAATACGTTTTGTTGCTTATTTTTCACATCGATCTAATATTTGGAGCACAATCACAAGGGTATGATGTGTCTGAGAGCATTTGGCAGATGTACAAATGTTCCTGTCTCGACTTCCAGATGGTTTACTGTAAGTTAAACAGTTTCTTTTTTTCTCTCTCTCTTTTCTCTAACTTATCACTCACACACACAAACTTTAACACTCATCTTTAAGTGTCTTAAAAAACAGGTGGTCACAACATTGCATGCACCTGACACAGCAGATCAGATGTTTAAAAGTAGCACTGAGACAAACTTTCTGCATTGTTAAACTACATTTCCATAACACAAATACCCTACCTAGCCATCCATGATCAAGAATTAATAGGCTCCACTGTTTTTTAGGGCTCATTTATGTAGCATTGTGCGTTTATATACATATATATACACATTTCAACAATAATACTGACATCGGCCTACATAATCTATCATAATCTACTCAGATCTTGCTTACTAAATAAGCTCTCATTTGTTATCATTACCTAACAACATTTGTAAACTAACAATGATAAATCAGGGCTCCAGACTAACTTTTTTCACTAGGAGCACAGTGGCCCCCAACTGAACATTTTAGGAGCGCAACCAGAAAATTTAGGGGCACACACCAAAAATCAACATGCTAACCAAATACTGTATTAAATACTTTAATGACAGATGCAGAAAGTACAATGTGCTGTTTCAAATTCAGTGTCACATCACAAAAAAGGTCAAATTTACTGGTTGCACATGTGCGACTGGATGTAAAATTCAGTGGCACACTCTCAAAATTTGGTGGCAAAATGCGACCAATTGGGGGCAGTCTGGAGCCCTGTAAATACTGTTCTTCTACAGCATTAACATATTTTATAAAACAAACAAAAATACGGGTTGGCTGAACTTTAAGTTGATGAACTTAAAGGTCATGTTCTTCCTGATCCCATTTTTCAAACTTTAGTTAGTGTGTAATGTTGATGTAATAGCAGAAATAATACCTGCAAAATGATAAAGCGCAAAGTTCATTGCCAGGCGATATATTTTCTTTTACAGAATTCCCTTTAAAGCATACAGCGAACAGCCGATCTGGACTACAGCCCTCTACTTCCTGGTTGAATGTCATCAAAGCAAGAGTGTTTGACTGAACTCCGCCCACAGGAAGACATCAGTCGCCAGCTTTGGCTCAAACGGGTGTGGCTAAGATAAGCTTCTGTCGAATCACAACACACCAAACAAACTACACAATCAAAACTTGTTACGTATTTCTGAAGGAGGGACTTCATAGAACAAGGAAGACATCAGCCTGTTTTTAGGTCAGTGAAAACAGCGCTATAGAGATAAGTAAGTTGTGTAAACAATAATGCGTTTTTTACACGTGAAACATGAACATGTGTTATATTGCGCACTGTAAACACATTCAAAGCTTAAAAAACACAGAAAGAACGAGACCTTTAAAACAAGTCGGCATTTGCATTCTGGCAAAAGAGTCCCCTTGAACAGAAAGTCGCAATCAACTCTACTATGTGTTGTAACGCATTTCCAAAATATCACGTAAAATTGATTGGATATAGAAAAGACTGACAGTTGGGGGCGGGGTTAACAGATGCTCCGCTCCGCCCAGAGAAAGATCGCAACAAGAGGGCGGAAATTCATTTTCAGATTTTGTTTAAAGTTTATAAGAGCAGATAAATAAATTAAAAAATGACTCACGCGGATGTACAGGCAAGCAGGTTGTTATCGCAGAAATAAACCAGACAGTGTGACAAAAGTATATTGTACTGTAACACACTTTATATCCCACTTATTACACGACTATTTACCACATAATAAGTTAGGTAAGGAACATTAAATATTTGGTTAGCATGTTGATTTACAATGTGTGCCCCTAAATTTTCTGGTGGCGCTCCTAAAATTTTCAGTTGGGGGAAATTGTGCTCCTAGTGAAAAAAGTAAGTCTGGAGCCCTGTATTACACATGCTATTAACATTTATATTTATATATTTTTTGTGTAATATTAAATTGTACCTGTCAAAATGATTTGCAGACGTGTGTTATAAGTTTTAAGCGGTAGTTATCTGAAAAGAACGAACCTTGGAATGTTGTGACAGAATCAAAGTGCGTAATAAATTGTTTAATGAACACTACAATATTCCATTAAAAATATAAGAATTGTCCGTTTAAATTGTATGCAAAAGACTTTAATGTCTTAAAATTGTTTTACATTTAGGTATAAATTTTAGCTACTCAAAAATGATCAGAATCATTCAGAAATGTTTTTACGCATAGAAAGCCAGAATTTATCTTTGGGTATTTTGCTGATGTAATGTGGCACCACAGTCAAAAGGTTAATTTGTAAAGCGAAAGTAAAATCACAAAGAAGTCAATGAAGTGAGCAAATGTGATGCTGGTTACGCAATCACAGGTGTTCTCCCGAACCTAAAAGCCAGAGCGAAATCTTATCTTTTCTAAATGAGCACAGGTCATATTTTATTATGGTCCCATATATTATTATTGCTTTGCAAATATTTGGATGCACAGCCATCAAAGGCTCTTGACTTATGAGAGACTAGACCAAAGAAAACATCTCGGTTTCCTTGCCTGCGTTTTAGCTGACAGTGTAAACCTACGTGTCACTTTGCCTTAAATTTATTTTTAATTAATTTTTAATTAACAAGCTTCCAATTCAAGTTGTGCACGACTCTGTAATAATTCCAATGCAGATAATAAAGCGACAGTGGTTCTCACAGACTAATCCTGCATAACTGATAAACTCAGTTAGCGATGACATGCAGAAATTGAAAAGATGTTAATGTGGCGCTTGTACAAGCCGTGTAATGTGAATCGTGGCCTTCTGGGTTTCGAGAAGCCGATGAATGGTACGTAAGTGAGCATTTATGAGCCGCTACTTCCATTCAGAGGCAAAGTAGGCACTTGAACGTATAATGCTCGATAACAAAGATGAGTTAATCTCATTATTTATGAATGCAAAGAAAGAAGTTATTTGTGTGGAAGCTGATTAGTACCGTCCAGAAGCCAACGCTGCGGGCGTCAACAAGAGAGATAGAAAACTAAAGAAAAAAGGTTGATTTTCTGAAAAAGGAAATGGCTGAAACAGATTTCACAAGGGAGGATGGGAACAGTAAGGGAATTAGAAAAGATGAGTGCTTCAAATCGGAATTGCTCGGTGTGAAAATGCCTTTGATCTTACTCCAAATAAGATTCATTATTGTCATAGAGACAAACCCACTAGTTTCAAGTTGGAGAGGGAGAGTGGGGGTGGAAAGACAAAAAGTCGAGCATGTCTTGTGCGTGTAATGATCGCCTGATAATACTTACTGTAAGTGCGGATGTGTTCAGACAGGCGAATTTAACCCACGTGTTTACTGCAAAGCCTTGCCTTTGAACTCTTGTTGCCGAGAATTTGAGCATTCATATCATTATTCTTAAATTAGACCACCTGTTGACAACCACTACTCTATAAATGTTATGCTTCATCATTTCAACGCTAAATACTGTAATTAAACATGGTTGGCATTAACCCATGAAAGTCTGTTATTGAAATTAAGAGGTGTACATTTGACCAATTAGAATAGAAGAGGCACCGAGACTTTGGTTAATGAGACAGTCTGGGTCATGGCAGGGGGACGAACGTGTCTACCGCTGGACAATACGGTCTAACAAAGGGGGCACTCATGCATGAACACACACACATTCACACAACATGACCACTTCACATTATCTCAGCGGTGTCAAAGTGAAAAACGAGAGCACGCACATGGAGAAAGCAGCTAAAAGAGAACAGGCACAATGAAGACAATAGGGCAGAGAGGGGTTGGATGTAAATAAGGACCATAACATATGCACTTGTGAACTTTCGACGTTCACCTCAGTACAGGCTTCTTTTGAAAGACTATGAAAACAGGCTGCATGGGTACCACATATATAAATAGATTAAATAAGAACATGTTGAGGTTGTGATCTTGACTACACATTATTAAGCACACCAGCTTTGGCAATTTAGGATGCAAAGCCGTATTTGACAAAAAAACATTTTGCTTATTGACAGCTATTCAAATTAGCCAAGTATTAGATTTTTTCCTGTTTTCTGCCTTTGATCACAGCTACAAAATAGGCAAAGTAGCATAATCCCATACTATCCTTGCATTACCTATTTCAGAACTCACCATAGTACACATGAGCCCTTTTCACACCGAGATTACAGAAAATACACGGAAAATGTGCACAGGATTTGTCAGGGATTGTTTGATTTTTGGTTCATTCACACTGTCAATGATTTTTCGGAATCTGTGCATGCATTCACACACGTACCGTAAAGATCCCGTAAAGACACGTGACGTATTTCAAGTCCTGCACTTGTTAGGTCTGATGTTTGCTAATTATCCATGATTTCTTTCTCGAGAAACCATGCACATTCCTTTTTGTTTATGGAAAGATCATAAGGAGTGCATGATGCGCTGTTACAGTTTGATACAGTTACTGCGTGAGTAAATAAAACAGCGCTGTCAACAGCCATTTCATAAGCTAAAACAACTAAATATTAATTATTCTGACATCAAATAACATTACCAGTTAAGAAATGTAATGATATATAAGCCGTTTTGTTTGTTACTTTCCAGAATGTATTATTCCAGTCAGTGATATTATTTGTAAAATAGCTTTGCTAACTATTGGTTGGATTGCTGAAGGCTACATGTTGCTGGTCAAAACAACGATATTATATCCCAAAAAGCCACTTAATCCACCTGTTTTACTCAATAAACTATGTATAACAAGCAGCCAACTCCGCTATACTTTTCTCTCTCTCCCGCTCCGTTACCTGAAACCGCAGCGCGAACTTTGGATCAGTCCATTTCCGACGAAATGATAGGGGTGTTTGGAATAGTCCATGTATTGGGAATATAGTTTCTACATTATTCATTAATTCTTCACTCTTTCAGACCCCTCTATTTATGACTCTGTATGCAAAGAGGGAGTGATTGTGATGATGATTATTATTATAAGGGTTTGTTCAGTTCAGTAGTGTTGTAGTAATTATTATGTCAAAAACAGAAGTATAACAATAAATAAAAATCGGTTCAGCATATCGGTTATCGGGCACATAAGCATCCAAATATTTATTATTGGCATCGGTTTAAAAAAATGGCTATCGGTCGATCTCTAGTTTAATTTTACGTTATTCCCTGGCAACAGTTTGTTCAAAGTTAAATAAACATTAACAAGCTTTTGTCTTTACAGAAAACATAAAATAACAGCCTCATGCAAAGCATTCTGGAAACCAAAATCTGAAGAAAAAAATAGAAAAATCTTGATGAGGATTTCTGGCTCCCAGAATGCTTTGCATGAGGCTGTTATTTTATGATTTTATTCTGTAAAGAAGACAAAAGACTTTGTTTAATGTTCACTTTTTAATTTGAACAAACTGTTGCCAGTAAATAACATATATTTAAATCTACAGTAAGTTACTGGCAAACAGCTGCATAACTACGGCAATTTTTTGTATTGTTAAATATACAACACATTAAAAGAGTATACTACTACATGAAAACATAATGCTTTATAATGTACACTGTGTAATATTTAGTACTGTCAGTAGTGTGCAAGTATACCATACAGTACACGTTTGCCTAAAAAGCAGAATGCATATGTTTATCTCAAAACAGATTTGAAACAACCAATTAGTTTTGATCTACTGTGATTGTTACAACAATCTGGCAAGGAAAACAGGCTTGGTTTGAATATTTATGGTATTTCGTGTTGTCAGTACGCGTTTGAGCGTGCCAGTGCATGGAGCATGGCAGGGGATTTTGAGAAGGGTGCAGTATGTACCGGAGTGTGCACTGAAAGGAGGCTTGGAGTAATTCAGAGCAGGAGGAGAGCCGTTCTTATTCAGCCCCTGCAGGAGTTTGTCATCCCAGATCAAAAGCCCATCTGACCAAAGCAGCACAGAGAGGCTTCAGACACAAGGAGTAGTTTTCATGCCCTCCCGACTCTGCCAGGGCCTACGGACACGCACGTACCCCCGTACAGAGGAGCTATCGCATTAATCTCGATTTCGTTCCCTCTCTCAATCTTTATGCTCTCCTCCACTCAACTTTTAACCCTTTGCGCTCTGCTTTATAACGCTCAATTCTCCTTTCAGTTTTAAATTGACTGACATCCCAGTGACCCCAGAACAGCCCTTCTGTCTGCTATGATGGATGCATAAAAGGAGACGGTAAAGAGATGCCAGTTCTCTCCTCCTCAGAGATCCACCCATCCAAAACTACTTACTCCATCCCTTCTCTTTCTGCACCGTTTCCTCTTTTTCACGCTCCACTCTTCTTTAACATCTCCTTCCTATTTTATTGTTTCAGCCCACACCTCCCCTCTCATCCCATCTCTCTTGCACTTCCCTTCTTCATACGATTCTCGGTGGGACCTCGATGGCGCATCAAGATGTCAGAGCGTTCGAATACAAACATTCATCACTGACGCGCATTGAGAGCGTACACACAGAAAGCCACTCAGCGACTGACATGCCAGGCAAGAGTCATAAATACAGAGTGCGCATGCAAACAACTTAGGATGGCGTTTGACAGTTCCCAAAAGTTGTTCGGGAGTTTTGGAGTTTCAAGATCTGGTGCGGTTCAAAGAAAGACACCTGTTGAAGTGTGTTTACATACGTGTCTCTAGTTCTGTATGATGTGATTTTATAAATATTTCACTTATGAAAAGCAACATCTAGCCATCCAAATACTTCAAAGTGATTCCAGCCTTTCCATGACCATACAAATCGTGTAACCTTATAAAACCAAATCTCTGACCATATTTCACTTGTGCGTACACTAATACATTAATGAAAGTTACATAGGCTGTTTTGACTATTCCTATAAGCTTTGCAGAAAATATTCTGCAAAAAAAAATTATTTTGGGTAACATTACTTTGACACTAACAAGCTCGAACTGCCAGAATGGCTCCTTTGCATATTCTAACTCTGACCCTGCCATTTCCTTGATGGGATGTGATCGATAACCTTCTGCCCTTCTTGAGGTTTGGGACCCATCCAAACCTATAGTGAGGCCTTGACATTAACAAACAGAGAAAGCTGAGTCTGCAGCCAGCGCACCGAGAAAGTGAAAGACCGGAAAAAAGTGCTTGAGCAAAGTCACAGGAGTGGGTGTTATCGTATCTGTTTTTGCATGTAGTCCGACCTCCAAAAGAAAGAGACAAATTTTACAACCCGACACCGAAAAGCCTGAGGCAGCTCCATGCCAAATGCATTTAATGCGATGAGACGTTGCTCGCAATAATACAATCACACTTCTCAATCTTTTAATCTTGCTGCCGTTTTAAAGGGTGAGATGCACCCACGCGTGGCACGCAAAATCTGTGCTCTGCTTTTAAACATCCTAATTCAATCAGTAACACAACGCCCCCCTTGGAAAAACAGCCTGCCGAGCACCAGAACGACCCAGCTGGTACTATATGCGGTCTGGAGTCATGAATCCCATTTCAGTGAAGGCTTAACCGAATTCTGCTCCGAATCATAATTCAGCATTTGTGTGTCACTGTCTTTCTCTCGCACCCTTTTCATTTCACACTCATGCACTTTGTAAATTCATGATTTTTTTTACTTGTCACTTTGACGTTCAGTCAAGACAACGTGTGTGTGTGTGTGACTTGAAAACATGTGTGTTGACAGCATATGACCTTTACAGCTTCTGTTGACACACATACAATCTCTCTCTCTCTCTCTCTTTCTCAAAACATCTACGTTCCTTTCTTTCTCCATGCATCTGTCTCTCTACAACCCTCTTTTCATTCATCTCACTCTCTCTATCTCCATCTCTTTCCATGTCCCTTTCTTTCTCCATACACCTCTCTCTCTCGTGACCCTCTCTCTCCAACTCTCTCAACATGTCAATTTCTCTCTCAATACATCTCTTTCTCTCTATGTCCCTTTCTCTCTCTATATCCCTCTTTCTCCAACTCTCACCGTGTCCTTTTCTCTCTCAATTCATCTCACCGTCTCTCTCTCTCTCTCTCTCTCTCTCTCTCTCTCTTAAGTCCCTTTCTCTCTCCATACTTCCATCTCTTTCTCTTTATGTCCATCTCTCGTCTTCTCTCTCTATATCCCTCTGTTTCCAACTCTCACCGCGTCCTCTTGTCTCTCTCTCTCTCTCTCCCCCCGTGTGTGTGTTCTGTCACCATACAAAAAAATCCTAAGCATCTGTCAAAATGTTTCAAACTATGATAAAAACACCCAAACGAGCAAACATCTTGTCACGATGATGAACTTGAAACTTACCTTGAGCGCGCAACACGTGGCTATTCCAGAAGAACACGAGGGCAAATATCCAAGCCCACATCCCGCGCCTCGCTGTCCCCATCATCACCTCTCTAACATTTCCTTGGCTGTCCATAATCCCTTTAACTTTGCCTCCGGTAAAGGGGCTTTGAAGCCCGCTAAAGCCGGAATCTGTACCCTCGTCAGATATCGAGGTGGGTAAAGAAAAGTGCGCGCTCCTCTTCACCGCATTCATGAGAGGAATCTTATTCAGAAGCTCCGAGTCCGCGAGTTTGTCTCCGGTCCCTTTACTTTCACGAATCGGGGCTTGTTGAAAGCTTTTATCTTCATCGTCACATCTTGCGCTTAATAAGACGGTTCCTTCAAACTGCCGGTTAGAAAGCGGCACGGAAAGAGAGGGAATTTGCTCCAAATGTGAGGGGATGCTCCGCAAACAGCTCTGACATGAGCGCGCGCCGCTCTTCTGTGTCCCGCGCCGGCTCACCATTGTGATTCTGTATTGATCCCAGATAAGTATTAACACGATTTAACTTATCGATATCTCCTATAAACCTGCGTTGTTTCGACGTCTCACAGACGAAATAAGTTAACGTTACCTAGCCGATCATTTCGACCATCCTCACGGCAGTTAACGTTGCTTCAAGGGACCCTTTACAATCCAAGCCTGTGTTTATTAACCGTGCCTTCATCCATCTGACCCCCGCGGGTGTGCAGAAAATACTGTTAGATGTATTTGGTTAATTTGTTATCGTATCCAGAACAATTTGCGTATCCAACAGGTTAACCAGGGTACAAAAGACCTGGAAACGTCCCAATTTAACGTTAACTCCTCGTGAACGAGTAAATGCCTGCGAAATACATTAAACACAAAGAAATGACAGAAAATTAGCTAGAATTTAAATTAAATAAGTCTTTAAGCAGTTGCGGTGGGACTAGTAATGGTATAAATGTGAATAGACAACAACACAGCTAATCTTTATCACTTTAAAACCACTTTATCGAGCTCGTACTGTTGCGCACGAAACCATCACATAACTTTGTTAAGTGAATGGAAAGTCCAATAGCTCACCTAAAATGTTCCGATGTGTCGATAAGTGCGCACGAATCTACCGAATAGACGTAAACAGTCCAGCTGCAGAAACACCTGCTGCCCGAGCTGAGGACTCACACATCTGCTATAGACTCCAGTTAGGAAAAATAAGCTTAAACGGGGCGCTTAGAAATGTACTTTCTTTTTTTAGGGTTTGAATGAGTCGATCGAGTTTCCCCTCAGGAAGATTCATTTGTTCAGAGGTTGAATTTGAAGTTGAATTCGGGGTCCTGTAGCTCCACCTCGCTCCGCGCTGATTGGTAAGCGCTTTGTAGACTACAGGATATATAAGGTGTTCGATTTCATGCGGATCTGCGCAGATCAATCTTTCTATGACATCAGAGTATCGCGAGAACGATTTAAAAACTGTGCTTTCGAATTACTCTCGCGGTACTCTGATATCATTCGCTGACCAGCCTGCACAGCGCCTCATGAAATAAAACACGCCCATTGTTTTTCATGGGAAGCACGTGGAATCTCAAAAAGCCTGTGAAACACGGTGCCATGCGCCCCCAATCAGACAGAAACATTTAAGATCAAGTCACACACTATAAAGTTTTCAGTCCCTTTTCAGAAAAGTATTGATTTCTGTTTTTTGTACTTACATTTTTTTGTTTTATTTTATTTAGTTTATTGTATTTTGTGTGGAAAGTCATTCCATGCATTTTCCATGACGTGCTGTGTGGTATTGCTGTATGTCTGTCAGAAGTCCATTTCATTATTTATGTTCATTATTTCATTATTTTTATTAAAACAGGCATCTTTATTAAAACATTCTCTTTTAGTAGATAGTAGTTTGTGTGTGTTTTACAGCAACTGTCAAGTGACATTGTGCCTTACGAAAATTAACCATGGTTTTATTGTGGTAAAAGTGTAGTAACCATGGCTTTTTGCTGTATTGATTACTATCAGCAAAATCATGGTTTCACTACACTAACCATGGTTCAACTTTGTTTTTTGAAAACCATGATTGTTATAACCATGTTTATTTTGTAGTTACCATAGTTTTTAACAATTTTAAAACATACTGAATTCAAATGAGGTTTAAAGGGATAGTTCACCCAAAAATGAAACTTTTGTCATCATTTACTCACTCTCATGTTGTTACAAAACTGCAAAATTTCTTTGTTCTGATAAATGCAAAGGAAGATATTTTGAGAAACGTTTGTGGACCCCATTTACTTCCATAGTATTATTTTTTCCTACTGTAAAAGTAAATGGGGTCCACGGTTTGGTTACAAACATTCCTCAAAATATCTTCCTGTGATATCTATCTATCTTGGGTGAACTATTCCTTTAAGAGATATGAAATAAAGAAACTTTTTATGTGTTCTATATTGCTTTTTGTCATTATGAAGCTCAACAATTCAACAAAACAATTTATTTTATCTTCTATGGAAAAGAGTTGGAGGGTAAATAATGATTTCATTTCAAGATTTATGCGAACTATTCTGTAATTTCAGGAGAATGCTTTGTATAGATAAACAGCAGACTATCTGCATGATACCGTATATCAGATTTCAAAGTAGTTAATTTTTTAATGACAATGTATTAATACAGAGCCAGCATAATGAGTGATTACTATTAAGAACTGTGTATTATTAAATGACACATTAATGACCAATATTATCTAAAAATGGTCGTAGATTTTATTTGGAATATAAATCACGTCAGACTACATTCTGTTTTAGCAGTAAAGGTCAGAAGATGACCTCTTACAAAGAGATTCATATTGGAATTAAGTTATTGATCTTTCCAAGTAAAGGTTCAAAATTATTTTTTTCAGAATAAAACAAAATTTTTTAAATCAAACAACAGTTTGGTTTAATGTTAGACAACAATCTTCATTTAGGCACTAATTTATTAATTGGACAATTACAGTGATGATTGCTTCTGTTTGTAACACAAAGAAAAAAAGCTCGTCTTTCTAGTCAAAACATAAGGCCCTAAACTGTAGAGAAGAACAATTTGTAGAAGGCTAATGGAAGTCAGGTGGACATGGAGATTGACCAGTGGTCTGGAGGGGATCTGTGCTTGCTTTCATTACAGAGAGCAGTTTCTTCATTTCTCAGTGGCAAAATGTGTTAATACTCTGGCCACTGCCTCTGCCGGTCATTCCTTGCTTTCTATTAAGTATGTAATTGGAACAACTAATTCCAAAACCAATTTGATTTGCAATTACGTCTATCCCCCATTCCAGGGCAGTATTCATTTAAAGCCTGTCTTACAGAGATAGCAACAGTGGACTGACATAAGGACACATGTACACACACGTCGTGATACATCTTAATGTGTTGCAACTGTGTAAAAGCTTTCCACTCATTTTATGACAGATGCACTTGTACATACTGAATACATTTAAAAATATTTTAACTAACTAATACATCTGAAGACAGCAAATATTAGCGTGTCTAATGAAGATTAATGCATAAGAAGTGCATAACACGTAGGGACCAATATTGTGATCGTACACTAAGAAAAAAAGTACCCTTTAAAAAGGTCCTAAAAATGTATGATTATTTATACATTTGCCACAAATGTGTACCTTGGAGATATTTATATGCATCTTTGAGCTAATAAGCGCTCTTTGGTACAAATATCTACCTTTGAGGTTCTAATTTGAACTCTTTGGGAACAAATCTGTACTTTTTGAAAGGATATTTTGGTCATTTTGTCTGACAGTAATATTTAACTGTCAGTGGCGGCTTGATTGCGAAGTTCGTCACAACATATGTAGCCCGTCATGTGTGTGGTTCGTAATTTCAAAATATGTGTTCTGCGCGTCGAGTGATACTATGTGCATTACATGTCTTGTCAAAATAAGTGCCTGCTCCACATGTGTTTAAAGGGTTTATGATATATGATAACTTAAGACATTCTTCTTTAACAAAGCATTCACATAAAATGTCAAGTATCCCGCAATAGTTAGTTTGTCCAGAACAAAACATTCACATAACTCATCTGGGTAAAATACTTATGCCGCAATAGTTAGCCTGTCTTGAACTGAGCGGATTTTAAACCACAATACTGTATGACACTTGCATTACATGTGAATGGACCCTAAGCTAAAAGGATTCTGTTTCTCTCTCCCTGTCTCGTCCTCGACCCCAAGGACAATGAAACAAACAGACCCAGTTCTTGCTGCTGTGAAGGTCATCACACCACTCATCTCATGGCTGTCCTTCAACGTGATGCCCAGCCGATGCCGGACCAGCGACCACCGGCTGAACCAGTTTAATCCGCTTACCTGTTTCCTATCCCTATCGTGTTTATATATATAAATATTTGTTAATCTCTTTCAAGGGTTTTTGTCCTTCTAGGAGTTTTCCCACAGGGTTTTTCTCCTAGGGGTGTTTTTCATCCCCTGGAGAGTTAGCCAACATTGGCTTAACTTAGCACTTTACTGAATACGTTACATTATTACTACACTCGTTGTACATTTTATTCTTAGCCGCTGTATTCTGCTTCTTATATTATCTATCGATTATTCTGTGTTTTCCCCTACATCTACTCATGTAAAGCTGCTTTGAAACCATTCATAATTGTGAAAAGCGCTATATAAATAAAATTGAATTGAATTAAAAGAGAAGCTCACGTTTGCCAGATACTCGCATAATCTCACGCGTAATCAGAGTTCACTGATAAGGAGTGTCTTGCGTGTATTTTGGGAACGTGAGCGTCTCTTTCATCATTTACGGTTTTGACGCTTCTGCAGCAGGCACTTATTTTAACAAAACACGTAATGCACATGGTTCACATGACGCAACAAACACATATTTTAAAACACGAGCATCACATGACACTCCGAACACATATTTTGAATTTGAGCAGTCACAAACCGCCACTGTTAAAGGAACAGTATGTAAGAAATGTATATCACTTAATCATAAAATGGCCCTGATATGTCACTAGACATTAAGAAATCATTTTCGTTTCAAAAACTTATATCACTTACAACAGTGGTCTGGCCAGGATATTGTCATTTAAAAAGTGGAGTTGCAGCCCTCAACTGATGTTTATGTTGTCATTTTGTGTATTGGACACCAGTTGTGAGATTGCAGTACCAGTTTTAGCCACAAGTTTTGTGATTGCAATACCAGTTTTGGCCACAATCCTACATACTGTTCCTTTAACTATGAATTTCAAAAAAGTCCCAATTCCTTCACCCAACCCTAAACCAAACCTTAAAATCTGATTTTTTGACACAAACATTTTTGCAAGACCAACAAGGACTATGATCCTGGGGGCGTGTCCTATTTGGTGATGAATTGATGGCTAGCTCGTCTACAAATAGTGCCACCTAATACAGCGTCAAATGAAATTCAACCTGGAATGTGCGGAGTTGCTTGTCTTTGATCTTTCATGCTTCTGTCAATCATGTTTATAGCATGCATGTATATGCAATTTCACTTAGAGATACAGTAAACCAGTTTTGTGTTTCAAAGCATCGAATCTGAGGTTTGCAGGTGTGTGTGTTGCATGCCTTTATACATTTTCAAGTTTTCATAACACAAGCAAATGCTTACCTAACACACTCAAAAGCTTGTTAAAATACAGTCAAATACTCATCTATGGTTTCGAATAAGATCTGATTTAAGTACATCCCTGCTGGCCGATACATTAGAGAAACTCATAAATGATTCCCTGTGGGATACGGTTTCATGCTACGCCATCCCAGAGGAAAATAAGGTGTATGTTAGCTTATTAAAAAAAATAGGCATATTAAAAAAGCTGAAATGCTGTTGGCATATCTATATTTATCCACAGTTTTGCCATTAGCATCCAATGTCCGTGAATAGCAGTTCAGAGGGACTAAAGGTTGAGGGAAGTTTGATTCTCTGGCTTTGAGGAAACCTGTGGTTTTCATGCCCGAAGGCTAAGTCTCTATTGCATTACAATACAGAAATCTGATCTTTCACCTCCACCCATTAGCAAAAGAGAGATGTTCTTGTTTTTTTTTTCATTTCTATCACTAGAGTAAAGAACATTTGAAAAGGTGCGAGTTGTGTGTGTACATGTGCCTCGAAAACCAATAGAGTAGGCAATTTTTGAAAAAGAGTAATTGAATGAGAGATGGTTTTAGAGATACAGGTTACGGTAGAAAGGCTATCAGTGACAGTAGGAGAAAGACTGGCAGGGAGAGAAGATAGCGAAAGGCAGGACAGAAGTGATGTGTAGACAGGAGAAGAGATAAGAGTGGTCTGTAGGTGGTACAGGTATATAATATCCAAGCATTAGCTTTCATGAGCCTACCCTGCAGGGTGTATATAGACTCGGGATAACAGCGAAAGTCTGTCAGACTAATAGACATAGAAAGCTTGAGTGTGCTCGTGTAAGTTTAAATGAAACTGCCCTGAGGAAAATAATGTTGCCGTTTAGACGTTCCTATTTCATAACTTCACTATCCCATATATGCTTCATTGAAAATCATCAGTATGTCTTATGTTTCTTCTGCATTTCCATAACAGAAGTGAAAAGAAACTTTTGTGAGACATAAATGAGACTCGGAAATTTGGTATTGGAACATTTTAATGAAAGAATTTCATACATACTTCATATGATAGTCTATGAAGACAAGATGCATGTGAAATGACTACTGTAGGTCTCATCTGGAGAACAGAGAAATATTACAGAAATCTCATTTGTTATTCTGCTTTCCCATAAATTTGTCTCTTTTGTACAGGTCTATGCAATTTGACATCGGTGTATATTTGTGCATGTGTAAGTAGATGATAGCCTGGGGTTATATGAAAAGCTATACGGTAGATATCCATGATCACAGGATTTTGAAGCTTCAATTCTCATGCCCACAGGTTACTGTGTGTTTGTGGCCACACCTAAAACCCCAAAGTTGGGGTTGGCTCAGGTGAGCTGTCATTTCCTGAAACCTTATATGGAGCATTCATGTCGCTCTATAAATCACTGACACACCCTACGAAAGGCACAATGGGGACATGAAATGACACAAAAACGGAAAAGTGTGAATGGGGGCTGAACAATAGGAAATGGCTAAAGTGGCTTGGTTGATAGTCTCAAAATATGTGGATATATAAGTGCTCGAGGTAAACAAAACCATTAAAATGTTTTGTCAACAAATCAAAAAAGTAAAGGCATTTTAAAATGAAGAAAGTCTCTTTGTTGTGATGAATAACCCTGATGTTTAAAATCAGAAGCAATTGTTCGGTTCGTTGAGGAGTGTGTTAATATTTCTCCAAGGAATCAGGTTGATGGTTTTAACAAAAGAAAACTAGGACCTGAGCTAAATTATATACACGACCATAAAAATTATAGCTGGGTAAAACATAAAACTCAACTGGTGAATGAACATAAAAAGTCCACATTTTACCCATTAAAGGGATAGTTCACCCAAAAATGAAAATAATGTCATTAATGACTCACCCTCATGTTGTACCAAACTCGATAAGTTTAAGATGTTTTATATTTAGTCCGAGAGCTTGCTGACCCTTCATTTAAAATCTAGTAATAGTATACTGTCCATGTCCAGAAAGGTAATAAAAACATCATCAAAGTAGTCCATGTGACATCAGTGGGTCGGTAAGAATGTGTTGAAGCAACGAAAATACATTTTGGTCAAAAAATAACAAAAATTAAGACTTTATTCAGCATTGTCTTCTTTTCCGGTTCGATTGGAAACGCGTGCACGAGACTAAAGTCACGTGACTGCAGTGACGTGACTGACATGTTATCCTTAGATATGTTTGCAAAGTTTTTTTTAACCCTGGATAACCCACGGGTCAAATTTAGCTAATGTTAATTGCTGCTAATCAAAGGGTTCTTGGGTTCTCCAGGGTTAAACTTACAGCATGTGTCTCCCTCAGACTGTAAACAAAACTCGGGCGCACAAAAGAAAAAAACTGATGGGGCGCATTGTCTTCTTTTCCGGTTCGTTTGAAAACGTGTGCACGAGACTAAAGTCACGTTACTGCAGTGACGCGGATGACGTTTTATCCTCAGACATGTTTGCAAAGTTTTTTTCCCTAGAGAACCCATGGGTTAAATTTGGCCAAGTTAATTGCTGCTAATCAAAGGGTTCTTGGGTTCTCCAGGGTAAAACTTACAGCATGCGTCTCCCTCAAATTGTAATCAAAGCTCGGGCGCACAAAAGAAAAAAAAAGGCTGGGGTGCACCAGATAACACGTCAGCCGTGTCACTGCAGTCACGTGACTTTATCCTCGTGCACGCGTTTTCCAACAGAACCGGAAGAGAAGACAATGCTGAATAAAGTCGTGATTTTTTTACCAAACTGTATCATCAAAACATCATCAAAGTCGTCCATGCAACATCAGTGGGTCAGTTAGAATGTGTTGAAGCATCGAAAATACATTTTGGTCCAAAAATAACAAAAATTAAGACTTTATTCAGCATTGTCTTCTTTTCCGGTTCGTTTGAAAACACGTGCACGAGACTAAAGTCACGTGACTGCAGTGACGCGGATGACGATTTATCCTCAGACATGTTTGCAAAGTTTTTTCCCTAGAGAACCCATGGGTTAAATTTGGCCAAGTTAATTGCTGCTAATCAAAGGGTTCTTGAGTTCTCCAGGGTAAAACTTACAGCATGCGTCTCCCTCAAATTGTAATCAAAGCTCGGGCGCACAAAAGAAAAAAAACGGCTGGGGCGCACCAGATAACACGTCAGCAGCGTCACTGCAGTCACGTGACTTTAGTCTCGTGCATGCGTTTTCCAAACGAACTGGAAGAGAAGACAGTGCTGAATAAAGTCGTAATTTTTGTACCAAATTGTATTTTCAATGCTTTAACACATTCTAACTGACCCACTGATGTCACATGGACTACTTTGATGATGTTTTTATTACCTTTCTGGACATGGACAGTATACCATTACTAGATTTTCAAAGAAGGGTCAGCAAAGCTCTCGGACTAAATCTAAAATATCTTAAACTTTGTTCCGAAGATGAACGAAGGTCTTGCGAGTTTGGAACGACTTGAGGGTGAGTCATTAATGACATTATTTTCATTTTTGGGTGAACTATCCATTTAAGCATAGGCGTTTGTGGGGGCACCACCGGCAAACAGGCATACTGCAATATTTTGAGTGGACCAAGGTGACCAGTGCAGTTCGGTAAGCTCCTGCCGAGTGTACAGTTTTTAGCTGCCATGATTGTGGTACTGTGCTGGCAGCGTAGGCTCACTTTTAGCACCCGGACATGGGCCAGTGTACTTAGGCCGATAATGGGGTGTCATTTATCCTATATTTGGTCCGTTTCTGGCAAACGCAACTGGCCAGGGTTAATTCTTCAGGCTTGCCGAATTTGGACTATTATTGGACCAAATTGTTTTGGCTACCTGGGTAGCTAGAGAGTGCAGCTTTCATGGTTTTTATAGGTTTGGTTTAAATAAATAAAAACTATTTTAGCCCTAAATTACTCAGTCTACCCAGTAAAATATTAAGATTCGATTTGAAATTCTTAGTCGCTTTGAAGCTTTTCTCAGATCAGAAATTTATTTTTCAAAACACTTTGTTCAACCTTAACATCATCAAGTCAATTGTGCACAACATAAAAGCAAATTTTCAATGATTTGGACAAATTGCAAATGCTTTGATACAATCATGCTGTTGATTATGTACAATTGTCTGCCATTTGTTATTTTGAATTGCTTAATTTTCATCAAAATACATTATACTGGTTTGTGTTGAGTCTTACACCTCAAAACATTTAGAAATTAGTTCATCGTATAAGTCAGGACATACAGAATACTTGACCTTTTTGTCATAATTTCTTGTAGACTTTTGTAAATGTGAACTGAATTGATCAATTGCTTAAGAGGAATGACTGTATGAGTGTTTGATCACTATTTAAGCCATTCTGAGTAATTATTGCTACGTTACGTATTGCAACCATGTTTATTTACAATCATCATTATCAAAACTGTAGCCAGTTAGAACGGTAGCTTAACATTTTGACTGTCTTGTTCGTGAACAATAACAATAACACAAGGACTTGCCATTTTGATGGGACTGACATGTTCACTGAAATAAACATGTACTTTTTAGAGATGGATAAACTAAGGATTTTGAACAAGTTACACATTTTTGCAGAACATCCATGATGTTGTACAGTTTGTACAAATTGTTCTGAGAAATGCACTTATTATTTTGCAAATTTTAAGAAAGCAACTGAGAAAAACTCAGACAACCATAATTGGCTCTGACCTGGGGGTGCAGTACCCACCCTGCCCCCCCCCCCCCAAACTCTGCCAATAAGTTGAAACAACCCAGCATAGCTTCATTTAAACCCAACTGTTGTGTTTGTCAATATTTTACCTAAATTATTGGTTGTAAAACCCAGCAGAGACATAGGCCAGTAAATAAATCTAGAAACCACCTAGCAAACCCTAGAAACTGCATAGCAAAAACTGGAATAACCTGGCAAAGCCCAGGTGACCACCGAGAACTCCTCATTATCATGGCTGGAGTTTTGCACAGGTAAGCAGCGCTCACACTCCCCTCAAAAATGTGAAAATCTAGGTGACGCCAAAGCCATAATCACTTCCTCAGCAGATTCTACAATGATCCGTGTCCATTATTCTACTGCACCTCAAACCTAAACATCTCCCGAAGTGCATGAAAAACCCTATAAAATATGTCAGTCATTCCCCTTGCTAACAAACTCCTACGTGTACATATTCACTATGGTCTCATGTATCTTAACTTACCCTGTTTAAACTCTCTCATCTGTCTCACCCCCTCCCCGCCACCTCCCACCTCACTGGAGGTGCTTAGGTAATGTAATCCTGTCTCCCTCCATCTCCTGTAATAGATGAACTCTGTTCACGTCAGCGCTTAGTGTGACCAATACATCACCGGCATCTACCAACTCGCAAGCGCAAACACACACACTCTCAGGAAAGGGAAATAAATTTGAGCAATAAATAATGAAACGTCCCGCTGTCTCAAACAGATGTATCAAAGGACCGTCACTTGCCGAACGCGAGACGGTCTGAACTACACAGAGAGAAAGGGGTAGAAAGAAAATAGACGTGGTGAGATTCAACTGGGGTTTTGTTGATATTAGATTTACATAACAGAGAAAAGCTCATGTTTAATTGATTATGTCTGAATGGGATTGTGCAAAGCCCCAAGTCTGAAAAAACAACCATGAGTAGATGGGACCCAAACTGCACATCGCAACAGCGAGATTAGGGTATTAGTCATGGCCTCTTTCTCTTGGTTTGGCTCTCTGAATGCTACTCACTAAGACGTGCATTGAGAATCATAACAGGTGCGCTGTTGCGTTAGCGGTCTGCTTTGTTGCTTGGGGCAAGGCTTGCGCAAACGCACAATAAAGACTCCAATCTGCATTATATTTATTTTATTTATTTATGCTTTTTACAAGCTCATGCAATGAGTCCCTAAATAGAGCAAATACAGTCGGACATTCAGTACCAATGTCTATGACTGACAAATATGCAAAGTGACCATCTCACAATCCAATGAGTAATGTCTGCATGGCCCTTCTGTCTTTTACACTGGACCTCAAAGAAAATAAATCTTTAAAGTAGTGCACATGAAAGAGGTGTGTGTTTGAAAATGTCAAACTAACAATCAAAGACTACAGATTTTGGATTATATACACTTTCAGAATAAAAGGGACAAAAAAGTACAAAAGTTGGCACTGTTGGCGGTACCTTTTTGAAAAGTACACATTTGTACATTAGAGGTGCACAGAAAGGTACATATCTGTACCAAAATGGTACATGTTAGGTCCTTATTAAAAGGTACCGTACAAGTGACAACTTTTGTACCTTTATTCTAGGAGTGTAGAAATATTTATGTATCAGACAGCCAAGTTGTGGCCAGAATTGTAGAGTGTGTATTTTCATTAGGATATAACATATCTAATAGTATATTGCATAAACATAACAGTATGACTTTCTATTAACATGCTTTGAAATTATTTTTAATTGTCAAAAACGTTATATGTAAAAATGTGGCAATAAAAATCCAGAGTTTAAATACAATTCAAGTCAACAGGAACAGAATTTACAATCTGTAATGCATTTCCATATTTCCAAATCAAACAGAATATTCAATGAGAAAACAGTGTAAGACAGGAGTTTAGTTTGAGTTTATCCATTAAGAATTGATTGTGGGGAGTTACATACCATAATAGAGTCGGGGCTGATAATGGGTTTGCAGTCGATTTTTTTACTGGACCTTGGAGGCTGCAGGCAAAAGCTTAAAGGGGGGATTCAATGGTATTTCAAGCATTCTGACTTATTAACACGGTTATAGAGTTGTTTCCTCATGCTAAAAATAGGCAAAGTGTCAAAAAAGCATTTGGGCGTGTTACAGAGTATTTCTGTGCCGAATGCATTTCGGCAGGTTTCGGAAAGTTTTTTTCGATTACAGGTCCAACTGACGTTTCAGGGGTTTTCTATACGTATCACTTCTTTATATGGGCCCCCGGAAAACCCCACCCACCCGTCAATCAGCGGGAGACGCTACAACTTGCAAACATTTTATCACGCGACACAGCTTTGTTTAATTTCAAAATGGCACGAAAGAAAAAGTGTGTTTTCGGATGTAAGGAGAAGAAAGCCAGACTTATAAAAACAATGGATGTAGTTTATTATCCGGGGTAGCAGTGGAGTTTTGCGTGTGTGTTTGATGCGCTGGATTTTCCCAACCGGGTCATGAGTTGCATGCTGTAAGTAAGACTTCTGTCTTATGTTGGAAATAGGCGGGTGCATATTATATAAATGACACGAGCATAATCATAAATTAAACAGTGTTGAAAAGTGTTGCATGACTCCTACTCGCTCCACCCGCGGTAGTAACTCCTCCTTCTTCATTTTTTCGTACGTTATCGGAAAGATTCAGTAAAGCTATAATCTTTCTTTTATAAATCTGATTAAACTAAAGACTCTTCTGAGATATAAAGGATGTCATACTACTCTATAGGTACTCCAGATTAACATCAGAAATGCAGAAACAGCATGTGTTACGTGACCTTTTAAGATTTAAGATGTTTAGATTAATCCAGGACTTGGCCTAAATTAAATTAGGACATTTTTTACAAACCTTACAAAAAACACTAGTGGTGTGCACCTTAAGACAAAACAGTGGCAATTATATATGTTCAGATATATAGGTACAATGTTTTTAAATTATTGCAGGTCAAACATTTGATTCTTACCGTTTTGGAATCCATTCAGCTGATCTCAGGGTCTGGTGCTAGCCCTTTTAGCATAGCTTAGCACAAACCATTGAATCTGATTAGACCATTAGCATCATGCTAATAAATAACCAAAGAGTTTCGATATTTTTTCCAATTTAAAACTTGACTCTTCTGTAGTTACATCGTGTACTAAGACCAATCGAAGATTAAAAGTTGTGATTTTCTAGGCAGATATGGCTAGGAACTATATTCTCTCAAACTGGCGTAATAATCAAGGACTTTGCTGATGTAACATGGCTGTAGTAGGCGTAGTGATATTACGCACTGACCAAAAATAGTCCCCTTGGTTACTTTCAATGGCAGGGGACTATTTTCGGTCACTACGGTCTAATCAGATTCAATGGATTATGATAAGCTATGCTGGTAGCACCAGACCAGAGATCAGGTGAATGGATTCCAAAACGGTAAGAATCAAATGTTTAACCCTAGGGGAGCTGGAAAATTATCATATTTTCAAAAAAAAGTGGAATGTCCCTTTAAATGAATATAAAACCATCATGTACACTCAATTTGTGTAATACCCAAGAAAAAGCCACGTCTCAAAGTAAAAGATAAAAATTCTCTTTTATTTAGCTATTAGCTAGTACACTGTAAAAAAAATGACTTCAACTTAAATTTGGTTACCTGGTTGCCTTAACTCTCGTCAATTAAGAGAAAACGTTTCCCTGCCAATGACACTTTCTTGAGGAGTTTTTATGGTAATCTATAATTCCGCTATTATTTACTAAATGGCGCTCTTACCAAAGTTATAAAAAACTGAAACATTAACTAATTAAACACAACCAGTTATTTTAATTTATGCAAAAACGTATAAAATAGCTTTCAATTTCACCATTCACGCTATTTATCCAGTATTATGCAGAGAATATTTTAAACTATTATGTGCCCAATTTCCATGGAAAGTTTACTTTTAGTATTGCATATTTACATTAAGTAGATGTTAAGATTGATGGCTTCCTATGTTTATTACTTGAAAAAATGCTTATTTGTTGCCGCATCTTACGTCTTCTCGGTTGCAATAAAAAAATAGATGTTAAGATTTTTAAATGGCTGCATAATCAATAACACTGTAAAATGTGAAAGTCTGATTAACTTATCAGTAGTAAATATATAATAACTTCAATTGGTTACACCTAAAAATTGTATGTTTATTTTACTAAAAGTTTCTTGTGTGTGTATGATTTCTTAAAGTGGACTTATCATGAAATTCTTTAATTTTTATAATTGGGTCCCCATTGCTTCTATCAACCTAGAAAATGTGAAAAAGATCAACCCAGCAACTTAGTTTTGGTAAACCATTCTCTGCAAGCATGTGAAAAAATAGGTCATTAAAATTTGTCTCCCCTTGTGATGTCAGAAGAGCATAATACCGCCCCTTAATCTGCACTATCCAACCACGGTAGTCTCATTTGCATTTTAAAGGACACACCCAAAACGGCACATTTTTGCTTACACAAAGTGGCAATTTAATATTTTTATTTAATGTTATAATAAATGATTTATATGGTATTTTGAGCTAAAACTTCACATACGCACTCTGGGGAGACCAAAGATTTATTTGACATCGTAAAAAAGGCTTGTGCAATGTCCCCTTTAAATGATTGGTTTCAGTAAGTCTAAACCACTCCACCTTTAATATGTCAAACTGACAGTAAGCATCATGACTACTCGCTTTACTGCCGTCACAGACCAAGAGGTGCCATATATACCCTGCTTATATTCGTCCCCCTCAAGCCCAACAATAGACACATTCCCTGCCAAGTCATGTTTGTAATACCAGGGTCTTTATATCTAAAACATTCCTGTCACATCATGCAAATATTCTCATTTGTGAAACTGCGGTTCTGTGCTCTGTATCTTTTCATGCAGAACACATACTGTACCATCTTCAATCCTATCATAATAAAAAAGAAAATTAATTATTTTTCACCTTGAAAGAAGAACTGAAATGTGTTCTGAATTACAACTATTACCTGTGAGATACCCGTCAAGTTACTGTCAAAGTCTTTGTGATATACTTAGAAAGTCATCTATAGGCTATATTTAAATGAGTAATTAAATGAAAACTAATGACTGTGCTTTTATTTGCCCATGTATAATTCAGTGCTGATCCTATAGAGCTCAAGTGATCTGCCGTTGCTGTGGTAACCTCTTCAGGTGAACAAGACTTTTGCCATCAGGTAAATACACTCAAGAAATTGATTTGTGCTGCTTAATTAAAATGTCCTAATGCAACACAATTCTTCAACTATGCAGGATTTTTAGTTACTTTAAGCACGGCATTTAAATTTGGCTCCTCCTGTCAGGATGAATGCAACCAGAAGTGATTAAAGTAATGAAATATTATTTAACTAGCAATTATGAAAACTTTCATCACCGGCAGTTATTTACAGCATTTACAATTAAAAATATAAATCAATTAAACTTTTGTATAAAACAAACTTTTACAGGACAAAAAGTCATGACTGAGAGCTATTGTTCGTATGGGTCTATATTTTAAAATCCTGCATAGTCCACGTGAAACTTCATTCCGTTCATTTAAATTTACCAAAAGAAAAATTCTTATTATGCAAAATCCACATTTACATGGTGTTTGGACATAAATGTGTGTTCCAATTTGAATCCAAACTCTTCCTTCAATTTTAATCCCTGTTAAACCAAAGCAGTAGGCATACTGTTTTGATTCTTTTGTTAATGTGACGTCACACTGATAAAGCCCCGCCCACAGCCACAGACTGACAGTCCTGCATTACCATAGTTTCCACTCTGAGCGAGTTATCTGCCAAATCTCAATAGTGAGATATTGTCTCAGACTGCATTCCCAGCAATCAGATCTATTATAACTGAAAGCGTTCACTGTCTTTAAGGGAGTAAGAACCAGTAGCTCATTTGCATTTAAAAGGTACACATATAAAAAAATTGCTCCCACCCAAAGAGGGGCATTTTGGACATGCTATAATAAATTATCTGTGAGATATTATGAGCTGAAACTTCACAGACAGGCACACCTGAGACTTACATTAAATCTTGTAAAAAAATTGGGCATAGTAGGTGCCCTTTAATCCATTTACATCGGAACTATATTAATACTTTTGGTGGACATAATGGATTTAGTCAGAGCCCTGTTGAAAACTGATTTGAGCCATATTTTATAGTTGCTGCGGTATAGTTCCTGTAGCTGAATGTAGTGTTAGCAGCACATAGGTCATGGGTTTAAAGCCATGAGACTAATGTACTTTAAGAAAACAACATTAAAGGATTAGTCCATTTTCTTAAAAGAAAAATCCAGATAATTTACTCACCACCATGTCATTCGGGATGTTGATGTCTTTCTTTGTTCAGTCGAGAAGAGGTTGTGTTTTTTGAGGAAGGCATTGCGGGATTTTTCTCGTTTTGATGGACTTTGATAGAGCCCAACATTTAATACTTAACTTAACACTTAACAGTTTTTTTCAACGGAGTTTCAAAGGACTATAAACGATCCCAAACGAGGCATAAGGGTCTTATCTAGCAAAACGATTGTCATTTTTGACAATAAAAATAACAAATATACACTTTAAAGCACAACTTCTCGTCATGTAGATCCGGTCGTGATGCGCCAGCTGACCCCACACAATACGTCATGACGTCAAGAGGTCACAGAGGACGAACGCGAAAGTCCGCCCCAGTGTTTACAAGTGTCTTGGAAGAGGACCGTTCCTACGTTGTTGTATGTCAACTGATACTAATTAATGTATTTGTGTCAGTTTATTGTTTACAATGGTCCGCAAATGTGCGTTTTATATATGTAACACGTGACCTACCTACGTCACTACGCATTTACGTTAGGTCGCGCTGGACCGGACCTATACGAAAAGTTGTGGTTTAAAAGTACATATTTTTTATTTTTCTTGTCAAAAATGACAATCGTTTCACTAGATGAGACCCGTATGCCTCGTTTGGGATCGTTTATAGTACTTTGAAACTCCGTTGAAAAAAACTGTTAAGTGTTGAGTTAAGTATTGAATGTTGGGCTCTATTGGGGTCCATTAGAGTGAGAGGAATCCGGCAATGTTTTCCTCGGGAAGCATGGTTTCTTCTCGACTGAGCGGAGAGAGACATCGACATTTTGGATGACATGGTGGTGAGTGAATTGTCTGGATTTTTATTTTAAGAAAATTGACTAATCCTTTAACATTATCCATCCAAGTAGATGGATTTAGTACTCCAGTAAATTAAAACATGAATATTTTGTTATTTCTTGGTGTACGCTCATAATTTTTAAATACCACTAAGATCCCTTATCATTTTATTTAAACACTAAAGCAGGTAAAGCAGGTGCAATTATTATTACTCAAAGAGCCCATAACCAAAGAGTATTCATTTAAGCATTACTGAAGATGCATATTTGGCCAAATGTGAGTATCTGTTTTCGCAAGTAATTTTGTTAACAGCATGCATTTAAATTTCTAAACTAATATGTCTATGATGGTGTTTGTGTGTGAGAGAGAGGGAGAGAGAGAGAGAGAGAGAAAGAAAGAGAGAGAGAGGTTGCAGCTGTTTGTTCTTAATCTAATGTGATCTAATCATGTCAGCAACACTTAGCCACACACACACTCAATCTCTCTTTCTCCCTCACTCACTTTCTCATTCACCCATCCCTTCTCTCTCTTGAACACAGTCCTTCCTAAGTCATCTGAGAGCTGATAAAGGCACATTCTCTAATCAGACAGAGAAAAACATCTAATCTATTCTAAGCAAAGTCAGATAGCTAGACAGTTAGATTGATAAAGCTAGATGAATACCTTGCAGTCAGATTGAAAGAGCTAGATAGACAGATAGACACTATAGATCAGTGGTCTCAAACTTCCGGCCCGCGAGCCATTTGCGGCCCGCCCTCCCCCTCTCTGTGGCCCAAAACTGCTGTCATAAATAATAAGACCCACAGAAAGATATTTATTATCTTAGTTACGGATGAGAAAAAGAGCCATCGAGTGCCCAGGTTAAGAAAAAAGAAAAGATGAGAAACGTGCAAAAGACGGTTTTGACTGAAATGTGGACATATGATGCTGGCCCGAGAATTTGTGGGTGTTTGTTGTATCAGCCCCCACCTCTACAATGGATGTATACGTGCACTGGAACAATCAAAACAGAATCACTACCTGATGGAAAAAACATATAATAGTTCATAAATGTATTTAGGAATTTAAATTGCTGGTTTAGTGCAAAGTTTTAGAAAAAGTTATTTAAGATAAGGTTAAGAAGATTTATTTCGTTATAGTATATTTAGAAAAATATTGTGTTTTTATGTTAAAATAGCTCTGCGGCCCTCCGACGAGATGTCAATCTCAGAAATGGTCCTGGGACAGTTTGAGAGCCCTTCTATAGACAGACACTATAGATAGACACTATTAACAGATACTACAGATAGATAGAAAGACAGATAGATAGACAGACAGACAGACAGACAGACAGACAGACAGACAGACACTATTGATAGACACTACAGATGGACAGATAAACAGACACTAGATAGACAAATAGATAGACACTACAAATAGATAGACACTACAGATAGATAGATAGATAGATAGATAGATGGATGGATGGATGGATGGATGGATGGATGGATGGATGGATGGATGGATGGATGGATGGATGGATGGATGGACGGACAAACGGACGGACGGACGGACAGATAGATAGATAGATAGACACTATAGACAGACAGACAGAGAGATAGACACTACAGATAGATAGATAGATAGACAGATAGATAGACAGACAGACAGACAGACAGACAGACAGACAGACAGACAGGTAGACACTAAAGACAGACAGACAGACAGACAGACAGACAGATAAATAGACACTACAGATAGACAGATAGATAGACACTACAGATAGACAGGTAGACACTGTATAGACGGACAGACAGACAGTCAGCCTTTTTATGTTAAAATAGCTCTGCAGCCCTCCGACAAGATGTCAATCTAACCCTGAACCAAAGCGACAATGGTAAGAAATTAGGACAAAAAAGTTGAGTAACCAATACGTGACAGTGACACAAACAGAAAAGCATGACATGCTCACGTTCGAACGCGGCGAAACGTGACATTGTCACATTGGTCCATACGTGCCTATAGGTACATAATTTCGTGATATTGGGTTGAGATAGACACTACAGACAGACAGATAAATAGACACTACAGATAGATAGACACTACAGACAGACAGATAGATAGACACTACAGATAGACACTACAGATAGATAGACACTAAAGATAGACAGATAGATAGACACTAAAGATAGACAGATAGATAGACACTAAAGATAGACAGATAGACACTACAGACAGACAGATAGATAGACACTACAGACAGACAGATAGATAGACAATACAGATAGATAGACACTACAGACAGACAGATAGATAGACACTACAGACAGACAGATAGATAGACACTACAGATAGACAGACAGATAGATACTTCAGACAGACAGATAGATAGACACTACCGATAGACACTTTAGATAGATAGACACTACAGACTGACAGATAGATAAACACTACAGATAGACAGATAGATAGACACTACAGACAGACAGTATTATGTTAAAATAGCTCTGGCCCCCTCCAACGAGATGTCAATCTCAGAAATGGTCCCGGGACAGTTTGAAAGCCCTTCTATAGACAGACACTATTAACAGATACTACAGATAGATAGAAAGAAAGAAAGATAGATAGATAGATAGATAGACAGACAGACAGACAGACAGACAGACAGACAGACAGACAGACAGATAGATATAGACAGACACTATAGATAGACACTATTAACAGATTCTACAGACAGACAGACAGACAGACAGACAGACAGACAGACAGACAGACAGGCCGACAGACCGACCGACAGACAGACAGACAGGTAAACACTATAGACAGAAAGACAGTCAGAAAGACACTATTGATAGACACTACAGACAGACAGACAGACAGACAGATAGACACTACAGACAGACAGACAGATAGATAGACACTACAGATAGATAGACACTACAGATAGTCAGATAGATAGACACTACAGACAGACAGATAGATAGACACTAAAGATAGATAGACACTACAGACTGACAGATAGATAGACACTACAGATAGACAGATTGATAAACACTACAGATAGACAGATAGATAGACACTACTGATAGACAGACGGACGGACGGACGGACGGACGGACGGACGGACAGACAGACAGTATTATGTTAAAATAGCTCTGCGGCCCTCCAACAAGATGTCAATCTCAGAAATGGTCTTGGGACAGTTTGAGAGCCCTTCTATATAGATAGACAGACAGACAGACAGACACTATTGATAGACAAGCACTACAGATATAAAAAAAATACCACAGAATAGCTCTCTTACAAACAACACGGTTCTTATACAAAATACATAACTAATAAACTATGCACTTTTCAGCTAAGCAACAGCAATTGAGATGACTGGGATAGTTTTCTCCGGCTATTATTATAAACGTCTTTGGTTTCAATGGCAGAATTCTCTTTGCTAGAATATTTAGAACATTCTCTACCCAAAATTCTCTTTGCAATCGATCTTCTACAGCACTTTTCCTAATGACAGCTTTGTACTCCTGCCTTTCTTAGATGCTTTGTCCCTCCACAAAAAGTTGTACAGTTTTTAATATCTGGGTTCTCTTGTACATGCATTCACCGAGTTTCTCGTTTTATTCTCTTTCTTCATTTATATTCCACCCAGCCTCAGTTCTTCACAGAGCAGCACTCTCGTTTCCATCAAACACGGGCGGGCGCGCGCGTCCCACCTCTCTCCTCCAGAGCAGAACCGATGTGAATTTTTCTCTCAGAACAAGAAAGATCTACCAGAAGATGTAACAAAAGAAACAAGTAGTTACCGAGTCAAGTATGAGCCCCGTCTGGGAGCTTGTTAGTAAAACCGAAACAAATGAGTCTCACAGTAGACTTGTGTGTTTTGTGAATTTCTCACCATTTGCTTATTCTAGTTCGCTCTAATGGCTCCTCTGCGGCTCGCTCAGTTGGCGCGGTGGAGGGCAGAGACTTGTTGCTTTCATTTGCGAGCACGCGGATGCGCGCCTGGCGTTGTTTTATCTGCCGGGAGAGGAGCACTTCACATAATTGAAGAAGCGATGAATTCATTTTCAAAGACGTGTTAAGAATTGCTCGAGATCAAAGCTGTTCTGCTATCTCTCTTCACCACCTGCTCTCTGCACAGTTTTTATAAAAGGATTGTGTGAATTGGAGAGCAAAGGATTAACCATTTTTGGGGGGTGATCTTTAAACTTTTCCAATGCTTACAGCTGCCAAGCAGGAGCACATCTGGATCATCTAATGAATTCAGATGGTAAATCGTTTAATCGTAACACTGACAATATTATATATGCTAAAATTATTGTAGCAATGCTGGAGATCTGCCTTCCAGACACCTTCCTACGATTTTTAAGTGAACTTTTAAAGGCTCGATATGTTATAAGCACAAATTTTTTGCATTAAAAAACTACTACCACAGTGTTAAAGACTTTTTCA
Source organism: Misgurnus anguillicaudatus (assembly GCF_027580225.2). Lineage (NCBI taxonomy): Eukaryota > Metazoa > Chordata > Actinopteri > Cypriniformes > Cobitidae > Misgurnus > Misgurnus anguillicaudatus. The sequence continues at coordinate 39,452,427 of NC_073339.2, read as the reverse complement.
AATGTATTTACATAATTACATTATCCCAAATGTTTATAACAATGTTAGAATTCATAGTTTTTTTTAAGGGATAGTTTGGCCAAAAATGATAATTACCCCATGATTTACCCACAAAGAAGGCATCCGTGACAGAGTCCTGCAGGGGTCCATTTTTGGCCCGTTACCCGTATAAATCACACACGCTAAAATAATTCCAATTAAAGTGCTTTATTTTTTATCTGGTACCTCTCTCAACATCACAACAGCGTCATGAATAGGCTAATGAAACAGGCTAAGGTGCGCTTTGTTTGGGACATCAAGTAGCCTACCATCGGCACCTAACTATACACAAATAGAACTATTAATGAAAAAAAGAACAAGAAAAAATACAACCTACCAACACAACCCCTGCTAAGCTCCTACAAGTCTTGTCTTGAAATGCTTTCTAACCAACATGATCTCACAAAGTTCCGTGGGATAGTCACAGAATTTTTTGCTCATTTTTCCGTGGCATTCTCACGGATCTCCGCATTTTTCCGTGGCCCTGCTATGGACTGTCTTTTTCGTGGCATTCTCACGGATTGGTTACTCAACTGTTTTTTCCTATTTTCAAACCATTTTCGCTTCGGTTTAGGGTTAGATTTGGTGTTTGCGTTAATATGTCACTTTAACTATTGGTTTATACTATTTTTTCTGCTTTATTCTTTTATATTTTCTAAACTTTAAACAATTGTTCCACGAAAAAGACAGTCCGTAGCAGGGCCACGGAAAAATGCGGAGATCCGTGAGAATGCCACGGAAAAATGAGCACAAAATTCCGTGACTATGCCACGGAAATTCGTGAGATCAGGTTGCTTCTAACAGAAGAAGTTCCCAGTTATCAATGGCAAAACTTTATGCAATTCCTGCAACGCTCGCTCCAACTAGGCTACGAGAAGCATCAACAAAGGTTGCGCACTGTCGCAGTGGTGGTGACATGATGGGTCAAATGTCTTATGTTGCGCGTGTAATGGTAATATAGACATACAAATATTGCACACATTTTCATTCGCGCTACTACCCGCCCGCACAGAGTTAATTATCCGCCCGCATCCCCACCCGTGAATTTTAGAAATGTCACAATCCACCCGTTTTAAATACTTTTATGCAGGTACCCGACCCGTTGGTGGACTCTGATCTCTGATACATATTAGTGTTGGGCGATATGCCCTATTTTCAGATCGTCCTATCGTCAGCCTGTGAGATCGACGATACACGATATTATCGGGGGGCGTGGCAGTAGTTTACTCTTTTTTTTTATTTGTTCATTTTTGGGTGGACAAAAAAAACAAGACCGTAACAACGTCATGACCGCAACCTTCTTAAAACTGATGCCATTAAAGCGAGCGCCTCATTAAAACCCTATCATGATTACTTAATAACTGTAAAAACATGCATCTCCGCAGGCACACACACATGCGCGCACATACAAACTATTCAATGCATTGGTTTAGTGCTGTTGCAGAAGACTACACGTGTCAAGCAGTGGTGCTCTCATGAGGTGCCTTTTTAAACGCATCGGTCCAGCGGAACGCAATCATATTTTAAACACAATCATATTAAACACGAGGGACGTATTGCTACAACTCATTGAAATGCATACTGTATCATAAACAGGATTAATACCTAGTGATCTGACTTCGGACAGAGCGCAGCTTTCTGCACGTACGCGAGAGTGAAAGAGAGGCGCTAATATGCAGCGGGTCATATTTTAAACAAAAAGTAAAGTTTGCATCAGCTCGCATGAAACGCATTGAACTGAACAAATAAGGATTACTACTTTAGTTTATGTTAAGACTGCGGACAGACGCGAGAGCGCGTGCATGTGAGACAGAGAGAAGCGCAGCTGCTTATGACGCGGCGCGCTGGATTTTGTGGTAGAAGGAGACCAAGACGCACGCATTAAGTGCAGGTACGTGCAAGAAGGAATTCTCTCTTTACAAGCTCTCCGCGTAAAGTGAAGCCCACAAACCCTCATGTGAGGAAAAGCATGCATTGTCGGTGTTAATATAAAACTATGATGATAATAATAATAACCATTCGCCAACTATCGTCTTGACTATCGCCATGAAAGCCTGCCATTGGCGATATGTCTGAAGATCGTCGATACACGATACTATCGTCTATCGGCACAACCCTAATACATATGTCCATCATCTTTCAGGAAACACATTTTCAGGCATCTAAAAACTATCAACTATCGCTTTAATGTTTATGCTATATTATAAACTGTATTGTGCGTGCCAGGCCAGTAGGTGGCGATGTTACCTTGTAAAGAAACACTACACACTTGCACAGATTGTACAAAGCAATAAATACAAACAATAAAGACGGTGAAAGCATCGAACAGTTTTGTTCATACGCATGATGAGGTGGGTTTATTACTACAATTTACCCTGAACTATAAAGCGACAAACTTTTGCCAACTTTGTTGGAGAACCGTTAATTAACTCTTTCTCCACCAGCGTTTTTAAAAAAAAGTTGCCAGCCAGAGCCAGCATTTTTCATGATTTTCACAAAAGTTTAATGCCTTCCAGAAAATGTTCTTCTTTAAATATATAAACAAACAATATATCAAATGAAAGAACAAGAACAAGGTAGGTTTCTATAAAAACACCCAATTTTGAGCAAAATGCTGAGATGATTCCATTTATGTGAAGGACTTTTGATAGAAATCAGATGCAGAGCGATCTTTAAAACATACGCGGAGTTCTTTCTCTTTCACGTGAGGCGCTACTTCCGGGTTGTACAAGTTGCGGAAGTGGATAATAGCGGTATTGCGGAAACCGGAAATTCTCGTCATTGGCAGGGAAGCATTTTCTCTTAATTGACGAGTTATCTCGTCAATGGCGGCGAAAGAGTTAACTCAATATCTTGAGCAGCACAAACAGAGTCCTGTAGGCCGCCGTTGTTGTCCTGGATATACTCACGCGTGCATGCCTACAGACTGTGCATGACGTCACTGTTATCACAGATTTGCGTTTATGTAGGCTGTGTCCAAAAATGAAAGCCCGGTATACACTGTGTGATTTTTAAATAGTTCTTTAGTATTTTTGCTTGCCACACTGTGCGATCAAGATCGTGTGAACCATCTCTTTCCTTTTAGGACCTTGATTCCCACAACAACAGCAGATGAGAAGGTAGATAAATTGCTATTGAATACATACTTAAGTCTGTAAATAAACTGCAATATTATTTCTTCTTGGATGCAAAGCACACTTCAAAGTAAGTAAACATATAAATCAAGTTTCAAATGGACTTTTGGAGGACATACATTATTTCATGACAATACAATCGCTGCTCAACAAAAGGACTCGGGCTCAGTGACATTGCATTACATTTTCTTGCATCCCCCTTACCGAAGCGCACCACACAAACTCGAAGGAGGGCAGAAAATGAACTTAAGTTTACATCATTAGTGTGCCTGCCACGACATAAACCATTGAAATTCTGCTTGATAAATCAATTGTCCTCTGGGTAAGCGATAGCCGCATGCAGCACGTCCTTCCCTCCGACCGGCTGTTCATCAGGAAATTAGGTGATGCTCAAATGAAAAGACGGTCTCGTATCAGAACCCAGACTGGCTTGTAGAAGTGAAGCTGAAGGACAGCACATATTAGACTTTAATTGATTAATATGCAAATGTAATTTCCGGCGAGTTGTACCTCCTAGAGCCGCGCGTGACATCTTCCTCAAACAATGTCCCGGGTGTTAAAACAAATGGTTTCATTTAGAAAATCCCTTCGCTATACAACTTATTTAACAATAAATGTAATTTTGCCGCTATCACCCCACTACCGGCAGGAAATTATGGCACTTAATTAACATTCTGTGTTTTCAATCCAATCAATTCTCATTGTGGAGCTAGTTTCATAACTTCATAAAAATGCAGCTGAAAAGAGAAATTTTGTTGAATAAACAACTTTCGACCATAAAATGATCCAGTGTGGGGCATTGCAATATGTCAAGGCCACTATTATGTAAAAACTCCAGGCACATTTAACTGTGACAATGCCACTGATGGCCGGATAATGTAACAACGCTTATTAAAAGACAGATGTTTCTGCCAAAAAGTCCTTCAAGTGCTCTTTATAGTACAGTTATCAACAATAAACGTGATATTCTGGTCTAAAAATGATCAATCAATCTTAAAAAAAAAGAATTATTGTTAAACTATCAACCGATATGCTGAGCTGACTCCAAAACTTATTGTGTAAAAATATTTAAAGTTGAAAGTACGTAAAAGTTGGCTTAAGTTTACCAATGAAAAAAAAAAACAATTTGTTGTTGTGGTAATGCACATCAAGCAGTCCTCTGTTTCTCTATGCAAAAGGTCATGGGTTCGAATCCAAGGGATCACACATACTGATAAAATGTAAAGCGTGAATGCAATATAAAAGTGTCTCTAAATGCAGAAATGTAACTATACATTTAATTTTACATGACAATTATCTTAGAATACAAACTAACAAGATTAGCCTCTTGTTAGTATATTGTGAATCTTATTTAATAATCATTGCTAGATAAATCCTTAAAGGGGACATATCATAAAAATCTGACTTTTTCCATGTTTAAGTGCTATAAGATTTATAAATAACTCTTTGGTGTCCTTACCGTGGGTTCACACCATTAGTCTCGATTCAATACTGAAGGTCTGGTGTTTTTCGCTGCTTTTTCTGGACAAAGCCCGCCCACGAGCTGTTTGACCGACATGTCAAACAACCAATCACAGTTTGTTTCGTCTAGCGTCACGTTTCGGACTCCCCACAATAACGAGCCGGCTGGAAACAAGTCAGTTATTGAAATAACCAGCCGCAACTGAATAGCATCTAAATAAACAACATTACTCACCATAGTTAGCTGTGCACTTCATCAACAGCCACATCAATGAGACGCTTCCGTTAAACGTCTGTTTGAAGCATATCTCTTCACTTTGTAACACTTTCAGCAATTCAGGAGAACCAAACATTTTGACTCCACTAACTGCCTCAAGCAAAACTCTTGGACGTCTTTTAGAGAGTCTATGCCGCGAACTTTACATATTTTTTAGAATTGAATGTGTTTAGCTGGTCATTATTATCCACGTGAACACAACTGATTCTCTTCCTCAGTGAAACGTCAAAGCTTTGTTTTCCAGGGACCGAAACTAATCGCGACACTCGCGTCTCGTGGAAATCCGGATTATTTCAACCAATCAAAACGACTTCGACATTCTCACAGGGTTTCCAGAAAAGTGTACGAAAAACATCAGATGTTTAGCCAACAGTCTGTTGCCGTGACGTCTGAGGCTGAGACTAAATTTGCGTCTACCACGTGTCTAGTTTGCCGCTTGAACATTTTGAGTTAACTCGCTTCATCCCCGCGGAAATTCGCGTCATGGGAGGGGCTTCTGCGACTCCGCTGGCTTCCTGTAATCACGTCACTACTAGAGCAAGCTCCTGATTGGTTAATGCGGAGCGTTTTTCCGCCTAAAGTTCACATTTTTCAACTCACGCGTTTGCCGGTGCAACGCTCAATTTAAACTAGACGTGCGAATGAGGCAGAATTGCGTCTACCGGTCTGCGCTAAATGCTTCATTTGCGCCGCGAGACCTCCAGACGCGCGTCAATGCGTCTTCACATTGACTTAACATTGGAATCATTCGCGATTGATGCCTCTACTGCGGCTGGTGTGAATGCAGCATTAGAGTACGTATGTGAAGTTCTAGCTTAAAATACCATATAGATCATTCATTATATCATGTTAAAATTGTCAGTTTGTAGGTGTGACCAAAATGTTTGGGTGTGTCCTTTTAAATGCAATTGAGTTGATCTCTGCACTAAATGGCAGTGCCGTGGTTGGATAGTGCAGATTAAGGGGCGATATTAAGCCCTTTTGACATCACAAGGGCAGCCAAATTTTAATGACCTATTTTTTCACATGTTTGCAGAGAATGGTTTACCAAAACTAAGTTACTGGGTGATCTTTTTCACATTTTCTAGGTTGATAAAAGCACTGGAGACCCTTTAGACCCCTAATCGCCCACGTCACCCCCTAGCTGGAGGCAAAAAATAAGTAGGAACTCATAGCCGGTGCGCTAAAAGTTTGAGGTTTTGACTTTAAAATGTCATCTTCTTGTGTTTTTGGCTGCCTGAATAGAAGGAACAGCACTTTTGGTTCAAAACTAAAGTTTTACTGGATCCTGGCAGACATTCCTTCAGAGAAATCAAGAAGACAATTGTGGTTGAATGCAATACGGCGTACAGACTGGACGGAGACGATCATAAATAATGCTCGTGCAGGTAAAATAATCTATGCATATGTACTGGTGTATTGATTTTATCTAGTACAAATCAGCAAGTTTCTGTTTTATAGGTGAAAAGTCGCCAACCGCGCTATTGTTTAGCTTAAAAGTTAAACAAACATACAGCGATAGATCCTTTAAATAGTTCAAATCTCAATAGCTTATCTACATTAATCAGCAAGATCTCTTTTCACAATCTTTTAACTGCATGATGCAAAAACAAAGTGCAAAAACAATAGCTTTTTCGAAAGCTCTACGTTTCATGCTAGCCTAGGCTAATTAAGTTTAAGCGTAGCGGATTTCATTACTTAAAACTTTTTCACAGTCAAAACAATAATATGTAATAATCCTGTCTGCAACAATACCAGGATAAAACAATGATCTGTATTGTGTAATAATTCATGCTGGGGGGGATTAGGTTAGAGATTTCTATTATTGGTATTAATAATCTATCCGTGACAGGTTGCGTTCAGATCCAGTCATCTCTGACCCCAATCCATTTGTTGTTGGGTTTTTTTGTTTTTAATCCATACTGTGAAGAATCCAGCATTGACACCCACTTTATCACCCTTGCACAATGCTATCTTTTTCTGTCACGCACACACACATTGTCCCTTTCTCTCATCATATAGCACTTTACCTCCCTCCCGCGCTGCCGTCTTGTATCTTATCCGCTAACTTTGCTCTAGGCAGTAACTGTAATGTTCAAACACTTCCCCTCTGCGCTGTTGAATTAGCAAAATGTCAAAGGTCCCCCTCCATTCCCCTTCAGTCTGGATTCTCCTAGTATCTCAGTCACACTCCTCCCTCAGGTGCAATGAGAACAAAACAGTTGCCAATGACAAATGATGCTGAAGACGGCGGTTGTGATGCGATAGATGAAAGAAATGTGATGCACACTCACACACAATAGCGTGCCGCATAGACAGCCTGCAGGTAAACAGCGTTCCTGTTTCAGAAGTCATATGGTTAGAAAAATGTTTTTTTTTTGGACGCCATTCTAATTGGCATTCCCTTATCATCAAAGAGAAAACTTTTCTCATGTATTCTGTGCCATGGAGCTCTTTAGTGTGCATGACAATTCGGTCTCTCCGGGATCGCTGTGGGGTGCATAAGATGCTGAAACCGGGATTTGCACACACTCTCCAGAAGGACAGGGCCGGAGAGAGCAACTCGTGATGCTGCCTGTGAAGTCTTAATTTAGGATTTTTCGGATTTCTGATTTTCTGGCTTCACAAGAGGGCGCTAAGAGTGTAAACACAAATCGACTAGCAATTAGAGAGCAGCAGGTGTTAAGAGACAAATCAATTTTGCTACGCGTTAAAAAATAACAGCCTTTTCCACTAACAGGCATACTTGTTCTAACAGTCTGGTAAACAATTTGGAAACTTTATAGACAATGAAAGACCATGATGTTAATTATGATGTTTACCATGGTGTAACTGATGTTTTTGGGCACACTAGTGAATCTCATAACAACTTAATATTTAAGTTTATATTAAATAATAAGAGATTATACAGTATATAAAAGACAGTTTGCTATTAAAGTTCTGTAATTTTACAAGAGAAAATGGTGAGACAATCCAAATTATACAATCCAAATTAGGGGTGGTTTTCCTGACCGGGTTTAGATTAATCCAGGATTAGGCCTTAGTTATATTAGGACATTGAAGTAGTTTTTTACAAACATACCTTACAAAAAAAATATTAGTGTGCATATTGAGACAAAACAATGGCACTGATTATGTCAGTGCAAGATGTTATTAAATGAAGGCAGCACAAATCCCTGTCGGGGAAACTGCCCTATAATGCTAAAATTGTATTGCTGTTTCACAAAAATGTCACTTTGAGGTTAATGTCATAAAGCAAAATGTTATCAAATATAATAAAATTAAATATAATAACGTATTTTTTCACCACAACAAGAGAAAGGAACAAAATAAGTACAATTAATGTACCAAATGTACTTGCGAATATAATTCAAGGACTAAATGTGGGGACACATTTCAAGTGAGAGCAAGGTTCGTGTTACCTTTTAAGATACATTGTTACAGTTCCCTTTCGAGGGAACTTGCGGTGTGTCACTACAGCAGGGGTCACCAACGTGGCCCGCACAGAGTCTGTGAGGTGCCCGCCAAAGCACATTCTATTAAAAGTCTCAACTGTAATATTTATTCATTACATATTTTTTATATTAGCTTGGCTTGGTTTATGTATGTTAAAATTTTAAACAATACTAAAACATATAAACAAGTCAAATAAAATAAAATAAACAAGTAAAACAAAAAAGTTTTAAGAAGACTATATCAAAAAGTAGCCCTCCAGATTGTTTTATACATTGTGGTAGCCCTTGCTTATAAAAAGGTTGGAGACCCCTGCACTGCAGTGACACTTTGGGGACGCCTCCAGGAGTAAGTGTGTCTGAATGTTTATATCAAATTCAACCAATGGTGAGGCTTAACGACAAAGACAGGGTGACGCGGGAGCCAGGAAGTATATCACTATCTGAAATATTGCCAAAGACGGCGTTACAGGGATGCAGAAAGTAAGGCAAGGGAGACGCAGCGTCTCGTTCCCTCCTCGGGGAACAAAAGTTACATACGTAACCCGAGACATTTTCATGTGTCAAACACAACTATGCAAAAAAGCATTTTGGTATGAATCAACATTCGCATACAGAAGATATAAGCATTTACAGCAAACAGTTTAGCACGTGTGCTTAAAAAGTTTAGAATTTTTCTGATACCATCCTACACTACACAGGGAATAATATGGATTTTTTCCCAGAAAACTTCTTGCATAAAATAGATTCAAGCACTTTTAATGACCGGTATCTATGTATGTATATTTTCAAAAACTTCTCAGAGCCTTGAACACCCCCCCCCCCCAGATTTACAAACTTTCAAGGATTTCAAGGACCCATGGGAACCCTGAAAGTGTTGGGTGGAGACAGGGGAGCAGGATCGGCAAAGAACCTCAGAGACGGGAATTGAACTCAGGTCGCTGTGAGCAAACTGGTGCTATGTGTCAGTGCACATTATGAATATTATGTTAGCACATTATGTTAGCAATGCAAAGGTTGTGGGTTTTATTCTTAGAGAACACTTTAAACATATAGTATATTTTGAATCAGTGGTGAGGCTACAAACAGCCCCGGGTGGCACCTGCCCACTCAGATTGACAGTTGGCCCACCCAATCAAAAGAGACACAAAATATTTTTGTGAAAAAGCATAAAAGGTGCATAAATTATAATACTCTTTAATAATCGGTTAAATACGCATCAAGAATTAAATAACTAGGGCCTATTTATATAGAGATTTTATCATTTGTTAACATTCACACCATTTTAAACAATTTGAGCGCAATAAGAAGTTAAAGTGAGCTGTTTTCTGTGCGCACAGGTCGCACACACATACTCAAATGAACACACATTTCATAAGCGCAGGCGTTTCAGAAATCACGCAAACACAGAATCTCTCTGCCTTTGACAAGATGCATATACACAAAATTTTCTTGAAAAAGCCACTTGGCAAGTATTCTCATAAAACAGTCAGTTACATTTTAAATTGAACGCAAACAGTTCAGAAAGAAATTCGATGTGTGTGACAGTATATGGATCCGCTTATCCGGTCTGGCAGTACCCTCAAGAAATCTGCTAATGTTTGTGTCCATATGTTAATCCAACAACAGAAGACAAAAGGAAAATCACTTCTTTAAAAAGATCATTTAAATTTAATTTATAGAATGAAGTGTAAATATTCATTTGATTCTATTTCTGTAACTACTGCAACTTTATTTGTAACTTTGTTCTTGTCTATTTTCATATGCTTATCATTTCTTGATTTGATTTTTTTCCTTATTTTTTGCTGATCCAAAAATGATTGATCCGTGACTCAAAAAAAAAAAAATGTAATGCAATCTGTATTGTAAAATTATGTAACTGAGGTCCACCCTATTTTAAAGTAAGTTCATTTTTTAAAGTAAGACCTCCAGCTTCTATGTTTCCTTAATATATGTTTTATTAACAATTTAACAAGAGAAAAACACAAATAGTTAAAAGAATATCTGTTTTATAACTAATTTTCTAACTTGGAAAAGTAAGTTACCTGGTTGCCTTAAAATTTTAAGGTAATTCAACGTTAAAAAATATTACTTGACACAACAATTTTACACAACTTTTTGAGATAATATTTTTAAGTTGAATTAACAGAAAGTTTTAAGGCAACCAGGTAATTTACTTTTTTTTACAGTGAGCTACAGTACCGTCTTGCAGACTTCAGTTCCAACCCAGCTTCAACAAACCTGTCAGTAATTATCAAGCAAATTATCAAGCATTATCAAGTATGTAATAGTGTAATACTTTCTAAGGTTCACACAGACACGGGTATTTTTATAACTTTTTTATGCGATTCAGCCGTTCATCCACACGAAAACGCAGGGCACTGAAACCAAACATTTTTGAAAACCCCTGACAGGGTGAGGATTTTAAGAAACGTCCGTAGCAGTGTTGTCGTGTAAATGGTTAAACCGGGGTTTTTGCCTTGCGAGGTCACTTCTGATTGGCCAAGGTGCTTTACGATTTAGGTTATATTGCCGCCTGCTTGTGTGTTTTTTTGCTTAATCATAAGGACGGAGATTTCTTTTAAACCAAGCATGTGTGAACGGGATTTTTTTGGAGGAAAAACTCCGCGTATAAAAATACCAGTGTCCGTGTGGACTAGGCCTAAGTATAACAAAACATATTTTAATGTATCATTATGAAATTGTTAAAGGTGCCGTGTGTAAATTTTAGCTGCATCTAGTGGCGAGGTTGCAAATTGCAACCACCTCCAGCTTTTAAAACACATAGAGAAGCTATGGTAGCTGCCACCGGACAGTCATGTCATCGCCAGAGACAACTTAGTAAAAAAGTTTATCTGTGAAGAGCTTCTGTAGAAACATGGCGGCACAAAATGGCATCTTCCATGTAAGTGGACCCTCGGTTTATGTAGATAAAATCGTCTCATTTTAAGGTGATAAACAGATAACATTTCATTATGAAAGGTCTTTATACACCCCTAATAATATAGTTGTGTATATTTTGCATTTCTGTGAAAAGATCCTTCTAAAAATTACACACTGCACCTTTAATGAAATATTAGGACAGCTTTGAACTATTTGGGCAGTTTAGAGATCTAATTTGTGTCACCCAAATAAACACTCATGCATTTAAGGATAAAGTTGCTTTAAAAGCGTCTGCCAAATGCGTAAATATGAACATTCAGCGGAGGTTTATCACCCTGTAAAAAAGTAAAAAATTGCAACACCGATTCAAATGAAAGAGAATTGATGTCAAAATTGAAACACCGATTCAAATGAAAGAGAATTGATGTGAAAGTCCTACTTATTCGTAAAGCTGATATAAAAGAAACTAACAAACTTGATTTTTTATTTTTAAAACAGCATTTAATATTTTTCAAGTGCATGGCAACGCACTGTAAAACTCATGACCCATTTAATAGTGTATGTGTGTTTGTGTGCACGTGTATGCGACCGCATGAGTGAAAGGGAAGGTGAAGGGACAAACCAGGACATTACGACATACTTCTTGTATGAAAGACCTTGGTAAGATATATGTCCCTTCTTTCAGTGATGTGAAGCCCCTGTCAAGCTTTTAGTGGTTCCATTTAAGAAAACCTAAATGACTTCTCTGCTTTCATGTTAATAAAATGTATGGTGAGATATTTTACTGTCTGACAAAAATCACTCCTGAAAGCTAGGAAATGCTTTGTCTTTCAAAAATGATATTGAAATTCAAAACCTTCCTTTGAGCATTCAGTATGTGTCCTCTCAAGGTCGCATTTATTTTAGCACAATGGTCTGTCTGCCTCTCTCTAAAAAACAATGCTAAAGGAGGAGTAAACAATAGTCTCAGCCTCACATGCCACGCCCACAGACCACCCACTATTAGTCCAATGCATACTGCATACAAAACTAAAGTGCTCTCTGAAGATCAACTTCAATCAGATTTCTTGAAGTGGTCAGGATGCATAACATTTGTAGGTAGAGGGTTATATCACAAAAAAAGTACTCGTCCTGCATGTCATTTAAACCCACTGTGACTTTCTTTGTTCTATGAGCATCTTGTGAGGGTGTAAATATTGACAAATGTTTCATTATTTGGTGAACTATCCCTTTCATTGATCAACCAGGAAACAAATAAATTACAGGGCTGGAAAAATAAGCTTTAAGTTTGCCAATCAAATCTTTGAAAGATGCGTAGAGTTTTGTTTAAGGTGCTTGGAAAATATAACAGAACATCAATAATAAACATCAAAAACTCTATTTATGCAAGTTGCAAGCACAATTCAATGCAAATGCTTAGATGACAATGTCATAGCATATGTGCATGTGTTGAAACATAAATGAATAATTCACAATTTATATTTCTCTCCAGTGTCAATGCATCCACGGAGGATACATGGAATCAGAATAAGTTTACTAGAAGGCAGACTACAATGTTTGAATTGTCTTTACGCTGGGTACGAGGATACAATGCCTAAAATGCTTTTGGAATAAAACACTATCACTATTTGTCCACATGGTCAGTCACAATAAGTATAATATACTATGTAAACATTTAAAGAACTGTGGTAAAAAAATTATGTTGTTTATATGATTATGTGGTGATGCTAATGTAAGAGAAACCCTGTGCAAACTTCAACAGTATCCAGCCCAGTCTCCTGAAAATGCGTATAAATAGCACGAAGTGTAAAACTCGTGCAATACATATGCCAAATTCAACTTTGGCGTGCATATGATACGCAAGTCCTTCCCATTCACTTAAACGGTGCATCTTTTTTTGTCGTTTTATTTATTGGTTTCTCAATTTTTTTGCTATTTTTTACCATTTTAGCTTGGGTTTAGGGTTAGAACAACTTTTTGTTATATAAAAATGACATCCTAACCCAAACCCCAACTCTAACCCCAACTCCAAGCGACCATGGCTTAAATATGGACAAAAACATGGAGAAACCTGTATATTAAATAACCTCACTAAGCAAATCTAAAATCTAACCCTAAACCCAAGCGAAAATGGTTTAAAAAACAGAAAAAAATAGAGAAACCAATAAATAAAACGACAAAAAAAGATGCACCGTTTAAGTGAATGGGAAGGACTTGCGTATCATATGCACGCCAAAGTGGAATTTCGCGTATGTATTGCACGAGTTTTACACTTCGTGCTATGTATACGCATCCTCAGGAGACTGGGTAGCAATATCTCATGACAATTTGTACATATTTTATAAGGTGGCTATTTCGTATCAATTCGTAACAACAAACTTGTAACCAATCCTTTTTGTGACTTTTCCTGTCATTTGCATATCATTAACTATAAGTGGCGGCCTTTTTTTCGAGGGCGCACGATGCGAAACTCATCACAACATGTATTTAGCCTGCATGTGTGTGGCTCGTCATGTCAAAATATGTGTTCGGTGCGTCATTTAAACGTATGTGCATCACGCGTCATCAAAATACGTGTCTTGACTATCAAATTGTTGAATGTTATCAAAAATGTTAACAGAAAAATTTTATTGTTACATGTTTGATATTGTAAAAAGTGATATATAAAACGCATTAGCATTTTGATACACTGACTTGTAAACACACCATATATCTGCAATATTACCACTTGACATTGTGTCGCAGTTGACCGAGTATGTTAGGTAGAGTGAAGCTGTTATGACTGAGTAAAGGCGGGGACCAATTTGCATATTCATGAGTCTGCATATGAAGAGTTTGGTTCCAAAATCAGTATTGTATCAAGTCATTATTAAAAAGTAAATTCTTAATTTTACGGAAAATCCAATATCTTATAAATAAATTGTTTATCAAATTGCAGACCTTGAATTTTTATGAGTTGGTCAAATTTAAAATATTGCAAATTATGTGGAGAGTGAAAAATAATATGGTGCCAATACATATTCAAAAAAAATTTAAGTTAATTATAGATAGTAAAAATAGAAGAAAAGGCAACTTTTGTGTACCATATTCACGTACCTCAAAAAAACAAAAAGGGTTTATGGTAATTGGGATCAATTTATGGAACTCTTTGGATAATGAGGAAAGATCATGATATACGATTGTTCAATTTAAAAAAATATATATAAAAAATGTATTTCGAAAATATGAAGAAAGTGAAATATAAGAATCAATTTTTGATAAATATGGAATTGTTAATGATATACATGTGAAGTAAAATTGCACTTTGATATAGAGAATGGGAGCAATACGAGCTATATATTCTGTGCTAGACTAGATATTTGGAAAAAGGGGCATGAATTTATAAGACGATGTCTTCCTCATGCTCCTGTTCAGCATTGGAAGATATTATTTAGTTGTGTATGAGATTATTTTGTGTTTGTAACAATATCATGGCTGAATAAAAGAATTTGATTGATTGATTGAAATATCGGCTGTGTTATTCTGTCATCTTTTTTCTCCCTTTTTTCCCAAAAACGTGACAAATGCCAGTCTTCCCTCACAAATCACAGCGCACCATTCCATGCATTGTAAACAACAATGACGGTGCGTTGAATACACATGAAATTCTAGTTTTCCTCATCTACTTTGTACTTCGTGATCAACAAACAAACAAAATAATACTTTTGATGGCATTTAAACCTGTGGTGGTTTTCTGTGACGGGAAAGAAACATAATCCATCAAAATCTTATAATTTTCGAGAGAGGCACTCGGGAGACAGAAAAATGTCGGCTGTTGTTTGTTCTCCCGACAGCATCAAACTTCTCTCATGCTAACACATTGAGCCCAGGGGATCTTATGAAAACCTTTCCATTATTTTACTCGGAGCCAACGAAAATCGAGCAGGACCAAAACATTTTACAGCTGATCGCTTTCAAAAAAGTTCAGCGATGACATCCCAAGGATGACAGATGCAATGACAGTGTTCTTAATATGACAAAGTAAGTGTTTTGATTAATGCCATTAATGTTTATTTTTAATCGGTGTATAACACTAGTCAACTAAATAAATATAACATGGCAAAAATAAATGCACATTTATATATTGATTCAATAGATTTATAGCATTTTTTATAATAAATCTTTGAAAATCAAATTATGCATTTGAATTTTTTAAAGATGCTATGTAAAAAATACAAAAAAGTGGTTTTCATCTTGTCACTTTTTTGGTATAGAAAACATGTTTTTACAGAAATAAGTCAAAATGGATTTATTGCATTTTGAAACCAAACTCTTCATATACTAACTGAAGCAAGAATGTAGAGTTACATTTAAGTATTTTAAAGCATGGTTACAGGACAAACATTTGAATATGTCATTTTGATGATCAAAGATGAGTTTTAAGTGATAAAATGATTAAGCACAGGGGGACTTTAAGCCTTGAGAAGCTACTTCAGGGGTTCTCTACCAAAGTCAGGTCACACACACAAACACTCAATTAAACACTCGCAAACATTCACCCCATGGGTGATAATCACAGGAGTCACGGTGGATGGCATCCATCTCTCGGTTGATGAGGCGTTTGGAGGACGCTGTTGTGTGGCGAACTGACAGTGACATAACACACACCTTCAGTCAGCGATGACTCAACCAGATCCCGTCCAATCGGCTGTAGAAATCATTTTCCATCTTCACTTACACACGCACACAGATTTCTATCATGCCTTCTAGAGAGAACACTGAGGAGATTATTAACAGAGTGACAGGATTGCAATTTGTCCTGGGAATATATCTACTTCTGTCCCCCGAGACACAGATCCGCCATTTCATTCAGATTCATGCTCTTATCTGACATGGAGAAGACGAGATTGCGCTGTTCATACACAAAAGTATCGGCCGTGCCGCACCGAGATGGCGATGTCATCAAACAATGACCAGCAAAGCAATACTTTTCAAACAGGTAATACCGCCATCACTGAAGAAAAAGGGGCCGTAATAGAACTGTCAGTGAGTAATAGAACTTCAGTCAAGGGCCCTTTAGGATGGAGCTCTTTCCAACCTTCTCAGTCAATCAGCGACCACATAAAGAAAAGTGTAGAGATACAAAGATGTTTTGAGACGAACCTTTTCGGTAAATGAACAAAGCACCATTTACACCAGATCTAACAAAGCAAATTTACAAGAAATTGTATAGGCAAAACTGTTACCACAGATGGAAAACAACCATACACCACTACTTTACTTTAAAGAGCACTTATGGTTCGATTCACGATTTTACATTTCCTTTTGTGTGTAAGTGTGTATTAGTACATGTTAACGATATGCAAAAGGTAAGGGAGAGCGGGGCACAACCTAACGCTTTTTGGTTTTGGCTCAATCATTCAAAAATATTTGACTTTAATTAATTATATTTTTTACACAAGCAACACACATATCTCTGCTACAAATGAACATTTGAAGTTTGCTTCTATTTCCATTCTTGGACAATTACACCAAACGTGACAGAAGTGCAATAAGTGCAACCCCATATGTGGGATTAATTGTAACAGGCAGGGGTTTAATTAAGTTTGCAGGCAAATATTTCAATACTATTATGTCTATATACTTGAAGTGGATATTGTTTATATATCTGTCTATAATAGACAGGTATCCACACATTCATTTATCCAGCCCTTTTCTAACAAAAGTTCAATTATAAATGGATACAAATGTCTAAATATGTGAGAAAAAGCAGCACAATTATGACAAAAAAAAAAAACCTTTTTATGTGACCCAGTGTGTAAAAACCATATTATAAAACGGCTCGTTCTGGTTCTTCATTCTGATTGGTTGAAACGCGTTCTAAGCCGTGATAAAATACACCGGTAAACCCACAGTTCAGACCACATCACAAGTATCACTGCGCCAATGTTGCTGCGTATTGATTTATGAAAATAAACACCACAGTCTTTAATCATTTTTAAAAAAATTTTACCTTTCCACAATTATGGCGATATCCAGATGAATGTCAATAAATATTGTTGAGTCATTTCGTCAATAAAGAGAAAACGTTCTCTGAGTTGTTTTTATCATATTGATATTTCCGCTATTATCCACTAGATGGCAATCTTACCCAACTTAAACACTGACGCATCCACTCGACACAACAGCGTTGAATCTGATCTCTTACAAAGTTCTTCACAAAATGGAATTATCTCTGCTTTTAGCTGAAAATTTGAGAGGTGATAACTGATAAGAGAACAAATGAAGGTAGGATGAAACGTTTTTTTGTTGTTGTTGGAAAGCGGATGGACTGTTCTTTCATTTGATATTTTATGTTTATTTAAAGAAGATCATTTTTCTGTAAGGCATTAAACTAAAACTGGGTGGCAACTTAAAAAAAAACGCTGACGGGGAAAGAGTTAAGCGTCGTGCCTAACAACGCCCCTTAGCTGTTTTAAAATGCACTGGTAACCCACTGCTTTGTGGGGTTTATGGCTTTACTAAAGTCTCAAAATCAAATTCTGAGATAATGAAAATCAAAGTCTGATTTTAGCCATTTATTTCTTTATGATTTTAATATTTAAAATGACCTTATTCAATCAATATTAAAGATATGAACAAAAATTACATTTATTTTGTTGGCAGCCAGCAATCATTCATGTGTAGCCTATTTAAAACAACAGCAAGAATTACGCTAACTTTAGCGGTTTTCATATCGTAAGTGCTGAGGGGTTAGTTGTAACACAGCGTTACCATTAACCCCGCTGGGTCAAAATATTTTCAAGCCTACCAAAAATGTTGCTTAGAGCTGCAGACATATTTCAAAATGATGCTATGTTTTAGTCAACAAGACACTGATTAATATGACATAACATTGGATTTGGTATCTTACACACCCAACTCAGAAACAAAACTATGATGAAAAAAAGACTTACATGCCACCAAAACACTCGTTCATAAATAACTCTATGAAAAAACATTATACCTTTCCATACACCTGCAGAAGATCGTCTTTTGGCAGCGTGAAAACAATACGGAAAAAACAAATCGCGCAACCCTGTGCAACAATGTAAACGGTCCGTGTTACAACTAACCCCGCGTTTTTGCCCGGCGCACCCACATACCCCAAAGTAAACAATGATGCGAGTTACCGTTTCCAGCGTAAATCTCTTTTCTTGGACTACAAACACACAGATTGTAGGCAACAGTTTACTTCCTGGGCTTGTTGATGTGGACAAGACCAACATTATCATATTTCTCCCGCTTTGACTCGCAGCCTGTAAGTTAACTCCTGTATTGTCAGTGAATCTTTCATACATGGTAAGGAGCGTCACATTTCCGGCTGACGTCAGAGGTATTCAGGCCAATCATTCACAACGTACAGATTAGCTGGCCAATCAGGGACACAGCGCTTTTCAGATCGATGAGCTTTATACAAAATTAGAGAGGCTGAAGCCGGAGGAATTATGATAATGTTTTTGTAGTCCAAGAAAAGAGATTAACGTTGCAGACGATAACTTGCGTTATCGTTTACTTTGGGGTATGTACCTTTTGCATATCGTTAACATGTACTAATACACACTTACACACCAAAGCAAATTTAAAATTGTGAATCGGTCCATAGGTGCTCTTTAAGAGTGCATGCGAGACTACAGAACAAAGTTAGTAAAAATCTGAAATCGCTCACAGTGATGGCTTTTGTCTGAGAATGTAGGACGGATGGCAAACGCAGTTAGGTCAGATTTTAACTAACAGGGACAGACTGGCAGGTAGATGCTTGAATCCACCTTATGGCAATAGGACACTGGGGAAACGATTTAGAAATGCATTTATTCTGCCTCAATAAGAAACAAAGTCAAGAAGAAACTTGATATTTTTAGAAAGTAATGGACATTTTTATCTCTCAGTCAAAGTTTGCCTTAATACACATATTATTCATGTTTGTTTGCAATGACTAGCGTAAGTATTGTGAATGCAATCACAGTGTATGAGGCTGTCACAACACAAACAACAGGTGAGCAATGACTAATAAACCTTACTGAGCTAAAGGGGCATTTCCATGCAAATCATCCTATTTATCACTCTCGTGTTTCCCGTGTCGCGCACTTCCATGCAAACAAACACACAAACATGCCTGTGCCTCTGTTTACTGAACTGAACCGTGCCGGCGGTATGATAAATGGGGTTTTTACGAAAACGCTCCATCGTCCATTTCTCTGCCCTTTTCTTCTATGTCTGTCCCACTCACGCTCCAGGTTGACTCTCTGCGCCTCTGCTTTTGTATTTCGAAAGTCTCCCCGCTCATTAGTATTTCACAAGTCTCTCTTGAGGTTTTCGTTCTAGCCTCTCAACAGACTGTCAGAAAGCACACTGCCATCCACTCATTCATCAGCAACCTGAGAAAAAACCGAGACTTGACTTGATCACAGGGCCGAAGTGTGAAGTACTTGTATTAAGGTGGGATGTCAGAAATACTTGATTTGATTAAATAGGTGGGATATCGCTGCAAATAATGCATATTTAACGTATGTGTAAAGATTATATGGAAATATTTCCAGCATTTAAAACAACTTTGGGATTAAAGAAACTGGTCCAAATGGTGCACCTGACAGCTCAAGGGGCTCTCAAATTGCTAAATTACGTAAAAAGGTACTGTATAGTTAAAGTATGATTGAAGCGTTTGAAAGATTTGTGCACTATTTTAACTTCTTAATCTAATTGAAAGAGATTTTTGAAACCAATGCGAAAACTGTTCTGTATGTTTGGTCTCAATTTTTTGTGTTGCTTAAAGGCCGGGATACACTGCACGGTTGTTGGCTGTCCCGGATGAAGGATTGCCATCGTGAAACTATCGTCGCGATTTCTGTGATCGTGGCTCTCCATCGGTGGTCCTATGTCGTACAGTGAGAGAGGTTCAAAGACGGCCGTTTTCCCGGTCTTGCGTCCAAAGATAGCCTACGATAGTTTTCTGGCAGTGTCAGAAATTCGGCATGATCACCGCACAGTGTGTTTGCTGCTACGACCTGCGCGCCGGTCTTTGTTTACCACGAGCGCATGCTGGTGACGTTGCGCAACGTGTGACGCAGCTTCGTGTAATCATCGTACAGTCTACATGCCTCTCGTACCCGAGTTTAAACGATACATGTCGCACATTGTGATAAGGTAATGATCTTATAAGAGGACAAAAATCGTGCAGTGTATTCCGGGCTTAAAGAGCCAGTAAGATGCAAATTTTAAGCGTCCTATCACAAGTCCCGGACAACAGGTTTAAATGCATGCAAGGTAAAAAAACACTGTAATTTTCTCAAAATATACATTTAAAATGACTCCATTTCTCAGAGGTCCCCAAAGGATTCGTGTGAAGCCGTTCAACGACTCAGTCTGCCTAAAAACCCCACCTTTCAGTACCCTACTCTGCTCTGATTGGTCAACTGACACAGTCTCCGCACAGACCACAGATCAGTGGCACAGACCAACAATAGTGAAACATGTATTGACCAAGTGCTAACATGATTTACTGAGAAGACATTATCAACATCAATATACATCATTCATAATTAGTCCAAGCAATAAAAACGACGACAGACACTAACATTTTACACTCATTTAGGCATTTATGTAAGCTAACCGGGTCATAGCAAAACCGTAAGTGCAGCATGCGTTAGCTGCCTGCTAACGTGACTCTCCGACAGTATATTAAGAGTTTAAGCAACAACATCAATACACAACATTCATCATTTGTCCAAGCAATAAAAACGCTGACAGACATTAACATTTTTACACTCATTTAAGCAAGTATGTAGCTATAATCATGCTTACAGGTTGTGGGAGACGCATGTTGTTCCAAATAAAGTGGGTACTGAACCATCTTTCATTGCCAAACGTCTAGTAAATCTCTCTGTGAAAAAGTCATTTTAACCACTGATTCTTCACAGCCAAACATCTAGTAAATCCCTCCGTGAAAAAGTAATTTTAACCACTGATTCTTCACAGCCAAACGTTTAGTATATCCCTCCTTGATGTTTACACACTAACTAGCTGTGGGCAGGTCATAGTTTTCGTTTCTCCCGGGCAAGGCTGTAGCCGGAGATTATTATGCAAAGTGTTCGTATTACGTGGATAAAGACAGGCAGGAGATTCAATCTATATGAGGACTCATTTCAGCGATTCAGAGTCGACTCCCTACTTTAGAAGCCAATAACTTTATTAATCGTGCACTTTTTGGTTCAACTACTTTGCATGTTGTAAACATTGATGGACAGCTATATACAGGTTAGTTTCGATTTTGGATCTGTGTGGCTCTTGAATAAAGGGGCAATCCAGCCAAATATCAAAATTACCCCATAATTCACTCACCCTTAAGCAATCTGAGATACACATCCATCATCTTTCAGACAAACACATTTGGAGTTGTTTTAGTATACAACAGGGATCAGGGAACAACAACTGACTTTAAACCCCAAAAAGTGCAACCATTCTTCACAGAAGGGGTTAATAAAAGTCCTTTGCAGGTATTAAATGAGATTTTGTAAGAAAAATATCCAGCTTCTGGTAACAACGGCTTCTTGAACTCGCCATCTTGCAATTCAGTCACTGCGCAACATATATACCTATAGTTAGTCCAAGATGGCGTCGTTACCAAAAGCTAGTTATTAGAGCTTATACCGTTTGAAATATGGATATTTTTCTTCCAAAATCGCATTGATTACACGCAGAAGACCTCTATTAACTGCTTGGAGCTGTGTGGATTACATTGGTGGGGTGATTCTCACGAAACCATTGAAACACCACGGCACTAATGATTTTAGCTATAAAATGTGTAATATAGTAATATTAAAAAGCATCAGAATTAACACAATACTGTGTTCTAGCTTGCACAATGTGTTATTTTAACATAAGAATATACAATTTGTCAATTTTATCTAATTTTCTGCTTAAATTCTCATTACCGCAATGCGTCCGGCTATGTTTGAACATGCGTTATGTTGTAATTTAAACAAATTAACACAAAAATATTTAGAAAAAAAATAAATTGATGTTTTGCTAGACTACTTTAGATTACTGATAATTTACTGAATATTCATTATATTCATACAGTTAAATTTGAAATATTCTCTTGTCAGAATGCTTACACAACATTTTGATTATCATTACCGAAACAGGTAAATTTTTGATTTACAATTTTTTTTATGAAAATGTTCTTTATTAAAGTCTAATTATATGCACTGAATAAAAAATGAGCAAAGCCTTCATGGCTTCTCTATTTTTAGCAAAACATACTGGGGTACCTCATCCTCCGCAACACCATTCTCATATACCGCAATTATTTAATAGCAGTTGTGGTAAAGAGAACTTCTGTTTCGGAAATGAGAATTTAAGCATATTGTTTATTACTTTTAAATATATCTTATGAATTTAATACATATTTAAAATGTAATAACTGTTGATATTTTGCTTTATGATGCTTCATTGTAGACAATCAGCAAGTGAGAAAAAAGCTTAAGCAAAGGCCAGTTTGACAAAGTTCAGGGAGAAACTTTACAACAACCCAGAATGGCTCGAGGAGCACAGAAGGAAGGAGAGAAAGAGGTTAGATTTGGAGATATTACTAGCAGGTGTATTTAGCAAAAAACACACTACAGTGTTAGGAAATGTACATGACACACACACACAACACAACGCAACAAGTCTATAATATATTATGATGTGTACATACATTTTTTTCTTCCAATGTTGTGAGACATGCTAATTTAATGTAATGCTTGCTTTCCACTTTCAGGTATCAAAGACAACCTAGCGATGGCACGCCACGTGTCTAGGCGTTGCAACAGCAGTTGCTTCACAAGATCCACAAAGTTGGATCCCATGTGTGCCAGCATCTCAGCTCCCTGCGACCGCACAACGCGCGCTGTCTGCAGCGTCAGATTGCTGCGTGGGGGCGAGGGACAAAGGGAGACTACCTCCTTTCTGCGCAGTGCGTGAGTCACAGACACCAGAGAGGATGGCCTATAAGCGCCCGGCGCTGTAACAGAAAGCGGGTTTTTGCACAATTCATTAGGACTGTGCATTAACCCTTTCCGCTGTCTTCGCAGCATGTGGGTTGTGTTCGAGAGTGGGGGGGGGGGGCGTGTTGTAGACGCTTATGTGAGGACGGGCCCTGGGGCGTGCAACACAAAACCAACTGAAGAGAAGAATAGGGCTGGGTTTCGATTCAAATTTCAAGAATCGATTCGATTCCGATTCTCAAGACCTTGAATCGATTATCATTGTTCGATTCGATTCAATTCAATCCGATCCGATCTTCGAGATTTAGATAAGTGTTTTTGAAAAAAGCCCGAAATGGTGCCAGATAGGGGTGGGCGGAATGACCAAAAATCTATTACATGAGTCATTTTATTTCATGGTAACGGTATATTTCATGGTATACATGTTTTTCAGTTTATAGTGTTTTTGGATTATAAAAATGTGCAGTTATTTGCCACTCACTATAGCTTTTAACTGCTCACCACAGTTTTAAAATATGGACAATTTAAAGTTAATAATGTTAAAGTGAAAATGCCCAGAGGATAACAACAGATTAAGTCTTGATAGACAGAATCCTGTTTTTAATTGAGTTATTCATTTTATAGACTATTGAAGCTATAGGATGCATTGTATTGTGTATTTATGCATGCATTAAATTAATTATAGGCAGTATGTAAAATGAACAGGTATAAATATATGCACAAACCTACAGACAGGATAAATATCTGTATATGAGAGACGGAGCTTTAGATATAGATATTATGACGGGTGCTATGATGTGATGAAGTCTGTTTTAAGGTCTTGACGCTCTTTACTTTCTATTAGACCTTAACATTTGCGTCTCTTTCTCATCTTTCTGATCAAAGATGTTTGTACTATAAGCGA
Organism: Misgurnus anguillicaudatus; assembly: GCF_027580225.2. Classification (NCBI taxonomy): domain Eukaryota; kingdom Metazoa; phylum Chordata; class Actinopteri; order Cypriniformes; family Cobitidae; genus Misgurnus; species Misgurnus anguillicaudatus. The sequence continues at coordinate 39,428,272 of NC_073339.2, read as the reverse complement.
ATTAGGCGTCAAACTACATCGCTCCAGCAGCGCACGTGTCACTGATATAAACGCGAGTTTTGTCTTAGCTTGCTTAAAGTTCAGAAAACTTTACAAATATTAGCATTATGTGTGAGAAGACCTCTTTATTTGGCGACCCGCTGCGCGCGCCTCAAGAGACCTCTGCCCGTGAGACCGGCTGCATGAGCACAGAGGGGGAGAGAGAGAGTTTCGCTGGAGACCCGCGGTGGATTCACTGGCGCGTATTCTAAACATGACACAAATCACTCGGTGGTTTGTTATGAGTGGATTATTTTACATATAGATCGCAGCTTTGAGCGTTTCTAGAGTTTTCAAAACAACCGCTTGCTTAACGTTACTGACCGCCATGTTCGTTGTTTTAATGTCCTTCCACCTTGCGCGCATGCGTGAATTCAATGAGGCGGCAAGTTTAAGTTATTAATTATTAAATCGATCCTCTGAGTTACAGATCGAGCTTTAGAAATTGATATGAAAATCAATTCAGAATCGGTGAATCGATTTTTTCAACACAGCCCTAGAGAAGAATGCTCTGTTTTTGACAAAATAACAATGTTTATTACATTTAACAGACAAACATTTCAACATAAAGTCCCTGCGTCGCCCGCAACAGCCAGGGGGACATCCAACAAGACTCTCATTCTTTTCCGCCGCTCAGCGTTCTCTCCCCGCACAGCACCCTTGTCAGGAACACGGCTTCGTTCCGGACGGCAGTACCCCAGGACCCGGTTTCTTGCATCATATACTGGAGGATTTGTGCCAGGGACTCTTGCGATGCACCACCGGTTCTGGTCCATGAGACACAGGGTGGTGAGGTAGGAAGTGGCTCATAGCCTTAGAGCTTTCACCGCTTCTGAGAAATGCTCCGTGATTGTGCCCACCGTGTCCCCAAACAGGCCGGATAGAGAAACAGGCGTGACTGTGCATGAGCACCATGAGTGGTCTTCGTGGCCCTTAGCGTGAAATTCGTAGCCATCCTCAGATCCCTGAAGGTATTTAGATCCGTGCTGCCTTCATCCAGAGCCTTAAGCACCTGCGCCTAAAAGATCTGTAGGATCGCCATAGTGTGCAATGCAGACAGAGCCTCTCCCAGCGCGGGTATGCTTTTTCGGACCGGTGTGCTGTCATGAGGCTTCACTACCCTCAAAGCTGTGCCACACCACCCAAGGAAGTGGACAAGGGGCAGAGGTGAGCAGCCACAGCGTCCTTGATGGGGGGAATACACAGGTAGCCTACCTAAGAAAAAAAATGGGGGGAGGGGTAGCCCACGCTTTGGTGACTTTCCTCCGAGCGGCAGCGGGGCGGCCTGAGTGAAGAAAACAAAAGTCAAGCTTGCTTCTCTGGGGATCTTGTGGGGAGCTCCACTCAATCTCCAAGTCCTGCATGGCTTTGAAGAGAATGCGCACCAGTTCCTTGTAGAAGGAGGGCTGTGTGGCTGATGCACCACGTGGAGCCTGGTCCCAGTCTCCGTCCAACGCTCTCAGAGACATCTCATCTTCCTCCGCTGGAAACCCAAAGGAAACAGACATGGCAGCTCCCGGTTCAGGACACAGGCTCTCGGCGACAAACTGAAGTGGTGAGAGAGGGGAGGACAACCACCTGCGGCTCTTTGCCGGCAGTGGGACAGTGCAGTAAGAAACATCCAAGGGCAATGTTGAGCCGGGTCCTGAGCACCTTCATCGGGAGATCCTCACATTAAGAGACACCCTGAGCCAACAATTGCCGCCTTCGGGTGGAGAAGCCCTAAGCAGAGCACACAGAGCTCGTGTGAATTGGGTGGGTCCATCAGACCTCCGCACCACAAGCAGATTTGCGACATCCCGGAACATAGAGAGGGCTGCTTACATTTTAACCTGAATTCAATTTTGCTGCCTTTGAAGTCTGTCCTAAAGCATTTCTCATTGTCATTGTCTCATAAGGCAGCGAGTCAACAAGTCAGCTGTCTAAGCTTTCGGACACAGCCTCTCTCTCTCGCGCATTAATGGAAACAGATACAGAATGATAAAAGGTCAGAAGACCAAATCATATCCAGCAAGGAAATATTTTTCATCTTATTTACACAAATGTTTTGTGATATCCAGCTGACATTAGCTACAGCCTTCAGAGCTCGCATTTGTAGGCAGCATATGTCATCAAGACCATCTTATTTCAGTATGTTAAATGCATAAATGGGGACTTAAATATGACACAAAGGGATATTAATATAGGCCTTCCTGTTCTCATGTTTTTTCTATAATATTTTTTTCAAAGACTACACAATAAAACAGTTTTGAACTTCAACGCATGATGCGGTAAATATTATCAGTGTTTTCTACTTTATAATTTGTTTTTAACAAAATCTCAGGCTAGTATATCGTCGCTGTCCGATGAAACTCACGTATGTTCATTTTGCCGATTTTGAGATTTTTCGACAGATTGAATGTCCAGGTTCATTTCCATATACAGTATGCGTCACATACCTAAATAGCCAATGAAAACTTGTGAAATCATTTCATCTGATTTTCACGTACCCGTTTGGTGTCAAAGCTGTCAATCACGCCGCATATCTTCCGCCTGTGAAGCATCTCGCCGGTCTCGTAAAGTTTCATCGAAAATTGAAAGCATTTGGTTAAAATGTTCTGAAAAATCAAGCGATGCTTAAGACTGGTTTTGTGGTCTAGTGTCACATATGTTGTGTTGTATGCTTATGGTGTGTTTTCTTGTACATATGTAATGAAATTCATTGTAATCATTGACTAAAAGCGCTGCTGTTTTCTACGGTATGGTGCTTTGGCACTGTTCGGTTGAGCTGGTGTTGCAGGGACTGTTACATGTGTGCAGTCGACATTGTTGAGGGTTTATAAATTTATGCTGAGTATTTTCTTGTTGTTGACTGGCCTACGCTATGCCCATTTTTGATGCGCGTTATTCAATATTTTTCCCGTCCTGCAGTAATGTTTTTATAAGATCTTTTGTCCCCACCACTTTTCAACAAAAACTGACGCCCCTGTTGTGTAGCATACCATGTCAGTGTATTGATTCATTGTCCCTAAATGGTTTGCAAGAGACATTTAATACACTTATAATTAATATTAAATAAAGTAAGCGTATTTAACCAAGACGAATGCTAAACTGAGCGTATTCATCTGTCAATACGAAACGCGACTTTGGCCATTCTAATTAATGATCGGAAGAACGCGTATCGATCAAAGTTACTGTAAAATATGCACGCATGTCCATTTAAACTCAATTTTGGTCAAATGTGGATTATATCATGACACTGCCAAGAATATGGTTACATGTAAATATGCCGTACCAAGTATGAGAACGCTACATTCAACTGCTTTTGATATACTGTGTTTTTTTCACTTTCTGAAAAGTTACCGTTTTGGACATACGTTTCATCAGGCAGCGACGATATGTATTCTCATTACCGAAATAATTATCCTCATTTCCGAAACCTATGTATCATTACCGCAACAGATACTTATTAAATGTTAATTTCATTAATAGAAGCATAATACTTTGATTTTAAACGCATGTGCAGAATCTCCAAATTATGTTCTTTCAGGTTTGTCATGTCATTTTGAAAATGTGTCAGGTTTCTTCGAAATATAAAAAAAAAATAGTTGCAAATTGTGGAAGGTGTTGCGGCATATGAGCTAAATAAAACAAAATAAAAAAACGTTAAAATTTTAAAATAAATATTATTTCAGAATTTCAATTTACTGTGCATGACTATTAATAATCCATTTTTAAAAATGTGAAATTATATTAGCTTTTCTAACAGTGTTGATGTTTTCTGACTGTTGCGGTAATGAGATTTTTTAGAAACTTACTTTTGAAATTATGTTACAAAAAGTGTTAAATGATAAGTAAACGTTTTTAAATTAATGTTCCCATATACTCCAGACTTTGTTTCTAATGTCTGGTGTGAAAAAAGTAAATTTAAGCAATTTTTACATTTTCATGCTTGACATTTTTCAAACCAAGTTTTCGTGAGAATCACCCGGTGAAGGATTAATGCACTTTTTTTTGGGGGGGGGGGGTGTTAAAATCAGTATAAGGGCTTGTAACAACATGAGGGTGAGTAAATGATGACAGATTTTTATCCTTTAATGGATTCTGCCAACAACCCAATATTTCTAAATGGTCTGACGTTGGATTTTAAGCAAAGTACTGTATTTCATGACTGTAATACGCGCGGAGAGTATTTAGTTAATATAATTATCCCATTTTTGACGGAGGTGGCGTTTAGAGGCTTTTGCATCTGAGCTCCTCAAATATCCTCCGATCATGGTACAGAAGGTTTGCAATGACTAACGTTAATGAATGTTACGTATAAGTCGATTACAATGAATGGGATGGAAGAATGTGAGTACGTCTCTACGAACTGAACCCGAGCAAAATTTGCGTCATAACAAAAAGCAATAATCCAAAACGAAAATATTTTTCATCAAACAATATTTGAGTTACATTACTGAGCTCTGTGCAGAAGAAAATAACTTAATGTGAAGGTCAACTCACGTTTTTGTCAGAAATCCAGCATGTATAATTCCAGCTCAAACCTCCCCCGCCATGGTGGTCCATAAAGCTAATGTTATTTTGAGAAGTTCATTTTTTAACAAGTGCACGCTTTGATCTTCGTTTGGTCTATACTTACGCCTGCCTGCGTGGAAGCAGTTTTTAACGTATTCCCGACTTAATGCTGCGCAGACTGATTGGCGTATGACATCAAAGTACCGCGAGAGTGACTTAAGTCCGTCAGATCTCGCGGTAACAAACACCTAATAATATTTATTTATTTGTAAATTTTTTTGATAAAGTGTAAAACATTTAAAATAAGTAAAAATACAGATCAAATTATACACAAGCCACTTTTGTTTATTTTCCCTGAATTGTTCTCAACCACTACCTTTATTTTTAGTATTCAAAAGCACCAGAGAAGTGATTCAAAGAAATAATTTGTCTTTGAATTAAAGTTTAAATCCTAACGGAAATCATAATCAGCTGTTTCTAGAGCACTTTAAATATTCTTTTGATTTTTGACATACATCCAAAATCGTGAATCCAGAGACGAGGGTGCGTGGGTGCACAGTACAGTAGAGATGAGGTTCGGAAACCTTTGTATAGTTGTTTAACATTTCTGTCAAGTTGTTGAACAGTCAACTAATTTAGGCAACAATGCTATCTAATGCAGAATGTAAATCTACTTATCTATCTTTACTGGTTCTCGTTATCTTTTGGTATTTTATTAGAAGCAATTCATTACGATGGATTGGTGGATACAGACAGACAAAGATAGATAGATAGATAGATAGATAGATAGATAGATAGATAGATAGATAGATAGATAGATAGATAGATAGATAGATAGATAGATAGATAGATAGATAGATAGATAGATAGATAGATAGATAGATAGATAGATTTTTTATTAATTTATTTAATTTTGCATGTATTATTATTCTTAATAGAATTTTTTTTTCATTTATATGCATTAGGCTAAACCATTTTGGATTCAGAAGATGATGTACAATAGTCCAACAATCAATAGTACAAAACATGTGCTGCCTGTGCTGTTAAACATAGGATGTATCTGTTTCACTTTGGTCTTTAAAACATTTATAGAGACCCCTCAACCTTGTTAATAATCTAAATATTTACTCTCCAAATTAGGGGGTTAGTTTTTACCTGTTAAATTCGTAATATCATCACATCTATAATTCACAATGCTATCACAGAAAGACATGGCAGAAATGTCTATAAATAGGCTACCCATTCATAACTTCACATGGTTTAACTTGGAAGAGCTTGTTTGCCCATTTTTCTTCCCCGCTGTGGCTTATCAGCAATTCTGTAAGAAGTTGTTTTGAATGCGCCAGCAAAGGGATTTGTTTGTCCTGTAATCATTGTGGGTTTTTGTGATTGACAGGTTTGCATGAGAGCTTTGCAAATCTAGATTGACAGTTACAGAGTCATCAGAGGTTACATTGCTGTGAAATACGAACAATGTTAACAATGTTGAATGATGTTGGCTGTCACTGTAACAGAATGCTTTAATTTTAATTATTACAAGGCTCGTTGGAATGCTTGATGCTGATTGGCCAGTCCTACATTTGCAGGTTTGTTTTTTCCAGATAACAACCACTCAAAACTACTGACAGGTACAGTTTAATATTATACAAAATTAAATATGTCTTTCAATAACATGTATGACATTATATTTACAAATGATTTAAGGTGCAGTGTGTAAATTTTAGCGGCATCTAGTGGTGAGGTTGTGAATTGCAACCAACGGCTTAGTCCACTGCTCACCCTTCGCTTTTTAAACACATAGAAAAGCTACGGTAGCCACCACCGGACAAACATGTCATAGTCGGAGACAACTTAGTAAAAAAATTGGTCCGTTAAGGGCTTCTGTAGAAAAATGGCAGCACAAAATTGCGACTTCCATGTAAGGGGACCCTCGGTATATGTAGAAAAAAATGGTCTCGTTCTACATTAATAAAACCAATACAGTTCATTATGTAAGGTCTTTATACACCCCTGATAATATAGTTTTGTATATTATTTTGCATTTCTGTCAAGAGATCCTTCTAAAAATTACACCTTTAAAGGGGGGATTTAATGGTATTTCAAGCATTCTGACTTATTAACACAGTAATAGAGTTGTTTCCTCGTGCTAAACGTAGGCAAAGTGTCAAAAAAGCATTTGGGCGTGTTACAGAGTATTTCTGTGCCAAATGCACTTCGCCAGGGTTCTTACAAGTTTCTGAAAGTTTTATTCGATTACGGGTCCATCTGACGTTTCAGGGGTTTTCTATACGTATCACTTCTTTATATGGGCACTTCCCCCGGAAATCCCTGCGGGATACGCTACAACTTGCAAACATCTTATCACGCGATACAGCTTTGTTTAATTTCAAAACTCAACAATGGGACGAAAAAAGAACTGTGTTTTTGGATGTAAGGAGAAGAAAGTCAGCCTTATGGAAACAATGGATATAGTTTATTATCCGGGGTAGCAGCAGAGTTTTGGGTGTGTGTTTGATGCGCTGAATTTCATTGAAAAGTCCCAACCGGGTCATGAGTTGCACGCGGTAAGTAAGACTTCTGTCTTATGTTGGAAATAGTCGCGTGCATATTATATAAATGACACGAACATGTAGTGAATCATAAGTTAAACAGTGTTTTATAGTGTTGCATGACTCGTACTCACCCCACCCGCGGTAGTAACTCCTCCTCCTTCATTTTTTCGTACGTTATCGGAAAGATTTGGTAAAGCTAATCTTTCTTTTATAAATCTGATTAAACTAAAGACTCTTCGGAGATATAAAGGATGTCATACTACTCTATAGGACTCCAGATTAATATCAGAAATGCAGAAACAGCGTGTGTTACGTGAGCTTTAAAGGTGGAAAAGAGGATGTTTGTTTAATACATTTTTGCAATGTTACCTGAAACTGTCTTTACTAAATGATAAAAGACTATTTATTAGGCGCACTGAAAGTAATAAAATTAATATATGTCATCTGTGCATAAGGTAGGGCCTTATAAACATCAGCCAATCGTTGATGCAATCATCGCAATCGTCATTGGCCCTCTGGCTTGTCAATCACTGCCATTACGTTTCTTGGGAGAGACGTGCGCGCTCCAGTAACGTTACACGAGTGACGCATGCGCATAGCGCATGAAACTCCGTCTTAAGTTTCGGTTTGTTTTCATTTTCGCTCCTGCTTTCCTCCACGAATCTGCACCATGGAAGAGAAGAAACCCGAAGGAGGATGCAAAAGAAAGAGTTTTTAAGTCGCTGAGAAGAGGAGAAAATTGTCAGAAGAATGTTATCTAACCAGAGTCATTAATGGAGAAACATTTCAACACTGGAGAGCAATGAAGGAACAGAGAGGTGTCAGACGCGCAGGTTGCAAAAATTCTCTTCGACAGGTAACAGTGATTATTCTTTCTTTGTATAATTATTGTTGTACTGTTATTCAGGTATATCGACGTTGTTCTTGTACTGTAGTTGTAAGTGACCAGGCTGCTACACGCTAGTTGAAATGGGAGTAGCGTCGACTGATCTAACTTTACGTCTTATGTGTCTATTATCATATCTTTTCACATAATGAATCCACTGACGCGACACAGCATATGTCAGTGGTAAACAAACACTCGTGTTCAAATACTCGTGCACGAGTTATGGAAGGCGTTTCCTAGATATGAGCTGTGAAGGATGGAGGCTGTTCTTGCACATGCGCTTATTTAAAAAACTCAGTAACGGTCTTTGGATTCTCAGTCGGCGGAAACATCCTCTCTTGCGCCTTTAAACCAAATAGCGTGTCTTGTCTTGTCTTAAAGCTGAAAATAAACAGCTATTTGATTTGAAATCAATATTTAATGTACCTTATATGAGGTAAATAGCCGAGTAATAAGCCTGATAATGTACAGGCAGACGATTGTTATCGGGAATTAAGCTACAAAAGGTTATTTGTATGGAACCATGCAGCCAAAAATGTTTTTTCTATGCATTGCGAAGCAGTTTTATTTTGCATGTCGTGAATAAAAGTGGCATGGATTTAGAAATCTCATGTTTATTAATCTCATCCTAAATATCTTTTATGCTTAAAAATATATCTGTATGCATAAGTAAAATGGGTTGCGAATGCCATTTCATGTAGACTGAGACATAATATTTTTGCCATTTTCAGTTTCAAGAATTTTATAGCCGAACTCCTACTGAGTCTTAGAGATATTGTAGATGAAATCAATCATTTTAGATGATCTAATCATATTCTGAGAATTGAGCCCCTCAGAAATGGCCCTTCAAGAGAGACCATGAAGAACTATTCATTTCAATTTTAACTTTCTATTTGGTATTCCTCAAGCATTATGAGAATGCCTGTCTACTGAAGGGAAAAACACCTTGATGGATCTGGTTAGGGGTTTGCTTTGGAGCAGAAACATAATACTGTACCTGATTGCAAATGTTCTCTTTTATCTTAAAAACAACCTAGAGGGCACCTGGTCTGTTTATCAAGTGCATATAGTCACAGATGTTTATGAGTCGCTTCTTTTGAATCCTACAGCTTCATCCCAAAACGGATGTGGTTTTCTGTTTGGAAGCTGTTGTCATGGTGATGCTCATCTGGTTGCTCCTCACCTGGCAAAAGTGAGTATGAAATCAGATAGTTAAGATTCTGGATGAAAAACAGGTGGGTGATGTCCTGCTATCTTTTCTTGGAGAAATGATTGCATTTTCTCCAATGATGTGCTTGAGCAATATTTAATACACTGCAAGTGTGCATATAGGTTTCTTCAAGATTGTTTTTACTTAGTACATCGTTTACAGTCTTTTTTGCCATGTTTTAGCAATGCATTTCTAACATTTATAATGTGTTTAAAATCAGAGACTTTAAAATTAAGAAATATAAGTGAAAGAAGAGAGAAAAACTGATCACTAGTCAGCAAATACAAAGTAAATCTGCTGTATAACGCATGGCAGGCCAGTAGATGGCAATGTTACCTTGTAAAGAAACACTACATGACTACTAGAGATCGACCGATATATCTGTTTTCCGATATTTTCCCCGATATTTGAGCATTTTCCGATGATCGGATATCGGGTTTGTGATATCGGATTGACCGATAAACGAGAGAATTGAGAATTGCGCGCTGGACGCATCTGAGGAGAGGAGCTCACAGCAGCAGCAGCGTGCACAGCAAATATGACGGCGGAGTGACTTTGAGTATACTTACTTTGCATCTGAGGCATTTATAACACATCTTATTTGTGCATTAATGTGTGTTATGTTAAATAAGTTGATATATTAAAAGCAATGTATGCAGTTTGTCCAAGAATAGAGACGAACTCACAAAATCACGTGTTGTTCACTTACCGGGGTTGAAGGCTGAAGCTTTTAACAAGATTTACCCTAAGTTATATTAACATTTACCAGATAAACATTATTTTGCTAAAATATCTATATATGTCTGTGGATATGAATTAATTATTTATTACCTCCGCAAGCGGTCACAGTTTGATACAGTTAATGCGTGAGTAAATGCATAGATAACAGCGCTGTCAACAGCCATTTCATAAGCTATAACAACAAAATATTAATTATTCTGACATCAAATAACATTACCAGTTAAGAAATTCAGTGATATATACACCATTTTGTTTGTTACTTTACTGAATGTAGTATTCCAGTCAGTGATATTATTTGTAAAACCTCTTTGCTAACTACTTGTTTTACTGCTGAAGGCTACATGTTGCTGGTCAAAACAACCATATTATTCCAAAAAAGGCACTTAATCCACCTGTTTTACTCTATAAACTATGTATAACAAGCAGCCAACTCCGCTATAGTTTTCTCTCTCTCCCGCTGCCAACCGCAGCGCGACCTTTGGATCAGTCCATTTCTGACGAAATGATAGGGGTGTTTGGAATGGTCCATGTATTGGGAATATAGTTTCTACATTATTCATTAAATTAATATTATTCTTCACTCTTTCAGACCCCTCTATTTATTACTTTGTATGCAAAGAGGGAGTGATTGTGATGATGATTATTATTATAAGGGTTTGTTCAGTTCAGTAGTGTTGTAGTAATTATTATGTCAAAAACATAAGTATAACAGTTAATAAAAATCGGTTTAGCATATCGGTTATCGGGCACATAAGCATCCAAATATTTGTTATTGGCATCGGTTTAAAAAAAATGAGTATCGGTCGATCTCTAATGACTACGCACATTTGCATTCCTCTACAGAGCGATAAATACAAACAATCAAGATAGCAAAAGCATCAAGCCACTTACTACAAGTGGCCGTGGACAAGTCCCAAAATTTTTTAAACTTTGTTTTAGATGCATTAAAGGCAGGATAGGCCGGAATTATCTAAAAAACTTTTTTATAAATCAGTTTAAACTGTGTTTATATACCAATACATAAGTAAAATGTAAGTACTCTGAAAAAGAGAGTATAAAACTCGAATGTCTTTAGACATTTCACGACTGTTTTAAACACAGCTAATTATTTCCATCCGGGACGAAACAAATGATTGCGCGACTATCACTCTCTCCGGAGACCATGGCACCACCCTTGTTGCTACAGGATCTGCCCACACATGCCCACATCCGATTGATTTGAACGTGCAGGAGGCACTCTAGGAAGAGCAAAAGTACGACAGAGAAAGAGCATTCAGAACTCACAGTACCTGCATATCCAGTCAGCGAAGGCAAACAAGGCAAAAAGAGGAATAAACGAAGAAATCCAACGAGAGTGGCTTTTCCCCGAGTCAACGATGCGTTAGCGGTATTGACTCCGGTGTGTAGTCCTTATTAGAGTCAACAATGCTTTCATCACGGAAACTCTTACATGCAAAACACAGTATATGTTATGAATCTTCCACCAAATTCACCTTCATCACAATGTAACTGATGGTAATAAAAAAACTTGTATCAATGCAATCTGTTTTTAACTTTGTCTTATAAATATAACTAGCTTGTTTACCGAATCAAACAAAATATATTTTAAACTTTACCAGTATCGATATGCTAGCTTAATAGTGAGTACTAAAAGCCATCCTATTTGTTTATATTCATAGTGATAAAGTTAGATGTATTATTACATGTGATTCTGACATGATGTTACTACATGCACCGCGCTCCTTCCTCTCCGCTCGTCTGAGGTGCTTCTCGATTTTTATACTCTCTTTTTCAGAGTTCTTACATTTTACTTATGTATTGGAATATAAAGACAGTTTAAAAAAATTTGGAATAAAGTTTTTAGACTTAAACCTGCCTACTCTGCCTTTATTAAACTCGGTATAAGCAGCTCAAACACAGTCATGTAGGCCACCATTGTTGTTTCAGTTATACTCACATATGTGGTTATAGACTTAATTAACACATGCACATGACGTCACTGAATAACAGATTCACGTTTACGTACACAACAAGAAGTAAGTATTTATGCATTTATATTATTTTAACAAATGTTTCGCGATTAAAATTACCAATATGTAAAGATAGGCCTACATATTTGTAATATGTTAGTATAAGTTCTCAAGTAAATTATTTTTGTAAAACCGCACCACTCTGTGCAAAAGCAAAGGCTTTGAATTTCAATATTTCTTGTTGTTTATTATATTTCCTAGAGGGGCAGATGGTCAACAAGGATGGTGGGTGACACGAGTGGAGACAGAAAGAGATTGAGCGAGACACAAACAGCGCCAAAGAGGGAGCATAAATAAATGTTGAAATATAGGTCAGAGACGGGTGGCAGACGTCCCTTTGTCATCAGGGAAGACTAAAGCAATCTTCATGTGAATGTGTGTGTGTGTGTGTGTGTGTGCGTGTGTGTGTGTGTGTGTGTGTGTGTGTGTGTGCAGTCATGCAGGAAGATAACCGGCACACTGAGTGCGTTTTCACGCAGAAAACAACAGAAGAATATGAATAACGATGCCATTAATAAAGATATGTGAACCATTCAGCACAATAGATGTCAAGATGTCAAACCAGTGGTGCCAAATTGAAATTACTTATTTAAGTTTTGCACTTGTACTGGCTGCACAAACAAAAACTTACTTTTATAAAGTGATGGCATATCTTATACATCAAATACATCCTATAGGTGAATCTGAGACCACATTTCACAATTTTTGTGTTTTGAAAATGCTGAAAAGTTATGGGGAAATAAATATGAAAGATTCTGCAAGATTAATGATCTGAAAGCAATATTGTATATTACACAACTACTTTGCATGAAAGATGAACCGTGAGGCTTTTTGAAATCATGTTGGTATAACAAAGCTCATCAGGTTTGCACAAAAGTTTATTAAAGGTGTAACTTTTAGAAGGATCTCTTGACAGAAATGCAATATAATATACATATCTATATTATCAGTGGTGTATAAAGACCTTACACAATGAACTGTAGTGTTTTTGTTACCTTTGAATGAATTTTTATTAGGGCTGGGCATAGATTAATCTAGAATAATCTCATACAAAATATTTTTTTTTTTTTGCATAATATATGAGTTTGTGATGTGTGTAAATATTATGTATATTTAAACACACACACATACATATATATATATATATATATATATATATATATATATATATATACATTTAATAAATGTTTTATTTAAATATCGTTTTATTTATATATAATTTAGAATATATAAAAATATAAATAAATATATATACACATGTAAATGTTTCTTAAATACATACAATAATGTATGTGTATTTATCTATACATAATAATTACACACAGCACAAACTCATATGTTATGCAACAAATTACTTTTATTTTGTATGAGATTAATTTAAATTAATCTATGCCCAGCTCTAGTTTTTATCTACATACAATGTGGGACCCCTTACACGGAAGACGCCATTTTGTGCCGTCATGTTTCTATAGTATCCCTAAGTGGACAAACTGCTCTATAGAGCCTGTTTTGTCATTACGTTGTCTCAGAAGATGATGTGTTTGTCCTTTGACGGCTACTGTAGCTTCTCTATGCGTTTCAAAAGGGAGGGGTGAGCTGTGGACTAACTGTGCGTTCACACCAGACGCGGTAGAGGCGGCAAAAACTTGTATTCGCGCGTAGTTGGACACTTGAACATTTTGAGTTTACAGGCTACATTACACGCATGAAATTCTAGTCATTCGAGACATTCACGTGGAAATTTGTGGGAGGGGCTTCTGCCACTCCACTCGCTTCCTGTATTCACGTCACTACTAGAGCAAGCTCCTGATTGGTTAACGCTCAGAAGTTCAGATTGTTAAGATTTTTAGCGCCTCATTTGTGCCGCTAGACCTTCAGAAGCGCGTAAACGCGTCTTTACATTTGCTTAACATTGAAATCATTTGCGGTAGGTGCTTTATTTGCATTTGGTGTGAACGCAGCATTAGTCGTTGATTGCAATTCACAATCTTACCACTAGATGTGCTAAAATCTACACACTGGTCCTTTAAATTCTCCTTTTGTAACTGAAGCAAAGGGGTATAAAAGTACTGTTTGTAGATGCTAAAATTAAGTAAATTACTAGCTCACAGGGGGAAAAGTGCACTAAAGTTTCACTTATTTATTTTTTACACTGATTTCACACACTAATGTTGTGCACAATATAATGTGAATATACTCAACTAAGCTATTTTGAGTCAACATTTATTTTAAAGGCGGAGTGCACAATGTTTGAAAGCCAGTGTTGATATTTGAAATCACCTGAACAAACGCGCAACTACCCCGATAGAAACTGGGCCTTCTTTTGATAGACCCGCCCCAAAAATACGCAACCCTGGCAACGATGTCGATTAGAAGACATGCCCCTTACTGCTGATTGGCTACAAGTGTGTTTTGGGAGTCGGCCCGGGTCCCTTTTCCAAAGTGTTTTTCAGAAATTGTGCACTCCGCCTTTAATACACTAAAAATCACTGAACGAATTACTGCTATTACTATATTTAGTATACTGTATGTTAGTATACTTTTTTCAAGTGCAGTGAAGTTTCACCGAAGTATACTTTTAATTAGTAGGCTACATTTATAATGTATTCCTTTTATATAGCACAAAAAAATATTTAAATACATCCAGTACATTCAAGTAGACTTTATTTTTACCTGGGATAACTTATCTGACATTTCACGCACTGGCGAATCATCACCCTAAAAAATGGAAAAACAAATATTGGATGTTATTCAAGAGGTGAATGTAAGCAGAAACTCTAATACTCGAGATTTACGAAACTTTCTGTCAAAGTTCGGGGCTTTTATGGATCATCATTGGCTTGCACAAAAACAACCATTAACTTCCTGTCGGTGTCTGTACGCACACAGCGGAATGCTAATGGAATGATAATAAAACCATTTTCGAACTATGCTCTGCAACCAAGGTGTGATTTAGGCAAAATATAATCAAGACTGCAGAAACCTATGTAAGTATGCAAAACATAAACATGCAAACATATGCATACATCTAACCCGCAGCACTCTAAACTGAATATAATTAGTCTCTAATGCAAAGTGAAATTCTTGATTCATTTTTTTTCGGCAAAATCTGTTTCCTTTGGGTTTATCACAGACAAACAGAGAGGGTGATAATTAAAAGGTGGTGAGGGATGAGTTTCCCTCGGGTGAGAGTGTATATGTGTGCGTGTGTTTCATTGTTAGAGAAAAGTCACATCTTGGAAAGTTATTTACCTTCTGTAATTGGCTTTTTTAATCAACCAGCTCGCACTTCTCAGTCTGCACATGTAGAATGAGAATTTTACTGATCTTTGGTGATGCACATAGGCAGATCTTGGCAAATAAACACAGTGATCCCTGAAAGGCACTGATGCTTTAAACTTTATTAAAGGTCAAAAATGAAAAAAGTTTACTAAAAATGATGATAATGTGTTAAGAAGACGACTGAGGAACAGAAAATGATCAATGTATACATTGAATACAATGTAAATCGCTTAGGATAATGGCGTCTTCCAAATGCGTAAATGTAAATATACAATAAACTGCATGAACATGGATGTGACCCTCCAGGTTAAAGTTTCATAATCAAATAATGAGATTAGAAGATTAGCACCAAAGTTTGATTTCAATCATTGAATTTTACATTAATTTCAAACTGTTACATTTAATCTCAGTCAATATTAAAAGTATCATGGTTATATTTTCACAGTATCATGGTTATATTTTCACACAATGTTCTTTCATGTTGGACGACTTTATGTAGCAAATCGTAAATCACAAAAAGTGACTTTAGCTGGGTTTAGAACTTTACATTGTTAATATTTACAATTTTTAGAATTAATATTAAAACTGTTATTTGTAACGGTTGGATAAAAATTTTGGGTAACAAATTTTATGAGGTGCATTTATTTATACTGCTGCTTTTCCCATTCATATATATATCATACACACTCACCTAAAGGATTATTAGGAACACCATACTAATACTGTGTTTGACCCCCTTTCGCCTTCAGAACTGCCTTAAATCTACATGGCATTGATTCAACAAGGTGCTGAAAGCATTCTTTAGAAATGTTGGCCCACATTGATAGGATAGTATCTTGCAGTTTATGGAGATTTGTGCACAAAGCTCCTGTTCCACATCAAAGATGCTCTATTGGGTTGAGATCTGGTGACTGTGGGGGCCATTTTAGTACAGTGAACTCATTGTCCTGTTCAAGAAACCAATTTGAAATGATTTGAGCTTTGTGACATGGTGCATTATCCTGCTGGAAGTAGCCATCAGAGGATGGGTACATGGTGGTCATAAAGGGATGGACATGGTCAGAAACAATGCTCAGATAGGTTGTGGCATTTAAACGATGCCCAAATGGCACTAAAGGGCCTAAAGTGTGCCAAGAAAACATCCCCCACACACCATTACACCACCACCACCAGCCTGCACAGTGGTAACAAGACATGATGGATCCATGTTCTCATTCTGTTTACGCCAAATTCTGACTCTACCATCTGAATGTCTCAACAGGAATCGAGACTCATCAGATCAGGAAATATTTTTCCAGTCTTCAACTGTCCAATTTTGTTGAGCCGTGCAAATTGTAGCCTCTTTCCTATTTGTAGTGGAGATGAGTGGTACCCGGTGGGGTCTTCTGCTGTTGTAGCCCATCCGCCTCAATGGGCCTGAATCGGCCCATTCTCCTCTGACATCTAGCATTAACAAGGCATTTTATATATATTTATATATACATACACACACGCACACACGCACGCACGCGCACACACGCACGCACGCGCACACACACACACACACACACACACACACACACACAGAAGAGGAGCATATTAATACGAAAGGCGTTTTTACAAAACTGAAAGCATGTGTCTGTATTTTTTGGTGAAAAGGCAATTAAAAGTTATTAAGTTATTAATGTGATGTGCTGGCAATCAACAGGAAAGGTTACATGTTCGATCCCTGAAAGGACTGATAACCATTGTGCCCTATTAGGCAAGATGTTTATCCACAGATTACTACATCACTGTTAAAGGAATAGTCTACTCATTTTCAATATTAAAATATGTTATTACCTTAACTAAGAACTGTTGAATCATCCCTCTATCATCTGTGTGTGTGCACGTAGTTATACGAGCAAGTTTGGTGGTACAAAATAAAACATAGCGCTTTTCTAAGCGGATTTGAAAGAGTAACTATATTTTATGGCGTAATAGCACTTTTGGGAGTACTTCGACTCTGCGCAGTAACACCCTCCCTCTCCCATTATGAGAGTGAGAAGGGGAGCGGACTTTTCAGGCGAGTCGAAGTACTCCCAAAAGTGCTATTACGCCATAAAATATAGTTACTCTTTTAAATTCGCTTAGAAAAGCGCTACGTTTTATTTGGTACCACCAAACTTGCTCGTATAACTTCTCGTCTTAAATAGGAAAAACGTTGATGTGTTTGGTCACTTCTAACTTTATCTCTAAATGGTACCATTGAATGAATGGGGCTAAGCTAAATGCTATCGAAGCATCGCAGCGTGCTCCAGCGCTTACGTGCACACACACAGATGATAGAGGGATGCATCAACAATTCTTAGTTAAGGTAATAACATATTTTAATATTGAAAATGAGTAGACTATTCCTTTAAAAAAAACGGGTTAATGTAAACAAACTGGCATATAAAGGGTTAAAATTTTTACAAATGTATTGAATATGTGATATGAATGTTTTGGGCAGAAGTATTTTTAAAAGATTGACTTCCACTTAAAGTGGAAAAAAATATTGATGTGTGATATTTTTAGAGCATACATCAATTTTTGGGAAGGTGTCATTTTGTGGCTTTAGGATCACAAGTGTGAGTTTTTTATAATATCTGATCCTGTTCAAAAAATAAAAATCAATGTTGCTACCAATCTTTGACCCATCCCAGGGTCTAATAATAATAATAATAAAAATAATCAAATGGTAGTTCAAATTTTTTTTTTCTGTTTAAAGAAACATGGGTTAATGTAAACAAACCTGCATAAAAAGGGTTAACATTTTCTTAAATGTAATTAATATTTGATATGTATGCTTCAGGTACAAGTAGTTTTAAAAGATTTACTCAGTCAAGAAAAAAGTATTGATGTATGATATTTTCAGAGTTGTTTTTGGGAAGGTGTCATTTTTTGGCCTTTAAAACACATATGTACAATCTCTTTTCAACAAATTCAACTTGGTTTTCTAAGTTATGGCAAAAGTTATGTCAAAAATGTAAAAAGTAGATTGAATTGACTTGCATAATTAAGTTGTTCAAACTTCATGCTACATTTTTTTTTAGATATGTTGTCCATGAAATATATGTATACTTTGAATAAAAGTGTCTGCAAAATCATTTCTGAAACATGGAAAGCTATAAGGCTGTGCTATACAGACACCAAGTTACACGCACACACACAATTTCAGTGACATCCATTGTGTGCGTCCAAACCCAAATACACACACAAACAGGTGTGTGGTAAAGTTCATGGGAGCAGAAGGAAAGCTGAGTGATTGTAAATGGAACGGCACCTCGCTGTGAGTTCAGCTCCAGCACCCACACAGAGTGCAAATATGTCGCCCGCAGAGTCCTCCGAGCGGCCTGAACATTAGCTAACATTACACTTTCAAACTATACGCAACACGGAATAAAAAACACATAAGTTAGCATGAAAAATAGAGCTTTGGTAATGAGCAGGTTGTGTTTCTTCCCTAAAATATTTATTTCCCCCCGAGGACATGCTGTATATCATGATCATAATACATTACTTAAATTCACATGGTGTTTCACAACGCCATACTGGAGATGAGTCCTTGAACGTTCTCAATAATTGCTTTTTTAAGGAAAAGTTTCTTATGATTTACTTATCCGCAAGTTTTTTCCAAAAACAGAGATGTTTGGCAGGATGCTCACGCTGCTCATTTCTATGCAATGAAAGTAAATGGTGACCGGAGGCTATCGAGCTCTGAAAATGCTAAGCATTCCTGTACAGTAGCACAGATCATAGGTTTGATTCCAAGGGAACATGCACTGACCAAAATGTATGAACTGAATATATAAAAAAATAAAAGCATGTATTAAACATCAATGCTGCATGACAAATGTGCATTGATCCAAATCGCACACATTGTGAAAAATACAAATGATTTTAGAGTCAATAACATCTCGAATTTCTGTATGTTTCTCACAGATGGTTTTCATATATGGCTTGAGAAGACCTGGAGTACTTTCATGTTGATTTTTTGTCATATATGAAATCCAGATTTAAGTTTCATAATCTAATTATGAGATAAGGAGCATCAAAGTTTGATTTCAATCTTTGCAATATTCATTTCAGTCCCTGTCTAGTACTGTATATACACATTGATTCATTATAAGCAAAAGTGATGTGAACAGCCTATTTCAGAGCCAGTAGTCTGTAAATGTTAGACTTGGCACCTCCGCAGTGCAGGAGGCGTAATGATGCCGTAGCTGTACCGTGCCCTTGGGTCATACCGAGCTGTGATCTGACCGCAGGGCTGAGATCTGTAGCCATCAGTCTTTCACTCAGTGCTGGGGAGAACATGATGGAAATGCCATTATGGCTCAACAACAGAAGAGGAGCATATTAATACGAAAGGCGTTTTTAAAAATGCATTCGTTTCGGAGTCATGTGTGATGGGGAGCTGTTAAAAGGCTGTATTTAGGTGGTGCATTTCACACATGAGTGAAAGAGTCACATGTGGGGGGTTCATAAAAAGCACTCATATGTGCTAATTAGACTGAAAGCTTTTTCATTAGCCAAGCTTTTGTCTAAAATGTAATAAACCCGTGAATGAACAGATAAAGTACTCGCTTCAGCTCTAATGTACCGGTGACTGTACTGATATTCTGATAGAAGCACATGCACCGAAGCATTTTTTGGTTGCTAATTCGTTTTTGTTTGTTGTTGAGTCTGTTATTCATTTAACAGCTGGTGATAATAAAAAAACACAAAGTAGAGATATTAAAGTTGAAAAGATGTGGCTTATACTCTTATTAGGGGAGACCGGGGCTGGTTGTCTCACGGGTTGGTTGTCACACTGCTTATTACAGACACACTACATGGCACTGTGGTACAATTTTGATATCAACCTGTTAGCCTTTAATAGCTTACTCATTTGCACTTAGTAAGTAGTAGCTTTATTTTGAGTCATCTTTTAGCTATCAAGTTAAAGCCGTGTGGCAGCTAGCTTAGCATGTTTGTCAAGAAGTCATTTGGGGATGGTTGTCACATAGCTTGCGGGGTTGGTTGTCACATAAGAATAAGAATATTGGACATGTAGACCTTTTAAGACTGTTTGTCTGTTATTTTGTTTTTGTTTGCTGTTAAAATAAAATAAATAAAGCATTATATAAAGAGGTTTTAACACTAAAAATTATTTCATTTTATTTCTCAACACAGTGGACAATAGGCTTTATGCCCCAGCTGCACTACTTCCTGAACTTCAGCCAGCTTCTTGTTTCCTGTCTGCCATTATTGGACAAACTGATTAATCCAGGTGTGCCTGACCTCAGTAGTCACAACAACAATAATCAGACACACCTGGATTCATCAGTTTGTCCAATAATGGCAGACAGGAAACAAGGAGCTGGCTGAAGTTCATAGTGCAGCTGGGCATAAAGCCTATTCAAGTAACTGATCACCCACTTTAATCCAATTGTTTATACATAAGGGGCATTAATAACAACTATCATAGGGGTGGATTCATATTAAAACTTATTTGCAGTTTCTAGCTTAAAAAACTAAAAAGTTACACATTATCTTTTCAGATCCCAATTTATCACTGAAATCCTATTGAACCTCTATAGGGACAACCAACCCCATACCCTGTGACAACCAACCCCGTGATGGGGTTGGTTGTCACATTGTGTCAGAGTGTCTTTGATGGTTTAATTACTTCCTGTTACAATACATTCGAAAAGTAAAAAGTATACACATTTAAAGCCAAGACTCCAAAGTTTCATTTCATGTAGGAATTACTGCTGAAAGATTTTTTGAAGATGAGCAATTCATGCATGAGTAAAAATTGTGACAACCAACCCCGGTCTCCCCTACACGACTCATTGGACTGCTTGATTCTGATTGGCCATCCCAGATTCCCAGATAATAACAAGCGGTAACCCGTATGCTGCAAATCATTTTGAAAGGTACAGTACTTAAAGAGCACCTATTTCATTGCTAAAAACAACATTATTTTGTGTATTTGGTATAATACAATGTGTTTGCGTGGCTCATGGCTAAAAAACACATTATTTTCCACATACCGTACATTTTTGTAGCTCCAGAAAAAAAAACTGTCCCTGATTGGCCAGCTAGCCTGAAGATTGTGATTGGCCTGAGTACCTCTGACGTCAGCTGGAAATGTGACGCTCCTTACCACGTTTGAGAGATTCGCTCACAATGAAATGCTAACAGGAGTTAACTTACAGGCTATGAGTCCAAGCGGGACGAATTTTGATAATGTCGGTCTAAAGTAAACTGTTACCTACAATCTGTGTGTTGTTTGTAGTCCAAGAAAAGAGATTTATGTTGGAGACGATAACTCGTGTCATCGTTTACTTTGGGGTATGTACCTTTTGCATATCGTTAACATGTACTAATACACACCTACACAACAAAGGAAATGTAAAATCTGACCATTGGTGCTCTTTAAAGCCGAAAGTAAACGGGCTTTCCTTACGGAAGGTCTTCATTTGTTAAAATTGAGCAATTAAAATTGTTTATTTTTTAAATCAATATTTAATGTTTCTTACTTTACTTATAAGGTAAATAGCAGTGTAATAAGCGAGATAATGTACAGGCAGCCGGTTGTTATCGTGAAATAAGGCCCTCCACTTCGCATCAGGTCCTGATCACACTGTCTGGGTTTATTTCTGCAATAACAAACTGTTGCCTTTATTACCCCTTACTTATATAATAAAATTAGGGAAGAAAAATTATGATAAACATATAAGACCATAGCTGAATTGTCAAGTAATAGAATAGAATAGAATAGAATAGAATAGAATAGAATAGAATAGAATAGAATAGAATAGAGCTTTATTGGTCAAGTATGTCTGAGCATAGGCATTTGTTGCCAAATTTGGATGTTCCCCAAAATCGGTGGGTGTTTAAAATCTTGTTCAACAGATCAACATTAACTTAATTAAACCCATTGATTCGGATGATTCTGTATTATTTCTTCTTATGCTTATCAGAGTGCTTAAGTGATAACCCACGGGTGAGTAAATAGTTGAGTGTGTAGTCTACTACTTCATCAGTGTGCATAGCGCTCCACCCACTGGCGAAACACAGTACTGCAGCTTTTCGTGACTAGAAAATAAACGAATGGCATTGCAGGACCACTTTTAAAAAGAAAAGAATACACAGCAACAAGTTGCAACACGTGATAACACAGCTCAATTTTGTATTAGAACATAAGAGTTTGCACACGAATACCCATATGGACATATATGCACACATCTGCAATTTAAAGTCATACTTGCACACATCACAAATGCTATTTAATTTCTATTTATACTATACTGTAAATATTATAACAAGCTATCTTATCTACAGTAAAGTATTTAATTTTGTACTGTTTTATACCTCACATCAGGCATTATAGGGCTGTCAAAAGATTAATCGCGATTAATCGCATCCAAAATAAAAGTTTGTGTTAACATAACCAATGTGTGTGTACGGTGTATAATTATTATTTATATATAAAAACACACCCAATTATGTATATATTTAAGAAAAATTTGTTATATTTATATATAAAATATTTATATTCATATATAATATAAATTATATAAATGTATATACAGTATTTAAATGCAAATATTTCTTAAATATATACCTGAATGTGTCTGTATTTATATATACATAATATTTAGACACAGTACACACACATATGTTATGTAAACACAAACTTTTATTTTGGATGCGATTAATCGCGATTAATCTTTTGACAGCCCCATGAAAAGGCCAACTTGACAAGAACAAATTCTCTAATCATGTCTCTCTTTCTAAGCAGGAAGTGTCTTTAAGAAATGTTGAAGGTTTATAAGCTGTATGTAACTCGTGTAACACACCTCACTAAGATTGCTTTTCTAAAATTCTGCTTACTGTAAATGCCTAAATGTAAATGAAACTTTATAGTATGATTAAAAAAATCGTATATATTTGAAAATTGCCCCAAAAGCATTGCCTTGCCTTTCTGCTTTATATGTACATATGCATTAGAAATGATAGCTTTAGCGTAGCGTTGCGCAAGTTCTACCAGGAAACTCGAATGTTACGTCATTCATTTCACAAGGTGCAATCAATCACCCCTGATACTATATAAACCTCGTACTCACCTGTCTTTGCGTTCGCAGATACTGATGCCAGCATTTACACGCTCGATGTCCAGTGAATATGCTAATGCTAACTAAAGCGTTAGTTACCCGAATTACGCCGATTCAAATGTTGAGTGATTTTAACGGGCATTCGAACTGGTTTCCTGGGATTTTATTATCTCGTTTCGTTTCACCTGCAACATCGCGAGGAGCTCTCACAAAAGGTTAAAGACTTAAAAAGGGAAGTCTGCAAGCTTCCTTAAGTGTGTAATCCTGCAGTACACAGAGAAGGATACCACATGCGTTTCTTTTTATGTACAGTGCAGGAACATTTGGATGATCTGTAAAGTGTAATATTAATATTGACTGTCGCACACTCTGAACGCCCGCAGCAGATGTCAGTAATCATCATTGATTGGCGAAGCGCTGCACCTGCACGGGTTTGGAAGAATGCCGAAGCTGTTATCTCCCTCATCACAGGATCTTTGTCTTTCGTCTACAATACCAAATGCTCCGCTTATCACTGGTTTTAAACCGTACGCGAATGTTTTGTGAAGCAAAGACATGGAATCGACTTGGATGAACGACTATTGCTCGCGAAACTTTCACACATTAAATACGGCGTGTATGCTAGTGATGGGCAGTCAGGCTCTTTCCATTGATTCGGTTCTCTCGGCTCAAGCGCTGGCTCTACATTTTAGTGATGGCAGTCCGGCTCTTTTCATAGATTCGGTTCTTCTGGCTCGGCTCCCTTAGAAGAGCCGGCTCCCCTGCATGCGTCTGAAGATTCGGCTCTGCTCGTTCGCTACAAAGAATCAGCTCTTAGAGCCGCTCGTCGCGAGCGACCCATCACTAGTGTATGCAGTGCATGACATGCTGCAAACAGGCAAATGACGCGGTCTAATGTTCGTGTGTTTCATTGGAATAAGGAATGCGCCAAGTATACGAGCTTCATCTGAACTGTCCCTTTCAGTGTTTCCCTAAAACATCAATAATATAAGGTACTATTTATTCATGTAACAGGTCTTGCAACGTCCTACCTGCTACGGTACTACAATGCAAGTTGCTTAATGCTTAACAGTATTCATGCAAACTGTTCATATCAAATGCAAATATTCACGTTAGATCTTCACTCACCTGATCCTAATTACAGACTTTAAGGATACGGGGATACGCTATTTTCGAACTTTAAATCTTATGGTAATATAGTTTTCAAGCACACATTTTGTTGCTGAGCAAATCATAAGTGTGTGTGTGGTCGAATGGCAATAGTAATGCATATTGTCAATTTTATTGAGCACGGGGTTCAGCATAAATGTTTCCATCTAAAGCTTTGTGCTTTAAGATCTTCAGTTATGCACATGTATAAAGTACGTGTATGCATCAACTTTTAATTGTACTTTTCAAATGAGACTTTATTCCAGATCTCAGTCAACTTCTTATCCGAGCTCGGGTGCGTTGACCATCCCATCTATTTATCTGGATTATCTTCTCCTACGGTAAGCTATCTTATTCATTATACTGGATTGGCTGATAGTGCACAGTACATGCTTTTACAACCGAAAGATGGCAATGACTATGTTACAGGCAATATGGAGACGGAGCTGAGGTTGTGTGGTGTATTTAATACAATTAAAACGTGCATTTGTGTTATTCCTGAGGGCTTGCCGTTGTTTTGATCGGTGTGCACTGCATTCTGCGGATGTCTCAACAAAAGTTGAGCCTGTACACCATGTTGAGTGTGTTTGTTATGCAGTAGACTTCAGTTGAAAAACGCGCGCCTTGCTGCTTTAAGAACACAACAGCTTGCATCAGTTTGAACCATTTAAGCGCATTGTGCTTTGTTTGCGATGCAGGCACCCAGAGCATGCGCATGGGTAGGCTACAGCGGATGTCTGGACACTGGTTTGAAGATGTAATGTGACTGCTAGCTTTTATATCACAGCACGTAATCCCAATTTAAAGTGCTGTTGAACGTTGGTAACGTATGTTTCGCCCGAAATGGTGGTGCCACCAGCTATAAACACAGAATATAAACACAATTTCCTTGTTTTAACATGGAACCCAATGGAAATAATGTCTAAATATTTCTTCAAGTGGTGTTATGTTTGAATATGGTGGTGTTCGATTATCTTATGTGTTTCAACTATTGAATTTCAATTGTATCATGCTGTTTTAATGACGTCCAACATGACTGGAGAATTGGAATGCATCTGAAATAACTTGTTTCTAATTTAATTCTATGTTCTGTTTAAAGCCTGGAATACACCGCAGGATTTTTGCACTCCGATAAGATTGTAACAGCAAATGCATTGTGCGGTGATCATGCTGAATTTCTGACACTGTCAGAAAACTATTGTAGCCTATCTTGTACACAAGACCAGGAAAACGTCCATCTTTGAACTTCTCCCATGCACCGTACGACACTTTACCACCGAAGAGCCACGATCATAGAAATCGTGATGATTGTTTCACGATGCAAATCTTCGTCTGGGAAAGCCAAAAATCATGCAGTTATGATTCTAAATAATAACTTTACAAGGAACTTTGTCTGGAATTAGGTGCGTACAATCCACTTATTCTGCATCCTCAAGTAAATAGCGAAACATGCATCAACTTTCCATATAACCACATTACACCGGCTGCTAGGATTTAAAACATTATAACAGCGCGGCTGCATACATGAGGCAAGCTATTTTAAAACTATATACATGTTTTTACTCAGACTAGTGACATGCAGTTCTATAAGTGCTTTATTTTCAGTGCCTGCATTACCATCAGGCCTCCTTATCGACTTCCAGGAACTCTTATTACAAACGGCTGCAAGGATTTGACATGCATAATTGCTACATGTACAAGAAATTAGCTTTCGTTAGTATTTGGCCGTGCACACTTGCCGCGTGCACGCAGGTTGTCACGTTTCACGTCCGCAGTCGTGTATGGTGCGGCTTCGATCGTTGCTGGATTGCCAGTGTGGCGGAGGATCTTTCTACAAATAATTTAGAACTTCTTAAGTGCATATCATGTAAGACTATTTGCACAAAATTGTTACGTTTAATCATGCTGTTATGGTTAGTCAAAATTTAAGCTGTAAACTTTCATCTAGAAGGCTATTTCGTTCGGAGTACGTCCATCTATCAACTGCACAACCCTACTGGTACCGCGCCTCAGTTTTTGGGGGGTCTTAATTTACATCGTAAACGGAGAATTGTATATAATCATCTGTGTGTCATGGCGAAGCAAGCAAGACAAGGCAATGGGTTATTTCTTAAAACCAAAAGTGCACAAAGCAGAACCAGAATGAAGACCAGAATACAGGACTTAAAAGTGATTGACAGCTAACATAATCGATAAAGGACAACTGAAACACCAGGACTGTATATATTCACGTTGGGTAAACAAGATATCAAGACACACCTGGAAAACAATCTAGAACAAGGACCAAATAACTACAAGAACTACAGTCATGGATGACATTACAGAACTTCAAATAAAGAGTACAAGTCTGGGGAAACCCAAGACACGACAGACACCATGCATTCTTTAGCATCAGTCAGATTTGTTTGTAACCATCTAATCTTCTCCCTACTTTTATAATGACAATATAAAAGCATGTATACGTCAATTGTCTCTCTTCATCAGGAGCCGCGCTCCTAATTTCACTGTATGCAGGAAAACACTATTACATTCAATTCAATTATGGTAAGCAATAATCAAGGTATGTTTAAGCAAATTACTGGTGATGGTGGTGTATTTAACCTTGCTAAATCATGGCCTTTGCCATTTATATAATTTCTTACTCTGGCATATCGTTGCCTTTCAAAGGTCTACGCGGCCTTTTCTCATTAGGCATATCGTTGCTTTCTATGGCCTACGCGGCCTATCTCTCTGGCATATCGTTGCCTTCAAAAGCCTACGCGGCATTTTTCTACTAGGCATATTGTTGCCTTCTACGGCCTACGCGGCCTATTTCTCTGGCATATCGTTGCCTTCCAAAGGCCTACGCGGCCTTTTCCCACTAGGCATATCGTTGCTTTCTGTGGCCTGTGCGGCCTATCTCTGTCTGGCATATCCTTGCCTTCTAAAGCCTATGTGGCTTTTCCCACTAGGCATATCGTTGCCTTCTACGGCCTATGCGGCCTATCTCTCCGGCCTATCTCTCCAGCCTATCTCTCTGGGGCATATCGCTGCCTTCTATGGCCTAAGCGGTAATCCCATGGCCTCTTATGGCATCCTTCAATGTCAGTAGATAACAATTTCTCTTATCTGTTTCAGGAACCTCAAAGAAACACTGGTGGGTACCGATCATTGCGATCAATTTTTGGGGATTAGATTCTGGCCTGTCTTCATCTTCAGACAGGAACCGCAAGAATCCGTGACCCCCGGATTTGAACTATGGTCGGGGCCTATGCCAAAGAACTATACTGTGTTACATTCTAACCTTGGTTGCTAACTACTGTTAAATAAACTCATATATCAAGTCTTAACCTATCTTCGAGTCTTTCTGGTAGAACTGAGAAAGGCAGTGACCTAAAGAAGTAATTTATGTTATTGGTGAGGGAATTGACATTTAAATATTTGGGAGACATATCATGTTTATTACATTGCATTCAAGGTGCATTTTATTATACTTGTTCCCTGGAATCAAACCCATGACCTTTGCGCTCTTAACGCAATGCTCTACCCAGATTTACCTGGGGAATTTGAATTTTGTGTAGTACAGCAGCGTCACCTGCTGGTATGTGCAAGAAATGAACACGCTGTACCTGCAACACCCTGTACGTGAGTACTTGATTTCGGGAAATCCTTAAGAAAAAGTGGAAAGTCCATTTTATCTTTGGTTACTATAAGTGACTGACATGTAAAATCTGTTTACAAGAAACCTCTTAAGTAAACAGATTTGACCATTTCGCCACTTCTTAGAATAAAGAATAAATTTTGATCATATCGGAAGATGTCGAAAACGTTGGCTGGTGTCTTCTACCGACAACATCGGATTTTAAACAGGAGCGCGAGGCGCTTCATGACGTCATGAAGCGGACCTAACAGGAGCCTGTATCAATCTTAGTGTTGGGCCTCAGTCAAAGCGGCAAATCCACTTTCCTCAAACAAATGCGCATTATTAACGGACCAGAGTTCAGTCAACAAGAACTGATTGACTTCAGACGGACAGTTTACAAAAACATAATGGAAGTATGTTGAAATAGTATACAATGTTGAGGTTCTGTCACATTAGCAAAAATTATGAAATCACGCATATGATGTTCACCCACTTCAGAGCAAATAGACAAATCACAGATATAAAACAAATATTTTGTTAAATAGCTTAACATTCTGGGTTTATGAAAAATACCTCAAACAAATTCACATACATTTTATTTATTATGCTGCTGCGTGTTTTTTTTTTTTCCAAGATCAAGTAGAGAAAAAGCATATGAACTCAAAATTGTGCTTTTATAACAGCTTGAAATCTTTAAAGCATGGAGTTCACTAATATTATAATGTGTTAATCTATTTCATTAATAGAAAGAAAGTTAAGAACTGGGATTTGATATTTATTTATTTATGTTTTTCTCCTTATTAAGGCCCTATTGATTTTTTATGTTTAAGATGTACCCCAGTTATGGGTTTATACAGTGGTTCTCAAACTGCGGGCCCTGAGACGGTGCCAGGGGGCCCCAGTTTTATGACATTTTATCAAATAAATAAATGTATTATAATATTAATTTAATTTAATATTATTAAAATTGTGTAAATAAATCTCAGAAAAATAAAGCTACTAACCAACAGCTCTACGTTGTATAATTTAAAGGAACAGTATGTAAGAAATGTATATCAATTGATCATAAACTGGCCCTGATATGTCACTACACATTAAGAAATCATTTTCATTTCAAGTACTTATATCACTGACAACAGTGGTCTGGCCAGGATATTGTCATTTAAAAAGTGGAGTTGCAGCCCTCAACTGATGTTTATGTTATCATGTTGTGTATTGGCCACCAGTTGTGTGATTGCAGTACTAGTTTTGGCCACAAGTTTTGTGATTGCAATACCAGTTTTGGCCACAATCCTACATACTGTTCCTTTAATGTTTTTTATTTTTATTTAAATATTTAGTTTTGAAATGTTTATGTCATAAACTTTCTTTGGAGGGACCATGTAGGGATGCACCGTATACAAGGGGGTCCGCACACCGAAAAAATGAAAGAACCACTGGTTTAATAAATTAAAGTGCACCTATTTCATTGCTGGAAAACAACGTTATTTTGTATATTTGGTATAATACAATATGTTTGTGTGGTTTATGGTATTTGGCCACATTTAATTAAAATGCAGCATTAAGTCTTATGCTGTGTTTACACCAACAGCGTTTGAGGCGTCAAAATCCCGTCTACAGCGCCTAGTTTGCCGCTTGAACAGTTTGAATGCATTCGCGCGTCTAGAGCGAAGTAGATGCGTGGAAAAAGCAAGAATTTGACGCGTCAGGGCAAAATCCGCTTCTTGTGGGAGGGGCAAGTGCTATGTGGTTGTCTGTTTGCAAGATGACTGATGTTGATTGTGCATTTATCGAGAGAGTTACCGGTTTGTATTTGGTAGCCTTACTATAAGGGGAAAATAAACGGCGCGGGTCGATAAACGTCATGTTACTCAAAAATGAAATGTGTATTACAACTTACCAGGTTGCCCAATGTCCTCTTTGACACTCTTCCAAGCGAGGTCCTTTTTATTCCTGTCTCTATATAAGAACTTGTGTCGTATAGCTCCGGGTAATTTACCATTGCAATTTATTTTTGCCTTTCCAGGCCACGGTAAGAGGATTGCGTCAGTGGACGGCAGTCGCCCATTCTTCTATCACTTTACTACTGCGGTGGACACAGAGAACATTCGGATTGCGTTTGAGAGCGTAAAAGAAATAATAATGCAGAAAAACCTTAAAAAAGTAAAGATCCAGTGAGAACCAGATGGAGCTGTTGTTTAGCAGTATAATAGTGTAGCATAGTAGTTCACATACTGTGATATTGTAAAATTGCCACCGTTTATTTGCCTTTTACTTGCATATTTTGCACACTTATCTCACATACCACATCTACTCTATGTGAGCATCTACACTTTAAAGACGTGCACACACCACACATGCTTATATATTTTCTATATACTGTATCTATACTGTAAATAATATTTTAATAGATGTTTTATTTCTTTTACTGTTTTTATTTAATGTCTACTTTTTTGTACAGCTGTTGAAGCCTCACATCAAACATTTTAATGCACGAATGTAAACTTTGTCTGGTTGAACAAATCCCTTACAGCATTCAAAAGCAGCTATAAATGTATCTTTTCATGAATACTTCACAAGAACCTGTTGAATGCTTTGCCTATTAAAAATAAATCATCTAATCATTTCCCTCCCCTTAAACGGTCAGAACTGTTAAAAG